>NC_057851.1:159490348-160119515 GCF_015237465.2 Chelonia mydas
ACAGAACCAATGCAATAAATTAAACAGTTAGGTGTACACTCTGTGTGTCATTGGGGGCATCAGCCCCTCACTCATAAGTCTGAGAACCAAGGCAGTCAGCTGGCCTCCAATTCTCTGAGGTGCTGGGGCTGCACAGCAACTTGCATTAAGCACTCAGTACATCACAGGATCTGACTTAGATTAGAAAACATAGTATAGTGGAATCCTGTCATAAGGATTGATTTTGGGCAATCCCCATTTTGACTGCAATATCCAAATGCACACTCTGGTCCTGATCCAGCAAAGCACTGACGCATTTGCTTATCTTTAAGTCTGTGAGTAATTATATTGAATTCAGTGGGACTATTCACCTGTTTAAAGTTAAGCTTGTGCTTGACTGATTTATTGGATCAGAGAATATATAGAGGTCAATAAACCAATGAACTTCCCAAACCAGATGTGCTAAGAAGTAAAATCACCATTTTACAAGGACATAGAAAGTTCCTTTAGACGTCTTAATGCCAAAGCAGGTTTGACAGGTTAAAATTGGCACTAAACAGCACACCCACAAACTGTAACATTCTTTATCTGAAGCTGAGTGCCACTCAGAAAGGGTATAAAAAACCTTTCCAACCTTAGAAAACATCAAATAAATTACAGGTGAGAAACAAACGTCATCATAAATGAGAAATGACTTTGGGACTGTAAAGTTTGATCCATACCACTGTGAATAATGGCTACAAGCCACAATTAATAAAACTGAATTCCACTGTAATTACAAATTTTTCATTTTTTTATATATATATATATATATATATATATAATGAAACCCTACGACTAGGATTTTTGTTTAAGATACAAGAATCTTAGTTTTAGGGTTTCATTATATAAATAAATGCAAGCTCTCTTGTCAGCTTTTATTTTCTCTCGGAGGCTATTTATCATTTCAACTTGTATCTTCCAGATTCTGGAGCTGGAAAGTTAGTAATGTAATTCTCTGTTTCTGAACCAAACTCATCTAAGGATACTCTTTTTCTGTCAAATATCTTTAGAAATATACTAAACAGACATAAGCACATTATTGTATTAAACTTGTCTTTTACCATCAGCAAATTTAAGGAACCTTGTTCCCCTCTCCATCTTTTTATGGGTCACAGAGCAAGATTCATGCATTAGAATAAGGTGCCACTGCATTTTCAGGCTTTCTTTCTTTCTTTCTTTCTTTCTTTCTCTCTTTCTCTCTTTCTCTCTTTCTTTCTTTTATAAAATATTTCAAATGAGAGGCAAATTTGGGGATGGGGAAGAAAAAGACATTATTTTTAAAAAACAGTAGTATGCCAACCTAAAGTGTTTGTTACTGTTAAAATTTTTAATCAGGGAAACTTGCATTAAAATGTATAATTGATTTATTCAGTTATTTACAAACTATAGCAACAAACTCTACATGACTCTTAAATTTGCAGGTTGAAGCTCGTACAACTGAAGCTACACCTGAAGGTACACTTGAAGTATTTGCCACCATTGATGGATCCAGAGGAATACAAGTAAAATGGCTAGCTCCGAATAAACCTAATGGACAGTTAACCTATGCGGTCCTCGTCACTGGTCTCTTCTATGCCAATCAAGGTATTTTCTTTACAGTACATCTAATCTTACCATTATAATAATAATAAACTTAAAACACTAGAATTCTGTTGGGGGTTTTTTCAAGTATTTCTTTAGTAGTGAATTTTAATTTTCTGCCACTATCTTTAAGTTGTTGATTTCAGAGAGAGAGTAAGAGAGACACAGACACACAAATAAGTGGTTGATCGTTTTAGTAATATAATGATATATTACTGCAATTGCATATGGTACTTTCCAGCGCCAACACATATATGGGCAACAAAAGAAAAGATCCTTGCCCAAAAATCTTTCAATCTAAAGATACAAACAAAGGCTCTGATCTTGCAACCCTTACTCAGACAAGTAGTCCCTATTCACACAATATCAGTATGTTTGCTTTTGTGAGTAAGAGCAACTCACAGGAATAAGGTTTGCAGGTTTGGGTTTGTGTACAGTACAATTTATACAAGCAATGATAAAGAAGTATTGCTTAGATTAGCAAGGCAATTTTCTGTTTTTAAGGAGATCATTTTTTAAGAGTAGTACCTACTGACATCAACCACTTATTCTTTTCAAAAATATTTGAATAAAAATTGTAACTTCATTTTGTTTAAGAAAACAGTTTCAACCCATGAAATAAAAAATAGGTGAAAGGTGATATTATCTCTTCTAATGTACATTAAGGACAATTATTTTGTCTCTCTACTGCATTTGCACCTTCTGTGGTCATTTATACCAGTGCAAAGTTATGCAGTGTGGGTGTAAAGTTCTACCAGATCAGAATGGTGTTTTACAACCACTTTGCATATTTGTAAAGGAATATACAAGACACAACTAACTGTAACCAGGGCAATTTTTTAATGCTCTACATTGAATGCATGTTTTTCAAGCAATTGCGCAGTGCAACAACTTAGGTACAATTCTGTAACAACTTATTATAAAATACCCGAGTAATGAATAAGAATAAACATTGACAAAAATGTATGTGCATCAAGCTATCAAGACTCTTTTAAGGTATAATAAAATATCATACACAAATAGCATTTATAAATTCTACCTTAATAGCAAATATTGTCATTAATTTTTATTGTCTTTTAAATCATGATTGTTGTAAGGTATCTATAAAAGTATTTCTGGTGATATTGATAATTATGAAAAAACTCTGCTGAAAAACAATGTTCAGGTGATAGTTATTTACTCTGTGTTAATCCTTCTATGTACTGTAGGCAAATAAAATTTAATCAGTATCCTAAGCGCAGTAATACGTGTGATGGTGAATCACTGATGGCTTTTTAAGTTGTCTTTTTTTAAATAATCAAAGTAAAAACAGTTTGATTCTTCCAGTATTGCCAATAAAGAAAAATACGAACTGCAATTTCTGTCCTCTGAGAGGAAGTATATAAATGCACTTGTTTGTGTAGATGTTTGAGAACATATGTGCTGAAGAATTTAATGTGTGGTAGGCAGTCTCAGCTGACCCCTCACAAAAGCCCTTTTTTATGCAATGAAGGCTTTGATGTATTCTGCTGTAAACCACTTGTAAGATTATGAGGTGAAGGAGTGATGATCGATTTGAAAAAAAGGAGCAACATTTTGGCTGGACCCATGACAGCACAGCCATTTCCGCCAAAGCAGCAGGGTGAATAATGCAAAAGCCATATTCCCCTTGTGTTTAATCTTGCATTGTTTTTGCAGAGAAAATTTCTGCTTGCCTTCTAAGTCATGTCATCCTCGGTTGTCATCCCGTCTCTCAAACCATCAAAACGGTATTAAATGTTGCAAAGCTGCGCAGCAAGAGAACTTTCAAAAGTCAGAACCCATTTGCAGAGCAGCCCTTGTAGAAAATATATTCTGTTCTCGGCAGAATTTTCCTTCAGTTCTTTCCACTGAGAAGTTTACTGATTTCTCCCAGTGGAATCTGCTGGAATTTATCGGTTCATGGTTGGCAGTCACAGATTAAGGTAAATGTCGATCCGTAATGACCCTCTACATGTTAGTATTGCAGTAAAGCTGGGCTTTTATGTCAAAGATATCGGAGAGGGAGCTATTACACATGACAGGGGTGATCAAGGGACTCCAGACCAAGGCAAGCATTATTAAATATTGACTAGTTCTGTGATTTATGTAGAGCTGGAGGAAAAAAGTGACTTTTTAACCATTATATATTCTTCAGCAACGAAAACCAGCCATTTATCTCCTGCTGGTAATAAAGAACAGAGTGGCTGCATATTTTAGTGGAGGGGAAAACCTGGCCTTATAAATGAGATGGACTCTTTCATGATAACATTTCAGTTTGCTAATTGCCAAAAGCAAAACAGGCAAATTGGAAGCAATTACAAGATTTGACTTAAAGAGGTTGCTGTGTTAGTTCAACTCAGGAGGAGGTACTGGGGGGTTGGAAGAATTGTCTGGGGAATGGAACACACAACATTTCATTACATTTGTTCACTGTTGCTGAAACTTTGGTTTGCAACGTTAAATAAATAAATAGTGTTTAAATATTATTCCTCCCCACCTCCACCTCAGAAGTCAGCAGCTCTAGCAGTTGACATTTATGCTCACTATTTGGGAGTATATGTTCCTCTGCAGTAAAGAAATTGCACATTAATTCATCAAACTTATTTAAGACATCATCTGTTCACTAGATTTACACAAAGCTTATTGAATTACCTGATGGTTAATTGCTATTTCTTTGACATAATGAACAACTATATTTCAGCCTTTGCAGTGATGTCTGTTAAAGAGGCAGCAATTATAATGTATACATTGGTGGTGGAATTTGGCTTGTATAAAGATATGTTAGCATCAAAATAATTGCATCCTAAGCTTGGGTCAGTGGCCTGTTTGTCAGTGTGCTAACCTTCAGTTTGGGAGACTAAATTAGGAAACAGACTTTAGATCTTGGATCCCAAACCAAGCAGACTGAACATGTTTTAGAGATGAAGCACTTAGCTTCCTTGCAAAAAGTGGGAGGTAGCAATCACATTGATGCTAGAGTGTTGTAATTTATGTGTCTATATATGTTTATCTGCTATAAGTGGATATACACTATGTAAATGCCTTATGGTGTGTATAGTCTCAAAGAGATTATACACACCATAGCTTCTGCTGAAAATTTGAATCTCTTACAGTCTCGTATCTGATCCCATGTATGGGCAGGCTTGTGCCTTTCTTACTCAGCAGAAACATTGATATATTCTGCTCCAGGGCGCTTGTATGATTACTAGGTGCCAAAAGAATGGTCATTATGGGGAGAAACAGGACATTGCTGTGTGGCCCCAGAACAGTAAAGTCATTTTGGCGATTACCAATTACTCCTTGAAGCCATTTCATCATAGTGTTTAGTTATGGGATCATAAGAATGGCCATACTGGGCCAGACCAATGGTCCATCTAGCCCAGTACCCTGTCCTTTGACAGTGGCCAGTGCCAGATGCTCAGAGGGAATGAACAAAACAGGGCAATTATCGAGTGGTCCATCCCCTGTCATCCAATCCCAGCATCTGGCAGTCTGAGGGTTAGGGACACCCAGACCATGAGGTTGCGTGCCTGATCATCTTGGCTAATAGCAGTTGGTGGTCCTATACCACGAAACCCCAACCAATTCTACAGACTTGAAACGGTCAACTCAGACCAGATAGACAAGATTATAAACAGATGGAATGCAACTACAGTAATGCCTACCAACCACATTAAAAAATAATGAGTTAGGACCTCAAAAATCATGAGATTAGCTTAAAAAGTTGTATTTTTTTTTCCAGGGGAAAGGTATTCTCCTAGTTTTGGTGTCCTTGGGATACATTCTACTCATGTTTTTAAATTTTTCTTTGCAATCATGAGGGCTAGAAACTTACTTTTTTGTAAAAGGAAAGTTGAGATTCTCACATAATCCCGTTAATACAGACCTGGGGCCTTAAGAAAAACACCAAATATCATAAGAACTGTGTTGGCAACACAGTAATGAAATATAAATTACCTATGTGGTTTTACTTACGTTTATTTAGACATTAAGAAACAACACTCATTATTTAAAGAATGTCTTAAATTTGGGAAGGAAAACTTGAAGCTAAAGAAAAGCAAACAAATATTTAAGCATGCAAAGGCATCCGAAAAAAGTAGCTATAGATGAGTCACAATGTGTTTTGATCAAAGGACTGATCTTCTGAAGTGCAGAGCACCATCGTCTTTCATTGTAAATAACAGTGCAGCCTCTCACAGGATCAACCTCCAAATATGTAGCATTTTCATGGCATTTTTACAAGAGCAATTCAGCACCTCAAAGGGTTGGGCCCATGGTATATACGCTTCACTAAGTGATGGAGTCTTTCTTCATGAAAAATAGCTTCAAAGTATGGCAAGGGGTATCGATATATGAAGCAGTGATCCTTTCAGACATATCCCATTGAATTTATATAGTTTTTTACCAACCCATCCCCAATGTATATCCCGCAGACTGTATTTGATATGCTGTTATCTTATCAGTGACCTACTATAGCATATGGTATGTTGAGATAGCAGGTTCGTGACATAGAAAGTGTTTAAATAACATGTAATCTTAACACTTTCTGTGTCATGAACCTGTTATCCCAACATTTTTGAAGGCGCCAGCTGATCTTCATGCTGAATATTTTGTAGTTGTCCCTAGGCTCAGCTGCTGTTTTATTCCATCCAAAACCTTTTGAATTTCATACACACATCTGTATCTGTCTGCTTGATATACACCTGATTCTCCACAAAAAAGTGACTATCATACATCATTATTTAAGATACCATCTTGCTAATTTTCCATCTAGCGATATATTTCTAATAACTTTGCTACTCTGGAGTTTAAAGGATATTAAACTGCCTAATGGCTTATTGGTTATTTCCTTGCTATAATAAACTGTATTTAATCATATACAGTGTTCTT
Organism: Chelonia mydas; assembly: GCF_015237465.2. Taxonomy (NCBI): domain Eukaryota; kingdom Metazoa; phylum Chordata; order Testudines; family Cheloniidae; genus Chelonia; species Chelonia mydas. The sequence continues at coordinate 159,496,841 of NC_057851.1, forward strand.
GGTATGGGGACAAATGATCCCCTTTAAAATTACCCACAGAAGTTATAAAGAAATTGTAATATTATTTAGGAAATAGTATGTGATTTTGTAATTAAGGACTGCATGGTAATGCAAAAGCACAAAAGAGTGAGTTAAGGTTGCATAGGCAATCTTAACTTTGGCATTTCCTGACTTTTGAGTGCTTAATCATACAACCAAGAAATTCACTTAATATAAATTTGTATGGAATTTCCTGGTTTGTCAGTACCAAAGGGCTCCAATGGTGTCAGGAAGCTGGCCTCCTATTTTTTGTTGTTTACATATCAGTAGGGTACAGGTCTTAGGAAGCAGTTAAGACCCTCGTCACCATCCACTAATAGCCAAGTTGGTAAGGAGGGGAAAATTCTATCATAAACAGACTAACATGGTCATTGTGGAACTACAGATGTAGATCACAGATCCGGAAGTGCTGCTTTGGATTTTCTGGCAAAAGAAAATGCTAAGGTTGGATCTTTTCACAGTTTGACTATGCTGTTCCATCGCATCTAAGGGCATGTCTACACTTACAGCGCTGCAGCTGTAGCACTTGGGGAAGACACTATCTATGCTGATGGGAGAGCTTCTCCCGTTGGCATCAGTAGATCACCTCCCTGAGAGGCAGTAGATATGGTGAGGGGAGAAGCCCTCCCATCGACATAATGCTGTCAACATCAGGGATTAGGCTGGTATAGCAAAAATCCATTGAGCAATGTTGTTATACCAACATAAGTTTGTAGTGTGGACCAGGGCTAAGAGAGACTTTTCTGTAACCATAGTAGCCTTCTCTAGCAAACAGCACGGAGGCTTTTATGTGTCTTTCTGACTATACCTCTCGTTGCTAGGGCTTGAACAAACTGAGAAGGAAGTTTTGATGAGCCTGTTACACCATTCTGATCTACATGGGTATGGTTTCCAAACAAATACTTGTTCCTATTAAACTGCAAATCTGACTACAAGTGATTATACAGATCCTGGGTTCTGTCGCAACTCTAAAGCCATCTTCCTGACAACCTGTTTCATGATAGCATAGAATTACAGAGACATATCTTGAAGCAAACTAGAGGTGTCTTGGAAAAAGTTGTTCAAGATCTGCTGCCTCCTTTGGAGAAATCTGTAATAGGACTTTGTATTGCAAATGCAATATCTAAGGCAGGAGATATTCAGTTCTATGTTGCTTTTAGAGTAGCAGCCGTGTTAGACTGTATTCGCAAAAAGAAAAGGAGTACTTGTGGCACCTTAGAGACTAACCAGTTTATTTGAGCATAAGCTTTCATGAACTACAGCTCACTTCATCGGATGCATACTGTGGAAAGTGTAGAAGATCTTATTATATACGCACAAAGCATGAAAAAATACCTCCTCCCACCCCACTCTCCTGCTGGTAATAGCTTATCTAAAGTGATCACTCTCCTTACAATGTGTATGATAATCAAGTTGGGCCATTTCCAGCACAAATCCAGGGTTTAACAAGAACATCTGGGGGGGGAGGGTAGGAAAAAACAAGGGGAAATAGGCTACCTTGCATAATGACTAAGCCACTCCCAGTCTCTATTCAAGCCTAAGTTAATTGTATCCAATTTGCAAATGAATTCCAATTCAGCAGTTTCTCGCTGGAGTCTGGATTTGAAGTTTTTTTGTTGTAAAATAGCGACTTTCATGTCTGTAATCACGTGACCAGAGAGATTGAAGTGTTCTCCGACTGGTTTATGAATGTTATAATTCTTGACATCTGATTTGTGTCCATTTACTCTTTTACGTAGAGACTGTCCAGTTTGACCAATGTACATGGCCGAGGGGCATTGCTGGCACATGATGGCATATATCACATTGGTGGATGTGCAGGTGAACGAGCCTCTGATAGTGTGGCTGATGTTATTAGGCCCTGTGATGGTGTCCCCTGAATAGATATGATAGATATCATGCTTTGTGTGTATATAATAAGATCTTCTACACTTTCCACAGTATGCATCCGATGAAGTGAGCTGTAGCTCACGAAAGCTTATGCTCAAATAAATTGGTTAGTCTCTAAGGTGCCACAAGTACTCCAGTTCTATGTTGATCTCTTTAAGTGCCCCGCAAGGACTGCTTGATTACCTGTTTGTCTGTCTTGATGAAAGATTAAGGCTTTGGGTCCAGCCCAGATTCTCTTTGCATAGGACTCAAGAGGGCAAGGGAGCAAAGCTGAGTTGACCCAGTGCAACTTAGGGCAAATCACACCTGGCTGCTGGCGCCCTCGTTGAACCACCTGGCAGCTGGGAAAAGCCAGGGCAATTGACATGTCAGCCATGACCCTCTTCTCCTAGCAATGGCCCTAAGGCAGGAGCTGCAACAGGAAATCATCATCTGGCTGATTAAACTGGATTTATGGCCCTTTTGCACCACCAAAATACACATGGGGCCATAAATGTGGGGCCCCGCATGGGGCCAAATACACATGGGGCTAGAGCTCTGGCCCACCTATGGACCCTTGCAAGGGTCCATAGGTGGGCCAGAGCTCTAGCCCCATGTGTATTTGGATTCATTTGGCAACAAGTTTGACTTAGTCAGAGCTCTGACCCACAGTGGCCCTTTTGTGGGTGGCTTCAGCATGGTCCTAACCTCCATGTTTGTTACATCGCTTAAGTCAAAGTGGAGATATAGTCCTTGCTATATTATTTTCCACTGCTTTTTGTAGTGCTTTTTGTTAGACATCCCTCACGCTACTTTTAAGCTCTGATGTTCTTCTGGTATCCTTAAAGAGAGGTAATTACGAACCTTGTAACTCTGTTTGTTTGGCAGTCTCCCATAGGATTCTCACTCCCATAGGATTCTCACTCCCCTTCAAGCCTGCGGATCTTGCAACCAAGATGTGTTTTTCTGTATCCATAGGGTTACATATAATTTAAGTACTATGTTTCATGTTTCCCTTTATCCACTGGGGTATTGTCAAGTTTCAATTTTTGTTTTAACTTTGGCATTTGTTGAAGAAATTTTAAAAAATCTGGTTGAGTAAATTGGTTCTCTATTAACGCAGCTTCTAGGAGAAGCTTCCCCTTTCCCACTAGGTTCCTGATTCAGTGCTTAGGCACACTTTTGAAACAGGCCATAGATGGTGAATGTAGATATGAACAGGTTAAAACTTGAACCTCTTGCTCAGAAAGAGGGACAGATGGTTGGTGGCAAAAGCGGGTTTTTCCATTCACATAGAATGGAATGTGCCACCTGCTGACATGTGGTAACAACGCTCATCTCTTAAATTATGGGAGTTCCCAACCTATTGAAGGTTTGAGGCCCAAGAGTGAGACTCCTGTGAGATGACGTCTTCAAAAAAGCAGAATTACAAGGGTGAGTACTTTCCCCTTATATATGACAAGAAAAGGATTTCAGCCAATCAACTCCTAGAAAAATCAATCCTCTCATTTATCCTCTCAGAAATGGCAAAAAAAAGGGTCTAATTTACACACAATGGGTCAAATTTACTGTGGATGGAGACCCACTTGTGTATACAATAATCTAAATTGTGACTGTGCATTCAAATGCATATTTAGATGTCTGAATGTCCATTTGCATTCATAACTGTTGCAACTGAATGTATAATTTTTAATTGTAAGCTCAAGTGCACAGTGTATTAGCTTGCATTACTTTGAGGATTGATTGGTTTGTTCGTTTTGCCACAAAGACCTCTACTCTCTTTAATTTCAGGACATCATACATTGTAGATTTTCCCGATATATATAATCAAATCACATCACTCATTTTCAAAACATCCCATTCGCTCAAACAATTATTCCTTTTTTAACCAGCCCACTAATAATTATTCACTTTTTAGGCCACTCTTGAAACAGTTACTCACCTACAGAAACTGCACTTATGATGTAAATAAAAGATTCAAGAAGACCGCATCACAGAAATTTGAAATCTTCTCCAAAAAAATAAATATCAGTGTTCCATTTATCTTTCTGTGGTTTCTTGAATCAAGTGCCTCAGCTTGATTCCAGTGTTTAGTTACTCACAAAAGAAGTTTATTACCTCACATACTCCTGTGCTCGCAATAGCACATTAAGTATAAAAAAAGCCACCACAACGTTCCTTCAGTAATTTATCCCTGTCTGGTAGTCAGGGCTCCATATATTCTACAACACATTGGACCTAAATTCTGTAGTAAGGCTTCTTGATTTCTTTGGTATGCACATTAAATTCTGTACCACTGAGAATAATATTACCCACCTTGAGATGACAGCTTGGGGAAAGGTAGAGAAAAGCCTTGAACTTGAAAGAAAGAAAGAGAGTCCAATATGAGTAAATGAAATTAGGGTGATCGCAGCGTGACTTAACTTCTCTGTTACTTGTGTGATGTATCACTAAATACATTTTAACCCTGTTTCAATCAGAGGCATTATTGTGTTGTCATAACACCTTAGGATAATGAGACAACTCAGAAATGAATTCACATTAGCCAGATTCTCTGCTAGTGTAAATTGAGGCACTTCCATTTAAGTCAGTAGATATACATTTACATCATCTGAGGCCCTAGCCCATTGTATTTTGATACACTATTGTATTGAGTGGTAGAGGTTCTGCAGCTCCAAGTTATTTATTTTTTAAAATAGTCTAGCAAATTGCATGTATGGTATACTTTTGGTGTCTCCAAATGCTCGTGAAAAATGCAGTGGGCTCTAGTGGATTAAGTTCAATCTCAGTCATGCTACTGATTTACTCTCTGACCTGGGATAAGTCATTTAACCTCTCTGTAACTGTCTCCCTGTCTCTAAAGGTAGGAAAATAATACTTATCTACCTCCCAGGAGTGTTGTGAGGATTAATTGGTTAATGTTTGTACAGCACTTGAAAATGTAAAGTACTATGTAACTGTTAAATATTATTATTAAATGAAATTGAAATTATATACAAGTCCTAAAGATGGGGGGTGGTGAATGATCCGAATATGCATGTTATATCAGTATATGTGTACAGGACTTGAAGGCAAGTTCAACGCAGAGGAATGCACTATTTAAACTCTGATTTATGTGACCAGAATTTACACCACAGAAAACTCCAGGTTTTACATGCTCATTAGCAGAATTACTGGACAATGTTTATTCATGGCTGAATAGTCCTTGAACAGTTTCACAATAAGCTAAGTACAAACAGGTTTTCCTTCAACATCAGATATTCTTTTCTTTCCTGTTTCATGCAGTGTATGGCTTTATTGCAGACAATACAAGGAAAACGTCCTTTCTTTAACTTCTCTTATATCCCTTCTACAGTGGACCATGGTTTTGTGTTTCATGGTTCTGTAGAAGACCCCAGTGTCATACTACAACTAATATTGTTTTCAAGATCTTTTTCTCCTTCATTTTGCATAGTTCTTTTTTTCCATAGTTAACCAGTCTGCTTCTGCTCAGTGTGCCATGTGCAGCTTCACTGCTACCATATTGTAGTGCAGGTACACAACGATATGCCCTACCACTTTTAGGTATGTCTTCATCTGCTCTTGCAAGCTAAGAAGACACAGGCCTGATCAGTAATTGGATGGCAGACCAGACTAGATGCTTCAGATGTTTCAATAGTAAACAGTACTACCAACCTATGTTATTGCTCTAGATAGATTTGGTGAACTGTGCACTGAGGAAGGCTGGCTTTTGGTTGCTTTATATTATTTACAGTCTTCAATTCTCAGCAAGACTCTCAGGACCAAATTCATGGTGTAGGTGCCTTTCAACCTGTCAAAGCCCAAATGCAGGAAGCAATGTAGACAATAACTGAAAATGGCGGTCACAATAAAGTATTCATGCACAAGACTGAAAATGTTCTCAGTGCTCTTCCTACAAAAGTATTCATTCCTTAAATATTAATAACACTTCCCATAAATTCAGTTTCATTATTCTTTTTTTCCTGAGGTAAATAATTTTCAGAAATAATTGAGGACACATCAAATTGGTACCTTAAAGACTAACATGAGTTATGACTCTCAAAATGAAGAGAATTTTGAGAAATATCATTAATCATGTAGCAGAAAAAGCAACTAAAGGAAGAATGCAAAATGAAGCAGACTTCCTCTGCTTTATCTTATTTCTTACATGCTTCTAAGTTGTTGCTGAAAGCCAACTATTTCCTGTGCCCAGTTATGAAATGAAAGGCAACCCAGCACATACTTCCAATGAGTGACTATTGTGTATGCAACCCAGTCCACTCCGGCAACAATACATAACAGATCAGAGCCCTAACAGATGAGGTAAATAAGTTTGGATGATCTTATGTGTTTGTCCAGAACAAGTCTTCTGACCTCCAGAGAATGTAGCAAAGGCCATCTATTTTCTCAGGGAAGGGGGAAGTAAGATGAGGACTGGCTTTGCGGGGGCTGGGGCAAAACTTGGTGGGATATTTCTTTTATTTTTATTATTAGTTTTTATCTGGGTTATATGATGGGAATCAAATTGGACTTGGATTGAATATGTAACTTTTTATATTATGTCAAAAGTACCTAGAGTTCAGGATCGGTGTTCTTTGGTAGATATGGTGTACAACAAACTAAATAATGCTATTCATATGATTTTTACCTAGCTTTTGTCACAATAATTAAATAAGCTAAAAAGATACATTATTTAGTTCTGTTTCTGATTCTCACATATCTTCCAAATCACTTGAATAAGTACAATAAATGTCCTCTTGAGTGATTTTGTGGTACTTTGGATCTACAGCTGCATCATTTATGATGTCACATGTAAGGTTGACTGGAAAAGCCATAAATATGTTTTATGTCAAATAAAAATCCTAGATCAAGCTTAGAACTTCATTCCTTCTAGAGCATTACAACTTAGTGTAATGGCATTTGACAGTATTGGCATTTTTGATACGACTTCTTTTGGCTAGCTCAGCATTCTGAAAAAATAAATAGTGTTTTCACTCTGTGATTGAAAGGGTTAAGTAGTACCAATTCATTACCACTCACAGAAGGATTTATTTTGTTCTCCTAAATCAGTTTTATTCCCCATTGTTATTATTCCCTTGGGTCAGCTCTTCCAATTGAAATCAATACAAGTGCAAGTGACACAATCAATCTAGATATTTGATTATGGATTTGAGACCCCCAGTCCTGCTCAGTGCTCTTTAGCTAGTCTCTTTCTGATAGCGTCCCTCGAGAACTGAAAATTCATATTGGCAGCCATGAATTATGAACACAGATTTAGAAACCAGATAATAATCTCCATTTATGTACTGATGCTTCTTATAGGAAGGATGACAGAGACATTAAAAGATAAAGACTTGATGTTTGTAAACCTAACTGCTTATAAATATTTTTATTCTATAAGCTTTCTCCTGAAATAGAGAGGAAATTTACAAGACCTCATGGCTCATCTATAAAACCCCAAACAAAATAGATGAAATCTATGGTTATAAGCTATATTGTCAGTACAACATCACAGATGATGTAAACATTTTTATTATTTGCTTCTTTAGAGTCATTTATATACATTTTGGGTTCTCCTGAGAGAGACTGTATTCCATGCAGGTATCCTGCTAACATCACAGCCCAGTGAGCATCATGGTGCTGGTTGTACCCACCAACTTATGCACAGGGCAGACAGATTTTCCTCTCCCCTGCACAGGTTTCTGGGAGACCTGCAACCTCCCATAAGAACAGCCATGCAGGGTCGGACCATTGGTCCATCTAGCCCAGTTTCCTGTCTTCTGACAGTGGCCAATGCCAGATGCTTCAGAGGGAGTGAACAGAACAGTGATCCATCCCCTGTGATCCATCCCCTGTCATCCAGTGATCCATCCCCTGTCATCCAACCCCAGCTTCTGGAAATCAGAGGTTTAGGGATACCCAGAGCATTGGGTTGAATCTCTGACCATCTTGGCTAATAGCCATTGATGGACCTATCCTCCATGAGCTTCTCTAATTCTTTTTTTAACCCAGTTATACTTTTGGCCTCACAATATCCCTTGGCAATTCCACAGGTTGACTGTGCATTGTGGGAAGTAGTATTTCCTTATGTTTGTTTTTAATCTACTTAATAGGCAGTGGATTAAAAACAAACATAAGGAAATACTACTTCCTCATTGGGTGACCCTGAGTTCTTAAGGGGTAAATAACACTTCCTTATTTACTTTCTCTACACCATTCATTATTTTATAGACTGCTATCTTATCGTCCCTTAGTGATGTCTTTTCTAAGCTAAAGAGTCTGGTTTTTTAAATCTCTTCTTGGACAGAGATTTGCCCCTTGCCCCTAATCATTTTGTTGCCCTTCTTCGTACTACTTCTGATTTGAATAGATCTTTTTCTGAGATGGAGCAACCAGAACTGCATGCAGTATTCAAGGCATGGGTGTACCATGAATTTATATAGGGGCATCATGATATTTTCTGTCTTATTATCTATCTCTTTCCCAATAGTTTCTAACATTTTGTTTGCTTTTTTGACTGATGCTGCACATTAAGCAGATATTTTCAGAGAACTATCCATGAGGACTCCAAGAGCTCTTTCTTGAGTAGTAACAGCTAATATAGACCCCATCATTTTGCACGTATAGATGGGATTAGGTTTTCCAATGTGAATTTCTTTGCACTTATCAATATTGAATTTCATCTGCCATTTTGTTTCCCAGTCACCCAGTTTTGTGAGATCCCTCAGTAACTCTTTGCAGTCAGATTTGGACTTAACTATCTTGAATAATTTTGCATCATCTGCAGATGTTTTCACCTCACTGTTCTTACCCTCTTTTCCAGATCACTTATGAATATGTTGAACAGCACTGTTTCCAAAACTGATCCTTGGGGTCCCTGCTGTTTACCTCTCTTCACTGTGAAAACTGACCATTTATGCCTACCCTTTCTTTCCTATTTTTTAATCAGTTACTGATCCATGAGAGGATCTTCCCTCTAATCCCATGACTTCTTACTTTGCCTAAGAGCCTTTGCTGTGGGACCTTATTATGGGGTTTACAGACTCCTCTCTCTGGCTGTGGCAGGGGAAAAACTGGAGCAGTACTGGGCCTGGAAAGCTCTGCCCCTCAGATACTGGCAAGCATGCTCCTGGGGAAAAGAGCAGTATAAAAAAGAGCTCCAGAAGCCCAGACAGGAGGACTAGAGAAAACATTTCCAGGATGAGCACTGCCCTGAGACTGGAGGAGAAAGAGCTCTTACTCAGGAGGTCTGGATGTGAGTCTTTCCCATATTTCTTTGAGACATCATGCCAGAGGTAGAGGTTGCCAGCATCAGCTCTGAGACTCCAAGGATTTAGAGCAAAGCACTATACTCAGACACCAGCCATGCCCCAAGCTGAGACATCGGATGGGGTAGGAAGTAGCCCGGGGAAGGAGAACAGGAGGTGGGCCATACATAGGCCAGCCCGTGCTGTCACATTTTTAGGGCAATGGGCTGGGACCCAGAGGAGCAGGAGGACCAGAGTCCCCCTTCTCACCTCAGATTCCCTACGCCTAGCACTGTGACAGGCAAGGCCAGGGGTTTACTGCCAAGGAAATTGACTCGGTTGAACCCCATCCAGGGTCTTGGACACACTGGGAGAAAAGAGAAACTGAGGTCGGCGTCTAAAGGCCTGCTGACTGATCCAGCAACCCTGCTACAGACCTTGACAAAACCTGTCTGAGAGTCCAAGTACAGTGGATCAACTGGATCACCCTTTCCCACATGCTTGTTGACACCCTCAAAGAATTCTAATAGTTTCACAAGGCATGATTTCACTTTACAAAAGCCCTGTTGACTTTCCCAACATATCATGTTCATTTATGATAATTCTATTCTTTATTATAGTTTCAACCAATATGCATGGTACTGATGTTAGCTCACTGGCCAGTAATTGCCAGGATCACCTCTGGAACCTTTTTAAAAATTGGCATTACATTAGGTATCCTTTGGCCATCTGGTACAGGGGCGGATTTATGCAATAGGTTACATACCAGTTAGTAGTACTGCAATTTTATACTCATCCCACTCTAGGGGTCTTTCAAGACCGGAGGTTTTTTACTCCCGTTTTAATTTGAATTAATTGATTCTCAGTTAACTAACACCATTCTAAATGCTAATGTAGGCACTGCAGGAATTTTTGTTCCTGGTTATCGTGCACCCCACTATTAGCTAAACTCTGCATGTTGGAAACAAAAAGCTGGATCATGAGCTCTTTAGGTCAGGTCTGTGTTTTCATGGTGTGTATGTACAGTGCCTAGCACAATGAGGCCGTCTTTCTTGATTGGTGCCCCTAGATGTGACTGCAGTAGAAATACTAAATAACAATAATGGATGTCCTTATGCAGTAGCTTCAGCACTCTTCTTGCTGTACTGTAAGAAATAGAAGCTCTTAGTAATGTGAGAGGCTCAGGTGCAAGGGGTGTAGATGGTTTAAATGACAGTAAGAAAGTAGTAAATGGTTCGTTCAAAGAGGAGAACTTTCTCTTCCCTGACAGATATTTCCACTTACAAACAGCCAAGGAAAGTTAGGGTGTGAACACACAGGTTTTTCACTGGCAAGACTCTTGTGACTCAGTTGGATGAGCAAGAAGTAGGCAAGAGTGTCCAAGGAACTTTCTCCCACCTTGAACTGGGGATAGGCCCAAATCGTAGTCATCCATTGAGTGTAAGGACTTTGCTCACCTCCGGTAGCCATGATCCTTACTTCCCTGCACCAGCTAGCAAAGCAGGCTGATGAAGGAACAGGTACATGTTTCATTCTAAACAGTTGGTTCCCCCCTGAAACCCATGTGCTGGCCTGAGGCATGTTTCCTCCAGGAGCTCCTGCTTTGGCACTTCATCCTTAGACTAGCCTGGGAATTCTGCCCACAGTCTAGTCCAGAGGTGGACAAACTACGGCCTGCGGGCCACATCCAGCCCGCGGGACCCTCCTGCCCGACCCCTGAGCTCCTGGCCCGGGAGGCTAGTCTCCCGCCCTTCTGTTCCCTCTCCCCCGCAGCCTCAGCATGCCGCGTCGCCAGCGCAGCACTCTGGCAGCCGGACAGCACAGTTGCAGACCTGCCGCAGCCACCAGTGCTCCAGGCAGCACGGTAAGGGGGAAAGGAGCCGGGGGGGGGGGTTGGATAGAGGGCTGGGAAGTTGGGGGTGGTGGTCAGGGAGTGGGGGTGTGGATAGGGGTTGGGGCGGTCAGAGGGCAGGGCACAGGGGGGTTGGATGGGGCAGGGGTCCCGAGGGGGCAGTCAGGAAGGAGTGGGGGTTGGATGGGGCGGCGGGAGGCAGTCAGGGGCAGGGGTTCCAGGGGCAGTCAGGACAGAGAGAAGGGGTGGTTAGATGGGGCAGAGGTCCCGGGGGGCAAGTCAGGAATGAAAGGTGGGGTTGGATGGGGCGGCAGGGGACAGTCAGGGTTGGGGGTCCTGGGGTGGTCAGGGGACAGGGAGCAGGAAGTGGTGGATGGGGTAGGAGTCCCAGAGGGGCTGTCAGGGGACAGGGAGGGTTGGATGGGGCAGGAGTCCTGGGGGAGCCGTTGGGGCGAGAAGCGGGGCGGGGGGGAGAGATTGGATAGGAGGTGGGGGCTGGGCCATGCCTGGCTGTTTGGGGAGACACAGCCTCCCCTAACCGCCCTCCATACAATTTTGGAAACCCGATGTGGCCCTCAGGCCAAAAAGTTTGCCCGCCCCAGTCTAGTCCATAAAAAGGAGTGAGCAAATAAAGACATGCCCCTTCCCATTTGCCACGTTAGGATTTAGACTTGTTTGTACTGATAAGAATAAGCAGGAATTTTCATGCATTGATGATAATATTTTCCCTTTACAAGGGCTCTTTGTTTGGGGCTCTGAAAGTACTTCACAAACCTTATTGATCACCACAGCCCTCTCAGATAGGTAAGTAGTATTAGCCTCAATTGACAGAGGGGGAAACTAAATCAGAGAGAGACTGAATGCTGTGTTCAGGAATGGAACTCAAGAGTTTAGACTCTGAGTCCTCTGCTGTGAGGGGCCATATGCCCTTTCTCTTTATTCTTTAAATATTCTGTACCTTTCATTTTTAAAACTGTAACATGTTTTAATTATCATGGAAAAGTGTAAAAAAAAAAAAAAGGAAAAGTGCTTTCAGTTCAAGGATCATACAAAAGTTGGGAGCTATTCATTATTAATAAGAGTAGATGCTCATTTGGGATTGATAGCGGTAGTTGGATTTGCCATTTTATCACAGTTAACGTTGAGCTACCCATCTTTTATAAGGAGCTCTCATAACATCCAGCAACCGTCTCCAGGCCCTCAAAATGGGAATAAGGGTAGCCTATGATAAGAGAGACTCTCAATTACAGAGCACAGTTTCAAGGCTTGAGACCATGATCTATGTGTAAGAACAACACATCTGCCAACTCCAAGAGCAGAGGAACAAATAGCTGCTCAGTTGATTGAGACAAAGGTGGCAGTGCACTCATCTGGAAAAATAACAATTTGTTGAAAAGAGGAACAATAACTCAAACTGAAAAACAGAAAACTCACACTTTAAAAATAGTTATGGTAATTGGGAAGACACTGAAAAAACAATTAGTAGTATGTGATATCCGCCCAAATAAAAATGGGGGGAAATATAATATGCTTTCTTAATGGCATAAAATCAATCTGTAGTGTCTTTTGTTTTTAATTCTAAATACTATACTAGAAACATAAGGGGAGGAGAGAGTGGTGGAGGGAGGATTTTAGGTGGCAGTAAATATGCAGCTGGGGCTTTGGGAATGGAATTCATGAGTGCTGGACAATATGGCAGAATCAATGGAAGATAGAAGAAACTTGTAGTGGAGGGAGTCTCTATGGTCACAGGACTTTTTCCAGAGGTGTTCGGGGCACAGAACCAGAAATAGAGAGAAATACAAGTTTGGGCACACCTGGGGTTGGAGGGATGGACTTTTTGGTCATGGAGAGGGACAAAAAGAGAGGAGAGGGAGGGGAATCAATAACTGAAACATCAGAGGAGAGAAAACAGGGCAAAGGGGTCTGAGAGCAGTCGAGAAGCCATGGACTTCAATGGATTGGAGGTTGTGGAAGGGCCAAGTGGGGAGAGAGTTGATGAGGGTTGGAAAGCCGTGTTGAAGGAGGTTAGAAAATGGTAACATGGACATTAAATGATCAGAGAGAGAGAGAGAGAGAAGTGTTGAGTAAAGGCAAGGTGAATTGAGTGATTATTTCTGTGAAGGGAGGGAGTTGATACAGGGTTTGTAATCAAATGAAGACATGAGGGTAAGGAGGCGGGTGGCTAACTGGTAAGGCAGGACATCGTTCTGGAAGATTAAGTTGTTGAGGTTGAAGGTGTGGGATTGTGAGAAGAGAAGGAGGTTTTGTGGAGTTTTAGATTTTCCTTCATGGGAAGGGTGGAGGGCTTGAATCCTGTATTGTTATTTGGCTCTTCATATTCTTTCTATTCAGAAATAATTTATATTGAAGTCTAAATACAATTTGGGTCCAGTATTCATCAATCCAAAATTTCAGGGGGAAATTTTTTTTTTTTTTTTTGCTGTAGGTACATAAGGAGGCAGTGTTAGCTAGTAGTTAAACCGGTAGTCTGGTCATGAGAACAGCTGGAGTCAGTTCCCAGTTCTGCCACTTACTGTTTTTGTGACTTGAGGTAAGACACTTAACCTCAGTATCCCTGTTTGCCCACATGTAAAATAGGTATAAAAATAAGCATAGGGTGTTCTGCAGGTTCATTAGATAATGTTTGTGTAGTGCTTTGAGATCCTCAGATGAAAGTTCTATGATACTGTAACTCATTCAATAGCACCTTACAGCATGAGCAGTCCCACTGAAGTCAATGTGAGTATTTGTGGAGCAAGATTCTACTAAGTGTAAGTAAGGATATCAGAATCTGGCCCTATATAAGAACAGTAGAAGTCAGAAATCATGTTTCAGAACATGAAACAGCCTTAAACTCCGTCTCACCAAATAAGGTGCCTTCTGAAGTACAGGAGTAGAAAATATTTGTTATCTTGTCTTTGTGACTAGAATGTGACAAAAACACCATATTTTCCGGGACGCTAACATAATGTTAAAAGGAAACAATCTAGTATTAAATATGTATGTGAGCATAAGTACTTTATTTTTATAGAGTGCCTTTCATCTTGAATGATTTCACAGCACTTTTCACATATCATACATGTAAAATGTAGCCCCTTCTAGGGTAGAGAACAGCAGTCAACCAGCATACAACACACTGCCCGCAGGGGTGGGGAGAGAAATTTTTTTTATCCAAGAACGCCAAGCCAGGTTAAAAAACAGTGCTCTTATGAAAAAGCATCATGGGTTCTTTAACGTCCACAGAGAGTGGAAACGAACTTAGTTCGAAAATTCTTACCCCAGATCTCCACACTCTCAGTAAACTGCTTGGCATTGAAAATTTATTGCCTTAGTAATCAAGGACCTGAATAATAATAGTAATAAATATACCCAATGCTCCTTGAGGAAGGTGTGCCCACTTGATACAGAATGTACTTTTGTCATTTTGTGTACAGGGTGCAGTTTTTCAATTTAACATCTTTTCTACCTCAAAGTATAAATTTTTATCCAGATGGGGAAGGCTACCTTAAAAGAGAAACATTCCTACAAAAATACAGTTTTTGAATGTTAGAAGAATGTATTTGGGTTATTTTACTTCCTTTCTCATTATAGTCTTAGTCGTGAGAATGGTTTCATGTTATGCCATTTCTGTTCTCGTTACAACCTTTGTCACATGAATGAGATATCAGAATGCTAATACCTAATATACAGTATTCTGTGTCTGCTGGTACAACACTGTACTACTGTAACCTTTGCAATATTATGTATTCTGATTGGCTGTCCATTTCACCTCTTCCCCACAAGTTAATAAGGCCGTAAAAAGGAGAGAACTTGAAATGGCCAGCCAGTCAAATTACAGAATATTGAAAAGGTCAGAGCAGTACAGCACACAGAAAAAAATTACGGAATATATGAGGCATTAAAATTCTTGTGACAATGATTATAACAAGAATGGAAAAGGATACCCATTTATGTTATTTCAATCTAGTGAACCCCATAGGATGATGTACCCAGGACAGCATTAATTTACGCACCACCAAGCTGCATGAATTTTATGCACCTATTTACACTGGTATTCAATAGAAAGGATGTGCAGCTGCTTTGGAACCCCTTTTGAACTGTACTTCTAATGATACAGAGACCCTTCAGCTAGAAACACCCACCAACTAGAATGCTGTGTAAAGCTTTACACTTTTTTTACAATGATGTACAGGTGGAATGTCTATAAGTTATAAAAGGATGTTTTTACTACCTTACTTTTTTCTTGTTCTGCATTCTGTTCTGTGTTTGTAGATACATATTGTTCTTTTTTAACAGAAAGTGAGAAAGTAAACTTATTTTTGGTAGCCTTTAGTTGGAGGGTCTTTGAGTATCATCATAATGACATGATAAAACACAGAGATGGGGGAAGAGCTATATTAAGGCAGGATCATTATGATCCGCATGTAACAATATAGGTAGCAGCAGTAAGTCAAGAGAGAAAAAATCCAGGCTTCATCCAGGTGGCTGGGAGGGGAAAGAATCATGAGGACTGGTCCTGGTGTAAATGAGGAGTGACTCCATTGGAGTCAGTGAAGTTACGTTGGTGCAAAAAACTGTAAATGAGATCAGAATCAGGCAGAGTTGGGGAGAAAGGGAGAGAGCCTGACTGGAAGAAAGTCCTTCTGGGAATGAGTAAGATCAAGGAACCTGGAGAAACCTGGGATGGTGAAGAAGAGCTGTGTATGTATGTGTGGAGGGGTTCATATCTCTGAGAGCAGTGCAGGCCATTCAGGGGGAAGATTGGCAGGCTCTGGGGGAAGCTATTTTCTTCCTACCTGGGAATGCTCCTCCAGAATGGGCATGTCAGCAAGGTGGTGATGGGAACTTTTCTAATGAAGCATCAGCGATTGGTCATGTCAGGTACTGTGAGGCACTGACTGTTTGACCAAAGTGAAACCATTCCCCTTAAGGATTTAACAGTGTCTCAAACTATTGTTCACAGTGGAATATGGCACCCTCTGTAGGAAGCTGAGATTGGAACTAAGAGAGGGGTGGAGGAAGGGACACACATGAAAACTGGAAAGAGAGATGCACAATCTACTTATACTCCCAAATAAGGACCAAGCTGAGGCAGAGTAGGCAGGAATGACATAGGGTGATATGAAATGCTTATCATCATAGCACTTTCTGTCAGGCTGAACCAATGCGGCTGCATTTTCCAGCCCACTGAAAGCAAAGTTTATGCAGTGAAAAGTGGTAAAGCTGCACATTGTATGTCACTCCCAGCAGGAGCAATTTGAGGACCTGCATTTTAAAAATATTTTTCTAATATTTTATTTTTGCTAGTAGCTGTAAGTAGCTTGGCTGGGAATGGCAATAAGAAACTCTTGGTCTGTGTTAGGAAAATGGTTGGTGCTCTTCAGTTTATAAATATATAAAGCAGTGAAGAATCTGAATTGCCGTGTTGTCTAACTCATTGTAAATGTGCAAGTTCATTTTTGAGCTGAATAGAATGGTTATATAATTACATACTTCTCATAATTATTGAGTAATTATATACTTCTTATAATTGCCGAGTAATCATTCTGCTATAACTAGAACTTAATGTTACAACTAATTGTATAATTACTGTGTATTAATGCTGTTATCCTGACAACTTAGAACAAAGTGTTGCCTTGTCGATTTTTTTCCCCTAAACTGCATTTTTAAAAATAAGATACTGTTGCTTGTTACCTATCTGGAAAGAGATTTAAAAAATAAGGAACGCAAACAAGTGAGCAGGGAAATTATGTGTGCTCATCTAGGGCTTGTATAGTCTAGCATGAAAGGTGTTAACACATTTAAAAATCCTAGTGTAGACTGGGCAAGATACATTTTAACACATTAGTTGAGTGAGGTGAACCTTGGGGAGCCTGTGTTACAATACGAAGGTCTAATGTGTTCAAATACATCTTGCTTTGTCTACACTAGGTATTTAAAACTTATTCATGAGAACATTTTCACTAGCAGGTTTTAAATATATACCTTTTATCATAGCCCAGATAAGCCCTTAGGTAGACTACATAAGTTAGGGCTTGTATGTGTATATGGAGTTGGAGTTTGCACTTTACTGTGTTTTCTGTTCTTTCACTGTTGTTCATAACACAGTAGTGAAAGCACAAATACAAAGAGAGACTGCTTCATTGAGAGGCATATAGGGGTTTGAGATGCATATACAGACACCGAGATCAAGCAGTGGCCCCATTCACAATTCCCTTCTAGCAGGAGTAGAATGTGTGAGGTTGCATAAGGATGGTCTCAGGTGAATAATGCTACTTTTGCCGAAGTTTATCTGTACCTTTTGTGGAATGTGAAGAGTTGTCAGGCCAGATTTCTTGCATGAGACAAAATGCGTTCTTTATTACAGCATGTAAAATAGGGTCTATTGGCATAGTTCTGTTCTCAGTTCCACTGGTGTAATCCAGATTAAATTTATTAACTTCAGTGAAGTTACTTGAATTTACGCTAGTGCAAATGAGATCAGCGTCTGTCCCTGAGGTACACTGTGTTGCGTAGTGGTATTGTAATGGAGGCAGAATTTGGCCAACAGATAAATTGGACTTCAGTGGAGCCTGAAAAAAGGAATGCAAGACTAACAGTTAAAAACAAGAGGAAGTAAATTTACAATACTTTAGCTATGGAATAATCAAAACTGTGCCCTAAATTCCACCCAAGCAATTCTGTTGACATCAAGAAAGTGGCATGGCTGCAATTTGGGGCCAATACCTTTAAGTTAATTACAAAATGTTTGTAAGAATCACCAAATCAACGTATGATAGCTGCATAGAGAGAACACTCAGAGTGTGCGCTGGCCTGAGTTTACTACTGTGTGTGAGGATGTAACTGAATGTGTTGGAAGTGCTATTGAAAGTGGTGTTTGAAGAACTGCTTCAAGCATAACAATGTGCTCAGTTTTAACAATGCATATTAAACATACACAGAGAAGAATGGAGCCCAGTGAGTGTTCACAAAGGTGTAACTAGAACAGAATTTGTTTGTATTATTATTATTATTTTGAAATATGTATATCTGTTCTATTTTGGTTTTGCAGTGGACTCAGACTGGAGAACTAGATCCACTGCTTTTGAGAATTACAACTCATATTGCCTTTATTCCAGATATTTTAAAATCCTACATCTTTCCGTTCAGCTATTAGATATTCTGTCTAATCAGATACTTGTCACTGTGGTATTTGAACACTTCTGTGACCCTACCACTGATTTTTATGCAAAATTCACATTGACTTTAATGGGAGATGGTGATGATCATATTATCACCTGTGTAGCATTTTACACGTTCAAAACATTGGACAGTAAATGAGCCCAGTTTTGCTCTCATATACCCAAGTGCAAATTCCCTATTCTCCTCTCTCTCGTCTCAGAGCTTTTGGGTTTTGGGATGTATGAAAGGGTTGGATTTTCCAAGAGGCCTAAGGGACTTAGTCATGCAAATCTCCCAGTTCAACTGAAAGCCTGTAGGTTCCTTTGGACACTTCATAAAATAGAATACTGTCAATCTCTCTTCCTCCTTCACTAGGCACTAGGTCCAAGATCACATTTGAGTCCATGTACTTTTCAGCCAATGTTTGTAGTTCTCACATATGCAAATGGGAGTGATCTACCGCTTTGATGGAAGTACAAATTTCTAGGCAGAAATCCTGGCCCCATCAAGTCAATGAGAATTTTGCTGTTGACTTCTATGGGTCCAGGATTTCATCCCTAAACTTTTTGAATGATCCTGCTCATTTGAACAGCTGTGAAGCAACAGTCAGAACACTAATGACTCTCAAATGTTGGCCCATGTTTTCAGCCTATAGCAATCTCTTTCTGTACTGTATGGTTAGTTCTTATGGTACCTTACAAATACCACAAGCTATTCATGAAGAAAGGAGAAAATTGGGCACAAAATATTAAATGTTCAAATGGGGTCATCGCTTCCTCCCATTGAAGTCAATGGCAAAATCCGCATTGGCACCAGTAGCGTCAGACCTTGGTCCATAAAGAATAGGAATTGCAGTAGGTATAAAACCTAACTATTGTTCTCCCCCCCTTTTTGTTTTGAACAGCTAGTGCTAATTACACTATTGTAAATGGCACAAAGATCTTACACAGCAGCAAAGAATCCAACATATGGGTGCCCATTAGAGGACTGATTCCATTTGCTAACTACACTATACAAATAAATGCTTCCAATAGCCAAGGCTGCGTGATAAGTGATCCCATAACAATAGCCATGCCTCCAGGGGGTAAGTAGAAAAAAAGTTCTGTTACTCTGCATGTTACAAATATACCGTTATGTTGTGCCGTGTTGTTCTGTTGAACACATTGTTTATTATTGCAACTGAGGGCATGGCTACACTGGAAACTTCAAAGTGCTGTCGCGAGAGCGCTCCCGCGTCAGCACTTGGAAGTGTCAGTGTGTTCGCGTGCGAGCGCTGGAAGAGAGCTCTCCCAGCGCTCCTGGTAATCCACCTCTACGAGGGGATAAGCTCCGAGTGCTGGGAGCCTGTTTACACTAGTGCTTTAAAGCACTCTGACTTACTGCGCTCAAGGGGGTGATTTTTCACTCCCCTGAGCCAGCAAGTTAGAGCGCTATAAAATGTAAGTGTAGCCAAGCCCTTAGTATTTGAAGTTCAGAGGAACGTTTGCGTTAGCAACTGTTACTCGCAAAATGGTTGGGTTCAGCTTCTAATACGACCTATTGCACATCTTAAAAACTGTAAGATATCTGGGCAGAGGTAGATAGCCATAAGTTTGTGTGTGTGAATGTGAAATGTCCTGCATTTTTTGTTAATTTGTGAGAGGCACTCAGCTAGTATAGTGATAGGCTAGTCTGATACAAGAACCTAGATAAGTGCGCAGGCTGCAGAGGGTAATCGGATTTTGTATAGAAAGTGTAAGCTATGCACAAGGACAGTATTGGTTGGATATATTTTGAAGTGGTTGGTTTGTTAATGGTAAAGTTCAGTTTCAGCAGCATACTGGCTGGAATCACAAATTGGTGTAGATCTACTGAAATCAATGGAACTATGCTGATTTACACCAGGTGAGGATCCAGTGCACTTTTGGTAAGTTATCTATCAAGAAAGGTTTGAAATATGCTTCATACCACAGCTGAACAAATACCTGCAAACATTTTATCTGAATACTCACTGAAATGAAAGCCTGAATTCACATCAGATGGGTTTGTGTCCCTTTTGTATTGTCTTTACATTAATATTCTAATGAATGAATTTTCTAGCAGGAATGTTTGCAGAAACAGTGAAATGTAAGTGAATATTCCTAAAAGTGAATTTTGAATCTATAAATGAGAGCTAAACAACAGGCTGATCCTTAATAGTATATTTATGGAGCAAAGGACCAGGAACAATGCCAGGGAACCTACATATACAGTAAAAACTAGCCAACATAACACAAATATCAAATAATACTCACAACGATATGTTTGCAAATAATGTACTGACCAAAAATTATTTGTAAACAAATGTGTTGCAAATAACTTTGACTAAGGAAAAATTGTAAACTGTGTATGGACAATTCTTCAACAGGAAAAGAGGATCAATTCACATAATATACTGTACACTTCTAATAGTGGACTAACCTCTATCCAATGCTAAGAAACAAAAATATGGTTTTATTATAATAAACTAAATTGGAGATAAATTGTTTATTGAAGCTATCCATTAACATCGCATTTAATCTGTGTGTGATTGTTCGATTTTGAAGGAAGGAATCAGAAATTTGGTGCTGACAGTTTTAAAAAATGAAAAGATACAGGATCTCTGAAGATAGTCAAGGATGTGCACAAGTTTATGATAGCCATTAGGATATACTTTCTTTCATCATTAGATTGTTGTTGATTACAATTAGGAAACTTATAGCTTTGAAATTATCTTTTTTATGACCTTGTGGTAGTTTAAAAGCAATACCTCATTGATTAAATAGGTTTTAGTTCATGCTTCCTTTTACTTAATGATCTGAAAACATATTATCCTGATTTACACATAAAATCATGCTGAAAGCATGTGGCATTCACTAGAATATGTGTGTTTAAGTAGAATTAAATTAGCACTGAGAGTTATTAAAGAAATCTTCCATACCATTTTCCACTGGATTGTGAGCCATACAGAAATGAATAATAAATGAATCAGTGCATATGAAAGAAGTACTGATATATATGACATTCTGTAATCCATATTTACCTTTCCATTATGTTTTATTATAATCACTGTTTAATTTGAATGCAATAACATTCTAATTCATAATGCTATATTCTAAGTGTAATAGTTATTTATCAGTGGGACAGATCCTGTACATTGAAGTTATTGGGGGGAATACTGGCCCCATTGAAGTAAGTGGAAATTTTGCCATTGACTTCATAGGGGCTGGGATTTCACTCATTGATATCAGTGGGAGTTTTGCTTGACCCCAAGGAATGAAACAAGGCTACCGGATTTGATTCTGCACGGTTATAGATAAAAACTGTGGGTCAAATTCTGATGATTTATACCCATGTATGTCCTTGAACTGTGCACATGATGGCAGTTTGACCCTATCTTAGACTCCATCTTTTAACTTCCATGGTTCTTGATCAATGAAATTTAAGACTACATCCGTGGGAAATAGTGACAGAAGCATTGTTTCATACAGAAGTGTTTAAAAAGTGTGATCAGGAATATAGAGCCACCTGTAGTAACTCATCACACAAGGGAGTGACAAAAATTGCTTGATTAAGTGGTATGTAGCAAAGATGGTGAAGAGTTTTACTTAATACATTTGGGGATACTTGGACAGGGAAAGGGTTTCTTTGGACAGAAGGTTGCCTAAAAAGGGAGGGTGGTCTCTGGAACACTACAAGGTTTATAGTATTTAGTAATGTATGGGGGTTGAGACCTAAATACATAAAGATTAATTATAGTCTTTTAGTGGGTGCAAAACTGTAGCAATAACTTTTCAAGGAGCACAAAAAACTCTACTGTTCAAAAATATGCACTATGGAGAATACATTATAGAGTATGATAAAAGACCATAAATCAGGTGGAAAGGTAGAGAACAAATGAGAATTCCATCTTAATAGTCACAACAAATCAATACTATTAAATAGTGGGTATTTTTTCAGTTGATTCACTAATTTTCAGACAAGGTGTCTTTGTTTTCTTTGATTTTTGTTTGAAATATATTATACTTTATTAAGCCATGTACTATTATGCATATTGGTCTTATCAGTTACTTAAGAAAATGTATCATCTTAATTTCTGGGAATGCAGTTCTTTGAGTTTACTTAAAATACCAAACCGAGTTGCAATGCTTAAATTCAATACTTTAAAAAAAAACCAACCTTCTCAGAAATAAAGAATATATTTTATATAAGTGCTTGACTAGAATTGTAATTCAGGTTCAAGAGTTCTTGGAAAAGAATTAAAAAATAAAATAAAAATTGAATCCAAATGTTAATCCATAAATATGAAACTTTCTTTTGACCCTTACCCTGTAGCGGTCCAGAGTTACTAATGGGGTTAGGATTTCAACTCTTAATGGGACTTGGTGCATTAGTGTTTTGTATGCATGGAATTCAGCATTCAGTTTAATAAGTGGTTGACATTGGTGATGTCCCTTAATTTGCTTAAATCTAATTGGCTCTTTTATCAGTCAAACCTGTATGGATTGGCAATTGATCAGAAAGGGTCAGCCATGACTGTGCATGTAGTTAAATGATGGAACCACGAGTTAAAGTCACTTTTGCATAATAATAAGCTGAAACCAGGAGAACAAATTATCTTAGAGTTGGAAGGCAAAGAAAGCAGAGAAGTTTTGCAGGATGTTCAAGTTCAGAACAAAGGCATTATGGAGTGTATAAATTTTAAATACACTGCATTTTGCCTCAAGACTTAAAGCTTATTTTTTTTCCAGAAGAACTGAAATCTTGTCTGAAACTGTCTTTGTTACATCAAAGAACTGCACAGAAAGCAAAAAGAGACAGAAGCAGCATAAAAGGGCATAGTTTAAAATGATTAGTGACAAATTTCATACCGTAGAGGTAGAAACAGATTTCTTCTGAGTTTTCTATTTTCCCAAAAAAGAATAAATTCATTCTATTTATCTTATTCTAAACTGCTTTGGTAGAAGTTGTAAAAGGTACTGTGTTAACAAGCCTCTGCACCAGTTTGAGGTTTTAAGCTAATAAAAAAATGCTGGAAATAAAATTGTTTTAAAATTAATGGAATTAGCTAAATGCATTTAAGGTTTGAAAATGATATAAAAAAATACAAAATATAAACTGCAAACAAAATCCTCTTTACATAGTATGCATGTATTAATAATTATTATTTATTTGTGATATGGTAGCACCCAAAGATCTCTCTCTGTATCAGGGTGACATTGCACTAGTTGATGTACAAACAGAGAGGAAGATGCATACAATCACTGGTGCAAAGAGCTTCCATTCCAGTTAGACAAGAAACAGTTGAAGTGTCGTGGAAGGGATTACAATATGCTGTACTTTTAAAATGGAGACAATAATACTTCTGTGCTCTCATTTTTCAGTTGCCTTGTCTATTTGGATTGTAAGCAAAGATTCTCTCCTAATATACAATTGTACAATGCCCAGTTGGCGCCTCTAGGTGCAACTATAATAAAAATAACAAATAATTATAATAAATAAATAACATCTGAGCAAAATGATCAGGATGATGGCAGATATTCTCATTGTGCCAGATTTGTGTCCTCTTTTTGTATGTTTGTTTTATTTATATTACAAACACTTAGATTAGATGTTGTGTTCTTTGTTTTTTTCAGGACACTTAGGGTTGAAGTGTGAGAGAGAACAGGATTGTTGGAGTGAGACAGGGAAACTGAGGGGGAAGGAGGTAGAAGGGGAAAGGAAGGAAGGTGAGCACAGTTGAGAGGCAGGGTGGAGTGAATATTCAGGAGTCTGTGAAGGCTCTTCCTGGCTGCTTGTGCTGTATTCCATGTGGACAGAGGAGGGGAGGCCAGCTGCTTTGTGGAAAGAACCCCCTAGGCTTCTGGGCTCCTTCTGGCTGTTGCTCTTGTTCCCATGTGAAAGAGGGAAGGGAAGCCACTAGAGCTGGATGGAAGGTTTTCAGTGAAACAGATGTTCATCAGTGTGATGGAGTGTGTACCCCACACAGGCCCTGACAGGGTTAATATGGACCTGAGAGGGCAATTAACATACCTGGCAGATACAGAAAGCCAAGCTAACTAACAATGAAGACCAGCTAAAGAGGGGCTGGTTGCAGAGGCGCCGACTTCCCACATTCCCCGGGGGTGCTTGGCCCCCGCTCTGCCCCAGGCCCCACCCCCACTCTATCCCTTCTCCCGATCCCCCACCCACGCCCCGCCTCTTCCCACCCCCTGCCTCTTCCTGGCCCCGCTCCTCCCCCACGCCCCAGTGCTTCTTACAGGCTGCTGAACAGCTGATTGCAGGAGGCAGGATGGCTGGGGGAGGAAGAACTGATCCGCAGGGCTGCTGGTGGTTGCTGAGCATCCACAGGGTTTTTTTTGGTGAGTGCTCCTGCCCTGGAGTTGGCACCTGTGGCTGGTTGGTGATTATAAAACCAATAACTAGTAACAAAAAGAAGCTGCAGGGAGAGAGTCTGCAGCCATCCTCTGGCAGATAGAAACGGTAGGAAGCAGTCTAGGAAGGCAGCAAGGAGTTTGAGGGAGTAGACCTTGGCTGCCAGCTACAGGGTCCCTGGGCTGGAACCCAGAGTAGAGAGAGGGCCTCGGTTCCCCTACCAGCCACCAAGGAAGGTGGGGGGGGGGAACCCCTGAGGTAAGGGGTGTAAAGGCCACAGAGATCAGAGACAGATGGAAGACCTACTGTAAGATCATCGGACTACAGCTTGGTTGGACTCTCTCTTACACTAGAAGGGGTGGACTAAAGCATGACCTGGCCAGAGGGCCAAGTTACAGGAAGAGTGACTGTTGGGGGAGAGGGGGGCACCATACAGACAGCAACTGCACCATACCTGGCCATGAGAAGGTACTCCTGCGGTGAATGAACCCCCTGTACAATGGGGAAATGCCAGTTAATTGAAACGGAAACTCTTTGTGGGAATGTCCCAGTTTCTCAGGTCCAGGATGGGATTTCTGGCCCAAACTAGAGAGAGAGAAAGAAACTGACTCTATAGCTCATGGTTAAGGCACTTTCCTGGGATGTGTAGACTCAGGTTCAAGTTCCTACTCCAATAAATATTTAGTTATTTGTACAAGTTGGAACAGCTTCAGCAGAAAAGATTGAGAGAGACCCACTCTAGAATAGCCAGTAGTCCGGTGGTAGGGGCACTCATCTGGAATTAGGGGACTCAGGTTCATGACACTGGTCTGAATCATGCAGAGCAGACACTTGAGCTAGGGTTTCCCACAGCCCAGGTGTGTGCCCAACCACCAGGCTATTAGCAATTCCAGAAGGGGTGTCTTTTGACAAGTTTCACAGATCTCTTGATTCCAGCCTGATGAGGAATGGGGAAACTTTCAAAATCTCAAAAACCTTTGTGGGCTGGGAAAACCAATTCCCTTCCCACCTCTAGAAGCCACTCTCTAATTAAGAAAATGGCTGCATAAACAGTGAAAGGGATCTCTTTAATTTTTAGCATAATTTATGGGACGTATTTGTATTTATGATTTACTCAGATACAGAGATGCACAAGTGAGGGAGCTTTCAGTTTCTTTACTGGACTCATCCTCCATTGGGTCTTTTTCTCATGGCACTCAGCTTCCTCCATGCTCAGGCTATTCCTTTCTTTATTCACAAGATTGAAAAGTGAGCCTCCGTGTGTACAGCCCTTGGTGTTTGATCACCAACTTCTTACATGACTACAAATACTGCAGCCAGAGGGCCACCTGACACTTTTACCTTAGGGAGCAAGCTATGAGACTGGATATTAGACCACATGGCAGAGATCATTGACCTAATTTTATAAATAAATAAGAGCCAGATTGTGCAATCTTTTATACTGGTGAGCATTTACTCATAAAAGTAGTCTCCTTGAAGACATTGAGACTACTTGAATGAATGAATATTTAGTGATGTAAGGATGGGATGGTCAGGTCCAAAGTATTTAAGGATGGGGCTAAAGGCCACAATATTGGGGTTATTCCTGTGACCCAGTGGGTATGAATTGCCATGCCATGAGAGTCCATGTTAAATCTGGTCCAATAAAAAAAAGGAAAAAGTTTCATCAATATTTTTGAAATTTTGAGTAATTTCATTCCAAAACAAAATTTAAAAAAAATCACGTTTCTTGAATTTTTTAAAGAAAAAAGCAAATATTTCAAATTTCTGATGTTGATGATGATATTTCTTCTCCATCCTCAGTCCTTATCCTCCCCCCATGCCCCGTTTTGCCTCTGAATGGAATGGAATAATGTTTGGGATGGGGGGAGCCATTGTCCTTTTTGTAGCCTTTTCCAAACTTCTTATTTTAAAAAGTGAGAGTGGCAACAGGGAAAATATGAAATCAGAAAAAAATAAGAATGAAAAAAAGATGTTTTGATCCTCATTCTGTTGCATTTAGTGGCAAAAAGGAAAAGCTCAAGGTTTTGGTATTTTGAAATATCAACATTTTAAAATACTTAATTTTGAAACCTCTGATATTTCAAAATAGCAACAGTTCCAGTTTGGATGAAAAACTGGAATCTTTTTAAGAAACAGAAGGTTCTCAGAAAAGTTTTCACTTACCCCAAAAGACCATTTGTGTGTGTTTGGGGGAGAGGGTGTTAAAAGGTTTTGAATGAAAATTGTGATCACCATTCAATAAGCGGGCAGTGTCTGAGGAGAGGACACGCTAGCGCTATGTCATTCAGCAATGTCTTGCTTAATTAAGGAGTAACAATGATAAACTGTGTGGACATCCAGCTTTTGGCCATAAGGATGGTGGCATGGGATATGAGGGTAGGGTTGTAAATGTCTTTATGTGGTAAAGTGGGAGTTGTTCTCATGTCTCAAATGAAACAAAAATCCCCCTCTAGCCTTAGCTATATTTATCTGATTGTCACTTTCATTAGTTCTCCTTCTCGCTTTTATCCTCCCTTTCCTAATCTGTGCAGCAAATCATTTTCAGGGAGCTGATAGTGAGTGTGTGTGTGTGTGTGTGGGCTGGCGGGTGGGGAAAGGGTTGGGGAAAGGCAGTATTATATTTTCTAGCTGGCCTAAGACAAAGTGCAAATGGGGGGCAAGGGGAGCACAGGTGAAAGACCACATTTTCAAATTCAAATGGGGGTGGGGCACAGTGGTACACCTGCCTCACTGAATTTGAGCCACCCAGGGGCTAATTTGAGCCAGCTGTTCTAAATTGCACCTAGTTTCAACAAGCCTCCCCTCTCTGGTTATTATCAGTTCAGTGGCATTCTTGCCACGCCTCTTTCCTCTGACCTAGCCTGCAAGAGCCCTGTCTCCTGTCCCATCCTTTGGGAGCTGTGAAGGCGTGGCATAGCTATAGCTAAACCACCCAAGGATTCTCCATACACTTGCACAATCACTACTTAGCTGTTACATCAGTTTTTAGGCTACTTCCTCCAGAAGCAGTGTAAAGCAGCTAGAGTGAGGAGGTGATCAAAGACCTGACCGAGTATCTGCAGCTTTGTATGATCTGGGAGGTTCTGGATATTTGTACTGGATTTGGGAATGCAGATGAGACAACACATCAAACAGCTCAAGATAGTACATTTATAAAGGTGCAATTAACCCAGAAGCTGATGTGGCCAGTTACGAAGTGATTGCCCTAGCGCATGGTGAATTGGGTGGCTTAGCTGTAGCTAGGTGCAGGGGGCTCACTCTAGATCTCTGCAGAACTTTAGTCATTAGCATAAGTCTTAAGTGGTGCATAGTCGTTTGCAGACAAACTGCACCAGAATATATTTTATGCTAGAGAACTAGAAACTGGTATATGAACACAGAAAAATATATAAAAAATATGGAAACCAGGCTGTTGTGGGATTTAGTAGTGGATGGTATTTTAAAATGGCAGTCTCTCACCATATAAACTTCTTGTCAGTCCTATTCAACTGTGTATAAAACAAGTGCACAATTTAGATGATCTATGCAATTTATATAAAATCTTAAGCCTATTTGTGTACTGTTTTTCATTCAGTGTAAATCTTTCCAAGACTGTTAAGAACTCCTAATAAAGTCGTCATGCTTTGTGATACATCCTACAATAAAAATATGTTCCTAGTGAAAATATACCGAAGATGTGTGAGAAATCACATCATGAATTTGTCCTGTCACCTGTTTTTACATATATACAAGTTGTGGGGGGGTGTTGGGAACCTATTTTTTATGCTGCTGCAGTCGCATGATTTGAGCCCTTTTCTACGCTCCTTTTATTTTATTTTGGACAACACTGCTGCAGTTTCTACAGCAAGATGGCATTTTCATAAACTGGGAGTCGAGGCCAATTTCAGGTTTTTGTCATTTACTTTTTGTACTTCCTGCATTAAGACATCATGATTGTAGAGGTTATTCTACTTATAAAACATATGACTAAAGCACCAACTTTGTGTTAGTGAGCACAGCAGAGGAAGCTTTGAAGTTCCTCTGCTTACAATGGACTCTACAAGCCTCCAGCAAAGTTCTGCCAGCCTAACATGTTTACATATTCTCATGTGGTTTACATAGGGGGAGAAAGAAATTAAGGGACTCTCTTAAGAGCTTCCTGAGGGCAAGAATAGAAGGGTGGGGAGAAATCAAAACCACTATTTTTTCTCCTCTTCACCAGGGGATAAAATGAGAGACATTGTTCCTTAAGAATCATTGCCATTAAAGTGCTCTTGCCTTTGTATCTTTCCTTTCTGATTAAAATAGCCCCTACATGGCTGGCATTTTGTTTAGTTTGAAAATAAATCTGATCCTATCTTTAACTTTCATTTGGTTCTTAAGTCTCTTCAGAATTCATGCTATTTTTAAAAGAGATTTATTTATTTTGGAGTCACGTCTATCACTGGATATTGACCTCTCCCTACTTATCATAATTTATTATTCTCTCTCTGCTCGTGAAGGAGCCTCCTTGGTGCAATTCTTAGGGTTAACTGGCTGGCCTGCAGGAGAGAGTAAGCTGTTCCATGACAAGAGGTGAAATAACTTGCTCCTTTCTCAAAGCAAGGGGAAATCAGTGGAGAACCTCAGACTGTCTGTGCCACAGTGCATTCTCTGGTCTGCTCATGACAAAGCACAGTTATACACTGGCCCTTATTGTGGAGGTTAAGGTTGCGATCAAGTTCTTTGTGAGTCCTGACAATAGCATTGGATGCTGACCCCCATGCAGTTTTTTTTCTTCTCACCATGACTTTTTTTCTGTGTCTGCGTGATTATACACACATACATGTGTGTTACACTTCTGTTTGTAGCTTTGTGTCCGTGTGCAGCCCCTTACCTTTCCCTCTGACAAAAACAAAAAAAAAGGATCACTTAAAAAGGATCTGGTCAAGGGATGGCTTCCTACTGAAGTTACTATCCTAATCACTCATGATGGGAGAGAGAAGTGACTCATGTCACAATGGCACTATTCAGCACCTTCTTAATATTTATATAGTGATTTCGTGTTTTTAAAGCTCCCTGTAAACATTCACTAATTAGCCCTCAACACTCTTGTGAAGCAGCTGTTCTCACTTTACAGAAACAGAGGCTTACATTCTGCTCTGGTCACAGACATGCAGGCACTGGGGTTTCACACACATCACCAACGCTGAATTTGGCCACAAAGGGAGTCAATGTCTGAGCAGAGAACTCAGATCAGTGCCTGATGATAGATCTCTACACTGTTCTCTGGGAAGGTGAATGTTTTCACTATCATCTGAAAATGCAAAATGCTCTTATTACTGTGTCACAGCTTCACAGACCAAACGACACACTCACAGCTCTTTGGTGCGTCCCATTGCAAGAAAACCTGCAGTGACTTTTCTTCTCTTTTTTGTTTTGTTCTTCTCAGAAGTTTTGAGGACTCTGTTGAACTATATCTCAGACCATCACTCTTAGGAAAATTACCATTTTCAGAGTATTGTGTGAAATTGGAGTATTGGAGACTCCTGTTGATTTTAGTGAGAGTCAGGCAGCTAAAAAACCTCCACAATGGTTTTGAAAGCTTACTCCGTAAAATCAGTGGCGTGGTCTCTTGGTTTAAAAAAAGGAAGTATAATTGCCTTTTACATTTCTTGAAAAACAATAGAAGAAAACTGGAATAGTGTTTTCATGAGTCTTCCTTTCCATCACTTAATGTGCTGTCATTTATATATGCAGAGTTGGCAGTAGTGCCTCTGCTTATGTTTTGGGATGCTGGGCAAAACACAGCCAACTTAGCTTGGACTTGAATACATGCTACAGTGAAACTAAAGTGATTACAAACAATTAGGCTAGGCCAGCCAATTTTTGAACAAGAAACCAGTGTTCAAGTCCTTTGTAGTCAAGATGCTGAGGGGCAGATCCTCAATGGTGTACACTGAGTGTATATGTCCATTAACTCAAATGGAGCTATTGCAGTTAGCACCAGCTGAGGATCTGGTGCCAACGGTGCATTAATGAATATACGGTGTATTTGTAATGTCTTTAACAACAGAGTGAATATCAAAAAGTGAATATCAGATTTAATAATTGTATTGAGATCAATGAATGGAAAGCATTGTAGGCTCAATTGTACTGAGAAAGCTTAGTTCTTCTTCCCCAGGAGAAGACCAGGAACTGGATTATGACTGTGTCACAGTCTGCTTCCTGGTTCCCCTTTTCTCTTTTAGCTCTGAATTTGGCAGAGATTATTTCCCTTGGGGTCCTAGCCAAGAAGGACTATTTTTCCTTAGTCAGCATTATTGTTATTAGATATTGACGCAACCCATTGACGCAACCCTGATTACACCTCAGTGCTGCAAAGCTAACTTGCAACTTCTTTACTTATGGACCAGATTCTGATACCTTTGCTCAGAACAAGTAACATCTTACTCATACTGCCAATCAAATGAATTATTTGTCAGGGTGAGTAAATTTCAGAATCTGGTCCTAAATTGGCTATTTTCTAATATGTATTAATTTATGGATACTGCCACTATGATACCAGCTTGTAATGTGACGTGACAGCCATAGCATAGTAGTTGGCAGTTTTGAGAAGTGATAAGAATTTTTGTTTACTCTGTACATTTTACTGTTTGGGTTTATCAGGCTGGATCTCACTTGTTACATGAGATAATAACTAATAGTTACATAGACATAGTGTTTTGCTATTTTTCTAATTGTAATAATTTCCTCATACAACTAAAGGCCTGATCCTACTGTTTTGCACGTAGATCTTCTGTTGTTAGTACAGCGTGCCAGTCAATGACAGGCTTGGGTGATGTAGGCAAAACTGCTCTACAATATGAATGATCACTGATTCCATTAAATGAGTTCCCCACACTTCCTGTGATATGCACACATTTTCCCCATTAGCACTCATGGGTATAGAGGCACAAGCAAATGTTGAGAAGAGAAAAAGACGCAGAATGTGGTGGTTTGCTTTGTGGAGCTGACTATATCACTTTATATATGAATGTAAGGAAAGCTGCTAACAATTGTGATATATTAAATTATAACTGAGAACTAATTCGGAGATCAAAGGTGCTCTTTGGGAGAGATCATTTTACCTGGTAGGAAAATGATTACCTTTTTTCCCAGTCTCATATTTGTACTGTATGTCTTGGAAATATCATTCCCTAAAGTTTCTGAATCTTGATGTTTAATTGAACACAAAGGTCTTTGAGCAGCACAATGGGAGTGGGGGGCCTGGTTTGTTGGTAGAACTGTGTAGACGGAAATTGAAATGTACATGTTTTTTCTCATTTATCAAAGAAGTGCAAGAATCTAAACTGACATTTTATATCAAATGAATTATGAACTGTGTACTGTGTACCTAAGGGAACAACAACCAAATTAGACTTTTCTTAAAAAAAAAAAAAAGAGAGAGAGAGAGAAAAATAGGCTTTTAATAAAATATACAATCAGTTTTGGTATTTTGTCTGAGCCTGCCATACGCTGTAGTTTTTTTTTTTTTGTAAACTAGAGCATACAGGCTACTTCAAAGGGTATATGCTTTATAGAGAATTGAAGGCAGTAGGTTAAGATAATGCACAAACTGGCATTTCCACTTAATATTGTTGCTTTGATGGGTTTGTTTTCATTCCCATTCACCTCTGGTAAGCAGGAAATGATATTCTTCTTCATACTAGAAAATACAGTTTAACTGAAGAAAGTAGTAAGATAATTTCTTAGCTTCCATTTGCTAAAATACAGTTGTAACTAAAAGGAAATTTACAGAAAGCTAAGATTTAGAAGACACTACTAAACCATTTAGGGGTAAATTTTTGAAGGATTATGCATGCAGTTTTTAGGTGCATGACTCACATTTCCATTAAATGGACAAAGTTTCCTATAACCGGGGAAAGGAAAGGAGGTAAAGACCCCATGAAGTCCAGTGGGAACCAAGTTATACCAATTTATGACCATGGAAGATGTTTAGATGCTGCGGTACTGGGCCCTTAAACCATAAGGTAGATAGGAAGGGAATGGCTAAAACCCCATGTATTCTCTGGGAATGTACCCCTTCGTCTTCATGGTGCTTTTCAGTATACATTTTCTTATGCACCAAACCCAAGAACAGGTTGTTATTCTTATACACCAAAAATTTACTTTACCCAGATAAATTCCAGAAGATTAAGGAAATTGGTATGTATGTAATCTCATGGTCTAACTCTCTGTACTTCTCACAGAGTACTACACTTGAGTAAACAGTGGAGAAGCTTATTCATTAACATATTCACAGAATCTGAATTACAGTGAAGCCAAACCACCTTTATTTATTTTATTACAGTAGCACCTTGAGGCTCAAGAGCCAAAGCCGTAATGTGATGTGTATGATGCACGTTACACATATTAAAAGATAGTCCCTCCCCTGAAAAGCTCACAATATAAACGGGACAAGACAAACAATGATTGGGAGAAAAGAAGTAGTATGGTTAACCTTATTTAACAAATGAGGATCTAAAGTATAGAGAGACTAAAACCTTGGTCCTGAAAACCCTTACACACATGTACTTAACTTTCAGCACCTGAGTAGTTCTATGGACAGTATCCACATGGTTATGTTTAAGCACATGAGTAAAGGTTTGCTGGATTGGAGACTTCGTGACTTGCCCAGGGTTGATACAGGCAGTCTGTAGCAGAGGCAGGGACTGAACCCAGATCCCCTTAGCCACAAGAATGTCTTTCTATGTCACCATCTTCAACCTCCCTTCTCTCCCCCCACCCTCCATGAATATTCAGGCAAACTTTTCTTTGGGGGTGTGTGTGTTTTTTTCCCCCTGAATGTTTGAGGAGGGCATTTGTGTGCAAATGAGCATGTTCACATGTGAACAATTATATTTGTGCATAAAGTGCTCACCTGGCGACCCTGTGTACACGCAGTTACTTGATGTGAATGTGACAAGACAGAATTGATTGTAAAATGTACTAGACAGCTAATAAAATTGGTTTATATATTTGTGTCTCCAGCACATAAGGAAGTACTCAGCTACTGTAAAATTTGCCATCCAAATGCCTAGCCAAATATATTAAATGTGGAAAAAGAGGACCAGAAAATATTTGAAGTGTCCTATGATTTCCTAGCCTGCTTATCTCCCACTATATCTTTCTCCCTGCAGGGCTCTCAGTCTTCTCCCTGAGAGATTCAACATCCCAAATAATACATTTTTAAAAAGAATGATCTGTTTGCAGAAAGTTTGCAAACAGAAAAAAGGGTCAAAGTCAGTGGAAATGTTTTTTTGTTATAGATAAGTTTTACTAGCTGTGCTGAAGCTAAAAGAATCTAAACAAGTTAGACTAGTTTGAACTTGTAGTCCAGATCTTTCTCTAGTTGCTCAGTGCATACTTAGCAGTCACTTCTCACATTAGTTATTGGATCCTTCATGCACAATAGCCAGCTAACGTTTAGGTAACTGGCCTCTTATTCTGTAGATGATAAACAGGTGAGATTAATTGACAAACATCTCTCTTTTTGTTTAGTAACAGTGGGACTGATTTTGCTACACTTATTCACGCAAAGTAGCACTTCACTCCCGTGAGTACTAGGGAAATCATCTATATGGGACTATTAATGGAGTAGGCTGCTAGTTGACATGAATAACAATATCAGAATCCAGTCCAAAACTGTGACTGGTTTTTAAGGGCCAGATTCTGCTACCCCACCATGTTGAGTAGTACCTTGTTCTGCAAGTAGCCTCCTTGGAAATTATTACTCAATGTTGTTAAGGGTGGTTAAGGGTGATCTTTAGCAACATGTCTGCTCTGTGGCATGTTTTGGTTATTAATACAGACAATGGACCATATCGTTCCTTTTTAGTCAAAATGTAAAATATTTTGTTTTCCTTATCCTTTTCATTTATAAACCACAGCACATTGCAGCAGTCAAATAAATGAAAACACTAAACAGTTTGCTTTCAGGTGAAGTTGTAGAGTACATGCCCACACATGTAAACAGGAAAGGAGAAGAGAGAGAACTTCTTGCTCTTGTAAATTATTAGTGTGTTTATGAATGTCCAAAGGGAGCACCTTTGCAAAGAGAAATTCAACCGTTACGGGGAAAAAGAATTCTGAGGTTCAGTTTTCAGTTGAGTTACAGTAAGTGCTTGTTTTATGCACTTCACGAAGCTACCATAACTCTATTTTCAAACAACCTAAAAGGACAGCAATGCCATAGATGACCATCTTTGTGAAATTGACTTTGCCTGAGCCATGTTATGACCTTAGTAATCTATGCACAGCAATTATCCAAAAAAAACTATCGCTAATACAGGAATTCAGGTTTAAATATGATAAGTAGGACCCACTGAGCTTTACATATTTTCCTTTCATAAATCTATATTTGTATTATATATAAAAGAATTCAGTAAGGACCAAATCCTACTGTGTTGCATGGATAAATTACTAAGAACATAACAGCCGTACTGGGTCAGACCAAAGGTCCATCTAGCTCAGTATCCTGTCTTCCAACAGTGGCCAATTCAGGGTGCTTTAGAGGGAATGAACAGAACAGGTAAGCATCAAGTGAGCCATCCCCTGTTGCCCATTCCCAGCTTCTGGCAAACAGAGGCTAGGGACACCATCCCTACTGGGAGTAGAAGATGAAGGATATCTTTCTTTCCCACTCAGCAGGTGGGGAAAGAATGATAAGGGAGTAAATTGCATGTCATGGTGTCAGGCACATCATGGCTGGATGGAGTGTGATCTAGTGACCATGAGTCCTGCAGTCACCTTCAGTATACCCTAGCTTTTCGAAGAAGCAGTAAGTATGCAACATGCTGTGTGGTGTGGCTGCCCATCCCAGGCCCGCCTGACCTGTGCTCTTCTCAAAACTGTTCTCCTTGGCCACAACTTCAAGCATGGATCCTACACAGAAGGGCAGTATTTTACTCCAGCTGTTAGGTGCAATATTACTGTAAAGCTTTTACAGATGCCTCAGATACATTGCTTTAAAAAGGTTCATATAAAAAAATTAGTACTGAACTAATCACAGTGCCAATCTAGTGTCCTACTTTATCGTACCTCTTAAGACACATACGAAGGACAACCCACTGAAGCTAATGTTCCCATTAAAACCATCAAGTGGTAATGGTTTGTTTGTTACTACCATAGGCTAGATTTGAACCAACAACCTAGAGTTAAAGGCTCTGTAGGCTGCTTTCAGTTCCCTGATATATGCACTGCTCCAACAGAAAATGTTCAGACTGTTCAGACTCTTGATCTTCAAGGGAATCCAAATAAATCCAAATAAGATATTGTACCCCAAAAAGGTATAACAAATGAGAATTTCAGCTCTGAGTTTCCCTTCTTAAGACCGTTCATAAAACACCTGCAGATAACACACACAGAGTAGATGGGCAGAATCCTGTCCCTTCTTCTGCTACATGCACTCTCCGAGGTAGTGAAAAGGTGTGGTTATGTTGTTTGCAAGAGCTTGGCTATGTCTACACTACCACAGTAAGTCAACTTAAGTTACACAGCTCTGTTATGTGAATAACATAGCTGGAGTCGATGTAGCTTAGATCAACTTACTGCGGTGTCTACGCTGTGCTGGGTCGACGGGAGACACTCTCCCGTCGACTTGCCTTACTCTTCTTGTTACCGGTGGAGTACCGGGGTCGACCGGAGAATGCTCTGCTGTCGATTTAGTGGGTCTTCACTATACCTGCTAAATCGACCGCCCCGTGCATCGATCGCCATAGCGTTGATCTGGCAGTAGTGTAGACATAGCCTTTGTGTGGGGAGTGGAAAGGATTCAGTCACTTTTATTCACCTGTGGTTTTAGAAGGACTTTGTGACACCCATATGAATATTGTACATGGGGGAAGTTTTTAAAGTCGCTTTACTATGTAATAGTATTGGCTGGGTACCCTTTTAAACATCATGACAAATAATTGGTTTTACTGAGCAGTTATAAATTGTGTCTCTGACAGGTATTTATAATCAATAATCAGTCAACTAATTGTCTGTTGGCATTCTTTTGTATCTTCTGTAGTTTAGCAGAAGTTCAAGTTGGGTAGTGCGGATAAACTTCTATATAACTTGACTGAAATAGTGTGCCTGTGCTCTCGTCTTAAAACAACATAAGGCACAGGACACACATCTTAAATGCTGCTCCTACAGCCTTGACTTCAGGATGGGGTAATTAATGCTTTTGGAAAGGGGAAATCTGTTACACTTCTGTTCACTTCAGAAGCTGATGCCCTGAATACAGTTAAGATTGTATGAAAAGATCAGCTCTAATTTTGTTCTTACTTAAACTGATGTAAACCAGGAGTAACTCCATTGAAGTCAGGCCCCGTAAGAGTGCTGTGTTAAAACGGTCCTTCAGTTTTTCACTGTGGCCGCCAGGCCATTGAACAAAGCTTTGTTGAAGTCCCATTGCTGGTGCTGTTTTGCCATTGCCTAATAAAGTTGTACTATACAGTTTGGGTGACTGGAATAGCTATTGTTGCATGCAGATGAATGCAGTTTGATCTTAAATTAACAGCTACGAATTACACACAAAATTGGGATAAAAACAGATTTAAGGATTAAAATAAAATTTCAAAAATCAAATTTTTCTGAGTAGGTCAGTGTCCCAGTGGCAGAACTGCTACTAAAGACCTCCACAAAATGCCAACAAAAGAACAGGCAGATGACTAAGTCAGAAGGAAA
Organism: Chelonia mydas; assembly: GCF_015237465.2. Lineage (NCBI taxonomy): Eukaryota > Metazoa > Chordata > Testudines > Cheloniidae > Chelonia > Chelonia mydas. Next base: position 159,534,062 of record NC_057851.1, read on the forward strand.
GGTACACCTCAGTGAAGACTTCCAAACCCGAGCAAGAAAAGAGAAAGTACTGTCTGCTGTGAGTGGGCCCGCAAACCCATCCTTTTTCAAACAATATGTCGGGATAGCAGAGATCAGCTCTGAGATCTACAAAGTGTAGGATGGATCATGTGCAATAGTGACATTGCAGATAGGATAAGATGCTTGGGTACATAACTGAAAAGAAAAACCCAAGAATATTGGATGTGTATATTACACATTGAATAAGTGAGATGTTCTGACTGAAGGAGTTAAAAGAGAAACCAGAATGACTCTAGTGCACCTGTGAAAATCAGAAAAAGCAATCTTCTGTTTTGGCAATAGATAAAGGTTTATAACTACCATGCCCTTCTAGTGATGACATATGGCCCAGCAACATGGTCTCTCACTGAGTAAATGAGACAAAAACATGTGCCTATACCGAGAATTATGGAGAAAGCAATGATAGGAATTATGCGGACAGAACAAACACCAAGGTAACACGCATGCTTGAGGAAAAACAAGAGAAACAAATGTCAAGGTGCAGAACATATTGCCAGAAAAAGTGACTAGAATAACATGGTCTTAGAATGGACACCTATGAGAAAATGAATCAGAGGTGGCTAAACAACAATGCAGTGAAATAAAGAAACGAAGTGTGTGAATTAGACCTGGAAAAGGGCAAGAGTGAACATGACTTAAGGAGACATTCATCCAAAGACAGAGTGACAGAACTATGTTATCATTGCAATAGCGCCTCAATCTTATGGCAACAAACTGTGAAGAGCCAATTCCTTCCCCAGTAGTTAAATGTCTGCTGTCATAGTTTGCATGCACACATGTGTAAGGAAAACATTTAGATAAGAAGCAAATGCAGCACCTGTGCTATTTTAAAATATTTTGCATGTGCAGATGTGGCATACTATTAGAATTACATTTGCATAGTTATAAACTGTTGTGTTTGCCTTCTGCAGATACTATGGATATACCAGCGTGAGGACCAGTTCTGATCTCAGTTACAACCACTGAAAATCTAGAATAAATTCACTGGAATTACTCTGAATTTTACACCCATTTAATAGATATTAGAATGTAGCCCTTCAGCATGTTCTTGCTCTCATTAACTTATGTGGCATTGTACTGAAGTGTAGCATAATGCAGATCCATTTAATGGATATAACATTTTATCATTCAAATAATAATGATTAGTTTTGGTGACTGCAGTTTAAAAGTTTCTTGTGTTTTTGAGAGAGATTGCCCTATGGACGTTGGAAAACACTTGTGATTGGTAAATCTCTCAAAGCAGTAGAGTCTTTCAGAATAGAGGAAACACGTACAGTGCAGCCACTGTATAAAGGCTTTTCATCCTCAGTCATCTTTGACAGGTTTCAGAGTAACAGCCGTGTTAGTCTGTATTCGTAAAAAGAAAAGGAGTACTTGTGGCACCTTAGAGACTAACCAGTTTATTTGAGCATGAGCTTTCGTGAGCTACAGCTCACTTCATCGGATGCATAGCATAAATCTTAGAGATCTATCATTAGCTCCTTTTTTGTCGAGGAAACTGAGGCACAGATGTTCAGTGACTTTTCAGAAGCCACTCAGCAAGTCCGTGACAGAGTTGGGAGTAGAATGCATCTCTTGGCTCATCTTCCTGTATCTTATTGCCTAGATTACATTTTCTCTCCAAACTGGTGGTATTGCCAGTTTAAACCATTTATTATGCATAATTCTTTCTCCATTTGCTCTCACAATACAATAGTTAAGGTAGACAGGTAATTAAAGACTTTTTCCCATCCTTTATACTCTCTTTTTGTAGATGAAGCATGATTTTTTTTTTAACCAGGTCTAGTTAGGATTTACTGGACAAGATGTTGATTCAGTAGGTTGCAAATAGAGTGGTTGCCCCGAGGGTGATATTAAAGCTTGAGGGGAGCTTTTTGAGCAACATTGCATCTTAAAGACAATATATCAAGCTGATAGATACATGGCTCTTCTGTTGAGAAACCTACAGCTAAATTATTTCTGGTTACCAGTTATTGCTTGGGTACTTTGGGGAATAAGAGTAGGATAAAAGGGGTTAAACTGAGGGAAATATTACATTAACATCTCAGTTATGGGAAGTAGCTGAAATAACCAGAATATGTTCTATATTTAATTTAGAATGATCAGGTTGTTTGTGAAACACTTCGAAGTTTTAATGATCAAAATGTGACTAGTTTTCTAGAGCACCTTTCTAGTTATTACTCAACAGAGACTCAGAAGTGAGTAGTCTTCCTGTAGTCTTCTTTTTCACAATGCGTATTAATGACATTCTCTACAAGATCCAGGAAATCCTTTATACAAAAGGTATATATTTTGTACATTCTAAGATTTGAAAACCTCAAAGGACCAAATTAAGTCAATGGACCTACACAGGGGATGAGTTTGGCCCACATTCTCTACCGTTCTTTTCATTGTACCAGTACAATGACATATATTTGGACCTCTAATTTTTGATTATCTAGGCAACTAAATTCATATCTGTATTGTAAATAGTTGACTATCAAACAGCTACATATTTGTCACTTGAACATTCCTGTACCACCATAATAATTAATAAAAATACATAGAGTTTATTTGATCCTTTTCATTTGTGAATCTCAAAGGGCTTTACAAAAGAGGTAAGTCATTGTCTCCATTTTACAGATGAGATATCTAAGGCATATAGAGGGCTTCGAAGCACTTGCCTAAAGTCACACACAGCAGGCTACCGGCAGAGCTGGGAATAAGCACAGTTCAGTGACCCAGCCAGCGGACCACACACTTTGCAGGCAATATGTTATTTTCATAATACTTTTCTCAAATATAGTGGTGTGAACCCCAGCTTGTTGGCCAGATTACCAGTGAGTTAATTAGATTCCCTTACCTGAATTCCCCCGGCATTTTCAGCTAGTGGTGGTATACTTCTGGTCTTGATCTATGTAGAGTTTGTGTGTGTACTTAAACAGTTGGTACATTTAAACTTCAGATGCAATTTAATTTTGAATGAGATGGTGCCCTACCTCCATAGAGGGATTGTGTGGCTTAATTAGTGAATGTTTGTAAAAGCATTTTGAGGTCCTTTGATGAAAGGCACTACAGTAATGCAAAGTATTTTTATTTTAATTGCTATTTATTTTTGTTCTCATTTTGTACTGGCAGAGCTTACTTACAATTGACCATACAAGGCACTTTACAAATGGATGCTAAAATAATGAATGATTATGTATGTGTACTGTATTTTGCACACGCAGATTTTAAAACATATTGCATGCCAAATTCTGATTTTAGTTTATCAGTGTTAATCTAGAACAATTTCATTGACATCAGTGGAGTCTCTCGATTTACACAAATGTATGGTAACTGAGAGAAGAACTTAATCTTTAAACTCTAGCAGAAAGAATTCAGGCACCATGTGGTCACAATGTCTGTTTTTTGCCACTTGGGAGACAGCTATTCTTCACATGGTACATGAAGATCATAAAACTAAATTACAACGTGCTGCTTACCCAAGTGCCCAGTTTAGTAGTTCTGCCAATCATTTGCAGTTCCTTAATGCAGGTGCAGTTGAACATGCTGAACCATAGATTGGTTTACAGTAATCTTCCAGTCAGCCTGGTACCAGAAAAAGAGAACAGCAATGAAAAATTTCTATTTGGATGACCACAGAAAGAGGCAGATGATAACTACTGAACCATCAAAGACACCAGCATTTTACAAAAGTTTAAATGAAAAAAAAAAATCAAATAATCCAACCTTTCTATTTAACGTTCTGAAAATATGCTGTTTTGGCATCCAATATACAAATGTCATATGTGTTATACATGAAAGGTTTATCAAGCAGGTTAGTCCTTCATGGTGAGAAAAACATAATGTCACAATCTCAGCTGGTGTAAATCACTTCAATGGGATTGCACCGATTGATACCAGTTGAAGAGCTGCCTCGGAACCTGGAATTCCTGGGCCCACTCAATAAAAGTTAGAATTAAACAAATGGAAGTAGTACTGTTCCAAATCCTCAGACTTCAGTGGATCTACATTCATTTATACCAGCTGAGTATCTGATTTACCAAAATGTGTGTTAAGTTTTTAATGAGAGAAGGGGAGGGGTATTTGAATAAAGTTCCTGACTTTGCTGCCCTGCTACTCACATTGAATAATACTTCCTCAATGAGATGTTCCTTTGATTTCAATGTGAGTAAAGTTGGCAGAATCAGGCTTGGGGTGGGGACTGATATACTAACAGGTGGGAGAGAATGTTACATCTGAATTCCTTTTGCGTTTTGGGCATTGCTCTCAACCCAGTGATATTAGTGTAAGCGTATTGGAAAGAAGAACATAAAGAAGTACAATACTTCGGTAACAAAAATGTTAAATTAAATGGACCATGTTAACATCGCTGTTGATCCTGAGGAACAGTTTTTCCAGTATATGGAGCATTTTGATTCCATCCAGCATATGTTCTCCACGGTTTTCTCTGCTCTAATTCATCCATGTTTTTTGACAGCTCCAGATGGCATGCTGCCTCCAAGGCTTTCATCTGCCACACCAACCAGTCTTCAGGTTGTCTGGTCTACACCAGTTCGCAATAACGCTCCAGGCTTACCCAGTTACCGACTCCAGATGAGGCCTAGGCATTCCACTGATGATATTCTAGAGTATGCAAACAATAAAATTCTACTGTAAATTGTCAGTGAAGAGAAGTAAAATTATTTTAGATGTGGCTCACCCCTAGGGTGGCTGTGGTCTTCTTTTCTGTCCCCCTCCCCTTGTATTTTGGAGCTTTATAACTCATTCTTCATTTCTTTCCAGGTTATTTTCCAGTCCCTCTGCTTCCTTAAGCTACACAGTCAAAGATCTTCAGCCATATACAATGTACGAGATGAGAATGATAGTCTCCAATGGTTATGGTAATACATATAGTGACTGGACTCAAATGATTACAGCAGAGGACAGTAAGTAGCTTGCAGAAATACACAGTGCATTCCCACTTATTTTAAACATCTGTTAGCAGATAATACAAATACATATCCTTCTGCTGGCTAACCTAGCATTGCATATGATTTCTCTTTCTTTTATCTCATTTTATTAGCTTAATAGTAATAACATATTTTCTCCCTGAGAGCAAAGCTACAGTAATAAAAATACCTAAAAAATCTTGTATGAGTTGTGTGAACTGTTTATTAAAGGAATGTAAAGGAATATTTTTCAGAGAAATACCTCATTTCATTATATAATATCTCTCTCTAGTCACATATGGCCATATGCAGATAGAGAAAAATATTTGTTAATGTGTATAGTTTGTTAGAGTGAGGGGGTTTTTTGCATTCTGTGAGCTAGATTCTGATTTCATTTACATCAGTAAATGTATTGAAGTCAGTAGTAAATGAAGATATAGCCTTGTCGTCTTGTTCAGAATATAAAGAAGGATGTCATTTATTTTATGGTCATTGGGCTGATGCCATCTAAGTAGTGTGACAGCTTTCTGTAGGACTTTTGGATACTGATTCAAACAAGTGATCAGTAAGAAGAAGGCACATTTTATTATTGCCAACCCCTTGGCCCATCCACCGTATCTGGCATTAATTGGTCCATATTTTGCAAACTCACTCTACTTGCATTTGTTCGACAGTCCCTTGCTTTGATACATTAAAGCTAGGGGGGTGAATGTAGCCATTTTAACTGACATATGTTGCACAGGTACTAGGTGCAATATAAAAACAACACATGAGAAGGTGTGCAGTTACCAAACACACAAATGCACATACACCTCAGATACAACATAGTTGGAGTCCAATGGCTGTGTAATGAATGTATCTAGTATAGCCATAACCACACTTCTTGAGGTGTGCTGTTGATTTTGAAAAATGTTTTCTTGCATTTTTCAAAGCATTAGCTAATGACCCCAGTATACCAGATATCAGAACAATCAAAATCTTTGCGTAAGAGATGCCTCCTGTCATATAACTCATTTAATAAACAAGATAAATTCTGAGAGAAAAATATTTTTCTCTAATTGAAAAAATAAAATCCCAACTAATTGGTCCTGCTTTTCCTTTTACTCCAGATTTACATTGGTGTGAAAACAAAATCAGGCACCTTGGACCTAAAGTATCAGAATTAATTGAGGTATAAACTAGCCACCATTTGTGGCTCCTCATTGTCCCCACCCCTTTCTCTAAGATCAAAGCAGACTGTATTCAGAAAATGTCTCAAACAGAAATATATCTTAATATATCATCAGTTGAAGACATGTTTTTTACAGCTGGGCAAATAATTCACAAGAGGTAACTTATCAGACAAATGTAGGCCCCAATCTTGGAAACACACAAGTGCTTAAATGTAAGCACTTGAGTCGCCCCATTGATTTAAATGGGACTACTCACATGAATGAAAAAAGTTCAGTATATGAGTCAATCTTTGCAGAACCAGAGACTTAGCCTCTTTTCTACCTGTGAAGATTTTTGATCAGATCATAATTTCCTTTAATGCACTTGTTGTGTAAAATTACTCCATACATTTTATGTTTTTTTTTTAAACTGTGGATTGACTGAACAGTTATCTGTGAGTACTTGTTGTTCAGACTATAATAGTTCTCTGAGAATGGTCAGGTAAATCACACAATATTGTTTTTTTCCTGTGTGGGATGAGTACACATTGAGCTCAGTCATTGATGTATAAGTTTAGAATAGGGTTTCTGCAAATATGTGTTGTGCAACTTCTAAATATGCTTTTTGGGTGAAATTCACTCTTGTTCAGAGACCTTTCTCAAGACCTATGCTCCACTTTATTCCCACTTAAGACCATAAATGGGATTTTACTGGTGCATAGGACTTGTGCCTTCCGTACAGGAGTGAATTTTACCTTCTGCGAACATTTTAATGAAAAATTTGATTGCATTAATGTCCGTAGGTAGTAGACACAAAAGGGGCGTGATGTGGCTGAGGTGAATTCATATAAACATTTGAGGAAAAATTAATGGAAAGCTTTCCATTAATATTTGCCCAGCTCTAATGTTTTGAGAATTGCTATTCATTTGCTTCTTAAACTGTTGCTGCCACATCTGGTTTTTCATCTTGAAAAACACGATTTTTGTAACGCAGTTATAAAATCTATCCCCTCCGTGACCGTGCATTCATTCCCCTGCCCTGCTCCATTTGCATTAATAAAGAATACATGCTGATGTATCTCCAGTATCCAACAATTTCTGTGTTTGTAATTTACCAACACAGCTTACACCTCTATAATGTTGACAGAGGATTGTGTATTTTTGGTGTCATTGTGGAGGGCTGCCATCTCTGAAAGGATGTTCAATTCAGTTGACAAAGATTGAATGATTGGCAATGGGCATAAGTAGTATTTCTGTCAAGGCTTCAACGTGTTGCTTGTAAAGCCACCTATACTGACAGCTTATTGCCAGAGCTACACTTAATACCTGGTCTTTCTAACCAATATCCTCTGACTTTTTAAAGTGCAATTTTGACAGTTGAAATTTCCTGTATCTCTTAACCTGGTAGAATACAGAAATGTTCCCATGTCCATATTTGAGTTTTACCCCACAAATATATGCATCTGTAGCACAAAAATATCCATAGAAAGATCACATATATAGGTATATTGGCCTGATCAACTAGTGTAAATAGCTGTAACTCTGTCAATACAGTTACACTAATTCACACCAGCTGAGGATTTGACCATATTTATTTTACTTATAATAGCTGTTTTCACATGACTAGCAAGAAAGCAGAAAAGATGAGAGGAAATTCAGTAAACATCACCATAAAAAATCTGTTGTCTGGGAAAAAAAAATATAATATAAAGGTAGATGCTGAAGAGAATGTTAATAGATATTTTAAATATTTTTTTCATTTACATCAGTCTGACACCAGTAACTGATTCCATGCATTTTTAAAAGTCTAACCTACCAGTGCCAAATAACAATAATGTACATTTCCTATGAATATTTTAAAACCTGTTAAACATGTGTTAATAAAAGATGTTTGTTCCAGTGATCTTCGTGAGCATAATGTCAGACTATTTGCTGCCAGACAAATACAAACAGTTCAGGAAGTTTCTTGTCTAAATTCTGCTTTCAGTTATTTGGGTGTAAATCTGGATTAACTCTATTGAAAACAATAGAATTACTCTGGATTTATGCTGAGTAACTGAGATCAGAATTTCATGCACTGCATTTAAGAATAAAATGGAATCTCTCCTCCTTGAGGTTATGGAATTAAGATATTCATCTTATTTAGTGCTTTTCTTTCATAGTGAACATTCTGGATGGGCTGAGAGGGGGAGCTGCCAAAGAGTTAGTTACAGCTCTTGAAGCCAGTTTTATGCCATCCCCAACCCCATCATATATTTAGTGTAGCTTTAACGCTGCTCTAAAATACACCAAAGGGTTGAAATTTAACAGAGGGATAGTCCTGAGGTCAGAGAGATGCTTTTTGCTGTCTCTAAGAAATGTCCAGCCAGATTTGACCCAGTTATAAACAATGGGAAATTGCTATTTCCACGTGTGCTTTAGAAAAAACTTTTTGATCTTAGTGCATCTGGAACATGCAGAAAATTGTATGTGCTCCCATGGTCTGCATGTGCCAATACACCTCTGTCATCACAAATTTCAACACTTTGCAGTCAGAAACAAACAATATCAACTCCAGGCAATGTCCTTCAGCCTTTCATTCTCTCCATGGGTGTTTACCATTGTAACAGCCATTCTTGTAACCATGTTGAGGAAAAGGGCCATCCAAATACCTGTTGGCAAAGAAGCAGTGTGACAGGGTCAGGCCAGATGGCTACAGGAGAGTGATAGAAGGCAGATATATTAGCCCCAGGTTAAGTAGGTCCCTTTTCCCTGGGTAAGGTAACAGGGAAGGTTCCAGAACAATCAGGAACTTTCTGGAAACAATTAAGGCAGACAGGCTGATTAGAACACCTGCAGCCAATCAAGAAGCTGCCAGAATCAATTAAGACAGGTAGGCTAATCAGGGCACCTGGGTTTAAAAAGGAGCTCACTTCAGTTTGTGGTGTGCATGCGAGGAGCTGGGAGCAAGAGGTGCAAGAAGGTGAGAGTGAGAAGGCGTACTACTGGAAGACTGAGAAGTACAAGCATTATCAGACATCAGGAGGAAGGTCCTGTGGTGAGAATAAAGAAGGTGTTGGGAGGAGGCCATGGCGAAGTAGCCCAGGGAGTTGTAGCTGTCACGCAGCTGTTACAGGAGCCACTGTAGACAGCTGCAATCCACAGGGCCCTGGACTGGAACCCAGAGCAGAGGGCGGGCCCGGGTTCCCTCCATCCCTCCATTCCCCCAACTCCCTACTTGATACCGGAGGAGTTGACCTGGACTGTGGGTTCCACCAGAGGGGAAGGTCTCTGGCCTGTTCCCCGATCCCCTAGGTGGATCAGCAGAGACTGCGGGGATTGTTGTTCTTCCTTTTCCCCATGCTGGCCAATGATGAGGCTAACTGAGTGAACGGCAGATTTGAGCCACGAAAGTGGCCAAACTGAGGGCTGCCGTGAACCTCTGAGGCGAGCAAATCCGCCAATAAGTGCAGGACCCACCAAGGCAGAGGAGGAACTTTGTCACAGCAGTTATAAGGACAGCTCGTCACTTCACATTTTCCAGACTGGAATGTCCTAGGTTCTTACAATAGTTTATCTGCAGGATTTCTCCCTAACTCCCTCAGGTGTTGTCACATCAGGGAGAATTCTTCAAAACCATCTTGGGCCTTAGTGATATTTTCTGAGAAAAACACAAACAAAATTCATGTTCTCATCAATCATTTTTCCTGCACTCAACAGATTTCTGCACAGTAATGCCTCTGGCTTGTAGGCCTGTTGGGATCAGATGGAAATGATCCCAAAGCTCTACCTCTGGTCCTTTCACAATTTTCTTATTGGTCACTAGATAAACTCAGAAAATGGACCACCTGTTGCACCTATTCCCAGAATTGCTGCAATACCTGTGGTGGTGGAGCGCCCCTAACCCATCAACTATTCAAGGACAAATAACTGGCAGATTTGCCAGGAACCCAAGTGACCACAAATGCCAACCTGTCAGGGTGGGGAGCTCAGATAGGTCTAAATATGGTTCAGGACAAATGATCTCCCCAGGAGTTGCAGCTGAGCATCAACTGCTTGAAGCTGTGAGCAGTGGCAAGTGAAGAAATCAGCCTCTTTCCATGTATTCTTCCACAGTTTATAACCATCCACATGGAGAGTGGCTCCAGAACCATGAGGACTTATCTTAACTATCAAGGTGAAATGAAAAGCAAAAAACCTAAACAGCAAGATCCTGTTGGAACTTGGAACATCTGGATCTGTCCCCCAAAACCATGTACATCTACCTTGAGACCAGCAATCACAATGACAAGCTCAGCTATTGCTGGTTCAGGTTCCATTTCTTGGCATCTAGCCCACAAGTGTTTCAGATTGCTTGGAGGTGGTTCCTTCCATGGGTGGATTTGTCCAACACAAAGTGAACAAAATCTGTTCTTCAAGTTGGCATCCATGCCTGGTGAGTGGATGCCTTGTTGTTCCTCTGGTCAGATGCCTAGGGTTATGTCTTTCCTCCCTTCCCTCAAACATCTCAGATGACTAGAAAGATTGACAACCAAGCTTCAGGAACACTTCTAAGTTCAATTTTGGCCAGGTGACCATAGCTTCCAAGGCATATGTCAGTATGTTAATTGTGGATTTTACCATTATCTCAGAACCTCATTCACTGAAGAGTCTCCCAAAGGCTGTCCACATCTGAAACTCTCTGCATAGAACCCTAAGTGGCCACATCTTGATGGTTTCTCACAGGATTTGATCAATTTCCTCTTCAAATACAGGAAACACTTCCAACTGGATTTACCATAGCAGTTTAATGACCTGATGTTCATGGTCATAATGAAAAATACAGCCCTCCTCAACTGGTAACAAAAGACATTTTAACATTTCATCTAGTCAGCTTTTCATAAAGATCTGAGATCTAGTTTTCTCACAGTAGCACTGTGCTGCTTCATGCACACCTCTCCCTCTTTCTGAAGGCTGTATCTCTTCAGAGTTCTTTGATCCCATGCACAGTGGAACAATCTAGTGTCGAGTTGACATTCATGCGCTCTTTGAGTCCATGGGGTAAACTTCTTTATACTGTCTTTAAAGTACACCTTTCTTTTGGGCATCACTTAAGCAAAAATGTTTCTGTCAGGCAACCTAACCTTCCTTTTTTTTCCGGATCAAATGATTCAGAGGCCATCCCCTGATTTCATACCTAAGTCCTATGCTCATTCACAAGAGGTAAAGGCAAAACATACATGTTATACAATAGTTGTTCAGCATGAGACCACTACAGTGCCTTTGCTTGTGCCATGACTTTATGGGGCTAAGTATGGATGATAGATCTTACTAATAGATAGTTTGTCCTTAATAGGAAAAATCATTTTATTTCTATGTATTTTATATAGTGCCTATCAATATAGTGCTGTTATCTCATACAGTTATTTGAAATGTCTGTGCTCACATGACCCTTGGTTGAGTAATCTGCTATAATGTTGTTGTGGAAAAAGTCCTAATGTAAAGATATCTCTCTTCTATCAGCACAGGCAAAAGTATTACCATTCCATAACTGTGGCTCTTCCTTCACATAAAGGAGCATGCAACTTCATATTACATTATAGCTAAGGGGTGAGGTAATGTCATGAGTGAGGAAGGCTGAGGCTAAGTGACAACAGAATCATGCTCCCCTTGCGGGTAGAACTTGGATTGCCGCTGGATGGAGCCAATAGTTTCTGCAGTTTATAATTGACACCACATTTTGTTGATGTTTATAATTTCACCACCAAGAGGTCTTGGGGGGAAAAAATAGATGGCTTACGATGAACGAGGGTCTATTTTGCTTAGGTAGAGAGCTTCCAGTCAAAGGATGCAACTCTCATTAGCTTTAATGAGCAGTACCCTAGGTACATCTCCCGGAACATTAATGAATGTATCGACCCATATACACACATGGGTGGGGCGAATAGGCCCCCTAAAATCTGTACAGGTAAGTATATAAACACATATGTTTCTAGGCTGGTGATTAAAAAAGATTGACAATTCTGTGCCTTCATTTTAAGTAGAGACTGAACTTTTGAAGTAGATGAGCAAAAAAGCCTTCCATAAAAGGTAATTTCATTTGCCAAAATGAAACTACCATCCAATTTTAATGTTGTAATGAAATGGCTTGAAATATGAATCAGAGATCTTAAGGAAAAAGATGCTCCCTGTTCCCATTTTCAGTAGTTAGTTCTATAAACAATTACATCTGAGTAAAGAGCTTTATGATTTTATTTTTATCATTGGCAGGCTGAGCTGTGTAGCTGTCATACTTTGCAGTCTTCCCTCCAGTGACAACCACATTGACAACATGTTATACTCCACATTGATTTTACAGTTAAGGAGCTGATTGTGATATATAGGGATTTTAAGAATTCAGCTGAGAGGCTGACTTTTGCCTTTTATCATTCCATTAAAATTTTATAACCATCTTTTTCATGTCATTTCATCCATGAATTCTGACTTTAGAAAGTGATAGCTACTGCTGTGAGCATAACTTTCCTCATGTTCAGAGCTTTTTATTGTATTAGCAAACTACCCCAATTATAGTTAATGCTCATGTTTTACATAATTGTGGTGACCCTTTCAACCAAGCAGTATCATGCTAGTTGATTTGTATATAGAATTAGATGATTTTGCTCGTCATTTAAAAAGAAGCTACACTGCATGAGTATTAGGGACCAGGATTTAACGCTTCCTTATCCAGTGGGGCCAATTAAGCATCTCTCAAATGTCTTGTCTGAATTGAGAGAGTTTTAAGTCTCTCTTTTTAAAAGGCCAGCGGGGAATGTATGGGTAGATGAGTTAGCTACCAAAAAAAAAGTATTTGTTTCAAAAAAAGAAAAATTGAAGATAAGCATCTCTTCCCATACGTTATAGCAGATGGTCTTTAAGGAATATGTCTAAACTCTGTGGGGGGTTTGGAGCATAAGTTTATCTAATTATCACAAATGTTTCACCTATTATGCCAGCGACTTATTCAGTAGAAATAAAAGGCTTATCCCTTCCATCACAACAGAGAACAAACTACCTGATTGTTATTTTTTCCCCTGCAAAAGCTCACGGTGTGATAGCTTGTATATGAGGTATAATTAAACAAAATGCTGGCATAGAACTCAGTGGAAAATATGATATCTTTCAACTTTTTAAAAAACTTCAATCCTCCACAAGTGATTTTCAAGATCTTAAATGTCAAAAGGGATTTTTTTTCCTTCAGGGCAAAATTGTCATTTTAAGGAATACAAATTTGCTTTCCTCTGAAAAATAATAAATTCCAAATAAAGGGCCAAACTCTGTTCCAAATAACAAACTGTCTGGATTTGCACAAGTGTAAGTAAGGTCAGAATTTGGTTGATCCTCGGGGCAGATTTTTTTTCTAATTAAGAATGCAAGAGTCCAAATTCATCTTACAGTACACTGATGTAAATCTGGAGTGCTCCATTCAAGTGTGACTAAGCAGAATTTGGCCTGTGATCTGTAATACATTAAATAGAAATTACTTTGTGATACAACATGTAGTGAAAGGAAAACTCTTTCCCCGTTTTATAAATCTGAAAATGAGACAAATGTTTCTGGCCCAGTTCTGCTTTCTTACACAAATTTTATACCAGTGTAATTCCATTGACTTTAGTGAAGTCACCTTGATTTACATCTACGTATGTGAGAGCAGAATCAGGTCCTCTGGCTGCTTTGGCTACTCTCCAAACGTAAAGAAAGGACTATGCTTTGTGCCAGAATTATTTTGTTTTCTACGGTTCCTATTCTTATATGTTTGCATTTAAAAATTAACAAGAATGTCATTTTAATGCCTATACATAGCAAAAACATTTTTTCTCCATAAAACATGTTTTTCCTAATGATTGGGATGGCATTTGCACTTCACTGACTATTGTGTATGGAATTCTGTATATGCTAAACAGTAAAGCATGTAACAGTCATACATAGTCAGTGCTGAATTTTAAACCCTTTGGTATTTGAAACTTACAAAAAACAACCCCACAAAAAGCAAAGCTGTTTTAAACAATTATGAAATCCAAGTATATCTTTTTCTAAGATTTTTCAATAAAATCTAATGTTCACAGAAAAATCTCATAAATGTCAAAATTGCTGTGGGCAGAATAGAGGGATATAGTATTATCTTGATCTGCTGTAGCAATTTATAGTTTTCAGGATGTGGTTTATAAGAATGCTAAATGTTCTGGAATTACAGCTGTTACTGATCAGTGATTGAGCCAGATTTGTGTTATTGCACCATGTTCTTGCTTGTACCTAGAGAGCAGTAAAGCCTCAATATAATAAAAAGCACCTGCATTTTAAATGAAATTTCAATTGAAAAACTTAACAGCCCTTCAAATTGCAGAATTTAACGCAGCCCAGTAAAGCTTAAATAACACTTTGCCTCCACAGGCTGAGGGTTTTGCATTCAAGGTGACTTGATTGTGTCGCATGGTGAAATTATTTACAATTAAGGAATTTCTCTGGAGGGCTGCAGAGTATTTGCTGTTCCACAACACCTATGCAGGCATATGGTCGGTCTTTTTCAGTATTCATGGAGGCTCCTGAACCTTTATGATAATTGAATCAGTTAGAGTGCTGAGTGGAGCAAGCATAAAACCTGTTAACCTAAAGGTCAGATCTGTGCATTGTTTATTTATCAGTAGGTGAAAGAGCTAAATCGGCAGCTTCTGTCACAGTCACAGTAAAAAATCACCTATAATATTAACAGGGAGTAGATAAATTGCAAAAAATGGATTAGAATTATAAACAGAATGAACTAAAATATTGAATGTATAATGAGAGTTGCTGAAGAGGTTTACTGAGCTGTAAAATATGCAGCTTTGTTATGACTGTTATAGGTTGTAATTAGTAGCTGGTGCTCTAGAAAAATATCAGCAAAAGCTAGAACTATGGTTCTAAACTGTTACATAGTCTTACATTTTCTCTCCAGGATAACAGTATTCAGTGTAATATCACTGAGAGATTGGTTTTGTTGTTTTTAATAAGCAACTTGTCATTGAAAAGGGATCCATATACATTCAGCAGAGTCCTTTAAATAGGTGGGCCTACATTCTTAAGGGGAATAGAATATTCAATTAATCTGAACCTCTTTTGTCCTTTGAGCCTTGTAGTTTCCCTTAAGTAGTTAATAATTGCTAGGTCTGCCTTTCGTTTAAAAAAAAAAAACAGCCCCAAAATTGTGTTTATCTCTCCCCCCCCCCCCCCTTTTTTTTTTTTAATTACAGAGCCTGGTCCTATAGACCCACCACTACTCTTGAATGTTAAAGCTAGGGAAACAGTCGTCATCTGGCAGCATCCATCAAAGCCAAATGGCAACATCATTCATTACAACATTTACCAAAATGGCCAACTGCATGTTACAGTGCCAGGAACCCAGTCTAATTGCACCGTACTTCATTTGCATCCTTATACTGTCTATCAGTTTCAAGTAGAAGGCTGCACCTCTGAAGGATGCTCCCTTTCACCCAAGGCTGCAGCTATACAGACTCTCCCAGATGCACCTGAAGATATCCCTGCTCCAGAGCTGTATTCAGACACGCCAACATCTGTGCTTATATCATGGCAACCCCCTGTTCACCCAAATGGTTTGGTGGAAAACTTTACAATAGAAAGGAGGGTTAAAGGAACAGAACAAGTGTCCACTCTCATGACTCTACCTCGTAATCATTCAATGAGCTATGTTGACCAGAGTGCTGCTCTTAGCCCTTGGAAGACATTTGAGTACAGAATACTGGTGAGCACCCTTCATGGAGGCACCAACAGCAGCGCTTGGGCAGAAGTTACCACCAGACCATCAAGACCTGCTGGTGTTCAGCCACCTGATGTGGAGGTGTTGGGACCAGATTTGGTTAAGGTTGGTTTAATTTGTTTTGTCTCACAATTTTTACATATTTTCCCTGTAAGAATGTGTATTTGACAGAGACAACTACTGGCTGAGCTAACAGATTTTATTGCTGTTGGGGGTAGATAAATATTAGCATCTGGCCTTTGGGTCAAAACTATCTTTGATTTGGCTTCAGTTTTCCTTGAAGTCTGCATCCCCATGTTATGTTGACACTTTCATTTTTCTCTGACACTTGAAATATTTGGAATATCACAATGGGATATTTAGTTTTCATCCCCTCGTCAGACTAAAATAGACCAGAAAATTAATTACAAAAAAAACCCAACAACCCCATCTGAAGACTTCATTAAAATACTAATAAAGTCACAAGTTATAAATATTTAAACTTTTTATAACATTATTAAAGGTCCTTTTTCTAAGGAAAAGGAAGTAAAAGGCTAAGGAAGTAAAAATAACAGCATGAGTCCTCTGATTTAGGAAAGAGTAGCCTTACAGGACTAGCTAGGAAGTTTTCAATTATTCACATTGTTCAGTTGGGAATGAGCTCTAGAGGACAGGATAACTACCATTGTTTTGGCTTGCATACAAACTTCATTCAAGGGAAATTAGTGTAACCAAACAAGAGGGATTTTTGTAGCTTAGAAGCCTCTTTGTGTAAATACACACATGCTTCCATGGATTCAGTCTTGTACTAATGCCAAAAGTATTGGTACAGTAGCTTGCTCACTAGAGCACAAAACAAAGGACATTTGCATAAGACTGAAGTTCATCTGTTAGAATTATTATTTTTGTTTGAAATGTATTTTGTTTCAAAAGGTAAATATAAAGTGGAGTTACCCAGGCAGCATAAATAGTTTGAGGATATGAATTTAAGTGCTAATTTTTTCATTCTTCATCCACAATATCAAACTTTGATATGAGTTACCCTCTTTTAAACAATGAAACATGAGCTCTCTAAATTATATTTGAATGTCTATGGAATTACATGTTACCATCCACCTTAATATCAAATAAGTTCAGCATCTGAATACAGTGGTTATCATAAGAATTAATAACGATTGACCACTAGTAATTGTAACGTATTGCCAGACTGTTGGGAATTTGAGCTGCATACTTTCAGATGACTTCAGAAGCAACTCTGTACTTTTTTTAGACACATCTTAATGACCAACACAAACTCTAACAAACCATCCTTTCATGGATTTGCCAGGAACAGGACCAATAACATGGAGTAAAATACACAGTACAGACAATGGCCCTAGTTCAGCAAGTTATTTAAGCACTTGCCTAATGAGCAGTCACATTGACTTCAGTCTTTATAACAGTAAAAGAAGTCACTGCTTATCTTTGATGCTGTATCCAAGGTCATAAAGTTTTACTCCTTTTACATATGGAATTTCTTTTCCATTAGATGTTAATATACTCAATCCTAATTTTAAAAAAACTTATCAAGTACAGGATCAAGAATAATTTGATTTTTCCTTGGGACCTAGGATACACATTCATTAGTAATTGGATCTTCCTCTGTTACAAATCCAAAATATCAGGGATCCACCATTCCTAAAAAACAGTTAGATCAATTCTCTCTTTTGAGACCAAGTTTTATAGCACAATCCTGCATTTCATTCCATAATAATTCAGTTTCAATATAAGAATACTTTCCCAGATTTTGCTGTCTGATGAGACAGTTCAGTTGCGTATTTTTACCTTCTTGTTTCCCTAGTCTCTCATTAACTTTCTCAGCCTTTTAAGGTCTATGTTGTACAGCCTTCTGTATGAGCTGGACATATTTTGTGCCATTTGCTGCTCTAGCAGTCTCAGGCTTTCTTTTTTCTACTTGTGGACCTATTGAATCTTCCATTTCAGTGAGAAGTGCTGAGGTGGGGTTTGTTTACTATTAGATCCCAGTTGTGCTGTTCCCTATCCCTGACTTTGTCATTATCTCAAATGTAGTAGGTCTAACTATGAAAAATAATTAATAAAAGGTAAAATTTAATTGAGAAAGATGAAACTTCTTTGTGTATATCTTTTCAAATACACCCATGTGTGTGAAATATCTCTTTTAATCCATCAGAGTAATGTAACTATTACACTATACCAACACTGTGGTTAATTCTTCTGAACCTGGTCGTCTTTTGTATTAAATTCTGTTGAATTTAGGCAAGTGGAATAGTTAAGATAAAACAACAAAAGTTTTCCACATACAACAGGACGAAGTAATTCAAAATCTCCTAATTCATACTGAGTGTATTTCTTAGCTGAAACATTACCTTTCTTCTGCTCTCAAGGAGAACAGTCAAACCTCTTAAGGACAGAAAGGGTTTATCACAATATTGCCAAAAGAAATGAAGCAAAATGGTATAATTAGATACTTGAAAATCATATTGCAGTAAATAATTCAAGAGAGATTGGACACAGCTAATGTTGCTTACACAAAGAACAGTAGATGCATTACTAGCCAGCTATCTAATTTAAGGCCAAATCCTGCAACAATTGAAATAAAAGACTACATTTAATAGCTACTCATTTCTGCTAGCATTTAGCATTTTAACACATTTCTGTAATTGGTTAGAGGTGTACTGAATCTATACAGTTTACAAGCCTTCAGTTGTCAAAAGTCAAACATCCAAAGTTACCATGGGATTGCTGTCTGAGATACCCAAGGACTTCTTGCTCTTTGCTCCCCTTTAGAGAAGCAAATTGCCTGAATGTGAGTGGGGAGGAGGAGGCAGAGATGTAGTTCTGTCCTTTCCCACCCCAGTGGGGCCAGCACACCAGAAGCAGCTCTGCCTGTTAAATTCTATAGAACTTCCATGTAAAATTGGTGAGGTTCTGAAGCCGCTCCGTGGCCATTACTGTAGCACTGAGGCCACATCATTTCTATGTGGAGGGAGAAGGAAGAGGAAAAACATAAGAGTAGCTGATCCTCTAGCTTCCCCTTTCTGCACCTGCACTTTGGCATGAAGTTGACCTCTGTCCCCCTTACATATCCTCACAGCACTTTCACTGCCAGGTGCATAGGCATGGAGGTTGCTTCAGGACTTGTCCCTGAGTGATTGAAATTTATTCTGAAAAGAGGTAGGATGAATCTGGCTCAGATGACTTTATATTGGTAATGTTTAAATTCCCGTTAGTCTCAGTGAGGTGGCTCAGTAAACTGAGTCACAAAACCTTCATGAATACAGGACCTGCTTAGTGCTCAAAACATGCTTGTGCTATACGAGACTTGTCATATTAAATGCCTACAGTGGCAACTCTTATGTGAAGAGTGGAAAATAAACAATCTCTTCAGGAGTGAACCAGCATGAGACTTTAATTACCTCTTGCCCTAGAGAGAGCTGTCCTTCCAGGATAGAGCTGAAGGTATTGTGGAAGGGCACTATGGGAAAGGTTATATTGAGAGGCTCTTTCACCAAGCCAGGGATGTGAATCAATAGGGGCTTTCAGTTGTCAGTGCAACCAATCCCTAAACCATGAGCGCAAATATTTACTTAAACTGGAAAAAAAGAGAATTTATTATGAAGAGAAACATATTTCCATTCCTTTATTTAGTCATAAAATCAATATAAATGATTTTGTGATGTGAAGAATTCAAAGCGCTGTAGCAAGAGTACTCACTGGAGTATACAGCTTATTTTCTCAGACGTAAGCCCTCAGTCTACAAGGAGGAAAAATGTCAGCACAGCATCCACTGTCTCGGCATAAAGGCTTCTGATGCTGTATGTGGTCCTTTTTATATTAATTTTAATCAGAATGGCCTGATGTCTCCAAATACCATTCAGCTTGCTTTCATTTCTGCAGAAAAAAGTGTAACGTTGCTGATAATTTTTAAACCACCAATTTCTGTGACACCTGCATGATATTCTTTAATATCTGCTGAATTGATAATGTTCATGGCAGCAGAGTATACTGAGCAATAAACTGCTTTTGTGGCTGATTAAATGCCAAAGTGACGTGGAGATATGCAGCAACTGCAAGAGTCGTTTATTTAGTGTATTCCAATGCCGTGAACATTATTCCTGTTACACAAGATTTGCTATACCCTGATTTACAGAAGTAGAAAAGAAATTGGTTATTTTCTTGTGACGGTTGCAAGTGCTGCATGCCTCATTCTCACACTTCACGCTGGTATGACATTGGAGAGAGTATCTAGGTTGATCAACTTGAGAAGAGGCTGGTTTACACACTGAATAATTGTTTATGGGAGAACTCAGTGTAGATAAAGAATTAAGAGACTGGATACATTGAACTAGATTCACCGTTTTTGTTAAATGATGTTTTCTTGCACTAGACTTCACCCATCTAACTTGCAGTAGGCAGATGCTATTTCTACTACTGCCCTAACTGGGGTTTACAACTGGGTAGGCTAGCTTTAATCCCCACTAGTAGATTCACAGGAGACTTGCAAGTAGAGGCCTCTGTGACAATGTACTGGATAAGTAGATGCCTGGGTACCCTGAAAGTACTCCCTCCCTTACCAATGCCACTTGCAGGTCTGCTGACAGAGAAGTTGCAACCATTTTCCACCGCTATAGCTGCCATCTTGGAGAGCTTTCTGGTTCAATCTAAAAGGTGGCCTGGACCTGTACTTTGCTGGGTCCATTATGTCAAAGGGAAGGAATAATGCTACATTTTTCTGGGCTGAGATAGGGTGAAATTCTTGTCTTGCAGCATAGTTGACAATATAGCCTTGAAATATTTTTATCATCAGGATGGCCCTTCAAGGTAAAATCCACTATATATATATATACACATTTCCTTACATTCAAATTAGATCTCAGATGCCAAATGCAGAACGAGGAGAACAATAAACTATTCTGATGTCATCTATCATCTTTTTTTCTCTATTCTGTGTATAGTAACTGCTAAAAAATACATTTCCTCCTTTGGTAGTAATGGCCCTCTAGCATCTGACAAAGTAGTTCATTTTGCGCCCCTTCCCCTTGCAGAGCTTACCCCAAGTATTTCCCTGTAGTTGTTCTGAATGAAGGAAGGGCGTAATCTTTCTTAATTCATCTTATAGTTCTTCTTCATTATTTTCCTCAGAGTTCTGTCTCCGCCCCACTGCCACCCTTCTCCACACACTGGAAGGAGCTGCAACTAAGAAGGCTGATGCCTTCCTATTGAGACTGAACAGTGAGCGCAGTGGGCCTGCCATCTATGAAGCAATCTCCATTTTTCCCTGGCAGCAGGATGACCCTTCTTTACTACATAGTGTTCTTTACACATTTTTTAAGTGGTCGCTTTCTCAAGGCTGACTACTAAGTTGCATGCATACAATTAAACAAAAAGAGAAACACTCATCATAATTGTTACCCCAACTCCACTCTTCGCTTAGACATGAGAAGCAGGAAATTTAATGGTCAGGACTCTTAACCTACCGTTATTCTACATACAGGATCTCAATTAAATCAAATGGTTGCTATTCAGAAATACAGTTAGACCAGTTACAGAGTTGATCCAGTTACAGCTGGCCAAGATAAATGAAAGAAAAGATATTTTCCATGTCCACATATCATGGAGTTACAATTGCATTATGGGGCATTACATGCCCGCTCAGTCTGGTGCCTGGCTCTGAGACCCCCACCGTCCCTTGCTGGGGTCATTGCTGTAAAGGGCCAAGAGAGATCCATTGAAGGGGATTACAGGAAGGAAGCTGGCTCCTGTGGCTGGCCATGGACCAGTGGAAAAGAGACCTAAGGGGAGAGTCTTCTGGGTCCCTTCAGCCTGCTTTGGGATAACTTTGTTAGTGCTACTTTGTGAGTTTTGTGTTTTGAAGAATAAAACTGTGCCCTGAAGAAAGGGTATGAACACTTTGGGGCATGGCATGCTTGCTAGGCAGTGGAGACAGGCCAGCAGCCTACACTCCAGATTCTCGCAGGAGTAAGATCAGAAAAATTCCAAATGCAGTTATCTGAAAATATTAAAGTTACATAGCACCGATATCTTCCACTGCAGTGATTCTCCAGTTTTTTACTTCTCGGATCATTTTGTGCTAGATAAAACCTCTCATGGCTCTACCCTCTGTCCCTCTTAAGACCCCGGTCTACCACTGCTTCATTTTCAAATTGCTTCATCCTGCAGACTGCTGCAAAGGTCTCCACAGAGCACCACTGGGCTAAGGAGAGTGTTAAACACCTGGTCTCTACCCTTGTGTGTTACTGGGTTAAAACAAAATGCAACAAGAAGACCTACAGACTTCATCTTGGAAAAAAAAAAACCTATGGCCCTTTTCCAGTTTTACACAGGTGTGCCCTGTGCTTTGGGGAAGCTGTTCAAGAGCAATCAATCCTTGTGTGAAGATTGCCTTGTAATGTTGCTAAGGTCAGTGAGACCTTGGTTTATTTGCCATATAAGTGCTGCTTGAGCAAGTTGAGCTACTGTAAACCCCTAGGAGCAGCCTTAGCCTGCACACCTGAGGTTTTTCTGCATTTCAGGGTTGTGATTTCCTGCACAGCTTGCTCATTTGGGGCATGCCATGCAGTGGAGTGACTTGGAGAAAACTAATGAGAACCTCATCAGCATATCCCCTTGCACTGAACAATATCAATGAAAAAGTATCAGGTTCTGCAATAGTTACATAGGCTTATTCAGAAATGTTATTTCCATTTACCCAGTGTTCAGTGCAAGAGCTTCTCAAACCATTTCCACTAGCAACTGATCATTGCAGGCTTGATCTTGCTGCCCTCTTGTATTTGTAACTCTGATTGAAGTGGATGGGAATTGTGCATGCATGAGAATTGCAGGAAATACATGAAAATGTGACCATTAAAGGGTTGGGTTTTTGAAAAAAAAGTACGGCTGTATCTCTCTACATCTAGAAATATAATGGATTTTATTGGAGTAGGTTTATGGACTGGCTGATGAGCCCCTCTGAACTGAATACATCTTGTCCATCACAGCCATCCATTTCTCTCCTTTAATCATATTATTACAAGTGGAATAGTAGAGCTGGATCATTGAACCCGAGCAATAGAGTAATTTCAAACAAATAAGAACTTCAGTCTATTGTTCTGTCTTTGCAACTCTTTCTAATTACCAGAGAGATATGCAGGTTACTGAATGTACTGTAGTCTCACTCTTGGCCTCTGTCAGGAATCAGGATCTATTCCAACTCCTGACACAATCCCAGCTTAGTTTTCTTTTAAACCAGGCAACATCTACAGTGAAGTAGACTTCCTGGCCATATTTGTTTTGGGGAGGTAACGTAATCCAGTGGCTAGAACACAGGACCTGAAGTTGGGAGGGCTGTGTTCGATTTGCCTATGTCTTACTATGTGATATTGGGTAAAACACTCAATCTCTTTCTTGTTTGGGGGATTCATCTATAAAATAGGGATAATAACTTATCTTTTTAATATACTTTGGGGCTTAGAGTATAAAGCTCTCAATAGTGTATTTGTTATGGGTCATGCCCATCAATGAGAGTGAGACTAGTGTAAAGCAAAAAATGTAGTTGTGTACTTCTTTTGAAACTCGTTTCAGAATTAAATTGAAATGTTCGGACTGCTGTCAAAAAGAAAAGCTTTCTGGGGTTGTAACTGTTTAATGGGGAGAAAATGGCTAATTTCAGTCTCTTTAAATTTTGTGGTGGAGAAAATGAAGTTCTTTGATCTTTAAATGACAGCTTCCAGTGTCATTACATTGAATCAGTTAATCTCTCCCAGTAGTTACCTTGTTCTGGCTTCCTCATCTGCACCCTCTTCCGTGGCCTCCGTGCTGAGCTTCAGATCAATGAACAAACTGCTACTGTTTCCAACACAGGCTGTCTAGTGAGTCCTTCTGGTTTCACGCACTGCCAAGTTCTGACCTCCAGTCTGGCAAATTCGGGATAAAGAGGAGAGAAGGTCCAGTTGTGTCACAATGAATTTAAACCAGGCTGGCTCTGCCATCTTTATTTACATTGCATAGGCCAATCAGTCACTTGACCTTGTCCTTGACTTGTCATTGAAGTGTTTAGGCTACCACTTTTTATGACAGGAAAGTTTGCCCAATGTGGCATTGGATTGTATATCCTGTTCCATCCTTCTTTCCAGGTGACATCTGAAGTTCAAGGCAGGTCAGCTCCCCGATACATATGAGCATCATCTCAAGTTTAAATCACCGCTTTCTATTGCATCTTGATTTTAGATAGACCGACAACCCTAGCAATAAATAAAACACTGAGTCCACCAAGTTCAGAGGGAACCAGGCCAAATGAGACCCAGACTCTACTTTGTTTTTCACGCTGCTGAGTACTAACATCATTGTGCCTGGTTTGCAAAGTTTCATTCTCTTTGCAGTTTGCATTACAAGATAAAATACCTATTGTAATTTAGGCAGGGACAGTATTGTACAGCCCCCATCACAGCGTCAGTGCACAACACACAATACAGAATAATATTTGAAAGTCCTTTCAAGTTTCAATATATAGAACACTGTCAGTGTGAGATTCAGATGCTGAAGTGTCGGAGGAACAGCAATGGTACTGCATGTGCTGATAACCTCCCATCTCACTAGATGGTGTTACATAGCACTGTACATGTTTTATTTAAAGAATTTTATTGTGTGCTGCTAAAGAACTTAAGTATCCAAAGTTTAGCAGTGACACGCTAGCAGGAGCCTCGCCTGCACCAGAACCAGTCTCCTGGTAACCCACCGAGCGCAGCTGGTCCTGATAGAAGCTGTCAGATTGATTGCACCATCTGATTGGCTGAAGGAGTTAGCAGGCTGATACTCAGGGTCAATAGCAGCAGCAGTCCAGTGGCAGCTCCGTGCCTGCAGCTGCTCTTGGTCCTGTCCATAGCTCCCACCCCAGCCTGTTCCTGCTCCAGCCCCCAGCTCCTTCCTGACCTCTGACTCCCCAGCTCAGACCCTCAGCTCCACCTTCTCACTGCAGCTCCAGTGAACCCTTCAGCTTAGGCTTTGGTTTCTGACTCCCAACTCCGATCCTCTACTAGGCCTTTTGACTGCGACTCCGGGTAACCCTTCAGCTTAGCTTTGGTCCCTGTCTCCCAGATACAACCTTTGACTTTGCTCCAGGACCCACCTCATCTGGATTCAGCTTTAACTTATAGGCCAGACTGCCCACAACTTGGTCATTGACTCATAAATCATCTCAGGAAATAAAGCAAAATCAGTACAAGTTGAACATTTTGAGGCAATTTTGAGGGTAATCCTCAGTGTCCCCAAACATATCACATACAGTACTTCTGTTAGAAGTTCTCTTCCATTAACAACCCAGACTAGTCAGTCCTTTGAGAGCTCACTGAAGACAGTTAAGGTTTAACTGTGCGGCCTTACTCAGTCCTTATTTAGGCAGAACTCAAAGTGAAATCCAAACTTCAGGACTGGGCCCTATATTAGTTACAAAATATAATTATGGCTGTGGAAACATGATTTTCCATAGTGGGTCAGACCAATGGACCATTGAGTCTGGTATGCTGCCTCCTTCAGTGACAAATATGAGTCTCCCGTGGAAAGTGGCCCCCTCCTCCCCTTCTCACACATGCACAATGCATCGGGTCAGCTGTGCTGTTTTGTTCATGCACAATGTAGTGGGAAGAAATGTTCCTTCCTGGATGTGGAAACTTACAACACAAAATACACTAGCCTGTCTGTTTTCTACCTAAATTTTAAAATGAAACCTTCAAGCTTTATATTACCCATGCTCCTATACTTTTTAAACAAAGGGAGAAAGTACATCAGCTCCTCCAAAAAGAGATTTTGCTCTTTTGCATAAAGGAGGGTGATTGTAATATATCTTTCTAATAGATGAATTAGGAAAGATGCAAAATCTTCTTCTACCTTCTGCTACCTGCTAGCATTGTTTTCCTTGTGATGTTGTCTTCATTTCCTTAATCATATGTAGGGAATGACAGAAATCTGCTGCTACTCTGAAACCAGAAATCTGAATAGCACACTTGAAACCTAGCCAGAGTAAAACCTTTTCTTTGTTGACATGGGTAAGCTTGTTTGTGTTCTCATAAATCAAGACTGCCCTGTTTATAATTCTGTGTTTAATAATATTCCAGATTTTGTTATCAAAGATCTTCAGTTTTCTTCGAAATTCTGCTGCCAATATCCTTGCAAGTATGAAGGCTCAAGCGCTCCTCCTGTTCTTAAGATCTAACATTAGTTACTCCCTGGTGGTATTTCAGATCCTTTCAAAAACACGCTATGAATCCAGCTCCTTTGTACTCGGGGCAAGTGTTAGTATGTGGAGTCACCATTTTAGAGGGACTCAGTTTTGAGACTGGAGAAAATTAGGGAGCAGGTTGCTTAATTGATCAGCACCTCAACTAAAATATCTTCATGTTATTGTATTATAAATCAACATTATTTTGTTTTTTTATTTTGTAACACACACAGCTTGTCTGTTTTCCATTCGTATTTTCTAAGGCTCAGGACTTAGCTTTGCCTAGTATGGGTGAAGAAAAGGCAAAGGAGGCACTAAGCCACTTTTCTGCCTCTCCCTATTCTGGGGCTTCATTGGGTTGAATTGGCTTCTGGCACAAGCTAGAACAGTTGGAGCTAATGTAATTTACACCTTGAGGGTCCCCGCATAGAAGGAGATGATAATGCTGAGCCAGCCAGGCCAACTTCACCCCACAGGGAGAATCCTAACAGGGGAATCTACAGTTTCCTCTTGAGGGCAGCTTTAAGTCCACTTTGTACTGTTGCAGTGGCACAAAGAGGATTTAGTCTGGACCTCGGGCCCATTGTATGTATTATCCCTATCTGGTTGACACACGTCTGTGAATTCACAGCACGATCCAGCTCCCATTGGAGTCAGCTAGTTCAACGGGAATTGGATCAGACCTGCAGAGTGGATATGGACAAGCCTATATCAAGGTACTAATTAATCAGGTGAACATAAAAATTATTCACACTGAAAGTTGAGTAAGACTGCAAGGAAAATAGCGTTTTGATTTTGTTTCATTTAAATTTGTTGTCTTGTAAAGACCGATTTATACATAAAGCAATAGGTGCAGTACGCAAAGCAACAGATACATATAGTTACAATACATATTATTGTAACTTATTACTGAAAAATAAAAACATGTTAATGGTATGGGTGGATGTTTTCTTAGCCTGCCCTGATAGGTAAAACTATGAGCTTTTACTGATAACAACATATAATAGCAGAATATGGTACACATGTATACCACCCAGTACATTACAATACAAGAGTGTATGTGTGTGTGTATATATATATAAGACCGCATTACGGTAGTATCTGAGCATCTTGCAGTCTTCCGTGTATTTATCCACAGCAATCCTATGAGGTAGGGAAGTCTTATCCCCATTTGACAGATGGGAGCTGATTTAAGCTACAGAGAGATTAAAGAGTAGATTTTTAACAGCAAAAATGGCATATAAACATCTACTGTCCATTTGAAATGTAATGGACAGTATGTGCCTATCTGCTATTCATGCCTTTGAAAATCTACCCCAAGTGGCTGGCCCATAGTCGCATGTGACGTCTGCGGCCAAACTGGGAACTGAACCCAAGTCTCTTTGAGTCCCAGATTTGTTGTCCAGTGGCTGGACTATCTTTTCTCTCTAAAGAACGTAGAAAGAACATCTTATTGTCACAGTTGTGCCCATTTTACTTATGTTATTTCTATGTTGCAATTGCCAGTAGTTCGGATTCTAAGAACGCCTTTATTTTCTCAGGTCTCTTGGAAACCACCTCTCATACTGAATGGAGAAATGCTTAGCTATGAGATCCGAATGCCTGACCCTCGAATTACCATCACCAGCAACATTTCATCAATGCAAAACCACGTGGTGACCAACCTGATCCCTTTCACAAACTACTCAGTCACTATACTAGCTTGTTCTGGAGGCAACGGTTTCCTGGGAGGCTGCACAGAGAGTTTACCTACACATGTGACTACCCATCCAACAATTCCTCAGGGCATTAGCCCCTTGTCTGTGACTCCAATAAGTGAATCATTTATTGCTGTTTCCTGGCAACTGCCCTCTAGGCCCAATGGACCACACTTGAGGTAAGGAATAGCAATATGTAACTTAAGAGTGGGTGACATGGGGTTTATAGCTTTGCAGGACTTCTGGAAATGTGCACACCCAGGAAATGGAATTCCATGCCTCTGGTGATCCATGGGGTAAATATCACTTCAGCATTTAATTCACAAATGAGACCAGAGGCTGTCCTCAGCTTACCTAGATCCAGCCCAGAGAGCACAGCATGAGAATTGCCAGCTTCGTGGCATTATCTCCCATTTTTTCAGACCCTGTGGAAGCCCCTCCCTGAGGTTCAGGCTCCATAGTGTGGCTTCAGGGCCAGCAGAATTTTCCTATATTCTCCTGCACTAAACCAGCAGGACAAACCATTTTCACTTATTGCTGTCTGAGTCAGCATTAATTTGTACAGTTTCTGCTCTGCACTGTGGAAATCAAGCTGAAACATCACAGTAAAGCGGGGAACGCATTGTAGCTGTCAGAGCAGTGTTATCCAAGAGGCTAGAATGAAACAGCAAGAGGGCAGGATACAATGCAAATCCAGCTCTAACATATATAGCCCTGAACTGCCCATGGCTCCTGGGATCCATGCAGATCTCAGGGGAGTTCTGTGGGCTGAAACAGCTGCCAGTTTTTGGTGGTGTTTGTGGGAAACAACACCACTTGGGGAAGAATTAGGAGAAAATTCTGAGTGTAAACTCAGGGAGCCCCCAGTACCCTGTGCAGGTTATTCCTACACAGGGGAAGATGGGGCTATTTATAATTTGGTGAGGTGAAATGTTCTTCAAAATTGAAGATTACTTTATTGTGTGTTTGGTTCATGGTGGTGTATATGATAAATAGATTATGGATGAGTGGGAAGAAAAGAAGCAGCAAGATTACTGGGAGATTCAGGGCAGGAGGAAGACAGAAGTGGGTTGATCAGAGGAAGGCAGGCAGGTCTGTTCCTTGGAAGATGTGGAAGAACCCCATTTTGTGTGATCTTGTCCTGGGAGCCAGACAGGAGTACATGCAGGATTGGATATTGACTTGATTCAGTGCTTTGCCATTTATAAAATAAATGAAATTGACATCCTTCGTTCAAGTGGCATGGGGCATCACAAACTTATCCATGCATTGAGGCATTCGATATTTTACTTTACACCTAGCACACTTTTACAGGCACATATTATTACACCGCAGCATCCTCCACAGCTTCCTTCCTGTCTTTCTTAATGCTTAATTAGAGTGCACTACTGCTGAATGAACCTTATTGCATCAAGATATTTGAAACCTTTGAAAACAATGTACATTTCTCTGAAGTCAACAACATGACCATTTTACCATTGATGACTGAAGTAATTCAACATAAGCTACAGCTGCAAACTTCATTTCCTTCATGGTGTGCCATGCTGCTCTCAACCAGAAACGCCACTAAAGCAGCTGCTCAGTACGGCATGATGGAGAAAGAAGTCTGCAGCAGCTGCCAGAGAGTGTGATTTACACTTCATCACCATCCAATGTTCAAAAAGATTTTGATGTTTCTTATGACTTGTCTTTGAATTATGTTGGACAGAATATGCCA
Organism: Chelonia mydas; assembly: GCF_015237465.2. Lineage (NCBI taxonomy): Eukaryota > Metazoa > Chordata > Testudines > Cheloniidae > Chelonia > Chelonia mydas. Next base: position 159,563,558 of record NC_057851.1, read on the forward strand.
GGACTTTATCTAATAAAACTGTTATATTTTGTCTTTGGATTCCCAAACATTGATAACCCATGGTGTAAAAGTTGCTCTTGCAGTATGAACTCATCATAACATTTTGGTGAAATTACAATTTAATTAAGTTTTGTTAATTAATTACTCAGGTTTAACTTCCAGATACTATAGTGATGGGTGCTTTTGAAATGTGTGATATACTGTACCTCATTCAGTCAGAAAAGACCAGGCTTGGATAACCTAAAATGAATCTTAAATGTTGTCTCACAAACTGCAAACTCTGCAACAAGCCCTGGCTAGATGCAGAAAAAGCATTTGACTCAATAAAATGGTCATACCATTAAAAATTCTGATTCTTTCTTTCAAATGAAAGCCGTATGAAATATTTCATTATCCATTTTCAAAGTATATTAAGTAATTGAATGTTTTAAACCTGTAAATACTAAAAAGTTTATCTGCGAAACTTTACAGCTGTAAAAACAAAATAATGTGTGGCTTTTAAAAAAACAACAAACAATCCCCCTCCCCCCAGATTTTTGTGTAATAACATTAGTTGAGATAATCCCAGTGTTCTGCTTGTCTTTTGTGTTAGATATGAGCTCCTGAGACGTAAAATCCGGCAACCACTTGCATCAAATCCCCCTGAAGATTTAAATCTGTGGCACAATATTTACTCAGGAACTCAGTGGTTTTATGAAGATAAGGGTCTTAGCAGGTGAGATTACAAAAACTATAAAAAAACAAATGCTGGCATTTTGTATAGTGCATGTTCAATAGTTCAAAGTGTTCCTTGTGTCTTTATGTTGTGAACATATTAATTGTGTAATGAAACATTTTCTGTCATCTCGGCATTAACCATTCTGACATGCATGGGTTTATTTTTATTTTGTAGCTCTTGAATCTTACACATAGTATCTTGCTGTAAACATTCAAGTAAAATTGACTGTATGAAGTGAATTTTGAGCTTTGATCTGTTCATACAGTCAAACCATTTACATTTACTGTAAATCATGGTGTTGGCACATCACGCACAAGCTGAGTGAATGGTTGAGAAGTTCTAATTCGGATGGATTAAAGCTTGGTGTCAGAGCATTATTTTTCAATCAGTTTTTTAAATTGCCAACATTGATTATTGTCTCAATATTTCCAAACTCAGCAAGAGATATTTAAAGTATTCCTAGCTCTAACTTAATTACAGCTTTGTGGTGACTACCTCAGTAGTCTACACTTATGTCACGGATCCGTGCGATCTGGTCTATCCCCCAACCTGTGTAACCAGTCCCTCGGGGGTGACCCTTTTAGTGTGCCAGCCCCCGACGGTCTACACAGTTCTGCTGGGGCAGGCCCACAGCCTCTACAACTCTGAAACTATCTTTAGGTGGCAGAGATACTTGTTTCTCTCCATGACTCCTTGCAGGAAATCCAGCCAAGCCAGAGCCCTGTGGGCGGTTTGTGTTGTACCCTTCCAGTGTGCACTGCCTGTAGTAAGTATTTGCAGCAACACAAGGCAGTTTTTTTCCAAACAAGATAATTTATTAATCACCTGGAATACAGAATCTTAAATCATTAGATTAGCCTAGAGAAGCAAAGATTAAGACAGAGACATCCAGCCAAGCTGTTGTAAAATCCATCTTGGCTCTCTCTCTGGGTAGGTCTACACATGCAGTGGTGTGTAGAGTACAGACACCACATGCCCAGCTAGAATGGGTATGAAGAGCTGTGTATAGGGTGAGGCACTTCTTAGAGGAGTAGTGCCTAAACTCTAGGGTATATGCCCTACACAGCTCTCGATGCACCCAAGCAGTGCCTCTGCCATCTGCACGGTGATTTTTAGCAGTGTAATGTCCCACTGCATTGAAACACTTCGGCAGCAGGGCGAGACAGTGGGGAGCTATGCACTATGCACCGCAGTGAGTGTGAACTCAACCTGACTTTCTGTGCAGCATGTAGTTACTTGTACCCTACATCCCTCAGCAAGTGTAAACGTAGTGATGTTACTAAAATCACGTATTAGAGTCTCCTATCTTTTTCTGCTTATACAGATTTTAATTGTTTTCTTGTTTTTATAATACAAATAACAGATTACAAAATTCTACATGTGTATATATATTGACATATCTTTGAACAGCAGAAGAAACTATGGTGTGATAGTTATTTTCTCTATTAAATATACATTTGGCTTCTGACAATACCTCATGCATATGCTGAATATGTCAGAGTACAGTTCTGGAGGAAATTTTAAACTGGGTTTGCAATCTTAGTCGCTAGCCCCTGGCCCAGATCTTCAAAGGTATTTAGGTGCCTAACTCCCACTGATTTCTTTGTTACATTTTGGGGTATTGCAGAAGGACAGCAGGTGAATGAATAATAGCTGTCACAAGTGAGATTCTGGAATTTGAAATCGAATTTCCGAAAAGAGGGGGGGAAAAAAGCCTCATTGGATTAAATTTGGATCCAAACTTTGGCAATTTGCCATTGATATAATTACGTCCTGAATTGAGTAATAATGTCACACCATCACAGAAATAATAAATATAAGGGAATGAAATATAATATTCTGTATTTGTTAGCATGTTAGTGTTAGCCAAGTATTTCTACCAAACACACAACTATTCTATTATAGATTTTGTATATGCTGAAATAATGCAACAAGGTAGCTTTTGAGAAGGAGCAAGCTTTGTTTGACACAGCTGGAAGGACAATGCTAAATGTTTTGTATGTCTGTGATAAAATACATATTTTCTTCTTTTGTAATTATTATTTAAAAAATGTCTTAGGTACACAACTTATGAGTATAAACTCATAGTACACAATGAGGTAGGATATACATCAAGTGAGGAAGTGATTGCTACTACGTTAGCAGGATTTCCAGAGGAGGGGAGTAGCCTCACTGTGCGAACTCTTAACCATACGGCTATAGAAGTGGAATGGTCAAAACCAAGTAAGTGTACTTAGTATTTATTACATTAATTAAATATTAACCTGTCATCAGTTACCGTGATCTGCATTGCACTTTCAGGAAACAAAATCCTTATCTTGATTAACTATTGCACTCCCTGTCTCTGAAAGGGCCCTAAAGAAAGTGGAAAGAACATGAAAATTTTGCTGTTTTTTTTTCTTGGTCACATATCTTTTTACTATACATTATTTTAATGAGGGGTGGGGAAAAAGAGAGAATTTAAACTTGTGGAGGTTCTTTTAAATCTATGAAGAAAGAGTACACAATGTTCTGTTACCTTTGTGCATATTTTCATCCCTTTGTATGAAGATTTACACATTCCTTCAGGGTGAGTGAAAATCTGTCTGTCTACTTATTCACTTATGTTCTGCCTCTTAACATGAAGACCTACCATTACAGTAGTGGTAAACTTCATGACTTACATGCAAATGATTTTGTAAGGACTGACTGGCGATGCTCAGTGAATATAAGCTCTTTGTTTTATAATTGCATGCCTGAAGTAAGCATGCTTATAAAACCTGACAAACCTAATAGATCTGAAGCAGCTCACTGAAGTTTCATTACCTTAGTAATCTGAACCTCTGACCTTCTACATGTAGGTAATGCAATCTGGTTTTATTTTCATTCATACTTAAAAAAATTCCCAGATACCTGTTTGTGAATGCAAAGGTTAAACATCAAGTGAGGGTTGTTAATAGAAAGCCTTGTTTCACTATCATCTTATTTCATTGCTAAATATGTTACACTATGCAGATTAACTATTCTGTCTCCCTATAATGTTCCTTATTTTTGTAATATTCATTTTTAAATCATTCTCTTGGTTTGTCAGTACCTAGGAAGACGTGAAGATAACTTGCCCTGAAATCCTTCTATTAGAGGAAAAATATACTGAGAATGACTGGCTTTTAGGGACTTAGGGCCTGATCCTGCATCACTGAAATCAATGAAAATGGAAGCAGGATCAGGCCCTTAATTATAAATTTCTGCCACAGAGGCAGTATGTAATCTGAAAACATCTTTGCCTTCAACTTTTGATGAAGTCATCATTTTCTATCTCAGCAGGCTAGGTTGTGTTCACCTGGAAGAGCTATTGATATTTTGCCACCATCCTTCATTACAGTGCAGTGTATCATAAAGTGGCATGTTCCATTTAAAGCAATATATATCAGGGCTGGTCAAAATGTTTCTGTCAAACTTTGTCAGCTGTGGAAATAGAGTGTGGTGGCTGATCTGATCTGAAGTTGCATTGTTTACCATTGATAAGAGAGTTGCTCCCCCCAAGTCACTGAGAGAAGGTCTCAGGAAGTTCACTGGAGGTACATGGAATCCCCAGTTTCATAGCTGACCCTGTACAATTAATGTTTTTCTATCTTGCAGCTAGTAATATTGTACTCAGTTTGGAAGGATAGACCTGTCTCCCTAACATCAGAGAAACATGTTAGTATTGGGGGCAAGACACAATTCAGAGAGAAATATGACCTATGCATCTGTAGGAAAACAGCTTTATTGCACATATGTACCCAACATAAGAACAGCCATATTGGGTCAGACGAAAGGTCCATCTAGCCCAGTATCCTGTCTTCCGATAGTGGCCAATTGCCAGGTGCCCCAGAGGGAATGAACAGAACAGATAATCATCAAATGATCCGTTCCCTGTTGCTCATTCCCAGCTTCTGGCAAACAGAGGCTAGGGATACCATCCCTGCCCATCCTGGCTAATTGCCATTGATGGACCTGTCTGCCTGAACTTATCTAGTTCTTTTTTGAACCCTGTTATAGTCTTGGCCTTCACAACATCCTCTGGCAAAGAGTTCCACAGGTTGACTGCTGCTACATTAATGGTCTAAATACTGAAGGCCAGATTCTCATTCATACTAAAGCCCCTTTCCACCTCTCTAGCAATGTAAAGGAGCCTTAAAATGGACATAAATTACATTCACACCCAGAAATTACATTCACACTGAGCACTGCCAGAGCGATGTGAAGGGGATTTGGGTAAATAAGACTTAAGCCCTGTATCTTAAATTAGTACCGCAGGAGAGCCTAATTCTGCTCCCCTCACTCACTCCCTCTGTGAGGCTAGGCATAAAACCTATGTACCACTTGAGTAGCAAATTTCGCGTATTAATTAGTACCTTACTCCACAGGGAGTCCTGTTAATTTTGATGGGGCTACTCACAAAGAAATATACTAGTCTGGTAAAGATGCAAAATCAAGTGATGAAGGTTTGGGGAAAGTATGGAAGTATGTTATTTCTATTTATATGGGGGCAATTTCTGAAGAATACTGTAGTGTTTTTAATAAGGATAGATATCAAGGAACATTGTTTTATCAGCAAAACAAATTCTATTGATAAGAAATTATATTTTCAATTTAATAACAGAAATCTACTGAATATGTCCTCTTTAATCTCCCAAAATATTTTTATTCGTTTATTGCTGTTTCTTTCTTTCCCAGCACTGCAAGATTTGCAAGGAGATGTTGAATATTACATCCTCTTTTGGAACTCCCCTACATATAACAATTCTCTGAGCATCCAGGCTAATGTAAACTATGCTGTCATTGGCGACTTGCATCCCAACACAGAGTATCAGGTTTTTGTTCAAGTTTTCAATGGTGTCCACAGCATCAACAGTGAAGTGGTGCACGTGACTACTTCAGATGGAGGTTGGTTCATCCTGAAAGCAGCTTGGCTTAAAATCTGAGAATGAAATTGATTGATTTTTGTTAGGGTTGAGATCAGTCATCCTTTCATTATAAAAATTTCCGGTATAAAAGGAAAAAGGGCTAAAACACTAAAACGCTTAAGTGCTAGTTGTCATCAAGTGGCAGATCAATAAAATGTCCCACAGAGACAGAAGCACAAAGCTCTAATAGCGGATATTAACCCAGTTTGTTCTCATTTTCCTTTGTGTACTACGATCTATGTACACTACATTTGGAATTGAGTTCATGTCAATAAATAGTGAAATTTAAAAACAATTAATGGTTTTTAAAAAGATTTGCTCTGTGAAGCGGCATGCTTTTGACATGACAGTCAAACGCAGGACCTTTCCTGAGTCACCAGAAATGTTAAGGTGCAAGTTCAGCCTCTGAGAAAATTTCCCTATGAGTCATTTCCAAGCCAGTTGGCTGGCGGGGGAGAGAAAAAAAACACTTGTGAATCTGAAATGTGTTTGGAATGGTCTTTCTAATCTTTTTGGCTTTATAAAGTCTCATTATAAACATTATAATATCATTATCGCAGAAGCAAGTGTTCCAGGTCATTAGCAAAGCACTTTAAGTGAGGATTCCATTTCCTTGGTGATGCCAAAGGTCAGCACCTTTTGTTTATAAAATAGAATTGATCGCAAGGGCAGTTTTTCAACTGGTTAAGATGGGCTCTTAGGATAAAAATAGGTCTTTGCATAGTTATTTCTGACATGGTTTAATAATTGTGTAATTTAACGCTAAGGAAGTTTTTTTTTTTAAGCGTTAGACTTCATCATTGCCTATGGTAATCAACATTCAAAACCATTTACATAATGACAATATTGCATATTGCTTCATATTGCTTGACTTACAAGGCTCAGAACATCAAAGAATTTGTCACGTTCCACCAGACGCAGTGTATTTTTGTGTTAGTTTTTGCTTAAAAAGCAAAATTGCATGTTTTTGAGAGGGGATGGGGGACATAAAAATAATAACTGTGTGTTGGCAGTACAGATGGGTGAATAATTTATCATCATATCCCACTGGTCACATACCATTGAAGATTAACAGTATGCTGGTGGTATAAAGCATTTTACCACCAACTCTCATGGTTTCTAACTGAGAGTATAATAAGCCAATTTACAGAGAACTACAGACTGTGATAACTTCATCAGAGGAAAGCAGATAAGCAGTGAACCCTTTGCTAAACCTAAATACTAATCTGCATTTGGTTAAACAAGTGCTTTTACAGAGACAGCTGGAGTTTATTCAGTTTCTTCCTTTATTTCTAGAGCCTGAGGGCATGTTCCCTCCAGAGGTTGTCATCATCAACAGTACAGCTGTACGTGTCATCTGGACATCGCCTTCAAACCCAAATGGTGTTGTCACAGAGTATTCTATCTATGTAAATAATAAGCAGTACAAGACTGGAATGAATGAACCTGGGTCCTTTCTTTTAGGAGACTTGGCTCCATTCACTATATACAATATACAGGTCAGAACAATTTTGTTTTGCAGGCTGTGCAGCTTGTATTAATTTTACATAAAATATGTATAGTTCAGGGCAAAATTGTGAATATAGGGACGTACACGTCTGTATGGATATAGGGCTGGAAGTGACCTCTCTCTCTCTCTCTCTTTCTTTCTCTCTCTCTGTCCATTTCTGTGAGTCAGTAATAGAGAGATGAATACATGCCATGAATGTTTGTATCTTTATATAAAAAATACTCATACACAAATAATATATATATATATATTATTTATTACTATTATATAATATTAGCGAGAGAGTATACATTGGTTCATATATGTATTTGTAGACATATATTTTTACACATACACATTTATTTTCAGCATAATTTTGGGTGCATAACCAGTTTTCATATTTCCTCTTTTCACCCTCAGAACTCCATTTGATTTCTCCTAAATTCCATTTGCTATGACATTAGCAAAGCCCCAATATATATATTACAAGAAGTAAAAGACTCTACTCCTACTCATTAAAAGAAAATTGCAATTGTTTTAGAAACATCAGGCATGCATAATATATCAGCACAGAGAAATAATGATATTGCATTTGTCATCCTTTTATCATCTTTTTTCCCCCTCGTCTTTCTGTGGAGGAAGCAGCACTGAGCCATGAAATCATAATGGTACTTTCTTATGCTGTTGAGAGCGACATCTTTTTCTTTCTGTCTGTCTCTGACTCCCTCTCTTCAGGTATCTATCAAAAGTCAAAACATTATAGGCATTTCCTAGAATATAAGCTCAAGGAAAAACTTAAATATTTATCTATTTAGTGAATTGTATTGAGACACTTTAGAAAGTGCGGTTTGCTGGCTCCTAATTGTAACTATTCCAGACTTAAGTTGTGTTATGTATGGAAAGGTCTTGATAGTAGTCATGTATACTCTGTTCTAAAATTTGCATTCAATTACTACATGCCATAAATAAACGTCACAGACAGGCGCTCCATAACAGATTTCTATGTTCCAGCCCCTCTGTAACAGCAAACCTCCATCCATGAATACACATATGACTTTCCCAATGCTTCCTGAAAACACATTTGTCAATAGTAAAGCAAATTCAGAGTACTGCCACACTTATGGACTCTCAGTATTAATATACCATAGACACCTTCTGTTGCTTGCAATATTAATTGTTTTCCTCTGTAGCACTTCAGCTTTCCCAATCTTTGTACTGGGCCAACGTTCAGAACAATCTATTAGGTAAAATCAGACTATTCAGCTGGGATCTTTTTTTTATGTATCATTTCGCCCTCCCCACCATGCACCTTGGAAATAACATTATCTGGATGTGTGTCTGTCTTACTGCTTATGTTCATGTATGAGCTCTTGTTTGTTTCTGCTTCTATGTATTGCATGACCTCTCTGTTGCTAATGCAGGGGTGACATTACCATTCTTCACTTGTCATCTTTCTTCTATCTCTTTAGATTAGTCTCAGGAATTGAAGGAGTAGGTGGTTATTTTCTTGTGAGATTTTTAATAGCAAAATATATTATTTATATAGGATTTTTCATCTTCAAAGTACAGTACAAACATAAAATAAACATCCTTGAGGTAAAATTGCCTATGTTTTATAGAGAAGAACCTGATAGACACTGGAAGGTGAAGTGACTTGTTTTAGGCCAGACAAAAAATCAGAGTCAAAATGAGAATTTAGAAGTTTTTGATCTCTTAGTCCAACTGCTTCTCAACATTGTGCGCCAGAGTCTCCTGTTACGAACATCACTACAAACCTGCAGTAACTGTATTGACTCCTGTGTAACTGAGAGCAGAATTTAGCACCAGATATATAAATATAGTCTTACCCTGGACAATAAAAGAGCACAATATCTGAGCACTTATCTTAAAATTATTTTTTCCTGGTTATGTAGAATTCAGTGATCGGGAGGAAAAACTACTTTAAGGGGGACAGGAAGGGTAAACAAGTAACAGTGTTAGTTAACTTCTGCAACTGGATTTTTACAAGTATCATTCTTTTGCACCAAGGTTGAAGTCTGCACAACGTATGCTTGTGTGAAAAGCAATAAAACCCAAATTACAACCGTGGAAGATGAGCCGAAGGAGCTGTCAGCACCCATAATACACGTCCTTAGTCCAAGGTACTGTACTCTGTTTGTTTTTCTTAAGTCATAACTACTTGTTGCCACAGTGAAAAATATAATTTGAGGCTATTTCCTTCATTTCAGAATAAGGAGCATTAAAAAAATTAAAATATAGTTATAAGATCTTCCTAATCTCTTTGCGAGTGGTGGTCATTTTTGCTATTAGAGTTATGGCCAGCTGAGTGACTGAAAAAAAACACCTCTCATCTTTAGCTGGCTGCATGTACCTGGTTATTGGTCATCAATTTGTGATATTACTAAATAAGAGGCAATATAAATGTAAGGCAGCTAAATGAAGGGATGTGGGAGAATGAAAATCATCAAACTTACACTGTTCGGTAAGGGGAGGGGAATGAATGTGGAAAAGAACCATTTGACACTGATAATGGAAGCTGAGGTAACTGTGAGAGAAACAGTCGCACATCATGACAATAAGAATTAATAAACCATCTTAAAAGGGGTGTGTGTCTGTGCCTCCTGAAAGCCCTGTTTGCTATCTGCATCTCCTCTCCGTCTCTTCCCCACTCATGGGCAAACTTCTCAACGGTAATAATAGTGCTAGGCTGGCAGACTCCAGAGGCAGCCAAGTAGTGACATACATAGTAATTCTTTTCGTTAAAAGAATCATGGTGGGAGCTAACATTATCCAAAGGAGAGGCTATAACTAATGGACATACAGTGCCAAAACATTTATCAAAATTACACCAACCATAAAACAGCCTCCTGCGTGTATGTTATTGTTGGTGTGATTTTATTACACTTCTGGGCATGGAGGGCCTGTTAGCTATGTTTCTTTTGCAGAAACAACAAAATTATCTTTTAAATAACTAAAATCTAATATCTAAGCCTTCAGAAATGGTCAGAAGAATGGATTTACTCTCCCAATGTTTAAAAGGAATTTCTGTTTGCTGTTTATCATTTCTACATTTTCCTTGAATTCTATATTTGTCTCTGAATAAGGTAATCATTGGGTGAAATTAAACTTGCTATTTTTCTGTCACACATACAGATACAGTGAAAGCTTGTTTGATGATAAGAACTCAATTCAGGATCTCATCTTTTGCCCTTGGCTTTAACTTTATGTATGCCTTTGTTGTATTGCAAACACTTATGTGTGTTTCTGCTATTATTTACAAACTAAATATGTCATAACACATGAGTGCAAAAAGATCAGAAATACCTTCCAATTTTATAATCTGTTCAGCCAGAAACAGGCTGTTTCTACATTGCCTTTCCCTGCATGTCATATTATCATCAGCTGTTCTTATATCCCAAAAGAATACTAACTACTGATCGATTGCCCGGACATGTCTGGCCGTGGCCTACATGTGCCCCGGGTAGTTCATTTATTTGCCACGGTGGATTTGCTAGAGTGGAATTTAATCAATAGCTAATTCATTAATTCTGGTCCTCGAGTATGTAGGGACTGTGCAGTATAAAAATGGCTGGCTGGCTTCAGCTTTGATTGAAATATGACAAACGCAGCAGCTGACAGCTTCAGCAGGTACTGGACTGAATATGAATTTTGCTTATTTATCCTCTGTAAAGGAATAAGCTTAGGGGGGAAATTCCAGTTCGTATAAACAAAGGGACATTTTAATATGTATCTGCCCACAGACCCAAAAAAAAGGCATTTCTAGAGTATAGGGTCATGAGAAGGATGAGATATAGCACAGCTCATGCAGTTTATTGTCTTTAGTTGGAACCCTGGCAGTTTCTCCATTTCTGAATCAGTTTTGGGGACTGTATTACTGATGAGAAAGCTGTAGGATAATGTCTTTGTAGCATTCACAAATAATTGTTTTCAAATTTGCCTCCATGTGCTGTATGACATAAATTATAATTTCACCCACCAACTTTTTAGAAGTCTTTCTGATAGCAGCTCCATCCAGGCTGTTCTGATGAAGGTTATACCACCGTTATCATTATGAATACCTTCTTCCCCCTCTACTCCCAACATTTAGTAACTTAGCTTCAGGCTGAAACTTGGTACAAAATGTTACAGTCCAACATTTATTTATTTTTTTAATGCCAGTCTTGAAATACAAAACAGTATGGAACCCATTCATGAACTCCTTGTTCAGTTTTTTCTCATTCTTTTTCAGTCATAATTCCCATTGCAATCAAGGGTGCAATTTGCCTGAGTAAGAAGCTCAGGATTAATCCCTGTGTGAGAGCATTTCATTTCAGTACTAGAAGCATGGTGCTCTTTTCTCACCATGCCATGCACTTTCCAGCTGACGACTGGTTTGGGTAGTGGACTAATCACTTCCTCTGTTTTGAAAATCAGTTTTCGCTTCTTAAAAAACAGATTTTATTTATTTATTTATTTATTTGTTGGTGTTTCAAAGATGATAAACTCAGCCCTCTGGCAAAGTAATGGCTGTGTTGCTTAATAATAACTCTGACCACTCCAGACAAGTAAGGGACAGTGCAGATGAACCCTATTGGGGATTCCATCCTGTTCTGAACTAAGAGGTTGGTGGCTGTGATAAGGAGTCTGAGGGCTAGGGGCTACACTACAGAGAACTCCTCAGAGCTGTCTGAAAGAAATGAAAAGCCCCTTAGGTGCTTTTGGGGGAAGCAGAATTTGCAGGTGCTCATGTGGATCAACCCAGACCATGAGAAATCAGTAAGAATTGTCCTGAGGATCTGTGATCTTCAAACTAAAAATTCTCTAATAATAAATATTTAGCTGTATAGCACTTATAACCGGTAGCTCTTAAGGAGAAAATAACTATTTATCTGATTCCCAGTCCCAGCAAGTCTGTGTCTTGGTTATTGAGTCGTACTGCATCCCTAAATATCTAAGTACTGTTGTCCAATACAAAAGACTCCATCTGCTGTGAAGAAGTGGTGGTCTAGAGAGACAATAATTCAATATATGTGATCCCTAATTAGGAATTTATTTGCCCCAATGATCACTACTAGTAAGAATAACAACATTGTTCCCATCTTTTACCATTTTATTGTGAATCTCATAATTTTTGGTATTTTTCTTAAGGCCCCCCTCCCAAAGTCAGTGGATTATGTGAGAATCTCAGAATTCATTTTTTTTTAAAAGTAAATGTCTAGCCCTCATCCTTGAGGAGAAAAGCTTGAAAATATGAACCCTAAAGACTAACGTCACAACCCCCAAATTACTTGTTTTTAAATCTTATAATGTTTAAGACAAACTTATGATTTTTGGATCCTTGTGGTTGTTGATTCTATAATAATTAAACTCCTAATAACTAGAGCTGATCAAAATTCAGATATTTCAAATTTTTGTTTTATTCTCTATTGCAGGAGTGGGCAAACTTTTTGGGCTGAGGGCCACATCTAGGTGGGGAAATTGTATGCAGGGCTGGGGCAGGCAGTTGGGGTGTGGGAGGGGGTGCGGGAAAGGGCTCAGGGCAAGGGATTGGGGCAGAGGAGGGGTGTGGGTTGTATGAGGGGGCTCAGGGAAGGTGGTTTGGGTGCAGCAGGAGGCTGAGGGTAGGGGATTGGGGTGCAGGAGGGGTGCGAGGTGCAGGCAGGGGGCTTAGGGCAGGGAGTTGGGGAGTAGGGTGCAGGAGGGGTTATGGCGCCGGGCCGGCGCCACTTACCTAAAGCAGCTCCGGGGTGCCAGCAGCGCACACCAGGGCCAGGGGAGGCTCCCTGCATGCCTGCCCTGGCCCCATGCTGCGCCGCTCCAGAAAGCGGCCAGAACCATGTCCCTGCGCAGCCTCTGGGGGAGGGGGAGGCACAGGGCTCTGCACGCTGCCCTTGCCACCCCTCCAGGTACCTTCCCCGAAGCTCCCATTGGTCGCAGTTCCCCATTCCCGGCCAGTGGGAGCTGCGGGGGGCGGTGCCTGGAGGCAAGGGCAACACATGCAGCTCTCTTGCCCCCCACCCCGCGGGCCGCAGGGACGTGGTGCTGGCCACCTCTGAGAGCAGCGCGGGGACTGCGGCATCAGAGGGGGCAATCCCGCGGGACGGATCCAAAGCCCTGAGGGGCCGGATCCGGCCCATGGGCCGTAGTTTGCCCACCCCTGCTCTGTCGGGGCAAAAAGTTGAAATATTTGTGAAATGGAAAATTCTGAAAACGTTTCAGTCAGTAATGTCTGATTAAAATGAAATATTTCAACATTCCCAAATCAAAGTGTTTCAAAACATATTGTTGAGGTCAGTTTGAAATTAATATGTTCTCCTGAGGTGCTTCAGTGCCTCCTGGGAGTTGTAGTTCTGGTGCCTCATGTCTTGATTCTCTTCTGTGGGCCAGACTCCCCAGCATGAAGCATGGGTCCCTGGTTCGAACCTTAGTACGTTAGCAAAGGTGACAGCTATCATATAAGTGGGGGTTGAACTCTGCTGGGCTTCAGATGCTTGGGATGAGTTTCCTCTGTCCAGAGGAAATGTGTAAACCACAGAGCAGTGTGTAATGCATCCCCATCTGTGCCAATCCAGAGGATGTGATTCTGTTACAGCTCCCAACTACAGAGTGTGGCTCTTTAGCTCAAGCAGTGGACGCTCAAGAATCTATAGCCGTGGAGGCCCCCAGTTGAGTCTGATGGCCAAGATGACATTTGTTACACAAAGCTTATGTGCAACATAAGTCCTATTCAATCCCTGCTGAATATAAGTCTATTTTAAGTGGTGCATAGTCCTTCTCCTGATCCTCTGGACAGGGGTGAATTTCACCTGAAAAGGACACACTGAAGGGCTGAAACAAATGTATTAAAGAATTTGTGCAAGTATTTGCAGTTATTTTAAATAGTATTTGTGATGGGTTGGATCACAGAAACCCTCTTGGGGTTGCCAACTGATGTGCCAAGACTACTTCTGCCCCTGCTTTCCCTGCCAGCATGGGAGTCCAGCTCCCTGTCTTGCTGAGCCAGACACACCAGTCTGCTCCAACACAGAGCCAGGGTCTGAACCATGTGCCCCAAAGCTGCAGACTTAACTGAAAGCAACTTAAGAAGTGTTCCTGTCTTTAACACTCAGATGCCCAACTCCCAATGGGGTCCAAACCCCAAATAAATCCGTTTTACCCTGTATAAAACTTATCCAGGGTAAACTCTATAACATTGAAAGAGATATGCACACCTGTTTGCGCCCCCCGTCCAGGTATTGATACATACTCTGGGTTAATTAATAAGTAAAAAGATTTTATTAAATACAGAAAGTAGAATTTAAGTGGTTCCAGGTAGTAACAGACAGAACAAAGTGAATTACCAAGTAAAATAAAATAAAACCCGCAGGTCTATGTCTAAGAAAACTGAATACAGACAAAATCTCACCCTCAGTGGTGTTCCAGTAAGCTTCCTTTTACAGACTAGGCTCCTTCTAGTCTGGGTCCAGCAATCACTCACACCCCCTGAGGTTACAGTTTGTTCCAGTTTTTTTCAGGTATCCTTGGCGGTGGAGAGGCTCTCTTTACCCAGCTGAAGACAAAATGGAGGGGTCTCCCACGGGCTTAAACAGACTCTCTCTTGTGGGTGGAGGCCCCCCTCCTCTCTCCTATGCAAAGTCCAGCTCCAACACGGAGTTTTCGCATCACCTGGGCAAGTCACATGTCCATGCATGACTCAGTTTTTACAGGCAGCAGCCATTGCTCACCTGCTACCTTGAATGTCCTCATGTAGACTTCTCATGTGGATTGGAGCTTTCCAAGATTCATTGTCCCTTAAGTGTTTCTTGGTTGGAGAAGCTGACCAAATGCCTTACTAAGGTTATTTAAAATCCAACAAGTATACAGCCAATATTCATAACTTCGAATACAATAATGCATACAAATAGGATGAATAAATTCAGTAGATCATAACCTTTACAGAGATATGTTACATGGTATATGTAGCATAAAACATATTCCAGTTATGCCATATATACATTCATAAGCCTATTTCCATAAAGCCTTATGGGGGGCACCATCACAGTATTCACTTAGCTCTAGTTGTATCTGTGTAAATAGTATAATAATAAAGTGCTTGCTTTTTAAACAGTAGCATACATTGAGCCCTACATAAGGGGTAAAATGCTCAAACCGTTGTACGAGGTTTTAGACGAGATTCTGCTTTACTTTAGTGAGAAATGTGACTTGCAAACCTGTAAAACCCTGCACAATGCTTTGAAAATTTATCCTGATGGTCTGAGTGAAGCTCTCGAACACAAAATCATTCAGCAGTATGGCTAGAAATATTGGCTTTGCCATGGTACTGCAGTGTGCAAAGACTGGAAGAGAGTCACAATGGTATGAATAAAGGTTGAAGTACTAGCCTTTCTTTCTTTTCTTCTCCCCTCTTCAGCTTTCTCTGTATATTTTCCTGCTTTTGTGGGTTTAAATCAGACCCTGGAATGTTACTTAAGTGTAGGGAGGTTGGGGTTTTTTTTTGATAGTTGAATATGCAGTGAATACAAAATAGCCATCTACAGAATGTGGAATTAATTCAGTGAGTCAGATGAAGACCTCAGAATAATAATAGTGACTCTACAAGTCACCTATGAAGTTATTCCTTCATAGGTGACATTAATTCTCTCTCTGCAGATGCATATTGCTATGTGTGTTCCTCTGTTTATACCTCAAGGAAGTGAAATAATAGTGCGCTGTTATTTTTATTCTGTTAAGATGTCAAAGTTTATCGCAGCTGCTGCTGTTTGAGTGTAACTGTCTTGGTTTAAATTAATGCTAATTTATGATGTCACTGGCATTCTGACAGTGGCTGTGTAATTGGGCTATGGAGATTTTAAAAAAAAATGTATTGTGGGAATAGTAAGTACT
The DNA here is from genome assembly GCF_015237465.2 of Chelonia mydas. Classification (NCBI taxonomy): domain Eukaryota; kingdom Metazoa; phylum Chordata; order Testudines; family Cheloniidae; genus Chelonia; species Chelonia mydas. The sequence goes on from NC_057851.1 coordinate 159,579,576, forward strand.
TGACAATTTTATATACAGCTAGGAGAACTGGTATGTAGCAGTCCTGCACTGCACTGCAATCTATTACCTAAGTGATAATGTCACCTGGTGTACAGTCAGAATAACACAAAACAGCCTAAATACATGTAAAGTGATGATCATGATTGTGCTAAAATACAAAACTTTAAATTAATAACATTTTCATTCTAAATATCCAGGTGAAAAATGTTTTAGTAAGAACATTTTTAGGGAAGAGGGTGGCAGTTTTATTCCTTTTAGTGGCAATTTTAAGATCTTTCCTTTGGAAAAATAGAATGCTGTTTTTAGTAATGCTGGGTCTGATCCTGGAGACAATACTCATGACTTTTTAATGGTGACCAGTGTTCCACAGACTAGACTGAATTTTTTCCTTCAATGCACTCACTCTCTTCTAAACTGGATAATCTGATGCTAAATATTGAAACCAAGGACTGGATTGTGCCTTATAGGCGCTATGTTGAATATAGTGCAGAATCACACCTTTCCCACGGGAGATCCAGGAGCCTTGAATCCTTCACACCATACACGCTTTCCCCCCCCCCCACTTCTAGCTTTATTTCTGAATGAAAAAAGTTCAAACTTAGAATGAGGAATATTGCTTACTGAGACACATTCTAAATCTGAAGTTTTTAAAATTTGTCATGTTGAGTTATGTGACCACCAAAAAGATAAAACCGAACAATTTTGCTAATGCAGAAAAAAATACATATTTTTTCATTCTTATCTTTGAGTTAGATAAGAATGAAACATTGTTTCATAACTCAACATTGTTTTTGTTAATTCTCCAATGAGGAGGGAACAAGTAGAAGACGTTTCAGACCAAAAGGAATTATTTTGTGAAAGTTATTAACAAATGAAAAGATTGGTTTACAATGGAATGTCTAGCTCAACTTTGGCAATGGTGCTACTGCCCAATGCTACAATACATCCTAGAGTCATAGAAGCTGGAGATAGGAAGTATCTACTCTATTAGGTCTTCTAATCCATTCCCCTGCCAGGGTATGACTTATTCTATATTAAACTGGGCAAAATGCTAGGAAATGTTCTGAAAGGAAAAATCTTATGTTAGCAGATACCTAGACTGGATAATCTAATTGGTCTTTTATAGCTCTAAGTTTTTAGGTGCTTTGTCTAGTCCTTATAAGGAGTTCATTTTCCCAAATATTATCAAATTTTGCTAGTTTGCTACCCTTTTGGCTATTAAAGATTTTGTTAATTTGACAGTTTAGAAGGGGATTTTTGACACTTTTAATAATTCCACTCCATGTGACCAATATAAAAAGAAACTGCTGGAGACTTCTAACTTAATGTGAATGTCAGCAGAAGCTCAACTAAAAATAGGATTATTAAATTAATTGTTGTACCAGACATTATTCTATTTACTGTAGATCTCTTCAAATTGACTGGGCATCACCAGGACAACCGAATGGCATTATTCTTGGATATGATCTCTTACGTAAAGCCTGGCGGCGGTGTACTGCAGCCCAGCAGCTACCGATGAACCAAAGCAATAGACCATGCCTATCACTGGAATGTAAGATACATGAAAACATCTGTGGAGACTTGTGCTATCATCCAGAGTCTAAGGTACTTGCAAATTGCATACATTTAACTTAACAGTCAAGTGCAAGATCATACATCTAGAATCAAAGAATGCAGACTGTACCCTGGAAAGCAGTGACACTGAAAAGTATTTAGGGGTCAGAGTGGACAAACAACTTAACATAAGCTCCCAGTGCAATGCTGTGGCAAAAAGGCTAATGTGATTTTTGGAATTGTGGAGAGGGGAATAGTGAGTGTAAATAAGGAGGTGATTTTTACTGCATACAGTATTGGTGAGAATGATACATACTCCATCCAGCTCTGGTGCCCACATTTAAGTACCTTTACAGGAAAAAAGTATGAGGTATTAAAGGGCTCTTTAACCTTTGGAGAAAGGCATAACACAAACCAACGCCTGGAAATTAAAGCCAGACAAATTCAAATTGTTAATGAGGCACAATTTTTAACAATAAGAGTGATTAACCATTGGAACAAACTCCCCAGGAGAGTGGAGGATTCTCCACTTCTCGATGTCTTCATATCAAGGCTGGATGCCCTTCTGGAAGAGATGTTTTAGTCAAACGTAAGTTATTGGGCTTTACAGGCATAACTGGGTGAAGTTCCGTGCGTGGCCTGTGTTGAAAAAGGAGGTCAGACTAGAAAATCTAATGGTCCCTTATAGTCTTAAAATCTATGGCTATATGAACCTTTTTCTCTGAGAAATTTTCCCAGGAAAAGTATAAACTCCCTCTACTACAATTTATCCTAATCAGAAGAAATCCTGTAATTAACTAAAAAGAAAAGGAGTACTTGTGGCACCTTAGAGACTAATTTGTTAGTCTCTAAGGTGCCACAAGTACTCCTTTTCTTTTTGCGAATACAGTCTAACACGGCTGCTACTCTAAAACCTTTAATTAACTAGTTAGTGTTTGTGTACCACTGCCCTTGAGTGGATACAATCAGAACTGCTCAGAGGTGTGTCAAATGCTTTATACTGCAAATAGCTAAAGGAGATACTTCATTAACTCGGGTAGTAAGGAACTGTGCTTTTTGAAGTATATGAGGATCTAAGTCCTTTCAGCACTGTCACTATAAAGTTCTAAGTAGTCATAGTGTGAAGAATAGAGATCATAGTGAAGTTTCTAGGTTTGCAATTACACTGTAGTACACATGTCTATTTGAAAAAACCTCTGGGGAAGGTCATGAAGTGAAGATTAAAGCTTCCTGGTGTACATTTAACTCATACCATTCATCATAATTTTCATGGCAAATAATTGTTTATTGGGATGATTAGGTGCCTTTCAAATTCTTCCTTGATTGAATGACTTGATTCTGCTTTACAGCAAATCTATTTAGATTCAGATACAAGTGGGTGGTTGTTTACATGACAATAATGAGCAACTCTGAATGGGACTATCATGATTTATCAGGAATATTTTTAAATTATGGTCATTTGCAGATTAATCATCATATTAGTTGCTGTTCAGGAGTTGGATCAATAGTGCAGCCAGACAGTAGGAGTCTGTAAATGGTTTTTATTGACAAATGAGGTAGAAAACTCTTAGTTTGAGGGTAAGATTTAATGTAATGAAATAATGTCCCTATTTGTCAACAGCATCATCCCGCGTTCAGTGTCTAAAGCTAACTGTGTATTCACAAGATTCACTTTCAGAGGAGACAGTAATTAAGAAAGTGAGTTATTTGAGGGATTCAGATCAAAATATAAATTATTCCAGCTGACACAGGTTTAGCTTTGGGTTGCATTCAATGGAGTGCCATGCACCTAGCGTTTGTGAAACCTTACTGCTGACTTATGAGCATGATTTTGTTCTGAAACGTAAATTAATGTATGGGGCTTTTTGTTTTTTACTTTTTGAGAAACAAATGTAAACGTTTAATAAAATGTAGCATTTTTTTAATACTTCTAGGGATGAGGTAAAGAAAAAAAATATGTGTCTACCCCTTACCTGTGCTACTTACACCGAATTATTAATACTGACTTTAAAAGATTTTTTCTCAATGAATGTGGGTTACTTTGTTTTTCTTCACTCAGTTTTCATAGTGACTCTTAGGATGGAAAATTTCAGTCTCATGTAGAGAGAGACACAAGGTGGTGAGGCAATATCTTTTATTGGATCAAGTTCTGTTGGTGAAAGAGACAAGCTTTCGAGCTTGCACAGAGCTTTTCTTCAGGTCTGGGAAAGGTATGCAGAGTGCTGCAACTCAATACAAAGTGGAACAGATTGTTTAGCACGTGTAGTTAATACATTCCAAGGTGAAGTGGCCCGATAACACTTCTCCAGTCATAGGATAACAAGGAGGTGCGAGGGGTAGTGGCTTACAGATTGTTGTAACCAGATATAAATCTGCTGTCTTTATTCAGACCATGATTTTTAGTGTCTAACAAAGTTATGAGTTTAAGCTCCCAGGCTCATCTTTTGAAGGTGTTGTGCAGGTTTCCTTTGAGGACAAGGACTGAAAGGTCAGATAAGCAGTGATGGTTTTGTGAAAAGTGTTTGCCCATGGGCGATGTGGTGTTTTTGTCTTTTATTATTTTTCTGTGTGAATTAATTGGAGTGTAATGATTATTTGGCTTCACCCACATAGTTGCTATTGGGGCATTTAGTGCACTGGATGAGGTATGGCATATGTTGTGATAGATCCAAAGAAGGCTCTGAATAGCTCTCTTTCACCAACAGAAGTTAGTCCAATAAAATATATTATCTCACCCATCTTGTTCCTCTAAGATTCTGGGATTAACATGGCTACAACACTTCGAACAGTCTTGTATAGATACTTGCATTTTCTATGTTTTAAATACATCTTTTTTAGTTTTATTTTTCTGCTATGATGTTCATCATGGTCCTAAATGAGCACCTCACAAACACTAATACATTTAGTGTCATAACTACCTTCTGAGGTGGTTATCCTCATATGACAAACAGGACACTTCATGTTTGTAAGCACTACTCTTATTTACTGAGTCCGTTCCACCAGAGGCTGTATTACGTATTGTTTGCACTTTGGTAGTGCTCAAGACTTCTAGAAGACGCTTCTTCTTCTTCTGGATTTGGTCCTATCGAGCTAGGTGCAGTACAAGCATTGGTAAGCATTTATGTGACAAAGTTCCTCCTCTGCCCTGATGGGTCCTGTGCTTTTTGGCAGATTTACTCACCTCAGAGGTTCACGGCAGCCCTCAGTTTGGCCGCTTCTGCTAGAGGCTCAAACCTGCCATTCACTCAGCTAACCTCATCACTGGCCAGCATGGGGGAAATGGAGAACAATCTCCGCAGTCTCTGTTGTCCCACCTAGTGGGTCGGGGACAGGCCAGATCCCTTTCCAAATTAGGCCTTCCCTTCTGGTGTTGCTCACAGACCAGGTCAACGCCTCCTGTGTCCAATCAGGAGTTGGGAGGAACCTGGGCCCGCCCTCTACACTGGGTTCCAGCCCAGGGCCCTGCGGATAGCGACTGTCTAAGTCTCCTGTATCAGCTCCATGACAGCTACAGCTACAACTCCCTGGGCTACTTCCTCATGGCCTCCCCCCAGCACCTTCTTTATCCTCACCGCAGGATCTTCCTCCTGAAGCCTGATCACGCTTGTACTCCTCAATTCTCCAGCAGCACACCTTCTCACTCCCTGCTCCTTGCACACCGTCCACTAACTGATGGGAGGTCCTTTTTAAACCAGGTGTCCTGATTAGTCTGCCTGCCATAATTGATTCTAGTATGTTCTTAATTGGCTCCAGGTGTCTTAATTAGCTTGCCTGTCTTAATTGGTTCTAGCAGGTTCCTGATGGCTCTAGTGCAGCCCCTGCTCTGGTCACTCAGGGAACAGAAAACTATTCATCCTGTGGCCAGTGTATTTGCCTTCTAGCAGATTCTTGTACCCCACTGGTCTGGGTCTGTCACATTTATTACTATTAGTGTGGAATTAGAGCCCTGGGAATAATTTAAAATAGATGGTGACAGAGTGCTAGCAGCCTAGAGCTGACCCAGCATTCTGGTCACTAAGGTACTAACTATCCCTACCCCCTGGAGTGGATTTAAAGTGGGGGGAGGATGCATGCTTAATGGCTTGATTAGGCAGGAAACTGATAAGCTAATAGGTAAGTTCACCCTGGGATAAAAGACCGACAGCATGGCTGTAGCTGGCTCTGGCCAGATGACTTGGGGTGGAGGATTTGGGGCTATAAAATTGCAGTGTAGGCACTGGGGCTCGAGCTGGAGTTCTGACTCTGAAACCATGAGGGTGTGGGTCTGAGAGCCCAGGCTCCAACCCGAGCCCCCATGCCTACACTGCAATTTTTAGCTTTGGCTCTGAGACTCTCTGCCATGGGTATTGGTTTTTGTTTTTTTTCTTTCTAATCTCAGTGTCGACATACCCAATGACTGCAATCAGCTCTCAGGTGGGAACAGTTAAAGGACAGGGAAGAAAGTGCAAGGGAGGAAGGCTGGGAGGGGAGCACAGGAGACAGAATATCGAGAGGAGGAGATCTTTCCCTCTCCCTCCCCAGAGAGTGGGCTAAGCGGGAAGTTTATTTCTAATTGTATGTTCCTGCCCGAGGTTGTACTGGTGAACTGGTGGAGAGGACTCCCTAAATAACCCAGGGGTGCTTACAGACGTGGAAGTGCCCAGGCAGTTTGAGGTGGTCCAAAGGGCAAAGACTTCCATGTCACATAGACCTACATAAAGTATCCACTCAGTCATGCAGGTGACTTGATGAAAGTATTGTCCCCCTATCTTCCTCGATTGTGGATACCCCTCACAAGCTAGTGCTTGGCCTGCTGTAATACACATTGCCAACAGTCCCTAAGGGCCTATGGGAATCACCGCGGGACACTCTATCACCACTTTATACGTTTGAATACAGCTGGGTGAAATTTTTCAGCTGGAAGTTTTTTTGAGAAAACAGGTTAATAAAAACTTTAATCGATTTATGTTGTTTCAGCAAATTATTTTAGTTAAAAAAAATAAAACCCAAACCAAACAACCCCTAAAAAAAAAAATCTGAAAAAGTCAAAACCTTTCATTTTGACATTTTCTAAAATAAACGTTTAGATTTTTCATGTTTTTAGAAATGTCCTTTTGTTTTATTTTTATTTTTTTAAGTTTTAAAATTGCCTGAAATCGAAATGAAATGTTTTGTTTGTCCTGAAACCTGAAATGAATTTTTTTCCCAACTTTTTAATTGGCCAAAAATTCTGGACATTTTTGATTTTGGGTTGATTGAAAACAATTTTTTCCCATGATTTTTTTTACAACTGTCAGCAAACCAAAAAATCCATGATTAGCACCATTTGAATGTCTGACTAGGGGCATGTCCTGCCCATTTTGCTTCTGAAATGCAAATAACGCTCCCAACATATTGATGGTGTTCTGTTGCCTTCCTCTGAGCCAGGCATCCACATATAGTTTGGCCACTGACGGGAGAGCGAGGCTGTGTGTGAATGTTTTGGGGGGACAATATCCACACGGACCTGTTGGGGCACAGCTAAGTCTGAATGGACTCTGATTAAATGGGTAATGAGAGTTGGAAGAAAACCTGTGGATTTTCAAATGCAGTTGTCACGATTGCTGTGCTACAGAGTTCTTTCTGTGGCACCCTCAGAGGCTACTGTGTTGAACCACATTTGGTTCTTTCTTTTTCCTCTCACCCTCCTTCAGGTGAAACTTGGTTACTTCATACCCTCCCTCCTAAGCCAAAATCAGCTTCTCCCAACTCCTCTTGCTCCCTTTTTCATTAAGCTCAACTACTTCAGCCAACGCACGCCTCTTCAACCACATCTGCTTGCCCAAGAGCAACCATCTAACTTTGGTCACGGACACCCAATGCTGAGCTGCCGTCTTCTCTTTCCTTCTCCTTCCACTCCTTCTTTCTCCCGCTTTAACCAGTGGTAATTGGGGAAACATTGGCAGTCACCTTTGAAATGTGGCATGGAGTCTCCCTCAAGCAAGCTGGCATTTTACTCATTTTATTAATTGTATATGTTATGCAAGAGACAATGGGCCTGATTTTCCTCGCACACCAGTTGTATCCTGGTGTAACTCCATTGACTTAAATGGGGTTATACTTGATTTGTGCAGGTATTAAGTGAGAGGACAATCAGTCCATTTGTATGTAATTAAATTGGAGATCCAGTGTTATGTGTTAACATTTTTCCTTATCTGTTGATCAAAGGGTGACATTTTGCAATATCAGTTGGGTTGTTATGGAACACTGGAACAAAGGGATTGTGTTCTTTTTTCCTTACATACAAAATAAGAGTGTTAAAACACAATTCCACCCCCAACAAAGAAACCCACACTTCAGTAATAGGAATGCAATGTGTCAAATAATCTTTTACTCTGTGTGAATCACTGTTTAATTTTAAATCCATGCACAAGCAAAGGACCATGAATGAAGTAGTTTAAAGCCTCATCCAAAGCCTCCCATTGACTTCAATGGGCTTTGGATCAGGTCCTAAGTTTAGTCCTGGTAATTTGTTCTGCACTTGTTGAATCTTGTAAACCTGTTTGAACTTATTCTAATAAAACTCCTTGGGATGGCATTTCTTTCTTTCTTCATCAAAATACACTCTTGTGCCATCATTGGACAAGTGTGTGATGCTTGAATACCAAAAACCATAAGAAGACAAGCTATACTGAAAAGCTGAGTGTCGAGCTCCTGGCTTACAATACATTTGTGGTTTGCCTGACAGGAGGGGCCTCATTTGTATAATCACATATGAAATATACACTATGTGACAATACCTCTTTTTCAGTCCCAGGATTGTTATGCCGGTGTTTTCAGCTGCTGAAGTTCATAACGCTCTCTTGCCTAGGTGTCGTTACTAATGTGTGTTTCCCACACAATCCTATTCACACTTGAAATCTTTAAAAGGACTTTAGCCAATTGAACAGACATCCTCTGGAGTTGGAGGAAGATATTCAAATTACTGGTGGAGTGTGGTACCACTCCACCCAGCAGCTAAGATACACGTCTGCATTGCCTGTGTAGCTATACCACCTGAACTGTCCTGCTGTTGCTATGTGCATCCTGAATTTAACCAAGCAAGCAATCAGAGACTGTCGCAAGAAAAAAAATAATTAAAATAGTGGTGTATAAGGAAATAATTTCATTAAGCAATGGCTCATGAGTTTGAATAACAACAGTGGTCACAGTGTACAGTTCAGTGCCTAAAACGAGACTGAATGGAAGTGTTAATACAGCTGCAGTACTTTTATTTTCAGCAGCGACAAGCTACATAAATCTGCTGTTAATGAACTAATCAAACATAGCTCTGGCATTACTAGGAAGTGCAAGCTTGCCCCTTGACTCATCATAATTAATACATGCATGCCTTTTATTCAAAACATTGTCAGGACTCATTTCTTTAAGAAGAACAGTTGCAAAAATAGTGGTTTTATACCTAGCCTCCTGAAATAGCTGAACCTCACAGGCAGGACTCTCGGACAGCATTTAGACAGAATATAGAAGGCAGCATCGCAAGGCACATTCCATTCAGGCCACAAGCCTGTCAGCATTCACGTGAACATTAGCAGCAGTGTTGCAAAGTCCATTCTAGGTTCACTCAGGGCTTGGGCAAGATGCTCAGGTCAACATCTGCCCCCCAAAAAGAGGACAATACAGAAATATAGTAAGCTTTGGTCAATAACATCCCAAATGCAAATTCTTCTACTAGGGCAACGTACAGCACTGCAAACAGAATTATTACTCACAGGTTTTAAAATTCACATCTGTGTTAATTGTCCAAGGAAAGCAACAGCTTGGGAAGAGGAGTGAGTGGCCTCATTGGACTCTCACCACAGCACCAGGTCCCCATAATGTAACACCAGGAGATGCATTTTCAGTTCCTATGGTCTGGCCAATGGACAGCAGGGAACTTACACAGTATTGGGGACCAATTAACCAAAAATAGCAGCATTTACTAATAGAAGAGATTTCGTTCCCCTATGAGGATGTCAAGGGTCAGTCATTGCTGCAGTGCTTGCTCCACAAGCAGAAAACTGTTTTTAACAAGCTCATAGCTCATAAGAATTCCATCTAGTCTTTTGAGGCTTGCCATTCTCATAGGTGGCTCTGGAGGAGTGTGTGTGTGATAAGATAGATAAACATGGCTGCTCCCTACCTTACACAAGCTCATGCCTGAGCAACCAAGTGCTCACAGCTAGTAGCTTTGAAGGATGCCTGTAGTGAGCAAAGGGAACACGATCACCACCTGCTGTTCATAGAAAATACAGCCCAAGAGTGATTTACCACTGTGTGTGTGATAGTAAGATTTTTACAGGTATCAATTTGCAAATGAATTAATGTAACAACAATCTTAAGTACATCGACTATAGCTAAGGACCTGCTGTCTAGTCTGTACATATGTCACAGCCTTCTGCGGGGTGGAATCTCAGACCTGGTCAAGTGTTTGGGCTCCTGTGTCTGATTACTGCAAGGATCTCAAATTGCTGGGCACCATTACAACATCCAGTATGTGCTGCCACACCTAAATATAAGAGGATGAGATAATAATAACCTTTAGCCATTACTTTCAATGCCTTTGCTGATTTGGTTTGTGACATAATCCTAACGCTACTTGAATACAATTTATTTTATGGGTTGATAATGCAAATTCTTTGAGCTTAATACCAATGCAAATAGTAACTAACTGTCTTGAGAGTGCTGCCAAAAAAGTGCTATTTCACAATTTACAGCTGGCTGCAGAGGATGTTATGGAGCTACATAATAATAGTACCAAGTGCATCAATTGGTAACGCCAGATAAAAAAGTCCAGACGTATTTTAGCTCTGACTGGGGATTTTTTTGGGAAGCTCTGTGTGGGGTTTTGGAAGATCCTGACAGGAAGACTTGAGTTATTTTAGATAAGAGTGTGGAGCTAGTTACTGAGGCTCAGAGAACATAGCTGGTTATATGACAGGGGATTTCCCAAGGGAGTTCAGTTGGGAAAGAAGAAACATTAATAATTATACTTTACACTTACATAGCACCTTCCATCCAAGGGTCTCAAAACACTTTACAATCAGTAATAAAGTGAGTCTTACAATACTTCTTTGAGGCATGTGGAGTGGCTGTGGCCAGTACACTCAAGGCATTACTTGAAGGAAGAACATCAGCTGGACTATAAAATGGCTACTGCAGGATCCAGTGCTGGCTATTTCAAAGATGTGCAGTACTTCTATTTCTGCAAAGTCCAGGGGGACAATATATGGATGAAGTTCTCATTGCTTTTCATCCTGGGTGACAAGGAAACATTGACAAGCAACTGAAGCCTGTGAAAGAAACCAGAGAAACCAAATTAGGTAGATTACAAAGAGAAGCACCATCAGAGTGGACCGCCAGTGAGAAAGAGATAGAGAAGGGTTGAAGACTAGGTTTTAAGCCATCATTTACTTGGATAACTAGATTGTATACTGCCTCTGGTGTCCCAAGAGAAGTAATATGAAAAGAGGAACAGAGGATACCCTTAGGAAGGCTGAAGAATTTCTGATTCATGCAATCTACATTGGGGCCATGATACACATATTGGCTGATTTGATAGAGCCAAGGCTACTTTTAGGGACCTGGGAAGGTAGAGACACTGTAGCTAATCTTCTGGGTCCATCTGCCATCTGGTGACAAATGTGAGTGAAGAAGGAAGAAGAAAAGGAGTACTTGTGGCACCTTAGAGACTAACAAATTTATCTGAGCATAAGCTTTCGTGAGCTACAGCTCACTTCATCGGATGCATGCATGCATGCATCAGATGAAGTGAGCTGTAGCTCACGAAAGCTTATGCTCAAATAAATTTGTTAGTCTCTAAGGTGCCACAAGTACTCCTTTTCTTTTTGTGAATACAGACTAACACGGCTGCTACTCTGAAAGAAGGAACAGTGGCTTAATACTGACCAGACGTCACGCAGCTTTATTTTTAAGGAGTAGTAACCACAGGTCATTTAAGTACAACCCCGCACTGGGGTTGATGCAGAGCTTCACCTTCTCAGAGGAGCACTGTATGGCAGAAGGACTGTGCCTATCACAACGCTCCTTTATAAGGTGAACCCATTCTTTATAATGCTTTACCCATCTCTGTCCCCTTCAGGGCATTGTATGGTCCTGTGGTGAGAGAGAGACGGAGCCACTGCCTTTCTGCCTGGCTTTTTTGCAGATCATGGAAAGTCAGAGGCAGTGGTTCCTTGCTTTCTATATTCCTTTTACCTCACTGCACTGCACACCCCCGTAAAAGCCAGATGGAATCTGGTGATCAGAAATTTACAAGATAGTTGAGAATACAATTAATTTTCTTACATGAACAGTAAAAGGAAAGGTGTCATGTACACAAGATAGTAGCACAGAGTAGAGGGGAGTGGCAGCATGGATTGTGTGTTTCTTCCAGGAAGGATATACATAGTGTTGTGTAAATGTTATATCTACAAAAAGAAAAGGAGTACTTCTGGCACCTTAGAGACTAACCAATTTATTTGAGCATAAGCTTTCGTGAGCTACATCTCACTTCATCAGATGCATACTGTGGAAAGTGTAGAAGATCTTTTTATACACACAAAGTATGAAAAAATACCTCCCCCCACCCCACTCTCCTGCTGGTAATAGCTTATCTAAAGTGATCACTCTCCTTACAATGTGTATGATAATCAATTTGGGCCATTTCCAGCACAAATCCAGGTTTTCTCTCCACCCCCCCTCCCCCCGCCTCACACAAACCCACTCTCCTGTTGGTAATAGCTAATCTAAAGTGACCACTCTCGTTACAATGTGTATGATAATCAAGGTGGGCCATTTCCAGCACAAATCCGGGGGGAGGGGGGGGTAGGAAAAAACAAGGGGAAATAGGTTACCTTGCATAATGACTTAGCCACTCCCAGTCTCTATTCAAGCCTAAGTTAATTGTATCCAATTTGCAAGTGAATTCCAATTCAGCAGTCTCTCGCTGGAGTCTGGATTTGAAGTTTTTTTGTTGTAATATGGCAACTTTCATGTCTGTAATCGTGTGACCAGAGAGACTGAAGTGTTCTCCGACTGGTTTATGAATATTATAATTCTCGACATCTGATTTGTGTCCATTTATTCTTTTACATAGAGACTGTCCAGTTTGACCAATGTACATGGCCGAGGGGCATTGCTGGCACATGATGGCATATATCACATTGGTGGATGTGCAGGTGAACGAGTCTCTGATAGTGTGGCTGATGTTATTAGGCCCTGTGATGGTGTCTCCTGAATAGATATGTGGGCACAGTTGGCAACGGGCTTTGTTGCAAGGATAGGTTCCTGGGTTAGTGGTTCTGTTGTGTGGTATGTGGTTGCTGGTGAGTATTTGCTTCAGGTTGGGGGGGCTGTCTGTAGGCAAGGAATGGCCTGTCTCCCAAGATTTGTGAGAGTGTTGGGTCATCCTTCAGGATAGGTTGTAGATCCTTGATAATGTGTTGGAGGGGTTTTAGTTGGGGGCTGAAGGTGATGGTTAGTGGCGTTCTGTTATTTTCTTTGTTAGGCCTGTCCTGTAGTAGGTGACTTCTGGGAACTCTTCTGGCTCTATCAATCTGTTTCTTCACTTCCACAGGTGGGTATTGTAGTTGTAAGAATGCTTGATAGAGATCTTGTAGGTGTTTGTCTCTGTCTGAGGGGTTGGAGCAAATACGGTTGTATCCGCAGAGCTTGGCTGTAGACAATGGATCGTGTGGTGTGGTCAGGGTGAAAGCTGGAGGCATGTAGGTAGGAATAGCGGTCAGTAGGTTTCCGGTATAGGGTGGTGTTTATGTGACCATCGTTTATTAGCACTGTAGTGTCCAGGAAGTGGATCTCTTGTGTGGACTGGACCAGGCTGAGGTTGATGGTGGGATGGAAATTGTTGAAATCATGGTGGAATTCCTCAAGGGCTTCTTTTCCATGGGTCCAGATGATGTTATTAGGAAGATGAACACCATCCTGGCCACTATGGATGTAGAAGCCCTCTACACCAACATTCCACACAAAGATGGACTACAAGCCGTCAAGAACACTATCCCCGATAATGTCACGGCTAACCTGGTGGCTGAACTTTGTGACTTTGTTCTTACCCATAACTATTTTACATTTGGGGACAATGTATACCTTCAAATCAGCGGCACTGCTATGGGTACCCGCATGGCCCCACAGTATGCCAACATTTTTATGGCTGACTTAGAACAACGCTTCCTCAGCTCTCGTCCCCTAACTCCCCTACTCTACTTGCGCTATACTGATGACATCTTCATCATCTGGACCCATGGAAAAGAAGCCTTTGAGGAATTCCACCATGATTTCAACAATTTCCATCCCACCATCAACCTCAGCCTGGTCCAGTCCACACAAGAGATCCACTTCCTGGACACTACAGTGCTAATAAACGATGGTCACATAAACACCACCCTATACCGGAAACCTACTGACCGCTATTCCTACCTACATGCCTCCAGCTTTCACCCTGACCACACCACACGATCCATTGTCTACAGCCAAGCTCTGCGATACAACCGCATTTGCTCCAACCCCTCAGACAGAGACAAACACCTACAAGATCTCTATCAAGCATTCTTACAACTACAGTACCCACCTGTGGAAGTGAAGAAACAGATTGATAGAGCCAGAAGAGTTCCCAGAAGTCACCTACTACAGGACAGGCCTAACAAAGAAAATAACAGAACGCCACTAGCCGTCGCCTTCAGCCCCCAACTAAAACCCCTCCAACGCATTATTAAGGATCTACAACCTATCCTGAAGGATGACCCAACACTCCCACAAATCTTGGGAGACAGGCCAGTCCTTGCCTACAGACAGCCCCCCCAGCCTGAAGCAAATACTCACCAGCAACCACATACCACACAACAGAACCACTAACCCAGGAACCTATCCTTGCAACAAAGCCCGTTGCCAACTGTGCCCACATATCTATTCAGGGGACACCATCACAGGGCCTAATAACATCAGCCACACTATCAGAGGCTCGTTCACCTGCACATCCACCAATGTGATATATGCCATCATGTGCCAGCAATGCCCCTCGGCCATGTACATTGGTCAAACTGGACAGTCTCTATGTAAAAGAATAAATGGACACAAATCAGATGTCGAGAATTATAATATTCATAAACCAGTCGGAGAACACTTCAGTCTCTCTGGTCACGTGATTACAGACATGAAAGTTGCCATATTACAACAAAAAAACTTCAAATCCAGACTCCAGCGAGAGACTGCTGAATTGGAATTCACTTGCAAATTGGATACAATTAACTTAGGCTTGAATAGAGACTGGGAGTGGCTAAGTCATTATGCAAGGTAACCTATTTCCCCTTGTTTTTTCCTACCCCCACCCCCCCAGACGTTCTTGCTAAACCCTGGATTTGTGCTGGAAATGGCCCAACTTGATTATCATACACATTGTAAGGAGAGTGGTCACTTTAGATAAGCTATTACCAGCAGGAGAGTGGGGTGGGGGGAGGTATTTTTTCATGCTTTGTGTGTATAAAAAGATCTTCTACACTTTCCACAGTATGCATCCGATGAAGTGAGCTGTAGCTCACGAAAGCTTATGCTCAAATAAATTGGTTAGTCTCTAAGGTGCCACAAGTACTCCTTTTCTTTTTGCGAATACAGACTAACACGGCTGTTACTGTGAAACCTGTTATATCTACAATTTTATTTTTATAAGTTCATATCACTTGGTCCATCATTCCTCAAATAATTCAGCTGTTAATCTAGGGAGTAAGTCATTCCACTTCTCTTAATTATTTAATGTTGTCAATCAGTAATGAATTTAAAGGAACTAGACAAACAAAAGCTCCTTTTGAACAGATAGAAACATTCTTTTCTTTTCTTTTCTTTCTCTGTTGTTGTGATGAGCTGAATTAGAAAAGAAAGGAATGATAGCTATTAAACACTTGTGCTGTACTGCTAACTGCATTTTCCTTCTAGCCACAAGAGGCAGCCGTTCTAACTAATATAGCTGCACTGAACAGGTTCTGAGGTTACATTTCACTATGATTCTCCCAACTGTGCTATATGATTTGTTATGTGTACAGGATGTCGGTCTATCTGCACAGGAGTAAGCATACAAATAATTATTTGATTGTTCAAGCGTATAATTTCCTCTACGGTATCTGGAGAGAAGACCACAGTTAAAAGGCCTTTTCAAAATTCATTTCCATGTAAATTTTATTTTGAAAAAAGTATATAAATTATATTCTCTTGAGATCATGTTGTCTGAAGACTTGTGGTAATAAATAAGTGATCATATGCTATAAGAAGAAAACTACTTATTTTAATGTGAAAAGGAAACTCAAGAGCTCATATTGGGAAGTCCTGTTTTTCTTAGTTGTAAGGTTTTTAGATCAGATGTCTCATCAAAATAAAAATTGAATATGGGAAGGTGAGGGCAGATTATATCTATATATGGAAATCTACTCCGTACTGAGAGACTCAAACATCCTAGGCGTCATGTGAAGACAATTCATATTAATGGAGTATTTTATTAAGGTGCAGCATGGTCGAAGGCCACAAAATAGCAGCATTCTGTCAGATGAACAGTAGTTTATTGAAGTCTAATAATGCTGGAGGGCACAAGATTTTAGCCGTGTTGCATTTTGTTTGTCTGCATTCTTATTAACATCAGAGCTAGGATTTATTGTACACATTTTTCATATACATTGTTTTGTCAGCGAGTGCATTATGTTTTGTTTAACAGATATTGGCTTTCTATTTTTTAAACTACTTTTAGGTGTGTTGTAATGGGATTCTGCACAACAATAAACCTGGCTTCCAGTGCTGTGAGGACAAGTACATTCCATTTATTCTTAATTCATTGGGGGTTTGCTGCGGTGGTCAGATACACGCTGTGCAACCGAAGTATCAGTGCTGTGGTGGCTATTACACCAGGGTATTAGCAGGTAAGAGGCAACTTCTTTCAAGCATTTGAAAGAAATAAAATTGCACAGTAGAGTAGGTGTACTTCTTAAACCAAGGAAGGTGAATAAATATTAATATGTTCAGCATTTATAGAGGTTTTTGGTGTCATTTATGGATGAGCAAGGGTTCTGTGCTGACATAGAATGGGCAATGAGAAACTGTCTTGATATTGCTGTCTAAACACATTGCACTCCACTTACACAGGAAATGCATAACTGATAAATCTTCCTAATTGAGTCAGTTCCCAGACGAATTTAACATGAATGATACTTAACAGCACCAACTGCTGCTTAATGGGGAGGGCAGTTCTGCTTAATAGGGACGCTGTCAGGCAATTGCGTGGTGCTATGTCTTTTGTGTGACTTAATCTTGTGTTGGTCTGCCTGCCTGCTCCTGTAGCAAGAGCTTGTAGTCCCTCCATACCTGTGATACATACAGAGAAGTGTGGATAGCTTCACCACTACCCAGTGATGAGCTGCCAAAATCTTAACAACGGGTTTCCTCCTCACCCCACGAGGGGGTCGTTGCCCACCCCCGCCACCCGGGACTCCTGCCCTGTCCAACCCCCCCATGTTCCTTGACGCCCCCCCCCAGAACCCCTGCCCCATCCACCCCCCTCCCCTGTCCCCTGACTGCCCCCAGAACCGGGCAAGAGGGTCTCGTGGGTCACCGTAGTGGGTGCCCACTCCACCCCTAAGAGCCAGAGGCACCTGCCGGGGGGCGAGGTGGGGAGTCCCGGTGGTGCTTACCTGGGGCAGCTCCCAGGAAGCCTCTGGCGGGTCCCTCTGGCTCCTAGGGGCAGGGGAGTGTAGCTAGGGGGGAGCAGGGGGAGTGGCCGCTCCCCCACTGATCACATCAAAAGTGGCGCCTTTGGCACCGACTCCCTGGGTGCTCCGGGGCTGGAGCACCCACGGGGAAAATTTGATGGGTGCAGAGTACCCACCGGCAGCTCCCCTCCCCGTGCCCGGCCCCAGCTCACCTCACCTCCGCTCCGCCTCCTCCCCTGAACGCACCGCCCCGCTCTGCTTCTCCGTGCCCTCCCCCCATCGGCTTCCCGCGAATCAGCTGTTCGGCGAGAAGCAGGCCGCGGCTTCCCGCTCAGGCCCAGGGTGGCGGAGGTGAGCTGGGGCGGGGAGCGGTTCCCCTGCGCCGCCCCTCCCCCCACCCCGGGTTACCTGCTGCGGCGCGGGTGGCCCTCCTCGCGCCCCCCCCCCCCGCCCGAGCTCAGCTCCACTCTGCCTCCCTGGGCCTGAGTGGGAAGCCACGGCTTGCTTCTCAGCCCACCCCAGCTTCCTGCGCAAACAGCTGATTTGCCGGAAGCGGGGGGGGGGTGGAGAAGCAGAGCAGGGTGGTGCGTTCAGGGAAGGAAGCGGAGTGGAGGTGAGCTGGGGCCGGGGTGGGGGGCACGGAGAAGCGGGGAGGGCAGCGCATTCAGGGGAGGAGGCAGAGGCGGAGCGGAGGTGAGCTGGGGCCGGGGGTGGGGCGGGGAGCTGCTGGTGGGTGCTCTGCACACACCAAATTTTCCCCTTGGGTTCTCCAGGGCTGGGGCACCCGTGGAGTCGGCGCCTAAGGTGCCACTTTTGGCCGGTTAAATTTAGAAGCCCTTTTAGAACCGGTTGTCCCTCGCGGAACAACCGGTTCTAAAAGGGCTTCTAAATTTAACTACCGGTTTTAGCTCACCATTTGCCACTACCTGTTTCTGTCTGATAGTTTGCTCTTTCTATCGCAACTATATATGTTGGATGGCAAGCTCAACATTTCTCAGATGCTCCTTGTGTTAATACTGCTGCAGCTGAGTCCCTCTCCAAATGCAGGGTACGTCATCATCTTTTTTAATCCATGGGACTGTTCAGTAACATGATGGTCTCTGCAGATCCCTGGACAGCACCATTACTGTCAAAATGGTGTAGGCTTTTCTTCGTAAGGAACTCCTACTCATGGTGCATATAAACAGAATGCTACTGTATTAAAAAAAAAAAAGATTCTCAGGTGAAACACATGACAAGTTACAGGTAACTTTTGTAATGTAACCATTACTTTTAAAAAGTGCCTTTGTTTTTAGTTTTCAGGAAATAAATGTTTTTGGTAAAATTTTCACATTCTACTTCACATTGAAGAGTTCCAGTTATCCATTTCAAATTACATTTTACATTTAACATTTAAAATATCACTTACTTACTAGTAAACACTATTGGGTTATATAGTGAGGGGATAAAGAGAGAACATTAAATATTTCTTGTTGCTCCTGACTGCTATATCTTAGGTCTCCAGTTCATTGGTTGGTTGATTTGATTTATATTGTGCACGCATCATCCTTATCTATAGGCACTTACTACAAATTTGAAAATAATGAAAAAGAAAACTTGACAGACAAACTGATAAAATGTCAGTACTACATAAACTCCACCCCTGCAAAAAGGAAAGGAACAGTCCCCACTTAACCCAACTCCTCAGAAAAAGCTTGAGTAAAGAGGCTCTCCAGCGTGCTCAAACTCTTTTGTGACATGCTCATTTGACCCATTTACAACAAACACACGAGAGTTCTGTGCACACACCAGCTTCTTCGACAACACAGCCCTATTGCCTCATTATGTTTGCATGTGTGCAATATAGGAAAATCTGGGAAGCTGCCCCATAGTGCCTCTTTTGTGGAAAGAGGCTCTGATCCTGCATCATTAAAGGCAATACAAGCTTTTCCAGTGACTTCAGGGAGCATAGGTTCAAGCCAGAGAACATGGTACAAAGTGGCACCAGAAATATATGAGGCCACGCACTCCGGAATGTTATGTGCTGATACAAACCATCATTAGAGTCAACCATATTGCTAATTGGTTACCACATCAGTTTAAAATTATAGTGTAGCTGAAACCTATAGAAAAATAAATACCAGACCCTCTGGAACCTCAGATGACAACTCCCTAAACTCTAGACTTGTTGACTGTACAGACCATCACTTCAAGCACTCAGATGATCTCACTGTTAGGTAGAGTGATGGGTAGAGAGGTGGTGTCTCAGCAGGGTACCAGTGTTCCCACTCAGTTTCACCCTAGGGACTGGGCAGTAATGCAGGACTGAAGACTTAGAAATGCAGCTCAGGAATACCATGTTATCACATTAGGAAAGGGTTCTTTGCAGCTAATCACCTAATCGCTAAAATGCAAGTAATCTCCCCACCAACATCCCAATTATCTGGCATATAAACAACCAAAGCTGGTAGTCCCATGCAATATTGTAATGAACTATGATAGTGCTTTTCTCACCTTTTCTGATGTGTTTATAAGATAAAATTTGAGCTTGCAAACCCCATGTGTATTTTTTCCTGAAATATGACTTTTAAGTATTTTTCCCATGTAGGTTACTGATTTTTATTCAAATACTGTAGGCCTGGTCGCCCTCAAAAAGATTTTTTTGTTGGGTGTTTAGTACGCAAATCTCTTTGCAGGCAGTTGACAGGTCAGGAGCTAAAATGTTTGCATTACCCATGAGATGTCATGCACTGTCTATGCTCAGAAGTGCTTGAATTTCTGCCAAAATGTTCAGCACATCTCGAGCTCCAATCCCTTGAAAAGGAATTCATATATCACAATATTAGAACATCTACTATGATGTCATCAGAAAAATGCGCTCTCAGAAAAACCAGAGAAGAGTATTTTGCTGGCTCATTAATCTCAATGTACTGAAATGGGAAGATTATATTCTGTGACCTCTATCCCCATCCAGTGGTCTGTGTTAACTAGCTTAATGTTGTTTACATCAGGAAAGAAAAGCATAGTGACACAAACCATCTTGTATCTGAAAATATTTCTTGTTCAGTCATAGCCCTTAAGCGTGAAGCCGTGAATATTTGTACATGATTTGCAAATATTTTTTTTCTAAATATACTTAGTGCATTCTCCCTCTTTTTTTTCTTATTCTAAAAGGGCAGCAACATGAACAATGTTGGTCACTTTTCTTTCTTTTTTTATAAATATGCTAATAACCCCAAGCTAAATGTTAATGTGGGTCATTCTTTGATAAGGATAACAATTAACTGGTAAGACTGCATGGTAGTTTTCAGAGAGAAAACATTTTCAAACCTAGCTTGGAATGGATCCCATTTTGAGAGGTTAATGAGAAGGTTACTGATCCTTTGTGTCTAATGTCTAATAGTCCTTTACAAAAAACAGTTTTATTTCCAACTGATGTAACCTACATTCACTGTTTTAAGGCCTATTGCTATGCAGTCGCTAAATTAGATTCTGAGGAATGAAGGAAAATATGGCTAAGTATCTAAACAGATTATATCTATTATACTGGAAAGATTTGTTCTTGTCTTTTTGTTTATTATTGACTTTATTTGATAAAGATATTTATACAGGGTACTCTCTAAGCATACATATTTCCCAGATGTTGTTTGGCCAGCTTGATGGCACTAGATGTACAGCAGCATACTGTGCTAACTGCATGAAGATTACAAATTAGGAAGTCTCGGTTCTGTGACTCTGGAGCAGGCTGAAGTGCCAAAATGTATCCCGGAGCTAAAATGGGAGGATGCAATCTCTAAGCAGAGTGAAACAAATAATGCTAGTACCCCTCACATGCCACGTTTTTGACCAACGAATGCTGAGTGAAGAGAAATAATGCTCTGCCTTGAATGTCATCAGTGCATATTTTGTGTCTCACAATAAATAGCTGCATGGGGTTTAAAGTCATTATTGGAACACTCATCCTGTCAGGAGAAGAGGATTCGAGCTGTGTCTGCCACAGAGGAAAATGAAGCTAAAAGGACAAGAGAAAATTGCTTAAAAAGTAACAAGAGTTCCAAATATTTTGTCAGTATTGGTGTCTGTCCTGAAAAGCAGAACACCGCCATCACCCTTATTCCGTTTCCCCTTCTTCTTTTCAAATCTCGAGATATCAGCATTCGGGCCACACAAAATATTCCAGTTTAGGTAGATACTATAGAACCCCACTCTTCGGTGACAATTTCAAATCAAGCCCAAAATGGTAGCGTATGAAAACTGTTACCATTTGATAGCTACTTTGTGTCCTGTGTTGAATGAATTAGCAATCTCCTCTCCATTTCTGGTGCACAATTAACCCCATCAAAACCCACCATCATAAATGGCAGTAATTGGCAACCTTCAAAAGTGAAATCTTCATTACTCTGTGGCTGCCTATGCTACAAGTATCAAACCAACACTAATCTAGTTAAAGTGCTTACAAATATAGAAGCTTTTTGGAAAGTATGTTGCTTTTTTATGCAGGCTTTGTCTTGCTTATATTGCAATAAATGTCTTATGAGCCATTTCATTTCAAAGAGCTCTAACTTAGCCTCTGCTTTGGTGCCTGTGTGTTTGTGGTGGTGTTATAAGCATTTATAATGTTACAGCACTCTGAAGTGTAGTAGATGACTCTGTGCAAAAGAGTCTGTGTTTTCATGTGCAATGATTTGTATGTAAAGATAATAGACTATGACCCCAATTCACCATCCACTGCAGTCAATGTGAATTCTCTCATAGACTTCAATAGCTGCATATGCACGAAATCACCAATTTTGTACTTAAATTAACAGGAGAAGTGTGCTGCCCTAATGAAGAACAAAACAGGGTTTCGGTTGGAGTTGGTGACTCTTGCTGCCAAGGCACTCCTTATTCCACGTCAGGGAATCAGATCTGCTGCGGTGGATCACTCCATGATGGCTTCAGTCATCAGTGCTGTGGTGGGCAATTAGTAAGTAAAGACCTGATCTGCTGTGGTGATGGAGACAAGGGAACTGTACACAGACCTCTCCCAGGTAAGCTCTGACATGACCACCAAAATGTACTGTATAGAAAAACTAGGGCTGGGCATTGATGGGTCTCCACCTCCCCAGCCCTAGTCAAACATTGGCCACTCTGCAATGAAGCACATAGATGTATGGTACATGTGCCCCTTTCATTAAAATGAAGACTTAACTCCAAGTTAACCAAGGAAACCAAGAGGAGTGCACCATCTGCCCCCCTCTCTGTGTCTGGCCTCACTCCACTCCTCTCTCCACCGCCCTTGCAGATACTTGTCCTGAGAGTCGTGCAAGCCTTGCTAAGTCCTTGTGCCTCTCAGCACCCGGATTTCCATTGTTCCTGGGCCTTTGGGTGTAAACAAGTAGGAAATAGAGGGGATGAGTCTGTTTGGACCCTCTCCCTCATTTGTGCACCAACACGGGGGCTGGGGAAAATAGCCCAGAGATTTTTTTAAGTAATCAGATCTAGTGATGAGATCAAATCACCTGTCCCCACCCGCTGTACCCAGTCCACCTGTCACACGTCAAGTTCCATTTGATAGAGCGGATTCAGCCCATGCATCAGCAGTTTAACAGTTGCACATAAAATTGCAGAGACCTAAAATTAAGATCTTAATGGGGAAAAAAAGGTAATACTCACACCTTCCTGTCAACTGTTGGGAATGAGCCACATCCACCATGATTGAAATGGCCTCATTAGCACTACAAAAAGTAATTTTCCCTCTGTTGATATTCACCCCCTTCTTGTCAACTGCTGGGAATGGGCCACATCCACCCTAACTGAATTGACCTCGTTAGCACTGACCCCCCACTTGGTAAGGCAACTCCCATCTTTTCACGTGCTGTATATTTATACCTGCCTACTTTTTTTCACTCCATGCATCTGATGAAGTGGGTTCTAGCCCACGAAAGTTTATGCCCAAATAAATTTGTTAGTGTCTAAGGTGCCACAAGGACTCTTCATTGTTTTTAAGAAAATCACTTTGCTATTGTGTTTCCACATCTGTAAATGAGCAGTGATCCTTACCTCTTTTGTAAAGCAGACTGAGATCTACAGATTGAAGAGCTAGTTGTTATTAACAACCATAAGTAGGTATTCCAGTACAAATATCCTTCTTAACACAGTATTCAGAGAAAAAGTAAAAGCCTGATCTTAGGTGTAAAAGTTAATCGTAGGTGTTTTCAGTTTGAAGAAAAATATTCTTTACTAATTGTCATCTAGAAGGGAAGCCCAATTTTTAAACATGGAAATCGTAAATCATAGCACCCAGTTCCTCTTTTGTGTGCCCAGATTGGCACCGAAGTGACTAAAATGGGTATTTGGCCACCTACATGTCAGTGAAAGCATTTAGCTGTGGAATGAGCACCCTAATTTTGATACCCAGATTTGAAAATCAAGCTGATAATGTCATGTATCATTAAGTATAAGTCTCCATGAACCCCTTGGGCAGGGCATCCCATGCCCGTCCCCACCAAAAGCAGGTCAACCTTTCTTCACCTGAGTTCTTTCTCACTTCAACCCCTATGGTAACATTAGATGTATTCTTCCCCCAAACCTATCGGATTTCCCATACCACTGTGATAATTGTTGGAAAAGGGCTAAACCAGACAGCATCACAGCTTTGTCCAGTGGTTCCCATGCCTTTGTTCCATTCCAGTGGCGAATTACACAGCTAGCATTCTCTTTGCTCCTCGTCACCCCAATCCTTACTTGTCAGCTTCACAACATCAACATAGAAATCACACAATATCACTCCTGTACCAAACCCTCTTGCATGGCAGCTCATTGTGCAGCTGCCACGAGATGGGGCTGACTCGTAAAACATCTCTTTATGTACTTTATTACTTAAACTCTTTTATTTGCCTGCAGGAGCCCTTTAACAAAATCACATTGAATTGACTTTCTCACACCAAATCAAATCTCCCTGGTCCCAGTTCAGTTGTCTTTGTCAATATGTATTTTATAAATGGAGTGAATTAACAGATGCTGTTGGAACAGAACTGCTGGGGTAGCATTTATGTTTTTACTGCTCTCTCTGGGCAGATGAGTTGTCTAGAAGTGTAATACAGGTATCTTGGGATAAAAGTCATGTTCTTCATTTCACTGTATGTGTATTCTTAACAGTTTTTTTTCTTAATATATATTTTAAAAAGCCTTTAAACATTTTTTATTTTTATATAAGCGTTTGCCTATATTGCTCTATCATTTATGCTGTTTTTCTTAAAAATGGGTGAAGATGACATTATTAAAGAATAAAATCGGTAGCTTTTTCATCACTCATAGATTTGCTGTAAGGACATATTTTGCTGTGAGCCAGCGTAAGACTGGACACACACATATGTTTGAAAGACAAATTTGTTCAGTGATTACTCAGTTTTTAAAAATTCTTATTTTGTTGAACTAAACATAAAATAGGCTATGTTTTCATATGTCATACTCAGTACACTTGGTGCTTAATTTCTTGTGGCAATTCAGCCTTGCAAAACCATCAAGAAAATGTACCAGCCAGCGTTAAAATCTACTTATCTCCCATCCCATCATGCATATGATTGTAACGAAAAAATATTCTCACACAGAAAAACATAACACACTTATCTTAAGCAAATGGAATTGCTTCTTGTATAATGGTTCCATTCTCTACTTGGCCTTACTCTAGAGCTGAAATGCTTTTGATGCTGTGCTTTGTACCTAGCCAATGAATGCTATGTTTAAAAAGGTACCTTCAAGTGAGTTTTTTTTTTATTGGAGAGTTTTTCTGAAAAGTATGATGGGAGCAAATCAATGTCAACAAATGTTGCAAACACTTGTGCATATATTTACACTTAACTTTACACACATTAATAATTCTATTGAAATCAAGGTATGTTTGCAGAATCTGGACCTGCGTTTATAATGTACATTTGGCTAAGGTCTTATATGCTGTCAGTTTACTGTTTGCTTCTGTACAACCTTTTTTGGAGACTTTATCCTGCCATGACAAGTGGTCCTTTCTATCTCAGATTGCTGTGAACTTATTTTCCCCCTCAATTTCTTATTTCATTTTTCCCTTTCTCATTTTGGCTCTTTACTAGCAGGGTTGACCATAGAGACATCTACTGGCAAAGACTGGCAATGATGCCACTGCATACAATATATCCACCCCTAGCCTCACAACTGCATACAAGCATCCAAAGTTTTCTTGTGCTGGTTCTTAAGCATAGAGTGACCAGAAACCCACCTCATAATTTCTCCTATTTTCTCTAATAAATTATCCCTATGATCCCAGGCCAGGATCTCAAAATACGCTATTCTGCACAGCTGTGATTCTCAATCTGCAGTAGCTGCAATATCCACCTTCAAGCCAAGGGTTTCTGGAATAGCTTGCAGTGTACACTGGCTCTGTATTTTGTTGATCCTCTGTTCTGGCTTTGAAGATTAAGCCTTTTAATTCTCATTCTTCCTCTTGAAACCATAGGTTTTGCAGCTACACTAAATTAGTCATTCATTACCCAGCCATGTTTGTAAATTCTTTCAGTTGTGGGGATGAACATGAAATAATTGTTGACAGAAATCACTATGAGCAAGAAATGCTTTTCCAGCCCATATATTTTCTCAATGCTGTACTGCATTTGCTGCCTCTAAAACATACATATATAAAACATGACACACACATTCCAGCTGATTTGCAGATAAATATTTAGTAATCAGTATTTTGGTAAAATAAGCAAATAGTGTAAAGGAAATTCTCCATCTTTAAGCAATTGTATGAAGAGGTGTTGGAAAGTAAATCAATCCATCAATATTATATGGACCTATTTTGTTTTTCTTGGGGCATATTTAAAATTGTACATTCACGGTGTCAAGGTTCAAGAGGCAAGTGCCACATGTGATAAATTAGGCAGGGGTCAAAGGCTATGCAATGCAGTTTCAGAAGATTGTCTATCTCTGCATTTGCAGCTCATTCATGCTGAAGTGATGCACTATGGGAATTACTACCAAACTCTGCTCTGCAACATCTGCTCTCCCTAAGTGAGTTAGTGCACGTCAGACATCTTTATGTCAGAATATTGCAGTGATGGATGCAGTCTTCAGAAAATGCTGCATAAAAATCTGGTGTGCCGTTCTGGCCATTAAGTGAAATTACTATTTAAATTAATGGCGCTGTCACAGTTTATCTGTGCAAAGAATGAACGCTGATTAGGGTATTAAGTAATTAGCAATTTATCACACTGGAACAAGGTTGATAATAATTAAAGAAGTAATGGTTTACCAAAGAAACTAGAAAGGGAGTCACTTCTTGTTATGTGAGTGAAATCTTGGCTGAAAAAAATTAATTCAGTTAAACAAAGATGAGGTTCTCAGCAAAAGAATGCAGAGTTGTTGTTTTTTCAGTATGAAAACAGTTCATTATCAAAATTTTAGTTTGCCTGTCAAGAGTCCCTCAGAGCTATCAGATGGCTGGTTATTAGTATTGAATTGGGTCAATGTCTGCATTTATTTATTTAGAGGAAAAAGAAAAGTATTCAACTCTTAGAAGGCTGGTTTTCACATTTTGATTGCTATGTAAGGTCCCAATACCGCCAACAGGTAATGTACACAAATAACTTTACTCCTTAAGTACACCTAGTGATTTGAATGGGATTACTCACGTGGGTGCTTTCAGGATCAGTCCCTTAAAGAGCAGTGTGCATTGTCTATGGCTTGTTATAAAAGAATTTCTGCGATAAATGGCAGTAAAGGAACTCAAGGCTGCATTTAAATGTCTGATTAGGAGAATGCAGAGACCAAGTCAAATATGAATTATTTTGACTATAGCTTTCATTTTACAATGTGGTCCTGTTTTTCATTATGGCACAATTCATGTCATCATGGTTGAGTCAGTAATGACATTTCCTAGTTTACATCCCTAATTTTAAAGGATTTTCATAACAACTTTCCCTGAGATAAAATTTACACATTCCCTTTTGGGGAGAAGGGACAATGTCAAAACATAATTTACAAATGAGTAATTGTGCATGGAAAATATATGAACATTTGCCCTGATTTTGGGTGCTTTTTATGTTTTCATCACTCAAAAATATTTCATTTAAAAAAATAGGGAAAGAAAATGAAATAAAATTTGATTATTAATTCCAATGTAGAAATTAAACTTTTAAAAGAGAGAATTGAATCATAGCTGTTGGTATCTTGAAAGTATTTTCATTTAGTGTTATATACATAGTACAAGCCGATATAATGGGGCACAAAATATGCATCTCAACTTTCTTTAGAAGGCTATTTTTGTTAATATCTAACCATTAGTTAACTGGCTGTCCTGATCAAAGGGCACTTGAAGATGAATGAGCCCATATTTAGTACACCTGTGCCTAAAAGCAAAAGAATGCCATCAGGAGGTTACTAAATTTCCTCATTCTGGATTAGCTGATCATTGATCGTCTGTCTGTAACTTAACATGTGAGGTACCATCCATGTATACAGTATTTCATAGTAGAGTTCACACACCAGCTCGCAAGAAGTGAGGAGATTCTAGAGGACCCCTGTCTTCTCCATTTGATAATTGTTTTTAGGTACATCTGGGAGTAAGGACTCTCAGTTCAGTCACCTCACATTCAGACCTGAATCTCAGTTTTTTTTTCTCTCTGCACAATTCCAGCAGCTGCCTCAGTGTGACATTTTTATGCTCAACTGTATACTATTCTCAGTTATTTCCCTTTCTCTCTCCCCTCCCTGCCATGTTTCATATTAATATATAATGTTTTATTGTTGCAGGGATGTACTGTTGTGGGCAGGAATATGGGAATATGTCAGATATCATATGTTGTTCAGCTTCCAGTGGTGAGTCTAAAGCACATGCTAAAA
The DNA here is from genome assembly GCF_015237465.2 of Chelonia mydas. Classification (NCBI taxonomy): domain Eukaryota; kingdom Metazoa; phylum Chordata; order Testudines; family Cheloniidae; genus Chelonia; species Chelonia mydas. Next base: position 159,607,661 of record NC_057851.1, read on the forward strand.
AGAATGACCCAGTGCCAGGAAAATGCTGTGAGACTGAACTTATTCCGAAGAACGAGGAATGCTGTAATGGAGTTGGATATAATCCTTTGAAATATGTTTGCTCTGACAAGATTTCAGCTGGAATGATGATGAAGGTAATTGATAGAAAACCTCTCAGTGGTTCTGATTTGACAATGGACAGAGAAATACATTGTTCATAACTATTTTTCTAAAATAGGAATATAAAAACTCCTCTGTGCATTATTCATTTTCACATTACATCCATATTAATACCGAATGAGTTCACCATGATTGATGTTATTGCAATGAATTTTAAAGGAATTAATAATGATTAGCTGCTTCTTGTGAAGTGTTGCCCAGCACTTCAGATTAGTATAGGGGCTAAAAGTTGGCATGCCAACAGGGTTGGCATGAATAGCAAGTTTGAGTTGTGTGACCATTGTTGATCCTTATTGGCACTACTTGAGTGGGAATAGAAGCTGAAGTGACTAAAGATTTATTTTGGAAATTTCCCTATACATCCCAATTTAGACAGGGTTCTTGTTCGTTGGTTCTGAGTAATAATTTTTGAGTAGCAATATTATTTTGCTATAGCGAATACCATGCAGATGTTGAATATGATTCTGTACCATATCAGCTAACTTTACACACAGCACAATGCTGATATGTTTTTCATGGACTAAAAGTTCCCCTATTGAACTCAGTAGGAACTTTGGCATTGACTTCAATGGAATCAGGATATGTTGCAGTACGATGATGTAATGATGATGATATTTATTTTACACTTTTCATCTCAGGATTCTCAAAGCATTTAATCAAAATTAATTAATTAAGCCATGCAACACCCTTTGTTAGGCAGATACTTGTAATTCTATTTCACAGAAGCGTAAACTGAATAAAGCTCAGATAAATTAGTTACAACATTTTTCAAGAGTGGTCAGTGATTTGGGGTATGGACATCAAACACTTTGAGCCTAACTTTCAGAGGTGCTGAGCACTCATAATGCATGTGCTCAACACTGCTAAAAATCAGGCCCTTGGTGTTTCAGTAAGGGTATCCCAAAAACTAAGGCACCAAGAATCACCGGCCATCTTTGAAAATTTGACCACATATGACTTGTGTAAGCTCAGAATAGAACCTAGGCATCCTGACTTGCAGTCCCTAGTTGTAACCACTAGCTCATACTCCCTCCCCAGTGACATGAATAGAAATATGAAAAGGCTTCCATCTAATAGAATGTTAAATGAAGGCGGGGGGAATGAAATTAAATGATCACTCAAAAATGGCAGCGATACTGAAATCCATTTACAGCTGTTTTTAACAAGAAAATTTGTAGAAAAATAGTCGGAATAACTTCTAAAAATAACGGATGGAGAACTACTTAGAAAGTGTAAAAATATAAAAATCAGCTGGACTAGATGTCATGCCGCTTAGAGTCCTCACCCTTGGGGATCTGCTTGTGGGGTAGGGGTGACAGAAATAAGAAAATTAGCTATTGACCTAACTGAATTTTTAATAACTAATAATGAAAAATCATGCAAACTGAGGGAGTGCCAGAAAACTGGAGGAAAGCAAAGGGACAAAGAGTGATCCTAACAATTGATGATCCATAGGTATTACTTCAGTCCCTAGCAAAATAATGAAACAGATATCTGGAGAAAACATCTAACCAAGTTCTACAAAGCACTCTGTGCAGGCAGGATCCCTAAAAAGCAACAAAACCAAGGGCATTGATCCTTACAGATTCATAATGCTCAGTCTTTCAACTCCAACCAGCCTCTTACAGGAGTGCTCGGGATCTTGCAGGATTGAGACCATAGGGGGTGTTCTAAAACCCTCTGGTTTTTAAAATACACAATTTAGCTGAAGATACAATGTCAGTATTTTCTTCATACACTGTGAGAGCTGGTTGAAGGTTTTTAAACCAAAATTTTATTTGTGAAAAAGGTCCTTTTTGGAAAGGAGAAATTTCACATTTTTTTTTTATATTTCACAAAATGTTGGCAATAAAAATGTATAGACTTTTTATCAAAACTTTTTTTGAAAATACAAGAAACATTGACAAAATGGTTTCAGTAACGGTTCTGATTTAAAAAATTGCAAAGTGAATATAGGTCAATTTTTTAATCCTACAAAACTGAAACAATTTAGACATTAGATACTTGTTCAAAAGGGCATTGAAATGGTGACATTTTCATTGTCAAATCTCTTTTTGGGAAGTAAGGAAGGTAGGACTAAGCTTCTTTATATCTCTTGATTTAAAACGGTGTTCATTCCTTAGGTAAAAGAAGAATGCAAAGCTAGCACCTTGTGCCCTGTATCCATGAAAGCAACAGCATATTGTGGAAGATGTGACTTTAACCCAAGTGTCCACATCTGTGCTTGGGTTAAAAGCTCTCAGAATGCTACTGAAAAGGAGGCAAATGACGGTGTATGTCCAACTGCAGAAGAGACTGTCTACAGTGGAGGCCCAAATAGATATTCATTTACAGGTAACAGGAAATGGGACCTTGGTTTTTAAATCACTCTGAAATGAAGGGTTCTGCACTGGGCACCATCAGCTGTTCTGTTGTTATAGTGAAGAAGCTTGCTTTATAAAGTAATCTGTCTGCTAGGACTTGAGTAGTAATTTAGGCCTGTGAAACTGATTGTTAGTTACAAGGTAACTGAACTCTTACGGCTCAATCCTGCTCTCACTGAAGTCAATGGAAGTTTTGCCATTGCCTTCAGTGGGAGCAGAACTGGTCCTTATTTAGTTCCTGACTGAGGAAAGTACTGAAGCATGTGCCTGTCTTTAAGCATATAGATATAGACATGTAACATTTCTTCTTGTGTATTTTAATACAAAATTGAGATGACTAGTGTCTAATTTTCTTTGTTTAGACCTGAATCTAGAGCCCTATGTTACATATGAGTACAGGGTAGCTGCGTGGAACAGCTATGGAAGAGGTTTCAGCGAAATTGGCAGGGCTAGCACTAAGCAAGATGTGCCTCAGGGTGTAAGGGCACCGAAATGGACCAAAGCAGAAAATCGGGAAGACATAATACTTCTGAATTGGAAAGAACCTCTTCAACCAAATGGTATTCTTAAAAGCACAAACTGTATGCTCTGCTATTCAACATGACATTAGTTAAATGTATTAGACCAATTGTTCTATACACTGAAACCTGTCTTAAGTTTATTATCAAGTTAACTGTCATCAAAATTTACATACTCATGCCTATACTGAGTAAACGTGGCGATATTATTTTCGCACTTGTTCTTCCTCAGACCTTCACCCTGGTTTGTCTGTCTGTTATCCTCATTCATCACAAATAAAGTTAGATGATAAGATCGTCAGGAAGGGACCTGGTTTATTATATATATGTAGGACCCTACCAATTTCACAGCCATGAAAAACGTGTCACGGACCATGAAATAAGCCCTTCCCCATGAAATGTGCTGCTGGGAGTGCCCCAGCGGGGGGGGGGGGGGGGGGGGGCGTGGTTTCTAACTGCAAGTCCCCGCCAGGCTGGGGAGGGGCAGGATTGATCCTTCCCCTGCACGGCCGCTCTCAGGGGGAGATCAGACCCACCTCCGAGTGCTCCCCCTGCTATAGGAAGCTCCAGTGGGGAGCAGGCCTGAAGGTTCCTGCAGCTGGAGGAGGCTTGTTGATGTGGGTCCAATTTCCCCCTGCTGTTGAAAGCGCCCTAGCCATGGGGCTCCTAGCTGAGAGTCCCTGCAGGGACAGGGCCTGTCCTTCCCTTGCATGGCAGCTCTCGGAGGAGGGGAGATCAGACCCACCTCTGAGTGCCTCCCCCTGCTGCAGGAAGCTCTGGTGATAGGCAGCAGTCCTGAAAGTTCCTGCAGCTGGAGGAGGCTTGTGATCTCCCCCTGCTGTTGGAAGCACCCAGCTGGGGGGCTCCTAGCTGTGAGTCCCCACTTCCGGAAAAGGGACCCCCTTACAACATGGTGAAATTTCAGATGTAAACATCTGAAAACATGAAATTGTCCAATTTTAAAACCCTCTGGCCACAAAATTGATCAAAATGGACTGTGAATTTGTTAGGGCCCTATCTATCTGTAAAGCACACAGCACTTTTTGGGGAACAGCTATAATTATAATTAATTAACAGAGCTGGTTGAAAAATTGTGACAGTTTTACATAAAATCAAAAATATTTTATGAAAGATTGTTTTCAGAATTAATTTTTGATGGAAATTTTATGTTGATATTTCAAGCATTCAGAACATTTTGACCAGATCTAGTAATTAAAGTGACCACTCAAGAGATTTAAACAATCTCTTGCCTCAATAGGGGTGGGTTTTTAAAAATACACAGCAGAATAATAATCAATAGACTTGAAGTTATTTGGAACAGTCTCTTAAGTTAGATGATTGACTGATAAGGGTGGTGTCCTACCAGGTTCACTGTCATATTTTTGGTGTAAAATGCTATGATCCAGTGTTGTTCAGCTAACAAAAACAGAAAACTTTCTCTTTATGATAAGGTCTTATCATTCACTATATTGTTCTCCGAAATGGGATTGAGCGTTTTAGAGGAAGAGAACTGAGCTTCACAGACACAGGTGGTATCCAGCCATACCAAGAATATTCATATCAGCTGAGAGCCTGTACTGTTGCTGGTTGCACAGACAGTAGCAAGGTGGGTGATTCGGTCTTCATAGGAGTGATAGTAGAATTTTAATAGCTGAGGAGGTATCATACAAATGCCACTGGAAAGGCATTTTTTCAAAGAATTTAATTAAGATTGTGGGTTGAATGGGAGGGAAACATCAGTAACCAAGTGACTTGTTTGAATTCAGCACCTTAACGTGATCGTATTAAATTACAAATTGTTGATTTTTGGCACAAGCAGACCCAGGCACTAAACTGTACCTCAGTCTTTGTAAATCTGAAATTATATGATTGGAAAGTGAGATATACAGATTTAAGATAAACAAGGAGCTTCATCCTTGGCCAAACCTAGAAGAAAGTGTTGAAGACGTGCTTTATTTCCTAACAGTAAGACTAAATCCATTCATATCTTTGTTGTTTCTCACCAGGATTACTATAACCTCCTTTTCTCTGGACTCTCCATAGCTCCTCTCTCCCATCTCTAGCCTGTGCATTACAGCCAACATCCTCTTCCTCTCATACTGCTCCAACTGCATCACTTCTCATCAGATCCCTTCACTGGATTCATGCTCCTGCATTGGATTCAGGCTCTTCATTCTCACCTTCAACGCCTGCACATCCTGCCTACATCACCTCTTATTTTTAACTCTCTCTCTCTCTTTCGATTTGTTACTGCTCCTTTTACCACTCTGTTTCACACCATCGCTCAGGCTGCCCCATTACCATGTAACAGTATCTCTCACATTGCCCCATTGCTGTGTAACAACTTCCAGCTTCTATTTTACAAAGTGCCTTTTTCTCCCCCTGCAAATAACTTCAAAAGCACATCTGTTCAATGAAATCTTCCTTGCCAATGATGTCCATGCCTCTCTTTTTTGAGTTTTGTCTAAGTTACAATATAGGGTCTCTGGGGCAGAGATGTGGAATTGTGATTGTTGTTATGTTTTGTAAGTATAAAAAATCACAACCATACATGTGTAACCAGTAAAGTCATCAGTGGGAATTGAGCCTGGGACCTTCAAAATCAATATTGAGTTTTTTAAACAAACATAGGCAAATTCGGAATCCAAAACCCCTAGGTAGCTTTGCAAATCTCAATCCAAAAGTACAAAACAATAGTCCCAGAGAGAAAAGGTGGGTGAGGTACTATCTTTTATTGGACTATCTTCTGTTGATGAGAGAGAGAAGCTTTCAAGTTTACACAGAGCTCTTCAGGTCCTGTTAGCCGTGACTAAGTAGCCAGCTCTTATAGGCATTGATGCTAGCCACTAGAGGGTGACACCCTCACTTACATTAAGTCAGTGTATTACAGAAGGCATGTATATGCTTACAGCATAATAAAACTCAGGTATAGTGGCACTAATAAAAAGACATGGTTCTCTAAGAGCATAGGATCTGATTCTCCTCTCAAATCAGAGTAAATCAGATATAGCACCATCGAAGTCAGTGGAGTTACACCAGTGTAAAACTGATGTAAGGGAGATGAGAACTGGCCTATATATATTCAATTTTGAGAAAGATCTTAGTGAATTCTAAATTATCCCAAGCTTCAGATTTCTTCTTGAGTTCATTAGAAAAGATTGAAAAAGCTGTGAACTGATAAAGATCCGATTATACTGAATTCAAAGAAGTCTAGCTCTATGTTTATTGGTGCTTAAAATATATGAAATCAGGCTGTTAAAATGCAAAGACATTGGCAAACCATATGGAAGAGAGTTATCAAGAGTTCTCTAGCAAGACAGTCTGCCATCCAGATTTTGCTGTTTCACCCAGTTCTATACACTACAGCTGAGATGTTGTGAACCTGCTGTGATAAATTGTAGACATAGGCTTATGTAATGCATTCAAGGTCAGATTTCATTGTGTAAAAAGGAGTGGGGGGGGGGGGCTGGGGGGATTTAACTAGTTCTTCAGGCCCTTGGTAATGATATGCCAGACCAAGCAACAACATTTTAAAACAAAAGTGACATTCTCATTGATCGTGGTATCTAGTGTACTATTACAGTAAATTGCTGTTTAATTCATATGTCTTCAGGTAGTTGCAGTCACTGTCCAAGGAGTCCCAGAGAGCGTTCAGCCACCAGCAGTCACAGCTCTGAGCTCAACAGCATTGCATTTGAGCTGGATAGCACCCAGGAAACCAAATGGCATCATCAGAGAGTATCAGATCAGTCAAAGTGGGAAAGGGCTTATTTACACAGACACTACAGCCAGAATGCAGCATACTGTATCAGGTAAGGATGGGCAGCTCTTTGAAAGACTAATGTCCTGTTCTTAGATATAAGACATTCCTTCCATAGTGATACTATCTCTTGTCAGTAACTTTTAGGTTCCCTGTTTTGAACGTAGTTTAGAAATGCTTTAGGCTAGTATTAGAAACTGTAAGCTATTTTGGTCAGTCTTATTTTTTCTAGGCAGTGTTTGTTCTCTGTTGTTAAAATGTGAATGGATCTAATTTCCAAATGTTAAAATAAACCACATACATTTTGATTCAGAACATATGCTTTTGTGATGGGTAGAAGAGTGCCAGATAAATTCCATAGGTTTGATATACCCCCAATCAGATTCTGCTCCCCGGGTCAATCTAGAATAACTCCATTGAAGTCACTGGAGTTATTCTAGTTTTGCACCAGTATAACAGGATCTGGCCCTGATGTTTAGGATAACAAAAATTAGAAACAGTTCGGCCTCAGCTTGAGAGTGGACTGTCAGACTGTGCTTTGTGAATCTGAGCTGTTTTGCCAATAACAGATTTTAGATTGTAAGACTTATGGGAGCAAGGATAGTATCTTCCTCTGTCTTTTTCCTCAGCAGAGCACCTTGTTGATGCTCAAAAAGAACAGGAGTACTTGCGGCACCTTAGAGACTAACAAATTTATTTGACCATAAGCTTTCGTTGGCTACAGTCCACTTCATCGGAAGCATAGAATGGAACATCTAGTAAGAAGATATATATATACATACAGAGAACATGAAAAGGTGGAGTAAGAGGCTAATTAATTAAGATGTGCTATTATCAGCAGGAGGGAAAAAATGAGCTATTATCAGCAGGAGAAAAAAACTGGAGAAAAAAAACTTTTGTAGTGATCAACAAGATGGCCCATTTAGACAATTGACAAGAAGGTGTGAGGATACTTAACATGGGGAAATAGATTCAATATGTGTAATGACCCAGCCACTCCCAGTCTCTATTCAAACCTAAGTTAATGGTATCTAGTTTGCATTTAATTCAGGCTCAGCAGTTTGTCGTTGGAGTCTGTTTTTGAAACTTTTCGGTTGCAAAATTGCCACCTTTAAATGTGTTATTGAATGGTCAGAAAGGTTGAAGTGTTCTCCTACTGGTTTTTGAATGTTATGATTCCTGAGGTCAGATTTGTGTCCATTTATTCTTTTGCGTAGAAACTGTCCGGTTATATATCTTCTTCTTATATGTTCCATTCTATGCATCCGATGAAGTGGGCTATAGCCCACAAAAGCTTATGCTCAAATAAATTTGTTAGTCTCTAAGGTGCCACAAGTACTCCTGTTCTTTTTGCAGATACAGACTAACACGGCTGCTACTCTGAAACTTGTTGATGCTCAGTAATATTATTCAGAATCTCTTATGTTACTCTTAAGAATTTCCCACTCGTGCACATCTACTGTAGAAGAGGGCTTAATAGAAGATTTGCCATTGATGTCAAAGATGTATTGTCTCCATATACTACTCTCTTAGTAACATTTCAGTCATAAAATGAAACAAAACTCAACTTAGAAATATTTGCAGGAAGCATAAGAGGAAAATGGTACTTTTCAGGGGCGTTTGCTTTCAGCCTTTGAGCCCTGGTATCAGATGTTCATCCTGCATTTTTATTTTTCCAGAGAAAATATTTAAAAGTTTTTTTTCTCTCCTCACTTTGGCTGCAAACGTAAAGGTCCTCATGTTACAGTCACTGCCATTCCTGCTGAGAAAGATCACCCAAGATTCCCCCTTAACAATATCATGCACAAATATGAAATCCACCACGTATGTATTAAAACTCGGTCAGTATTCAGTGCATCCTGATGACATATCTTACTTAGTACATCAACTTGCTGTACATTTTTCAAAAGTAGTATAGATTTTAAATCACCATAAAAATAAAATCCCCACACAAATTGCTGCTGCAAGTTTGTAACGTAAAGTTCACTTGGGAAAAAATGATCGCTTTATCAGTGAAACGTGGTGGGCTCAATCCTGAGCTGTGCCAAACTCATATGTGGCCAGTTCGGGACGGGAGGAGGAAAAGAAAAGGTGACTGTCACCCTAAAAGCTGTCCCATGTTACACCACCCAGAGGATCTGCAGAATAGTGCAGCTATGTCATCTGTCACCATCCATGGATTCCCCTATGCTGAGGAAATACTTGGCTAACTGTGGCAGCTTGAACTGCAGTTTTGTGTTGCTGGAGCAGGTTCTAAGTGAGGGCCAAGGAGCTCGTCTGTTGTGTTTCTCTATCTCTGTAGGAATTAGTGATGGGACTTGTCATGAAATTCCAGATCTGGATTTTAGAGTTCCCGCAAAGATTGGGGATTTGGAATTTTGCTTCAAGCTAACCCCTACTAGCATATTATATTATATGTGACTGTGTTTTGTATGGACGTGTAGGAGTATGGCTGCATAACACTACTTGCACAAAGGACCTTCAGCGCTCCTGTATTAATTTTGGTGAAATATAAGGGCCCAAAGAATCAAAAGTGTTAACATGACCCTGAATCTGTCCCAACATTAAATGGTTTTAAACAAGGTCCAGGGTTTGGTATACAGAAACAACAGCCTGCTTAGCACCATGGCAAACACACGGTTTTAACCGTTTATTAAAGATACAGAAAAGAAGGAAAAACAGGGCAGTGGTCCCCAAGGCAGTGCCTGCGGGCGCCATGGCACCCACCGGGGCATTTATGTGCGCTCGCCTACTGACAAGGGAGCGCTTCTACCGGACAACCCGCCGCTGAGAAGCGCGGCCACCGGACAACCAGCCGCTGAAATGCCACCCAGAAGCGGCAACCTCAAGAAGCATCGCTGCTGAAATGCTGCCGCTTCTTGGCAGCATTTCGGCAGCAATGCGTTTTGATGACACCGCTTCTCGGCGGCAACACTTCTCAATGACGCGGCATTTCGGCGACTGGTCGTCCAGCGCCCGCCACACTCTTCTGGAAATGTGAATATGCTATAGCAACAGAAAGGTTGGGGACCACTGAGTTAAGGCATTTGAAATGTAAAGTATTAAATAAGGCTTTCATTTTAACAACATCTCTTGTTCCTTTCCCCTTTGTCTGTAGAGAGTCTTTACAAAGAAAAAAAAACCCTGTTTTAGATATCCTTTTTGGGGAAAAGAGAAAAAGTTAGTCAAAATGGGCTGGAGCTGCTGCTGTTCTTCTTAAAGTCTGATTCCATTTCCTAGAAGACAAAACAAGACACAAACACATAAGAGGGGAGGGAAAAGAACAGCAAAGATAGAAAATGCAGCTTCTGTGTTTGGCATTGACTTTCACTTGCAATCTGATTGCTGGAGAAACACAGGCATGGCACATGGTATTATGAGCCACTCCAAGGCCTGGCAAACTTGTACCAGCATCATGTTTAGGGCCTTGCTTTTATCTGCCTCTGTGGTCCCAGGTTTACAGTAGGATAGTAAAATATACAGCCTTGGCTGGCTAAGCCAGACTCTTATTAAACAGAAGGCAAAAGGAGAGAGAGAGAGGAAAGAGAAGAAATAAGGTGGGGAAGGAAAAGAATACAGAAGGGGAGCAGGGGGCAGTTCTTCTCAGACACAGAGGTATTTGCACACACACAGTCTCACACTGCAGGTGGTATTTGGCATTCAGCTTGAGCCAGTAGAGGTCGTATTGTCATCTGGCTTCTTCTCTCTGTCCTGACCTAGTCAGGACATCTCTCAAGATCAGGAGGAAGAAAGCCTGGGATACCAGAGTACAGTGGGGGTAGCAGATGGTGCAACTTGCTCCTTCCCCTTCTCTCTCATCTTTCGGTCAGCCGTAATTTCAATAACCAGCTTTCTCCCCAACAAAGTTGTTTTGTTAGGAATGTGATGGGTGGAACAGCCAATCCCCTTGTTATTTTGGCCTAATTTCCAACACTTCAGTTTTGGTTCACTGATTTTCAGTTCACACTTTTTTCTTATTTACCAAGGATAATCTTAACACTGTCCTTGAATTATATCAGTAGGCCTATATTTTTTTTTTTTACTAATTCAATCTTTGTCTCACTTTTTCACCTTTTTCCATCAATGTTTGTTGTTCTAGGTTACTGTGACATCTTATGAACTGTCACTCACTTTTTACCAGTTGAGCTCACAATTAGGGTAAAGTTGTAGGCCCAGGTATCCAAGTTGAGGCATATAAATCCATATTTATTTAGGGATCTAACTAAACTGCATGATTTTCAACAATGCTGAGAACTTGTTTCTCATATTCACACTGAAGTAAAACGATTTATTTTCCAGAGGCAGCTAGGAGATAGTATCTCCAGTTTCTAACCGGAGTAACGAAAGATGGACAAACTTTGCCACCACTTCCGATTGTTTTTTTTTTTCCCTAGTCTATCAGCATTATCTCAGCCTCGGACTAGGTCTCCGTCTGCTGTCCCGCATTAGAGCCCCAATACTGGTTAGGCACTGGGTAAGCAGGGAAACTGCACCATCTGGATCTTGTGAAATAAAGAACTGAATGTCATCTGTGTATTGCAGGCACAGCAGCCTATACTACCTCCCTAAAATTCCTAAAGGCCTCTGTACATATCAAAGAAGAAGGGGACAGAAACAGAACCCTGTGTTCAGCAGCTGTGTTCCCTCTAATTTTTTCCACCCATGTGCGGAATGAATTTTGTTATGTGCACCAATATGGAGGTGACATGTGACACATCATCTTCATGTTGGTGCACATAACAAAATTTATGTGGTGGGGGTGGGGCCGAGGAATTCTTGTGGGAGGGGGCTCAGGGCTGGGACAGAAGGTTGGGGTGCAGGGGTGTGAGGGCTCCAGCTGGGGGTGTGGGCTCTGGGTTGGGGATGAGGTTCTCAGGGCTAGGGCTGAGGATTGGGTACAGGAGGTGAGGGCTCTGGGGTGGGGCCGGGGATGAGGGGCTTGTGGTGCAGGAGTGTGCTCCGGGGCTACGGCAGGGAGAGAGGACTCCCCACAGCACGCTCTCCCTGCAGCAACATTTGGGCTTGTGGGGAGAGGCACTTGTCCCCACTATGGGAGCGCTGGGGTTGCAGCAGGATAGGCACCCCTTCCCCAGCCCCAGCAGGTCCGGGCTTGGGGAGGGCTGCCTGGGCCACACCTGGGGCCAAGTCTGGGCCCGATCTGGCCACGGCTGGGTCCGTGCCGCTCCAGCCGTGCCTGGGCCCTATCCGGCCGCAGCTGGGTCCGGGCCACTCCAGCTGTGGCAGGTCTGGGCCGCAGGGTGAGTTGGGGCTGTGGGAGGGGCGCCCCTCCCGTGGCAGGTTGGGGGCGGGTTCCCTAAGCACCTGCGTGACACTAAATAGGCTGCTGTGTGGCCTTGCAGCTTACAGGGAACTTAGGTTAGCAGTAGCAAAGGCATTTGGTGGAACCATCTTGAGTTTTGTCCATTGTCAAGAAGACACAAGCAACCAGTGAGACCAGAGCAGTCTCCATACCAGACCCAGATCTAAAATTGAAGTGACTGGGTATTAGGAAATCTGAGTATTCCAGGTAGTGCCAGAGTTGCTTTGGCTCCATTTTCTTTTTATATTCCCTAATAAAGGGAGATTAGAGCTTGGGGATAATTAGAAGATTCTAAGCATACAGAGATGGCTTCTTGAACAATTGCCTAAAAACTGATTCTTTGAGAGAGGCTGGCAACCTGCCCTACAGAAGGAGTTGCTGATAATTTCCACAACATCTCTGGCTGAAACTCAAGGGGAAAATACTTCACATGTGCCCTCTCCTCCCACCTAAGAAATAGCTCTGCCTCCAGAGAGGTTGAAATTTTGTTCTTCATGCAAACAATACAGTTTTCATGGCACAATTGCTAGGGAGAATAGATAAAGTTGTCTCCTCATAAACAATGATCTATTTTTCTTTAGTGTGGCTCTCTCAATAAGCCACTGTCCACGTTGCCATACTAAGCCAGCAGAGAAATGGGTGATCATTACTTCTGTCAGTAAAAATCAAGTCTTCTGCTAGCTTAGAGGGGAACTTCCTTTGGTCACAGTGTTGAATTCATGACCGTGGTTTTGCAATGTGGATAATTGTTACTTTCTAAATTCATGCAATAAACTAAAACAATCAATCTTATTTCACATGTAATCTCAAATGTTTGAACTAAGTGTTGTCTCAACCCCCGTGGATGTATGGTTTGATTTTTCTCATCTTTTTTCAAAACCTCTGGTGTTCTTAAAGCAACAGTTGAACATTAATGAAGCTGTAGCATTAGTCTTCCCTGAGACTTTGAATCTAGGGCCTTACAAATAGCAGATGAGTAGGCTAGCACCTTGCCACTGCATCTTTGTCTTGCTGCTTATTTTTAATTACATCAAAGCTTTGGAAACATGATCCCATAAATGCTTTGTGGGAATAGTGGTGAATGCGTTCATCATGTGAAATCCATAAATTGCTTATAATCCTCTCAAGATGTTAAAAAAAGCATTAAGTAATTGAAGACAGGAAGTCCTCAGTTAATTATTTAGAGGTGTTATCAATGCTTTAAGTAAACTGAAGCATTTTCTGCTATCTCACTGAGTTGAATGCCACTGGGACCTAGGGGCAGCAGCCATCATCTTCTCATATTCTCTAATGCAAACAGCACATGGCAGCTTGTCAATAAAGGACCTTTTTATATCATTTATTACTGAACACTTCCACTACCCTGTACAGAACAATTTGGATGACAGTTATGGCATTGTTTCACTTTGTGTTACTACTGCTTTACAAATGGGCCTGCAAATGCTCTGCGGTAGGGGGGAAGGATTGACTAAAATAATTAGTGGCATTGCTGTAAAAGAAAGCTTAGAGTGCCCTCTTCAGCAGCCGCAGCAGCAGCAGCAGGTGTGACGATGATTCTTCTTAACTCTGTTTTTTTTATATTTGACTAAAAATCTTATCCAAAGTCACGGACTTCATCAAGAGTTTCTGTGAGTGATCAGATTTAAGTAAGAGTCACTGACAGGCGGTTTCATAAATGAAATAAGACTCCAGCGTATTTTGTGATAGAGTGGTTTGAAATTATTCTACACACACACACACACTCACTCTCTCTCTCTCTGTTCTTAAGGGTAGTGGAAAGGTGTGTGTGATTCAGTAGTGCTGCCACTGGACAACCCTATCTCCAGGCAGTGGCGACTCATTAGCAACATTTTTTTTTTCATAAATAAAAACTATCAGCAACTTGACGTCCTCCTGAGTGAAATTCATGTGGTGGCCCAGGACTGTCAGCACTGGAGCTAATTGCTGACCCGGCTGCAGCCAGGACCACAAGCAGAGACAAATAGTGTTGGAAATGATTGACTGATTGATAGGACAATACGTTCTTTAGGAGCTGTTTGGCAACCACTTGGAAAAACAGTGGATGATACAGTAGTCCAGTGACTGACCACCTCAAAGTAACAATTGCAGAATCAAATTCCAAGGGAAATGTCTCCTTGAATTCATATCCACAGGGGAAATTTTTTAAAAGCAAAGTATTGTTTGCCTTTCACAATTATCATATTACGTTTGTTGTCATTTATAATTAATCACATGCATAGATTTGTACAGGGCTCTCCAAAACATGCACAAAGTCCTTATAGCAAAGAACTTATAAACTATCTAAAATCAGCTACATGTAGGGACCAGAAGTTCCAGGCACCAGAATTTTTTCAATAAATTTAGTGAAACCGTGCGCTCTCTTTTTAATGCCCATTTTTCTCTTTAAAGTGTAGCTCTAAATGAGTATTGCTTTATTATGCGTGTTTCCTTTAAAAGTGAACATGACTCCCTTATGGGGAATTCAAGTAATTTGTTGCCACAGTAATCTTTCCTAGCCTGAATGTTAAATTATTGGCTTTCCTCCATGCCTTTGCTTCTGTCTAGTCTGCAACTGTCATTTCCTCCCCTCTTACTTTTATCCTGAGCGTTCGGATGATTTTTCTTCTCTTCCAGTTCATGATTAGGTTACATTCAGGGCTGTCCCCCTGAGTCATCTCTTTATTTTCTTTTCTTCACATCCTGTTCAGTTTGTGAGCAGCTTTTGTGTCTTCCATTCATTATTTTACCTCTCTAGCTGCCTGTTGCTTATTACTGCTCTGTATGTACAAACCATTCCTTTTAACTGTGAAAATGTGGCCTAACTGGTTTTGAACAAAGACTTTTATCCTCATGTTTTTTCTTGTTGTGGGACTGTATTTTTAAAAATAATTACAATTACATGTACCCGCTCTCACATGAATCTTTAAAGAACAATATTAAAGTTGCAATGTCAAGCACTCAAAAGTAGGAAATGCCTGAATTAAGGTTGCCTGTGTAGCCCTTGTGCATATGCATTATGATACAGTCTTTAATTATATGATCACATACTATTTTTTCCATAGGATCTCTCCTCATTCAGAATGGCCGGTGCTCAATTAATGAGAAGCTAGTCAATATTTTTTATCCTCATTGGAATGGGTAGCCCCATTCCTTATTTACTTCATGCCATTCAATTCCTGCTCTGAAGGTAGAATTATTGGTTTCCTTATGATGCTCATCACGATAATATCCGAGGACTTCAGAAAAATTAATTAATTTATCTTCATAACGCCCCTATGAAATGAGTGGGGGAATTATTCCCATTTTACAAATGTGAGATTAAGATCAGAAGTATCCACTAATTTTGCGTGCCGAATTTGAGATGAGAGTACTTAGCATTATATAGCACTTAATATGTTATGCACAGCTCCCATTGTCTTCATTTGCAGTTGTGCGTGTTCAACTCTCTGTAAATCAGACCCCAAGGTCTCTGGTTGGGCATCCAGAAAATGAGGAACACACGATTAGTGACAGCCTCTGAAAAGTTTGGTTTAAATGAGTTGCCCAGCATCACACAGGAACTCTGTGGCAGATCCAGGGATAAAATCCAGTTCTCAAGGGCAACATTCAACTGTCTGAACCATGAGACCCTCCTTTTCTCCTGCAGTCCCCTGACTGCTTCACTATACACCAGCCAATTTCTGCAACAAATGAGGTCGAGATCCAATAGATAACAGCCTCCTTTACTACATAGCCATGATTCATCCCCAGAACAGGTGCACTGAATGAGCCAGACGTCCTGTGGAAAAAATAGGATATAATCAAAGACATATACATGCAAAGGAGCCGAATTCAGGATGCACAAGCAAACTTAATTCTGGGAGTTCCTAACTTTTGAGAGTTTGATTTTGAAACCTTAATATTCTTTCAGCATAGCTTTTATGTATAATTTCCTACGTTTTTAAAAACACAAACTGGAAAAAAGAAAAAAAAATCTGTCCTATAGTGTTCTATTGACACCAATATGGGTCAATGGACAGGTTTGAAACCTTTAGATCTTTGTGCCAATGAAGTAACTGATAGCAGTAGTAAATTGTCCTCATCTGTGTGGATCAGCACTAGAGGAGGGTGAGGTCCTTACTTTGTCAGTGGGTTTCAAAGATATTTGCTGCCATCGGAGGAATGGTAAAACTCAGAAATCCTGGGTTCTATTCCAGAATCTGGAAGGGAAGTGCCCTGTCTTGCAATGTCGATGAAGCCAGTGATAGTGTCACAATTGTCCTTGGAATTTAGTCACTTTCTCTATTTTATTTTGAACCTTTGGCACTTCCTGGTTCTGGCTAGAACCCAGGACAGGAGTGCAGGCTGGTCTTGTGGTTTGCAGACATCTGAAGTTGGCAAAGTTGTAATGTAAAGTTTGTGATTACTAACATGATGGGTTCTGCCCTACCCGCCCCAAAGCTGTGGGCAGGGCACACTTCCATCAATGGGGAGGAGGTAACCAGGGCTGGGTCACATAAGGGCAGAGCATCTTCCCTCCTGGCATGATGGAGGTGCATAGGCTCCTGCTCCCAGTCCTGGGCTCCACTCCATGAGGTTTCATGAGGTAACTGAAGACTCACACAACTCGGGCGTGAGACTCGCGGCGTCTGGATACATATTATCAGAGTGGAAGTGGGAAATACCAGAAATATCTTAAACGAGTTTGGGTGAAATCCCATTACTTCAGTGGGGCCAGGATTTCACACCTTGTGCATAAGAGATTTCCAAGGCAATAATTCAGACTTGTGGGGATTAATTCTTCCCCCACTTTCACCAGTTTGACACTTATGTTACCCCCATGTATTTCAGTGGAGTTACTCCAGATATACACTAGTGCAAGTGAGGTGCAGGAGCAAAACTCTTAAGCTAAGCATTCAGATGTTCTGGTACTTATCTGTATGGAACCTCCAAACTTTATGAAGATCACCCACGACTAACTCGGAGTGATTTTGCCACACTTCTTAAATGAATATGACATTGCTTACATCCAAATTTGCACTATTTCACTAATTTCACTATTTATGCAGACTTAGGGCCAAGTTTTTAATGGCCTCATTTTTTTTATGCACAACTTGTGTGTGCAAATAATTACAGTCACAACCAGAGTAATTTAAACATTTTACTGGTGCACTGCACACAATTAGATCTCTAAAGCAGGCCCTTACTGTAAATTACTCTATATGCTAACTCCAGATACCATATTTTCCCTTCCAACTGTACCTTAGAAATACAGATCTTTTGAAGTAACCCATCTCTGATCCGTAAGTTCAGCAACTTTCCCTCTACAGTTGTAATTCTCAGAATGTCTAAGGTCATCATGTTTAGTATGATTATTTGTTTGTTTTGTTTTTAGGTCTCCAGCCATACACTAACTACAGCTTCACACTTACAGCATGCACATCTGCTGGATGTAGCTCTAGCCAGCCATTTGCAGGTCGAACCTTGCAAGCTGCTCCTCTGGGTAAGGAAAAAGCATTCCCATAATATTAGAGGGAATCATTGGGGGCAAAATCTTCTGTAAATGGGCAAAACTCCATTGACATTGATGGCGCTCCCAAGCAGTCAGTTACAACAGGTAATTTGGCTCTACAGTGCAATAATTGTATTATAACCCCATCTGTATGCTGAACCACAATGTTTCAGGTTCTCTGTTTTTTGTGAGAACAACTTTCTGGCATCATCTTGAAGTAAATGATTTCCAGAGACAATTGTAATGGGCACATTTTTGTAAAACAAAAATAAATATATGCTGACACATCAGGCAAAGTTAGTCCTGTGATTATCAGCTTTTAAGTCTGATTCTCCATTGATCTGCATCCTGTATATTTATTTATGTCAGTGCTAACAGAGGGCAGAATATGTGTAAAACTACCTTTCTGATCTGGAAGTGGTCTATACTCGCTTTGCACTGGTGTAAATGACTGCACAAGGGAAATAGAGAATCAGGACCTTTTATATTTAATTTTATGATATGCCTCAAACAGTGGTATGCTGATGTTAACAGGAGTATGGTCGAAGCCTCGTCATATCATAGTCAGCTCAACACGAGTGGAATTCTATTGGGGTGAACCAGAAAAACCCAATGGACTTGTTTCTCAGTATCGCTTGCTTCGTAATGGAGAAGAGATTTTCCAGGGTGGCAGCGGAGCTCTGAATTTCACTGATGATGGCCTGCAGCCCAACAGTAGGTAAGGCCTAATAAAGAACTTTGGTAAGCTTCAAAGAGTGCTTAAGAATTTGATTTTGCAGGAGAAGAGTAAAATGTTCAAAGGTGTCTAAGATGAACCTGAATCCAATTTTCAATGTGCATAACCTGCTGAAGTGCTTTTGAAAATCCTGCTAAGCACCTATCTACACCTTGAGGTGCCTAAATACTTTGAAAATCTGGCCCTGAGGGCCTAAGTCTCTTTTGAAAATAGGATGTGGGGCTCCTAAGTCACTTGGGCACACCTGAAAATGTTATGCATAAATTGCTAGGATGATTTAAAAAGAGAAGAATCTCTGATTCTGTTCCTTAATCACTGAAAAATTGAAGACCTCCTTAAAGAGGCTTCAGATGAAGACAAGCCTTCTACCAAATTGATTCATAGACTTGAAGGGCAGAAGAGACCATCATGATCATCTAGTCCCATCGGCAGTGCTGCCCAGCTAAGGCAGGCTGCTAGTGCCTATCTTTTCCGACGCCACGCCGCACCCCGGAAGTGGCCAGCAGCGGGTCCGGCTTCTAGGCAGGTGGGCCACAGGGCTCCGCGCACTGCCCCTGCCCCAAGCACCGTCTCTGCACTCCCATTGGCCAGCAACCAGCCAATGGGAAATGGGGGGTGTTGCCTGTGGGTGAGAGTCGCGCGGAGCCACTTGCGAGCCTCCGCCTAGGAGCCACACCTGCTGCTGGCTGCTTCCTGGGTGCAGCACGGTGCATGGTGCACCCTGGCTGTGCTGCTGACTGGGAGCCACCGGAAGTAAGTCCACGCCCCAATCCCCAGCCCTGAGCCCCCCCAAACCTGGAACCCCTTCCTGCACCCCAAAACCCTCATTCATGGCCCCAGCCCAGAGCCTGCACCCCAACCACCTGACCCAGCCCTCAGCCCCCCACCCCAAACCCGGAGCCCCTTCTGAACCACAAACTCCTCATCCCCAGCCCAGAGCCCTGATCCCCTCTTGCACCCTAACCCCCGACTCAGCCCGGAGCCCCTCCTGACCCCCCCCCCCGCAACCCAGCTCTGAGACCGCCCCAGACCCAGAGCCCCTCCTGCACCCCAAACACCTCATCCCTAGCCCCAAGCCCTGACCCCCTCCTGCACCCCAACCCCCTGCCCCAGCCCTGAACCCCCCAACCCCTCATCCCGACCCCCAGTCCAGAGCCCTGACCCCCTTCCCGCACCCCTGCCCCAGCTCAGAGCCTCCTCCCATACCCCGAATCCCTCATTCCTGGCCCCACCCCGCAGCCCTTACCCCCGCACCTTAACCCTCTGCCCCAGCCCTGAGCCCCTCCGACACCCCAAACCCCTCATCCCCAGCCCTCTTGGGTCACAGGCATCAACACTTTTCTTCACCTGGGTCCCCAGAAAAAAAGTTTGAAAACCACTGATCTAGTCTGACCACCTGCCCATTGCAGGCTACAGAACCTCACCCACCCAGTTCTGGAACAGATCCCTAACCTCTGGCTGAATTACTGAAGTCCTCAAATCATGGTTTAAAGATTTCAAATTACAGAGAATTCACCATTTACACCAGTTTAAACCTGCAAGTGACCCATGCCCTACGCTACAGAGGAAGGTGAACAACCCCCAGGGTCTCTGCCAATCTGACGGGTGTGGGGGGAGGGAGGATTCCTTCCCGACCCCAAATATGGAAAACAGACCTTGAGCATGGAGGCAAGACCCATCAGGCAGATACCTGGGAAAGAATTCTCTGGAGTAACTCAGAGCCCTCCGAATCCTAGTGTCCCATCTCCAGCAGTTGGGGATTTTTGCTACTGGCAGTCACCAATGGGCCACATCCCATTGTAGGTATTTTCTACCTCGGCACCTTTCTCTAAGCTTTAATTGTTCTGGCTCATAGTTCCACTTGTCTTCTATTGGCTTGGCTCAGAGCGGTTGAAATTTTTTACATAGCAGACTATGCACTGTCTGGTGGATAGTGCATGTTGAACATACCAGTTTGAAGTTGAAAATCCCTAATAACAGCATCTCCTAATATTTTTTGGAGGGCATTCTAAAATTATTTTAATGTGTCACATGGTCTAAGTGTTTCTTTCTTAAGATGCTATGAAACGTAATATAAAAAGTATTAGTTTGATTAGCAAGAGATGTGTGACTTTTCTTATCTGAAAAAGGAGAAAGTGAAAATCTGTATTTTGAAGCAATATATATTACATGCTTTGTGGTCTGTGCTTCCTAAACTGGTGCAAAAGGGAAATAATTCCAGTATAAACATCCCTACAGCATTTAACCACCGTTTCTGTTGCTGCTGTTTTTCTGTTTGTGCAGATATGTTTACCAGCTGGAGGCCAGCACTGGGGGTGGCAGCAGTACTAGTGACAAATACGTTCTACAAACACCAGTAGAAACACCGGAGAAAATCCATGTTCCATATAATGTCACAGTAATGGATGCATATTCCATATTTGTGGCTTGGGACACTCCAGGTAAAAACATACTTCTGTATAGTTCCTTCTGGCAAATTAAAGAATTCCTTGTGGCAAATTAATGGGCATTGAAAAATAATACATTGGGCAAGTCTGCTGTTTCATTCTGGTTTCTCGTTCATGTCTGGTGTCAAAAAATGCATCTGTGAATTGGGTAGCTGGTATCCCATGCTGATGGATTCTTATAGAGATTTAATATAATACTAATATTGACTCGTGCCTGACTGCGTTGTTGTGAGGATTGATTGTCTGTACATTGGCTTGAACATGTAAACTACTATGTAAGTATTAAGTATTATTGAAAGAAACAATTCAAATAACTGCATGTCAGAGAAAACTGAATGTAATTTTCCTTCTTTCATCTTTGCTGAAACTGGGTTATTGACAGGGAAGATGCTTGTTGATGGTATAAGTTCCTATATTCCTGGAGCCTTAAAATGCCACTTAGCCTGCAGGATGAACAACACTGAGTTCCGGTAACAAAGACACTCCTTTCCTGTATTTTAATTTTAAGATTCATGAATTATACATGAAATGGCTTTTCAGTTGTCTCTCTTTCCCAACTTGGTCTTGATGCTCCTGATTTTTAAATGTTAGCAACTAGTCATAGGTTTGGCTTGCTATCATCATTGTCATCATCATCAACATCATCAAGAAGATGGTATGGTGAAGTCAGCCGTATCCTGAATTAGAGAAATCTGGATGGTTTATGGGACTGGTAATGGGATATCGTAGAATCATAGAATATCAGGGTTGGAAGGGACCTCAGGAGGTCATCTAGTCCAATCCCCTGCTCAAAGCAGGACCAATCCCCAACTAAATCATCCCAGCCACGGCTTTGTGAAGCCTTAAAAACCTCAAAGGAAGGAGATTCCACCACCTCCCTAGGTAACGCATTCCAGTGCTTCACCACCCTCCTAGTGAAAAAGTTTTTCCTAATATCCAACCTAAACCTCCCCCACTGCAACTTGAGACCATTACTCCTCATTCTGTCATCTGCTACACTGAGAACAGTCTAGATCCATCCTCTTTGGAACCCCCTTTCAGGTAGTTGAAAGCAACAATAAAATCCCCTCTCATTCTTCTTTTCTGCAGACTAAACAATCCCAGTTCCCTCAGCCTCTCCTCATAAGTCATGCGTTCCAGTCCCCTAATCATTTTTGTTGCCCTCCGGTGGACGCTTTCCAATTTTTCCACATCCTTCTTGTAGTGTGGGGCCCAAAACTGGACACAGTACTCCAGATGAGGCCTCACCAATGTTGAATAGAGGGGAACGATCATGTCCCTCAATCTTCTGGCAATGCCCCTACTTATACAGCCCAAAATGCCGTTAGCCTTCTTGGCAACAAGGGCACACTGTTGACTCATATCCAGCGTCTCGTCCACTGTAACCGCTAGGTCCTTTTCTGCAGAACTGCTGCCGAGCCATTCGGTTGCTGGTCTGTAGCAGTGCATGGGATTCTTCCTTCCTAAGTGCAGGACTCTGCACTTGTCCTTGTTGAACCTCATCAGATTTCTTTTGGCCCAATTCTCTAATTTGTCTAGGTCCCTCTGTATCCTACCCCTACCCTCCAGCATATTTACCACTCCTCCCAGTTTAGTGTCATCTGCAAACTTGCTGAAGGTGCAGTCAGTGCTATCCTCCAGATCATTAATGAAGATATTGAACAAAACCAGCCCCAGGACTGACCCTTGGGGCACTCTGCTTGATACCAGCTGCCCACTAGACATGGAGCCAAAGAGCAGCTGTACTCAGTTGTTACCAGCCAAGGCAAATGGAGTAAGAGTGAGCCATGAACTAACTATGTTGTGGTATCCTGAGACTGCATTGCAATTTGAGATGACCCTGATTTGCAATATTGAAAACTATATTTCAAACACCTCATCGTCCAGGGGACTTCAGGTTCAGTGTTGTGGTTCATGCCCATCTTTAGTTGCAATATTTGCATTTTAATGTTTCATCATCGGTAATTAACATCACCTCCTGCTTTACTCCCACTCTGTGTCATGGAGACAGGAGGACCAGAATCCATGGAATGATACTGATTTATATGACGTCCTCACTCCAAGTGGCTCTGTCCACTATTTCTGGAGAGAAGGCATAAGGTTCCAGGCCTTATGGAGATGGCTGGGATCAGTGGAAGGATTTCTTGGCCTGGTGTGCAGATGTGTAAAGCAGGAGTTAGATGTTAACAGCCCCCTTAAACTCACATAACCATGGGCCAGATTTTGGTCCACTTATAGTTTAGCCTACTTATTAGATCAACAAAATCTGAACAAATCCGTTGCAGAGTGGGTGAGTAGCAGTTAGGATTTAGCTAACATCAAGAATAAGTGTTGTATTGAGTCAGTACAGATCATGGCTTCACTGGCATGCTACATTTCCCTGGCATGATAAAAATTAGATGATACAATTATTGTGGAATAAATGTTAACATCATGGATAGAAACAGAAATACAGAGAGAGAGAGAGAGAGAGATCCATATTTCCATCTAGTATAGTTAATCTCCAGCAGGAACTTCTACTTTTATTTGTATATATCCATAGAAGTTATTGATAGGCATATGTCCATCATATATTTAAATTTGTTAACAGCACAGTAGCTATAACTGAATTTGTAGTTTTTTGTCATTTTAGGTCACAACCCCTACAGTGGACACCGGATCAGTGGTCGGGGTCATCAGTGTGTCAGCTTGTATGTGTATGATTTTTTTCAGTGTGCTGTCCAGCTCTGTGCAGATAGCTGGTTCAGCAGACCTTGATAGTACTACCCAGTGTTGTTAAGTGTTGAAGGCTGGAATGTCCTTGTTTTGGTAATGCTGTTCAGGCTGCCCAGTGCTTCTGTTCTTGAAGCTTCAGTGTTATTACTGTTAACAGCATATAAGGCAGCCTGCTCATTCAGCAAACCCCGATGTTACTTATAAAAAAAGACCACAGGCACAGCTTGGTAACAGAGGCACTTGCCCAGGTTTATTGCCCCCTAGGTCCCAGTATCAGTGCCCTGGTTCCGTGGTTACAGGTACACTGACACATGAGTGGCTAGGAGCAAGAAGAGGTTCAGTCAGCAGTGAAAATATCTGCTGTTCCCTGGGCCACACAAAAAATTACAGAAAGAACCCCAACATTTATAGGCTAAAACTAACAATTAGGATACACAACTTACACACAACCTTATGTATTTCATGACATTTGTTTGTTACCTTCCCTTGTTCCTAATATCTTAAACTAAATTGGAAAGTGTCTGTACTAGCTGAAATACATTTCCGTAAATATCTGGTGCCTAGTACTATAGCAACAACTTTGCCAATTTCATGTACTAAACAGTGAACTTATAAGGATCTGTTTTAATACGTGGCCTGACTTGGGTTCACAGTCTCTGGTTCAGGCCTTAAATCTTGCACCAGGCCATCCCTCCCTACTGTGCTTGCCTTTTTAATGAAGCACATTAATGTGTTTTCAAATGTCTAGGTAGTAGTTATTTTTCAGGTGACAATTTTCTTTGATATCGGTCTTTTAAAAACTTGAAATGTTTGTTTACAGCAGGAAGAACAGTGTGAGGTTTTTCAGTGAACTCTTTTTTTGATGTCCCTTCTTCCTAATTATTTAAGACATTTTCACCTTGCAGACTAGCCACTGGCTACGAGAAAGTCAGAGGGCACTGACAGTAACCTCACCTAGAAAAACCATTTTGCATTCAAGTATGGCTTAATAAGTATTGTGGTGATGCTTGATGCTAACTCTGCCCATTTAACCAGTGGCTACTAGGTCTATAATACCCTGAGCTGTCAATCTTTT
Organism: Chelonia mydas; assembly: GCF_015237465.2. Classification (NCBI taxonomy): domain Eukaryota; kingdom Metazoa; phylum Chordata; order Testudines; family Cheloniidae; genus Chelonia; species Chelonia mydas. The sequence goes on from NC_057851.1 coordinate 159,632,245, forward strand.
AATTTGAAGAAGCACAAAATCCATTATAGAAATGCTAGAATATATGAAAAAGATTAAAATCTTAAATTAAACTTTCCCCCCGACTGCCAGGAAGGATTTAGAACCTAGCAAGAAAGGAGGTGAATTTGACTTGTGTATAATCTACAGCTGATTTTATTGAAAAGTGCCTCATACTCTGCTATAGTTTTGATAGTAGGTATCATTTAAGGTCCTGCATATTCAGTAACATTCAAAATAAGTTTTAAAACACAAGAAAATACTGAAATAGTGAACAAAGACTTGTGGGAGTGGGGTGTTTGTTGAAAAAGTTTCTCAACATAGTCTGGATCTTTTCATTTGTCTATTTGAATTCATGTAATTGGCAGTAGGTTAAAAGTCTGAGAATAAGGCTCCGGTAAGTCAGAGGTCAACATAATACACGTCATTATCTTGAGATTAGGGCTTTGTAAAAGGGCAAATGGTTCCTGAAACCATCCACATTGTAGGATTAGGTTTTCATGAATATTTGCTGGACCTGGGTTTAATCTATGCAGACAATTGTAGAGGTCCCCCTATAGGAGTCAGTGTTCTCTGTCAGTCCCACATACCCCTCTTCTTCAGGTCCTGGGGTGCACTCCAGACATATAATTTACTTATGTTGTCTTGATAGGGGCTGAGCGACTGGATCCCTCTTGCTTCCCTGCTGAGTCCCAGTCTTCAGGCCTTTAAAGGGAATCTGAGTGGCTTCTCCCACAACATGGTCTTTGGGGTGGGCCATGAGGTAGGGGCCACCGTTTCTTCAGTGAAGGGGTCTTCAGGGGCACAGGATGCACCTGTTCTTCCCACCCCAGCAGGGCAATAGCAGGGAAATGCTCCTGCTGCCAAAACACACACTGCGCACGGAGGCATAGATTCATATAGTACCCCTAAGAGATTAATGGATGTTCCTTCATAATCATGAATTTGGGATTATGGGTCACTATAGGTTGTCCATGTTACAAATGTTTTCTTGAGGGAGAAGGGGAGATCCAGGGTTAAAAATGAGAGGAGGTAGGAGTTCCCCTTAGAGGCACTGATCTTTTGAGATGGCATGATCCTCTGTGAGTAAACCTTATAGGTCCAGATCATGTAGCACAGGGAAGCTGAGACCTGCAAGCTTAGTCTAACACTACTTGTGACCCTTATTCACTTATTGTGAGGGATAGTCTTTTTCTGTTAGATTTACTTTTTCCATGTATGAATCCTAGGTTTTGCAACATACCCTATCAAAATACTGTTGATTTCCCCTTTTACATCCAGAATTGAGCCTTTATAATAAGGGTTGGCAGTGACTCTCCCACTGAAGCAGTCATTTTAATTGACATTGTTTCCAGGAATAAAATGGCTTTTTATTAATCAAGTTTTGACGAAAAGGTAGTTGGCCTTGGTATCTTCCTGTCTATGGATAGCGGAACACTTTGGTATTGGATCTGCTTACCTGCTGTAATAAATTTGGATCAAATATTCGCCCTTAGGATTAATTATGGACATCCTATCAGACAAATTCTCCTTTTTGGGGTTTTAATTGTGATGTTTCAACATCAGTGATGTATCCGAATTCTGTAACTTTAGAGAAATATAACATTTGAAAACTCCTGACCTAGCTAAATGGCAAGGTGGCTGAGCAGTGGTTAAAATGATGGATTCAGAAAAAATGTTTGACACACCTCACTCGCTAAGGAAAATAGGGCTTTATTTTCTGAAATAGGTATCCCATGATTTTTGTGTTACATTGCATCAGTGCACAAACCTCAAAGGTACAGTACATTTCACTGATATCCCACAGAAGGATATGTTACAATTATTATGGAACAACAGTCAATATCATAGATAGAAACAAAAAGCCTGAATGGGGGAAAAAACATAATTTTCCCTAGGCATATCCATAAATGTTATTAATAGGTACGCAAGTATCCATCCTACATTTAAATTCCTTAACATTACCGATAGCTCTCACAGTGGCCTAACCCTGCCGAGTGTCTTCAATTGCTATGAACTTCAGCGAAAGCTGACATCCACCAAAACCCACAGGATCATGTCCTCTGTTGCCAGATTGCCCATTTCATATGTTAATGATCTTCCCCTTTTCTCATATCATAGAACTCTATTTCACTCCATCAGTCTGTGCTTCCAGGTTTTGCATAGCATGTACAGATTGCATGTTGTGTAGAGTGTTCGGATTTCTACCTACATTCTTCCTGGGGCCCCACCTGGTATTTGTGTACCAGACTTAGGTGTTGTGGTAGCCTGGTTTCTTTTTGCCCTCCTAAGCCTGATATTGTCTTAGTTCTTGGGAGTATGATCCTATAGATAGGTCTGGAGATTGTAATTCAAAGGAATTAATTCTCCAGATCAGGTTGTTTTCTAGGATATGCGATATGCACAAAGCTTGTGTGTTACTGTGGTGGTATAGGCCAAAATGTTCAAACCTGGGCACTTAAAGTTAGATGCATTAATCCATATTTAGGCTCCTAAATAAGTGGATTGATGTTCAAATGTGCTGACCACTCAGAATTGTCATTGCCTTCAGTAGGAGCAGTGATTACAGAGCATCTTTCTCAGGGCACTTAATGTAGGTGCTTACATATGGATTTAAAATACTTAATGTTAGTTATCCAAGTATACTAGTTCTGGCTGTAATGTGTGGTACCAGTTTGTTGTTCATCATAACAATTATTTGGCACATTAACCTCTTACTTAGATTTTAATAAAAGACATGACGCTTATTTTTGAAGACTTGTTGGAATACAACTAGAAAACTTCAGTTATTTGGTTTAATGGTGGTTGTATTTCACATTACATTAAGTAGTTTTCAGCAATTGACTTCAAATGCACCTTTGATCACCAGTCTTTAAAACAATATTGTGATTTTCTTTTTCTCTTTTAAACATATTTTGCTGCAAATTCTACCTTATGAGTTACCCTAGTTTTGAAGTAAACAGGGCTGTCAAACCTAATTTGCTGCTTTTTTCACAGAATTGTCCATTATACATTATCCAAATACAACAGAAAAAAACAAGATTTAGTTTGATTGACTTGTCCCATTGCAAAGTGTGCACCTGCTGTGAAATGAAGTTGCAGAGGAAAAAAGTGGAATAATTTAACTTTTTTATTTGTAAAGATAATCAGGATTTTTCTGATTACATCTTAACTTCATAAATGTTAAATAACCTATCAGCATCTAGTTGTTGTAAATTATGAAAAGGAGCATTGCTGAGAATATGAACCAACTAAATCTTTGTTCTTTAGTGAACATGAAAATATGTTATGGCAGGTTGTCATTGTGCTCATGGTAACTTTGGCATCAAATAACAAAACTGCCATTTGCACTTAGGGTAAATTGGTTCACTTATGCTTTTACTGTTCCTTTTATTCTGACATAAATTTATGAACTCTGGAACTAACCAAGTCATGTGGTTTCCCAGCTGATTATAACAAATATGCCCATTTCGTTCAGTCACCAGAGCACCTGGGGTAGACAGTTTCGAACTTGCTGCAGATCTTGTAGGGTATGTCTGAACACACAAAGTTTTTCATTTCACATTTTCATGCATTCTAACTATTCATTTTTTCTCTTTTTCAAAGGGTAAAATGATCTCTTGGTGTTAGCACTCGGTGAATACTGGGAAGAATTTCCATTTAATATTCCTTTGCATTTTTCAGTGCACCTGTTTTGACATATTTGCACTTTTGTGTTCACTTTCTAAGATAATCTTCAAAATGAGTCTACTGGCATGACCATTCATCAACAAAGTAAACTTTAAGAGCATATTGTAGACTATTCATGTAAAGTGAATTTTGAATCTATGATCACGAGCAAATGTACTGTATCTTAAGAGGTTATACTCAGTCAGAGAGCATAAACTTATCATCTGGCTTGTACGTTTCCCAATATGAGATGTATATGTAAATATAATTTATACAGTGATACTGATGTACATGATGCTTTGTGAATATAGAATGGAATAGCTAGTGAAAAAGGACTTATTTCTTATAACTCTAAAAATAATTCACATCTATCATGGCTATATCCTATAGTATAGTGCTGCTTAAAAATCTTGTAACAATGCAAGTCTAACTATACACATAAAGAGTCAGAATTTTAGACACTAGCCTTCATTTTTTCCAGGCCCAAATAATTGTGAGCACAGTCCTGATCCTGCAGTCTATGTCACTAAGATGTATAAGGCCTTGATTTTTTGTGGGTGCAGTCAGAAAGGTAGAGGCTAATTCTTCCCACTGCCAGTGTGGAGTCGACACGGACCAAGAGGGGAGACTTTATGTCTCTCTTACACTAGGGCTCATGTGTAGCAAATCCGCTCTAGAGCAGGTAGAGCAACCTGAGGCTGCCCTAGCTTGTGGGAATTGCCAGGATTCAGGACTGCCACAGCAGTGCTTCTTGCCATCACTGATGTCCCCTTCCTGCCATCAGGGGTTTCAGCAGAAGCAGTGCAGAACTAGTGAGGCGGGCTCTACGACTGCCAGAGAAGCCTTCTGTGTTGGAGAAACACATTGGAGAGGCTACTTTCCACCAACTTAGAGTCCACAGTGCAGGGGTGAACCCCCCCCCACCCCCCTCCCACGAGCCAAGTATGTAGCCAGGGTCTATACCAGGCTTATTCTACCTGCTCTGAAGTCCACATTGCTCTGTCTTCTCTGCTATGTTACCCATGCTAACAGCATTCAAGCTAGCTCAGGTAGGCTAGCACAGCCTTTGCTCTTTAGACATACCCTTATATATGTAAGGGCCAATATTTCAACCCAGCTTTAATTGGGCCTTTATTTTTGTAAGTGCAAAATAGTAGACACAAATAATTACAGATGCAGCCTTGCATCTGCTGCTGTTTGCACTCACAACTTAGGTCACATGCATATATAGGTCCTTCATTTGTGGGCACAATAAGGAACTTAAATGCTTAAGTGGCCTAAGTTGGAAGTTCCAGTGACCCAAAGACCTGGTACATTTTGTCAGTTTCTGTGCTGTTTTTTTGTGAAAGTATAAAGTAGTTTCTATGGATTTCTTTCACAAACAAACCTAGGATACTTTATAGGCACAGATAATTGGAGATTTGGGGGAACTTTAGTGCCCCTAAAAATGTTAGGAATTGCCTTAATAAATAAATAAATGCTAAGTTTGGAACAGAAGCTCACTTACTTCATTTTATTAAGAGTGGACTAATTTAGTCATGGTACAAAACTATTCACTAAAGCATTAAACATGGGCATAATGAACAACCTACAAATCTGAAAACAATTCCAAACAATGATCTTTACCCATTGTTTCTTGAAATGAAACATCTATAAGCTATAAATCATACGTTTTGCCCTTTTATGCTTGTAAAGTCATACACTAGTTGAGCCTTGACTTTGATCCAAAACGTTAAAATTATGTTTTAATAGGACACTAGAGCACTGACTACACTCACTCACAGCACTGATTGCCTGTAGCACCAAAATCATTTTTATCAACTTTACACTTTGGAAAACAGCTATTGTTCAGTTTGGCTGAGCAAACTGGGATATTTCTGAACTGACTTCAGTCACCATTTTGTACATTGAATACTGGATACTATAAAATCAACTACTTTGAAGAAGGTGTACTTATGAAATTCCTTTGCTGAATTTGGATAGCTGGATTGACCTCACCTATTTGCATTTTCTTGGGAACTTTTATCTTCCTTGGAAGCTCAGACATTTTGACTGTCTGCAACTTTAAATTTATTCTGGTGGATTTGCACCCAGAACAAATTACAGCTCTCATCTGATTGGATGGACTGAAGTGAATAAAGTATCATTTTCATAAGAGATTAGCCTTCTGTTGCTGAAACATCCAACCCATATTTAGGCCTTTTCAACCTAGTTCAATACCAAAGACAAAGTTAAACGTTTCCATTTGAGCTGCTAGGCCACTAAATTCAAGTTCTCATTTCAGGATCTCTCATTGCATCCTCCACAATCTCCCACATTCCACACAGTGCAGGATTGTTCTCAAATACTGAAACCAGTGCTTCTGCCTGGAGAGTCTACCTGGTAGGACAGAGAACCCAGATACCTGGTGATATACTTAACACTTCAAATATGATGTCCTGAAATATAGACCCTCATTTGTGTAATATTTGTAAATTAACTTTGCAATTTTTTAAACAACTTCCAGAGTATCTCTTAGGGGATTGTATTATTTTTAATAGCGTCTTGGCATGCCAAATTCCAAGCAAGCACATAATGATGAGTATATGTAGCTTGTGGTTCTTCCTGTTAAAATTGGATTGCTGTCCCTGATACTAGGGACTTGTCTACATGAACATTTAGTTCACAGCATGCTGGGGTGTAAATCTACCCTGCAGCATACTTAGTGTCCATGTGGACCCTGCTGCTGTATCCTAAAAGTTCCCTAGTATGTTTTGATCTACTCCATTTCAAAGTGGGCTAGATACTTAGTGCATGACACACTAGTGAGGAGTGGATTTATACCCCAGCTTGCCATGACCTAAGTGTTCATATAGACAGGCCCCAAGCCTACCGTATTAATGGCACCATCATAACATTGTCTGCGATAGGTATTGATCCCCACTCAGATTAGGTGCAATAATATATTTCTAATTAGATCCCACAGTGTACAGGCAGTTTTATACAATCCAATGAACTCTTCGTGAACATTCATATAATCATCCATGCATTGCCGGCATAAAAGCACTTGCTCTTTCTCAGAAAAGTCTGTTGTTGCAGCTACCCTGGTTGAATACTGTGTTCCACAAATTCCCCCTCATGATTTTAAGAGTCATGATTTCCATTATTTCACTTTGACTATCTGGATTGTGAATTTGTCTAGCCTCTTTCTCAGCCACTTTGAAATATTAGGATCTCATTTTGCCTGCAAACAAAGCAGTTGGAAACAAAGTCCATTTTGCCTGCAAACAAAGTCAGTCTCTCCACTTAATGGCTTATTTTCAGCTAGATCAATCTAATGGCCTTGCAATGCAAGTCCTTGTGTAGCAAGATAATGTATACTACTTAGTATTCTATTAGGATCTTCCTGTTTTCTTCTTTCTTCTAAGAGTACTGATAACTTAGCATGTCAACATCATTCTTTGTGGTCTTTTGAAGAATATCAACTGCTTTGTGGTGATATGAAGAAGTTTGCTGCCTCTCAAATTTGTCATCAGCCTTTTTCCAATTAGTGAATCCAGTGTGTGTGAAAGCTTCATCTTTTGTACTGTGCCTAAAAGTTGTTCAACAGTAGAGACAAAGTACGTTCTTACCAGCTTCAGAATAATGGAGCCACTGAAGATCATCCAATCAGGATAAGCAGAAGGAATGGTCTAATTTTCCAAAGTTTTACACAGAGAAAGACTTAAGTCATGGTTGACGAGGTGTCTCAGAAATGCTAACAGTCTCAGGCCACTGCCATTTTACTTCCTGTTACAAGTAACGGTGGAGACAGCCCAGTACTGCAACCTGCAGAAGTTGATTTACTTTTTATTGAAAGTGTAGTTTCCTTCTTTTTAATCAGCCATGTTTTTTAAATTATTTCATTTTAGCACCTTGAACATAGACACTTTGTTTTTGTACTTCACTCAGTCAGTAATCACTTGGTAAGAATGGCATAGGACTGCAAAATTTAAAAACACACACAATACTCTCTGGCAAACTAAAACATTTAGATGGCCTCTTGGTTTTATATAGTCACTGTGTTTTAACAGTGATACTCAGACTTCAGGGGTTCAGCAGCCAAATTAAAAAGCAACAGGACACAAAAGAGCCACAGTGGTGTGAATTCATTGTTTCATTTACTATATTCTCATTTAAACACTATGAGGGAAAATATGTAGTGTTTTGATTTATGTATATACACCAATCAGAAGGCTTTTACTATGTTATTAACCAATTGTAGTTGATAAAATACTAATACTTGGTCAGTCATTTTTGCTGTGAGAATAATAATATATCATTCATATAATAATTCTCACATCATATTTTATTTTTGTTTAAATAATTTTGGTTTCTAAAGCGAAGTCCCAACAGGGGCTTTTACACGAAGTTGCAGATAATCAAGGCATCTTAGGATTTGACCCACGCTGTTATTAAACAACAATTATCCTGTGTACTATTCTCTATCCTGTAACAGAGATATTCAACACCAATATGCCTTGGGAATATAATGTCTTACTAAATGCCGGCAGTACCTCACCACTGATAAGACCGGTAGGTCGGCCTCATTTTGTCCTTGTGGATGGCCTGGATCCATACACACAGTATGAGATAAGGATACAAGCTTGCCAGAATGGTAAGATGGCTTCGGATGTTTCACTTGCATGATCGACAGAGAGAGCAGATTTGCAAAATAGATCCAGTTCAACAAAATAGATATCTTATTTCTAAACTGAAGTGAAATGTTTACCCAGTAAAAATAAAGCCTAGCGCTGTGGAGCTTTATACCTTTCCCTATACTATATCATGAATATTTTAAGTGGAGATTAAGATGTCTGTATTTCTGGGAATATAGCCTGTTTTATCAAATGCTTTATGAGAATAGCTTAAGTGTTTTTGAAATATCTTGCTCCCCATAGGAGAAAATCCTTGCTCAAGTGGTGTCAGTTGCGCCAGTATTTGGCTTATAAGGAGTAATAAACAACAACAACAACAACAAAAAGATAGCTGGAAAGCCCAGATATTATATAGAAAACATTAACTTTCTACTTCCTTATTTAAAGTTACTGGGAATGTTCACAATCTGATCTGAGAAAGAAAATCTTGTCATGTGACAGACAGGGCATGGTTCTCTTCTCCCTTATGGTGGTGTAAACCAGAAGTAACTCTGTTGAACTCAGTGGAGTTACACTGGTTTAAATTAGTACTTAATTATGAGGGTAAGCACTCATTGGAGGCACCAGTTTGTTTCCTACACACAAACTTGCTCTTACTTCATTGTTACTTTAAGTAACTGACATCAGGCATGCTAGATCCTGAAACTCAGCCTTAAAGAAAACTGTGAAAGAAATATGGAAGATTTGGTATTGCCTTCAGTGGAAGCAGAGTCAGGCCAACACCAAACACTTTTAAAATTGTCATCCAAAGTCTTCAAGCTTCTTCCATTGCTATTTTTGTTATTGTGTCCATCATCATGGGACTTTGTTACACATTCTAAAGGCAATCTCAGATAACTGGATCTGGGCAGCTTGGCAGCTATGATGTGACAAAGACAGTGTTTAAAAATACATATTAAACACTTTAAAATGGAAAATGAATAATTAATTGGTTCACTTTTCACACACTGAATGCTCATATTACTACTATCTTTATTTCACATCATGACACAGGCCTATTCCTTATGGCTAAAATATCTAAATTAGAAACCTTTGCTTTTATCCGCCGAAAACAGCAACTATATATTCAGATTAATGAACAACTTTTGTTCCTTACATTTCCATGCGTTAGGCCATTAAAAGAGCCCTTTTTTTGTTGCTGTGGAAAACTTTGACCTTTTAAGTTAATTTCTGATTTTCTTCCCAGGTGGCTGTGGAGTAGGCAGTCGGACATACGCAAGGACTTCTGAAGCACCCCCTAAGGAACTGAATCAACCTATAGTTAGGGCAACTGGATCTGGAGTAATAGAAGTAAAATGGTTACCACCTAGGAAACCAAATGGAATCATAATTAACTACTTTATTCAGAGGTAGACATTTTTACACCTCTATATCATCCCCTTGCATTTAGTCTTAATAAAGCATTTACTTAAGTAGTCCAAGTAATACTGGTGTGTGAACATAGTGTTTAAAAATGTACAGCATGCTGTTTGAGCCATGAAGCGAAGTGTTGCCTGGTTTCTGGCTTTTTGAGTATTAAGTTAGGAGGACATTTGTCAATGGATTGACAAGTTGCTGATAGTACCTTCAACACAGTTTGTAATCTTGCTCCATGTTGGAGCTACCATAAATGACATGCAGTAGGTTAGACCCACATTTTATAAAAATAGACAGAGGCAAAATTTGAATAAACTGATGAAAGGAATGAATGGAGCCATATGGTTGTAAACTTGGTGCAAAATGCCTTCTAAACACAATTAGGTAGAAGATGGCAGTTGGAAAAGAGCCAGTTTTGACTTGTGTAGGAGGTAGAGTGCATCTGAACCAAACTAATGATGATGTAGTTGAGTTACTAAGTCAAAACTGAAGCCAGAAATTGGAGACAGGTAGTCGAGGACACAGAAAGTACTCAAACATACATTAATGTATACTGTATGGCTGCTTAAATGCTGAAGTCAGAATAGGTGCGATGTTAGTTACACTGATAGGCATAGGGTCATACTGGGCAGGACTAGTGGTGGATGGGCCCTCTGTTTAAGCATTTAAACTGAATCAGGGTGTTTTGGAAATCACATCTATTATTTGCCAGAAATAATTACATTGGGGTAGTATTACAGTGCTCTTCTAGTTAAGTTACACTGATGTATGTCTCCTAGTGTTAACCTATGCCTCCCTGTCAAACCGCTGCTCCACAGTCCACTGGCTCCCATAAGACTGACTGGCATATCCTCGTTGTGCTCTGGGTCTCTTGAGCCCAGCATACAGCCTTTTCTACCTAGTTAGCTGTCTCTTGGAAATTTGGCTCTGCAGGAGTCTGTCCTCACAGCTTTGTGGAAGCGAACTGGTGAGATCCTTATTAATGTAATGTGGGGTTTTGGGGACTCAGAGCACAACCTCTGCACTAGAGCCTGCCAGCTCTGAGTAAACCAGTTGGCATGCTTATGCATCAGGGAAGCTTGCACAGGAGGCTTTGAAGTCTGAGCTCCAGATTCTCTCATCTCAGAACTTCCTGTCTCAAAGCCTGCGGAGCTGGCTCCCCAAGTTTTCTGAAGCCAGGATTTTTCAAAAGCTTCAGGTGTCCCCCAGGTCCTTTGGATATTGGGAGGTTGCATTGTAATGCAGTTGTATGTATGGAGACGGCATTTCCAAAAGCGAGCAAGCCAAATTCCTCTTAGCAGATGTTTGAATGTGTAAGAATAATTAATGTAAATTCACATTTGCCTTAAATATATTAGCACTGAGTCTCTAAAAATGCCTGATCTCTTTAAATACCTTTTTCATCTGCTCACTGTTAATTGTATGAGAAGAATACATCAAGTCTCTACTCCTTATCAAAGGAAATAAAGTATCTGTTTTAGCCCAAGACATGGCTTCACTCTCTTGGTTTTGTAAATAAAGCTGATGATTACGGTTTCTATTCCATGGCAGCCATAGAAAGGGAAAACAGGAACTATAATGCAGAAAGCCCTGCTTCAATGAAAAATACTGTAAATTGAATTTGACAGTATTTGATGGCATTTGATTATTCTAGTCACAGCCAAACAATGATATAAAGAGTAATATGAAACAGAATGTGTTACTGCCTAGCAGACTCAAAAGCAATAAACCTTCCTCCAATGTGACACAATCACTTCACAATCATAATTGTAGCCTGTTTGATACCTCTGAGTACAGCAGAAGGGCACTGACTGACATAGATACATTTTGTTTTTTATTTAAAGTGAAATGAAAATGGCGCACTGGGGCTCCAGATACAATCGTTATATTCACCTACATAGGCATGAATCACTTGGCAGTTATTTCAGCTGAAGTTTAAATGTGCTTAGACAACAACAATATCAAATCTTTCTCAGATAGCTGCAAAAAAAAATTAGAAATTTGTAAGGACAGAAATGGGATGTAAGCATATAGTTCTTTGTCATTCTGTAGCCACACGTAGGCTTATATTGTTATAGCAACAAGACTGCAGTATTTCTGGGGGATGTTATGACATGTAATTTCTTCTTCATCATTTGCCTCTTCCTTGCTGTATCTCCACCAAAACAAATTCATTTAACTCAAAACATTGAATGTTTGGGAAACCATCATGTGGAGATGTTTCCATTAAAATTGCAGGAGTTTTACTTGCCTGTAGAATTATAAAAGTGCTTACAAAATAATTGTAATTCTGCCAAAAATATTTGGGGTGGGAGAGTGTAATTGGTTGTATTTTACCTCTGACTGGTGGGACAGCTGTAAACATCTCATAGAATAGAGGCAGTCACATTTTTTTCAACAAGGACCACAACTTAACAGAGATTGTTTCGTGAACCATGTCCCCTTTCATTCACAATCCTGCAGTCCACCACCCCTTGCATTCACCATTATATAACATCTCTGTGACAACCACAGCAGTTGCTAGCCTGGAAAAGGAATATTAGGGAAGTAGTTTAATGTATTTCTAGGTGTCTTTTAATGAGATGTAGTAACTGGAAACAAGGCGAGCTGGCATCATATGACCACCAGTCACCAAGTGCTCTCTGGTCCTCAGTTTGAGAACTGATCGTATAGAAAAAAATTACCTATAAAATTAGAAATATGTGGGGTCCAATTCAGATCTGGATTAAGCTGGTGCAACTTCAGTGGAAGTATCTCAGCTAAATTCAGCAGGGGGTATTGTTTAGAAAATAAATATAAGTGGGATATTAGTTTAACTTGCACAGGCCTGATATTCAGTGGGTGTGCAGAATGAGGCTGGGGGAGAGGGAAAGGGGTTTAACAAAAAATTAACAGGATTAATTAAGATACAGCCAATGTTATGGGCTGTTGACAGCTGTGATTTGCTCTTCCTTATTCTTCCCTTTGGAATGTCAGTTATGCTTATTTTTCACACTCACTGAGTGCCCATTTAGTGTTAGTTATACCACTTTACTACTCTCCTGTTTTGTTTACACTTGATGTGCAGCTTACCAGACACTTAGATGTTACTGTGATATAAAGACCTATATCGATGGCTATATTGACCTATGTGAGTGCTGCATTTGGCTCATGATGATTACCATTTTTATCTGTAATTAATATAAACCATGGTCTAAGTTACCATTTTAATGTGTGCCCAACTCATATCCTTTTTTGGGTATATTTTTCGTACGTCAAAGTCCATATTTTTTAAAAAAAGAGCCACAATATAAATTTCTGGAGGTGTGTCATGATACCTTTTTATATATCATATATATATATATCACATATATATATATCATATCATATATGTATTATAACTAGGGCTACTCTGTTGCTCTGCATGGAAGATGGTATTAGGGTGCATTGTGAAGCACATCGTCCCTGCAAAAACTTGTGGGGGCATTTTGCCTCAGGCTTGTACAATGCTTCCAGAAGTAGCTGCTCACCACCTGGGCCTAGCGACAACATGCAGCACTAGTCCATGTTCTTTTTTGACTTTTTGAGGACTGGGGTCAGGCTGGGACATGGCTCTCTGAAGGCATATTCTGAGCATGGCCCCAGAGGAAGAGCTGGTGCATCCAAAAGTACAAGGATTCACTATCTCTCTCTCTCCCTCCCCCGCCCCGTAAGGGAGGGGAAGAGCAGGTGCCATAGTCACTCACCGTTGCAGCCTTGTGGTTGTAGTAGTAGATGTTTAGTCATCTGGCATGGAGGATGATGTCCTCTCCTCCCGACCCCTGCTAGAGCTTGGTGTGGGGCCAGGGAGGATTTGCCCAGTGCTTAATTTGTAATGAAAGAGGTGCTGAGGGTCAAGCAAAGAGATGCCAGGGCTCAAGCATGATTTACTTTCATAACTGATGCAGCAAGCTCAGAGGTGCCGGGGCTATGAACTGCCAAGCCTATAGGTGCCAGAGCTCAGGCCTGGCAAGCCCTGGAACAAATTAAGCACTGGACTTGCCTTCTATAAAATAACTCTATCTGAACATCTTTAAATTGAGTATAGGCAGCAAATCAGAGTGTGCAGATTGAGGCAGCTTCCAGCTCCTGGAAATGTTATTCTCCTATGCAGCTCACTGTACAGAAGAAACACTTCCAGTTAAATGAGCAGTTGAATCTTAAATCTTAAGTCGATTGAAATGATTACAAACTGTTCAACCACTTCTGTTCAAAGTTTATTCATACATGAAGATATTCTGGGTTTTAGCACCACAGATGGAACCATTTACCTAACCATAAGTTTCATTCATTAAATATTCAGTAGTAATAAGATCTAAATACTTAACCAGACTACAATGTTCAGCTTTGCTTGCGGCTGAGCTTACGGTTGGTGGCATATTTGATCTTTCACTGTGGCGTAGCTGTTTCTCACAGAATTTCTAAAATGGTACTAAACATAAATTTGTGAATTCTAGCAAGTGCTTTAACGGTTAATTAAACTGTTGTGCTAAGCAAGCCCAGATACCAGGTATTAAAGATAACTTTATTACACTTAAAATGACACCACTTTTTTACTTCTCTTTAGGAATATTTTTAAGTACATTGGGAGGAGAGCACAGTTACAATTATAAATAATAATATATTATTTGTGATGGTATAGGCGTGCATGACACTGTGCAGATAGAGTTGTTGCAGTCATGTTGGTCAGAGGATATTAGAGAGATAAGGTGGGTGAGGTAATATCTTTTATTGGACCAACTTCTGATGGTGAGAGAGACAAGCTTTTGAGCTTACTCAGAGCTCGTCTGCAGAGAAACTAACTCAGAGTGTCACAGTTAAATATAAGGTGGAGCAGATAGTTTAGCATAAGTAGCAAACGCATGTTTCAAGGGACTCAAGGTGAAGTGGCCCGTTAACACCCCTCCAGTCATAAGGAGGACAGGGAGGGGGAAGCAGCTGGAGTGGGGGTTGTTAGTGGGTAACGGATGTTGTAATAAGCCATAAATTCAGTTTCTCTATTCAGTCCATGATTATCAGTGTCTAGCAGAGTTATGAATTTAAGCTCCCAGGCTCAACTTTTGCAAGTGTTGCGCAGGTTTCCTTTGAGGATGAGCACAGACATGGAGTGATCGCTTTGTGAAAAGTGCTCACCCATAGGTGATACGGTGTTTTTGTCTTTTATCATTTTCCTGTGTGAGTTCATTCAACAGCGTAGTGATTGTCTGGTTTCACCCACATAGTTGTTCACCCACATAAATGGGGCATTTCATGCACTGGATGAGGTTGCGATAGGCCTATGTAGAACCCGTGGATCTTCAGAGTTGTATTGTGCAGGGCGTTTGATCATTGTAGCAATGGAGATAAGTCTGCAGGTTTTACATCTGTTGGTTTGGAAGGGTCTGGTGCCGCTTTGCGTTGTTGTGTCCTGGTCTGTGGGAACATGCCACTGATGATGAGCTTGAAGAGGTTGGAGGGTTGTTTGAAGGCCAGAAGAGGAAGTTCAGAAAAGATGGGAATTTATTTCAGGATGGGGTTCCCATCAAGTATGGATTGAAGTTGTTTGATGATACACTGTATGGATCCCAGTGTGGAGTGGTAGGAAACAACTAAGTGTGTGCGTTCAGAGGGGGGTTTATTTCTGTACTGAAGCAAGTTCTCTCAGGGTATTTGAATGGCCTCTTTCATGATGTAATCTACTTCTCTGATGGAGTGTTCTTGTTTGGTGAAGGTGGTTTTGAGTGTGTTAAAGTATATATCCTGGACTTTTTCCTCAGAGCATATTCTGTGGTAGCTGAGTGCCTGGCTGTAGATAACAGATTTCTTGGTGTGTTTGGGGTGGTCAGTATATCTATGAAGTGAGATGCGGTGATCCAGAGATTTTGGATATAGGTGTTGTTGGGTTCCATTGCTGAAGCTGATTGTGTTATCCAGGAAGATGATGCTCATGTGGGAGAGTTCTAGAGAGAGAGTTTAATGGACACATGGTCTTTGTTGAAGTCAAGATGGAAATCTATGAATCTGTGAGGGAGTTTAGGTCATCTGTCCAGAGGATGAAAATATCATTGATGTATCTCAAGTATATCACTGGTTTTGTGGGGTGGGTTTGCAAATATACATCCACCTTGTCTTGATACAATTATCTGCTACACTTGATTTTTAAAATCTGTGGACAAGTCCTTTGTCTTCTGACCTATCTGAGGAATTTCTAAGATACCTATCATGTAGGTACCTAAGCACTGCAAGAAGGAAATACATCTTACCATGTGGAGCAGTGTGAGTAAACAACAGGAGAGAGGAGAAAGGTAAAGTATGCATCCATCTTTTGTAAGGGTGCGCTTCACATTGATGAGCACAATAAATGACATCTGAATGATAATTCTGCATGTGTTTTTAATTTGATATGGAGGAAAGTATGAAAAATCAAACTCATGGTGCTATGCTGGAGGACACTTGATGACGTATGGTTTAGGGGTCAATATGTAGGTCCACTCATCCACTCTCCTCCACCTCATCAAAGGCTCCCACTTCTTATTTTAGGGGCAGCAAGAGAGCCTGTCCTTCCTCCCCTTCACCCAACGCCATCACCAAATCTTCAGTATCAACATGTTTTGTGGTTTGCTCACTCCCCAATCTGGAGGCGTGAGACCCAGAAAATCTCTTTGCTTTTCTCTTGCTCCCACCCTTTAAACTTTACAATATCCTGGGGTCACAACATCCCAGAGTTTGCTGGAAATTCTCCAGTTTCTTGCAACTGGGAGAAATGGCAGGGAGGAGGGGGGCAGGTGGTTATGTACCTGTCTAAGGGCAGACACATCTGTGTGTGTACTTATGAATATATGCAGAGGTGAAAGTAAGCCGGTCTGGTCCGGTACGGCGTACCGGCAAGAGCCGGTATGCTGCTGATGGTACTGGCTTCCCCAGGTCAGCGATTTAAAGGGCCTGGGGCTCCTGGCAATGGCCGGAGCCCCAGGCCCTTTAAATCGCTGCCAAAGCCCAGCTGCTGGAGCCCCAGGGTAGCGGTGGTAGCCGGGAGCCCCCGGGGCTCCGTCGCAATTTAAAGGGCCTGGGGCTCCGCTGCAGTAGCGCCGGCCGGAGCCCTGGACCCTTTAAATCGCCGCACAAACCCCGCTCCCAGAGCCCTGGGGTAGCAGCGGCAGCCCAGGACTCCGGCTGCAATTTAAAGGGCAGCAGCGCCCCAGGCCCTTTAAATCTCCGACAGAGCTCTGGGGTAGTGGCAGCAGCCCCACTGCCAGAGCCCTGGGGTAGTGGCGGTGGCCAGGGGCTCTGTCAGCGGTTTAAAGCGCCCCGGGCTCCAAAGGCCCCGTCTGTTCCGGTTGAGGCCCCGCCCCTCTGCTCACAACTCCAGCGTACCGGTAAGTCCTTAAAGTTACTTTCACCCTGAATATATGTGCACATGCACAACTATGTGCATTCTTTGTTTATATTTGTATAAAATATATGGGAGTCTAATACTACAAGCATCCGAGATTGCTAGTATTTTTTTTAAATAGTTTTGTTGTTTTTTTATATCCTTAAAAATAGTGACTAAAGTTGGACTAACAAAATAAAAACTGACAGAATTATTGAAATTCAGATTTTTATCTTGCCAAAGAAATGTTCTTCAGCCAGTGTGCATGTGAAGAAATGATGACACTTGGTAGCCAGACAAACCAATTCCACTCCTGTGAATTTGCCGTATTTGCGATACAAGTGACAGATAATGTAATTTGCTTTTTTGTTTGTTAGAATGCAGGGATAAAATGGTTTTATTTATTGTGGAGGCAAAGGTTTCAGTTAAAAGTAAGGAAAATACCTAAATCCGTGTGAGGTACAGCACAGTTTTCAGTGATATTTATCATAGTCTTCAACCACCAGGTTTCATTCCAGACAAACATTTTTATTCCTCCTAAAGGTAAGTGATTTGGCAGCTTCATCTAGAAACTTATGACCTGCCTTTATCCATCAACTCTGAGTTAACATCCTAGTGGAGCCAAATGGTAAAAGAGAAGCTGATCACCTGTAACCTCCATTGGAGCTCAGCAGAATCTCAGGATTTGCCGGTTGCAGAGCTACCCCTAACTGGAATGGATATATTAAGTGCATATGTGTGGACAGTGATGAGTCTTCAATTGCTGACATAGGAAAGTGCCTCAAAATATTTTAAGTAGAAAATTCCTTTGAAAAAGATACATATTTATATTATGGGAAAGCACCATGGATCATGTTTTTTAATGAGTTTTTACAATTACATCTGGAATATGGATGTGCTCAGTCTGACTAAGAATCCCAATTTCATCCAGAAATGTGATTTTTTTTTCACGTGCAAACTGGAGTACAGGCAAAATGTATAGACACAGTTTTAAAGGACTGTCTGAATATTTGGCCCTTTGTGTTCTAGGCCAGTGGTTCTCCACTGGGGGGCTGTAAGCAGGTTTCAGGGAGTCTGCCAAAATAAACCAGCAAGCAGGGACGGTGTTAGACTTGCTAGGGCCCAGGGCAGAAAGCCGAAGCCCGAGCAACTTAGCTTCACGGGGTGCCCTGTGACATGGGCTCCCGGGCAATTGCCCTGCTTTCTACCCCCTATCACTGGCCCTGGCTTTTAATCTACTGGATGTGCAGAAAAACAGTTGTGGCACAGGCAGCCCGTGGAATTTTTATAGCATGTTAGGGGACCCTCAGAAAGACAAAGGTTGAGAGCCCCTGTTCTAGGCAACTAATTGCTTTCAATAATAAAGTGGGTCAAAGTCTTCAAAATTGAGTGTCGGGGTTAGACTCCTAAGTCCTGATGTAAGTACCTAAATAAGTGTCCTGATTTTCAAAAATGTTGAGAATCTACAAGACTTGAAAATTAGATAACTTGTTTGGGTGACTAAATATGGATTTAGACAATATGGCCTCAGTTTAGGCAATCATCTTTGAAGCCGTGGGCCTGGAATGTTCTATAATATAGGACAAGGTGCTATTTCAGTGCTATTACAGTAGTATTGATTGAGTTTTCACAGTTTTCTCCTACTTAAGGGCAAAGAGAAATTAGTTATTTACCTTTTTCCTTGCAAGTTTTTTCAATAGTCAATACCTGACATAGGCTGGTGACTTTTAGGCAAAATAAGGAGGGCAGTTCCTTGCCTATACAACAAATAGAGATAAGATCTGTATTATTCTCAAGTATAGACTGAATTTAGGACTTATACTTCAATATCATCTGACTGTGTTTAAGTCACTGTAAGCTTTAAATGGACTGGTTTTATTTGTATTTCAGACGTCCTGTAAACACTCAAGAGGAGCTGCTTTTATTCATTTGGTCTGAAGGAGCCTTGGAATTTATTGATGCTTCTGATGCACTGCAGCCATTCACTATCTATGAATACCGTGTCAGAGCTCAAAATTCTAGGGGGTCAGTGGATAGTCTGTGGTCTTCAACACAAACTTTGGAAGCTCCACCTTGGGGCATGCAAGCCCCTTGGGCACAAGCTACAAGTGCATATTCTGTGCTGCTTAACTGGACCCAACCTGTATCTCCCAATGGGGTTATTTCTCAGTATCGTGTGGTCTACCAAGAGAAACGGAGTGATCCAACGTTTAGCATCCCAGCTATTACAGCGTTAACTGTAACGGTAAGAACTGGATATTAAAACCAGTGTTTGAGTAGTTTATATTCTGGTTTTGACCTGTGTTACATTAAAATATTGATATAGGGTCATTTTTTCAGTTAGGTTTCCGCAGTTAGCCTTTGGACACCTAATTTACATTCATATATATCCAGTGTATGCATAACAGCTACCTATGTAGATGTCTAGTCATTGATATACAGATGCTAATGTATGATTTTGAGCACAAAGTAGGGTTTTTCTTGCGTAAATAGGTGTGCATGTCTATTTGTGCGTGTCACTTTGAAAATGTGGTCCTAAATCTTCTACGTAATTGTTCATAGATTCCAAGGCCAGAAGGGATCATTGTGATCATCTAGTCTGACCTTCTGTATAATACAGGCCATAGAACTTCCCCACAGTAATTCCTTTTAGAAAAAACATCCAGTGTAATTTTTATTCTTTTGTTGTTTTAAGAGGCTGCTCATAACAAGCTAAACAAAATCAATCCCACTTGAATTTAATGTTTTTATTAATCTGAAATCAATGCTGGTTTAAGCATGACATGAAAATTATTGTTAGTTCTACATATGTGATTTATTTACAGAATCTATGAAGATTTGCCTCATAACTCTTCTGAATTAGAAGCAAATCAACTCTTACAGGCACACAAAATACATAATAACAATACTTCTATGCTATCTTCTACTTAAAAGTGCTTTACAAATATTAATTAATGAAGTCCTATGGAGGTACTATTATCGTCATTAGGGTTAAACTGAGGCACGGGTTAATATGATTAGACCAAGACCATGATGAGAGTCAGTGGCAGAGCTGGTAATGCTGTCTATGATTACTGACTAGTCCTCTCTTCTAACCATTCACTTCAGATCTTTCCATAAGGGATACTTTGTGGTCAACATAGAACCCACTGAACTAGACTATATAATGCAATGTCAGCTATTGCATTAGACAGTCTTCTGAAAACAATCTTTTATAATGTACCAAGAATCTACTGTGCTGGTATAATTTTAAGATTCGTAGGAACCCAAACTTGAATACCTCATATACCCTAACCTTCCTTTTGTCCAAACCATGAGCATGTCCCAAGGCCATTATCAATTACAGTGATAATCCAAAATTATTCAATATTCCATTTATATTCAGATAACTGAAGTTGTACATAGTGGCATGCTGAGATTTAATATCCAGTATTAAGGTCTTACCGTAAACTTCCTTAGAAAAGTCCTCTTGACATAAATGAGTGGAATCTAGCTGAGGGATCTAAGGCACCCATAGGTATATGATTCTGAAACAGCACTCTATCTTTCCTGGAAGCCTTAAAGGATAAGATTTATCATGCCTCTTACTGTGAAAAGAGAGAGAGGCCCTGGGTTAAATGGCAGGAGTGCATGCTTTTGGCCTTTGCGATCCATTGCTTCCGCATTGTACAGCATGCTAGGTTGTAAAAATATAGGCCGGGACTTTTCACAGGAGCCTAACTTCCATTGAATTTCAGTGGGATTTGGGCATCTAACTTCCTACGTTTCTTTGAAAAGCCCGGCTAGGATGTGTAATGTGATACCTAGAATTTCAAAATGGAGAAATATCGGAAGCTTCTTTTAACATCCTGTTCAGGCAGCATCCAACATGTTGCTGAGCATCAGAATTCCCTTGCCCAGTCATGCATTGCAGTGTCTTCTAGGCATGCCAACAACAACAGAAAACATCCAAGATGGTTGTATTGTGGGTAATCAAATCTACTAAAATGGCCTTTTAAGTAATGTTATAGTGTGTTTCTTTAACAACATCATTTAAAAGCTTTTTAAATTAACAGTTGTTATTTATTGAATTAGTACCTTTCTGGCTCCAAAATGCTTTATTTTGCCCAAACACTAAATGGAATCTCAATTACATTAGCAGCATATGCAAAGTTGTTTGACAAATACTAAGGTGACAGTGACTTTTTTTTACTTTCCTGTATCATGTGTATTTATCCATTTTACTGCCTTTTTTCCTTTTTTTTTTTTTTTAAATATTATGCTGCCCTTTGTAAAGAAATCTCTGCATTTGATGCTCCTGTCTTCTCTGCTTGTTTTACATTGGTGCAACTGCATTGAACTCAGTGGAGTTAGTCCTGATTTACACCAGTGTAACTGAGACCAGAATCATGCCTTTTGTGTTCTGAAGATAATGTAACAACTAGAGCCTGGAATCAAATATATTGACATAAAGGGCAATGAGTCCTGTTATCAAAGATACCATGAGGTCAGGTCAATTATCACAACAGGTGAAAACCTGGACACTAAGTTCTAAAGTTTTAACTCCTTGGAAATAGAATTTTATCATGAACTTGCTGATACACCCTTAACTGTAGCTTTTGTGAATGAGACACTTTAATTAAAACGTAATTGTATTGAAGGAACTAGCATTCCAATGATTAAACTTCTGCCCCTTTAAAATATAGCTTTCAGGGGTACGAGGCTAAATCATTTAATCTCCTAAAGCGTTTCTATTGGAGCTCCCCATGGGATATGCCATTAGTCATTCTCTCACACAAGCTTCCATGTTACAATGCAAGACAAAGTATTGAGCAATCAGTGAGCTCTCTCCTTTATTTAATCTGTTAGACTTTTCTTATCACATTAGAATATTCCAGGGGGAAAAAGGAAATGCTTGTATTTTAAGGCTTATGGCCATATGTGTTCTTGTTACTCACACCCATGCTTCTTGCCTATTGGACATGACCTAGCCACTTTAAGCTTAACCAAAAAATAAACTTGAAGGCTTTATTGGAAGTGGTGATGCATAATAAAAATTTGAGGGTTGCTAATATCATTGCAGGCTCCTCAATCTTGATTTTTTTTTTCTATCCATTTCCAAATCCAGATGAGATTTGCCTTGTGGGTTTTCAAAACCCTTGATAGATTTATTCTACTCCCTGAAACATAGCCATTTCCTTCCCTGTAAAGATGTGTTAAGCTATATTTAATTTAATATGTGTCAAATCCATGGCCTAGGCCTTTACAGTTATCTGACCACTTTGAATGTTGTGATGCCAATGGGAATAGAACTCAGATATCTATGTTCTAAAATCACAAACTCCTACCACTTGAACTAAAAAAGAATCTCCAGTAGCTGCTGGCAGCATAGGGCTTATGATACACAGAGAAGTAATTCTGATTCTCTCCAGTAGAGGGCAGTGTCACTCAGATTACCCGTGACAGACTGACAATATTCTGTAATATTCTGAACAAATCTTATGGAATTAAGATAAACCGTGATTGAATTAAATTAAACTTTATTGAATTATGGTTAATACCTTTGGGGTACATTGTATTAAAATAGTGCATATGTTATTGTGGCATTGTATGTACCTTCTCTAGTAGGGAGAGGGGTGCTAATGTGATTCCTCTGGTTATCAGCCCTTTGAAACCACCCCCCAGAGAGATCTTCATATACTAGTTCAAATTGGATTCTCCAGGAACCAACAGACAAAGTATGGGGTTTTGGATAAATACCCTGGTTTTGAGCTAGCTCAGGGCCTTCTTCCTGATTCAGCAAATGGACAGGACCCCTGGTCTGGACAGCCCGAGTCCTCAGGCTAGGATTGTAAAGACTGGGCCTACTGAGGTCTCATAAGACTGGGTGCTTTTCCTAAGCTGTAGCTGTGATGAACTTGTGACCACAAATGAAATTCCTTGGATGGGGAGTTGAAAGACTGCTCCTGCCAGAGCCCTTGTTAGGGTTGGGGTTAATTCTGGTAAGCTTATTAGCATGCGTGCAGGTTCCTTTATTGTTTTTAATATGTTTTTTCAATAATGCTTTTTACCATAAGAATTAAAGTAGATCTGCATAGGAAGTCTATGTGGTAACTTATATCTGGAGCAATTACACCTGTTATCCGTCTCTGAAGAGAAAACAAGCAGGTGTCCTTGGGCTACCTGCCTCTGCTGGGAAATACACAGTGTAGGCAGGGAACTGTGCAGCCTGGAAATAGCCTGGTCACAAAGGAGAGAGACTTGGGTCTCCATCCAGAAAGGCAATGGCAGGTGAGCTGGAAGCCTGAGAGTAGGTACTTTGTTGGACCACTGAGCGGAAATACAGGTACAGTTGTCTTGAACTGCGACACTACATAGCTAGTTTATTACAGTGTTTAGTGCTGATTGAAAGGTGGCAGCATAGTAGACTGAAGTCCAACAATGGCTGTCATGAAAAAGTAAAAGGCTGCTACCCTGTTACCAGAGCTACTGAAACTGCTGTATGTCGAATACCACTGTGAGGTAAGTGTGAGTAAATGCTGCCTCTTTCATAGATATAATATACCACATCTCCCATGACCACTAGTCTAAGTATTTGGCTATTTGACAATCAGATGATCAGGGAAGGCCAGGCAAATCAAGAAGATAAGTTATAAGGAGTTCAGTATCTAAGAAAAGGTAGCTCTTAGAGTGTATTTTGGAGAAAGGGTGAGAGGAAGGGAGAAGGAAAGAATGTAAAGGCAGAAGTTGTAAAAGAAAACAAGACAATCATGCAATATAGACAAAAGATAGAAAAGAACAAAAGTGGGAGAAGTTGAGTACAGTGCTCTGCACAGGGATATACAGAATATGTGTGCCATCAGACTCAGCTTTACTGGAGATTTTATGGTCCTTCACCTCTGCACAGATCCCCACTGATTTCAGTGGGACTCTGCCTGGGCTCTAGCAGTGTGCCTATGTGCAGTGGATTGCAGGATTAGGACACTTGGGTGCTAACCCAGTCACTCCTCAATAAAGAGCAACTAAGGGTGCCGTGTACATTTGAAAGAATATATAAAAGATATAGAGACTAGCAATTTTCATTTGATCGATAGATTTTAGTTTGTTGGGCCCTGATCCTGCAAGCACGTAACCACATGAGTAGTCCCATTGGATTTTTCAGGATGAGGGCTTTAGGTTTGCATGTGGGGATTTTGTCTTACTGTATGTGTTGATAATAACTTGCACATTGAGCGTGCTGCCAGAATATAAATTATAAACAATAGCAATGATCATATCCCTATTAATATAATATATACTAAAGTTTTATCTCATGAATTTTTAAAAAGGGACATTGGATGGGCATGACAGCTATGCTCCAGTCATTATATCCTGCTTTACAGATCCCTGGAATGTAAAATCATTATATCCACTAGATAGTATATACAGAAATAAGCAATACATACTGTATGGGACTTTATTTTTTCTTCCATAAATAGAGTGAAGAAGCAGTTGTCAGCAGTAAATCTGACATACTACAATTATTTCTACTTCTGGGTATTTAGAAATACTGCAGTATCTCATATACCAATATATAGTAAACTGTCATTAAAGAATTATTTTGTTTGGTGGCAACTTTCATATAATACCAGAAAAACACACTGTAAATTTGAGGATGGAAAAAACCGTCGAACAATATCAGTAAGACTTTTTCCTACACGTCTATTAAGTTATTATGAAAGCTATTCAAGTGCCCAGGAAACCCATGGCGTGTTGTAAGGAAACAAGATGAAATGAAATACTCTATATGATAACTGATACATGCCATAAATTCAGAATATGTGCCACTTAGCAGAGACCAAAAGCTGTAAATGGCATTGGAGGGCAAAAGTTAATTGAACTGCTGTCCTGTTGTTAACAAGTGGGAAGAATCCACCACTAGAATCAAGATGGCTGCCCCAAAAGTGCCCCGTTACAGCCAAGAGATCATATCCTTAGCTCTGCAAGGGCTTATGGGTTAGGAGGAAATCATACACAGATGACTAATTTTTTTATGGTTCACAGCCGATCAAAGTGAAATTCAGCAGCTGTTCAGGACAAGTGACCACTCTAAGGGCTGTAATATAACCCACTAAATAGAGAGGGAATTGCATGAGAGCAAGAGGTTAGCAGTGATTATCGGCAGGTGAGTGCTTTATTGAAGTTGAAAGACCATTAACATTGATGGAGTAATTATTTCAACTTGAAAGTAATTACCTTGATGGGTGATAACTTCTCCAGTGTTCCAAGGTTTGATTGGACCAAACAATTGTGAACTCTTGAAGCCTAGAAAAATATTACAACAATACTGCAATGTTTAAATTACTGAAACCACAGCTAGAGTATTTTAATTATGCCTAACAGTGAAAAGAATTTAACTTACAACAGCCAGTGACCTCTCAAGTATAGAGACATTTGCTTTCTAATTCAAATGAAATGACCCACACCCGCCACATGTGTGGCATATGTGATTGGTTTACAAATGAATCATTTTTCTTTGAATGCAGCTTTTAAAATGCAACAGCTTGTTTGCAGAGATTCAGAATGGGGCTGGATTGGAATTCCTGTCATTGTTTTATTTGGCTATGAACTGGGGAGGCCCAAAAATAAAAACATTTTTGTCTTTTGTTCCCCTCTGAGTCTGATAAGTTTGCATAACGTGAATAGGGGACGTGGACCCCCGGATTCTGTAATATGAATGTGTTGGCTTTGGCACAACAGCTGTGTGAATAGGTGTTCGGACTGGCAGTGTGATGCCCCTGTAGAAACTGATTAAGTGTTTCATTAAGCCCCTACTCTGACTCAAACTACCTAAGAGAGGTGGGTGATTTACAGTTGACCAGTTCCATATCCCATGACCAACAATCTGAGCCATCCAGTCCTTATATCTTATTGTACAAGTCTGGATCACATGACTAGTTTAAACAGAGATAAAAAAGACAGTGATGATATACTGAGACTCTCCTTTGGGAGCAGTTATTATTTCATACAGATATTTTTGTTTTATTTTTTTAAATCTTCTAACCACCTCTTCATAAATCCTCGTGCTGATGACTGCATTGTTCTTGGTCATTCTGTTCTGTGACATGACCTCTCTTTTCTAAAAGGGTAAATAAGAAGTAGACTTCTCAGGTTTCCCTTGTCATGAAGGATATGTTACTTTTAAAAGAAATTAGCCCCATATATGAACATTTCTATAATATTATTTTATTCTTGTGTCCTGCATTGTTAAGGGCCTAGTACTTCACACACATTTCAGGTGCCTTCTGTGTGTGAAATACTAACAGAAATATACCCTTATTGGCTTCCATATGTCTCACATTTGAGTCTTGAGAGGTTGAGAGTAAACTAATCAGCCAGCATAGCAATACACTTGACTGAAAATTTGGTTGGTTTTATAACCAAAATAAATGCTTACCAAGGGGAAGTCAGTTCACAAATGTGATTGATAAGATATAGTTTACAATGTAATAAAGTAACTTCCCCTCTCCCCCATGTTACTCTGCCATGTTTGACTCAAATTTTAAAAAAAGATTTCCTAGTCAAGTTGAAGGAGCTTTCGTACAAAGATCAAACGCAGCTACTGAAATTGGCAAAGAGAAATGTACAGTGGGGAAAGAAAAAATAAGTTTATCAGTTAACTTGTCCATATTTAAGTTTTTTAAAATTACAGTTACTTAGATAATAGAAAAGGATATTATTGGATTTGACCAGATTTTAGAATTAAATTAACCCAAGTTTTACCCTGGCAATATTAGGTGGTTGCAAAACATCTCTGTCTGATGGGTTCATGAAAATGTAGCTTAATTAAATACCTTGGTGACTATAATACATGACTACTGGAGTTCCAGATCTGAAAATTACAAAAGCTGTTTATTGACCTCCAAGTATCTTGTATTCATAATGACTGGGAATTCTAATCTGGTATTTTTATATCCTAGTTGATTTTTTAAAATTAACTTGTAATTCTATAAAAAGAGAAATATTGCATCTGTTTAAAAACAAGAGAGCACTCGGTGATACAAAGATTAGGTAAAGGTATGCAGAGTCTTTTACCTCCAAGGAGCCAATCTGAATCCAATCCAGGTCTGCAGTCTCCATAATTCATTCTCATCAAACTGCTGTTTGGGTGTCCTATGTGAGATAAATTTAGTATTCTCAGTCCTTTCCTTTCTCTTTACTGCTCCCTTTCGACTCTATTCCAAACTCTCATCTTCAGGCTGTCCCAATACGTGTAATGTTCTCCCATTTCCTGCCTGCCTAATGGACCTCTTTCTGTTCCTTTCAGCCCTTGCTAAAAACTCCAGAAATGCATGTATAATCTTACCACACTCTCCATTTCTCTAATGTATTGTCTTGCTTCATAAATAGTAAGCTCTTTGGGGCAGGGAGTATGTCTTGATCTGTTTGTAACGTGCCATGTTAATGTACGGAACTATACAAATATTAATACCATTATAGCAGTCATTACACTGAATAGTGGCCATATTTAGAAGGCAGTATCACAGTGTTTTTAACAGACTTAAATGTTACTTTTTGACAGGAAGCAAGTAAAGAATTCTATAGTACAAGTTCCTATTGGGTGATTATGGCCCTGACTTTTATTTTTGCTAAAGCAATTACTAATGTAATGGCTGGATACTTGTGCCCACTAGAGCCTGGTTCTGTGATTTTTTTTTTTTTGATTTTTTTTTAGGATGGTTATTGATCTCTTGCTGAGCTGAGATTTCAGTTTTATGCCAGATAGCTTGATTAATGGGTTGGTTTCTATAAGTGGACTGAATGGGGGTAGGAATCATGAGCAGCCCATACTGCCAACCTTAAATCCGTCAAGTCGCATAGCTCATTATGAAACAGTTATCAAGAGTACATGAAAAATTAATTGGGCTCAGTTTGATTCTGAAAAGAATCAGCTTTCTACTTGGCGGTCCCCCCAATCTTTCCAGATGTTATGCACTAGCCCCTCGAGAAGCAGCAAAGGGAGATGTATTAATACATTGTATTGATTAGATCAAGACCCCTGACAGTTATTTGTAGAGATACCATCTGGCTGCTGTTAGAATTCCTTCACCAAAAACAGGACGTGACATGTTATTAATCTCAACTCTCTAACTATAGACAGTTGCCTTTTCTGCTAAACCGCATTTTACCATTCGTAGGAGATGGAGGCAGACCTGAAGGGTGCTGAAATTAAGGTTATTACACAAATTGAGCCATATGGTCCAAATATTTCAGCAAGAAAATTGCCAGGCAATAAAAATTGCTCCTGCTTTCCTAATGGTGTAAATTACAGTTTAACCATGGCTCTAATGATGTCCTTCTGCCGCGCTTAACTACTGTTACATGAAGGACATTGTTTTAAAAATATAAAAAAACAAGTAAATGCCAGCAGCGTGTTTTACAATCTGTTAGTGTGTCATTAAGAACACTGTCAGAATTACATAAACATAATGGCAGGCAACCTAGCATACAAAGGAACAAGTATGGAAATAGAAAGCGTCTTCAGAACTCCTTTAGCTCTGTAATGTCAAGAGCCCTTTCCCTTTTGGAACTCTTCCAGTCTGAAAAGACATGGCTTCTTATTTATTCCATTTCTCACACAGACAGTGATGGAAACTTAAAAACAGGAAGAAAGCATTCAGATGCATTGTGCATGTGTAATAATATGTGAGTAATTGTGCCTCTGTGTTACAACAGAGCTATAGAGAGAGCTGATTACATAGGAAAAGAAAAAAAATCAAGAATATTTTTGCAGTAGAAGGACTGATTTTGATCTCTTATGATTTGTGGCTTCATATTTTTTATTTGCAAATATTTGGAAAATTGCAAGGTATTCATGGAGATGTTCTAGAAGCCCAAACATTTCATGAATTTTTAGCACAAAGGTTATTCATCTTAAAATTCCTGTGAAAAGTGTCTCTTCTCTTATTCGCTGTTCCTTATTTTTTGTTCATTTTTTAGAAAAATTGTATTCATCCAATCAAAGAGCACAAACGATACCTTGTGACAGTCAGACAACATTGAGAAAAAATAGTGAATAATTAAAGTGAACATTCACAAATAGCATCTAATTTAAAAATCATTTGTCCAAACTATATTGTGACTACAAATACAAATAAGGAAGAAATTCCAAGAAAATCATTATTGGTTAACAAAACAACTAAGAAAAAAAGGGATATAAATTCATACCAAATATTATTCATAATGTCAAGTTTGACCAGCTCTACTTTGAATGTCGTGTAAGTTTTCATTCTACATGTGGATATTGGCCATTGGATATTTCCTTAGCTGGTGGATATCATCATAGCTCCATTACCAGTTGAGGATCTGGCCAATTGTGTACATATGTCCTGTACAGACAGGAGAAAAAGAAGTGCAGGTGAGGTTAGCTCACCAATTTCAATAACAAATTATACCTCAGTGTTGCCAGCTTTTGCAATTTTATCACATCTCTCGTGATATTTGATGTTTTTCTTAAATCTCAGCTTCTGGAGTCATGTGATTGCATGAGACTCTCATCTTTCATTTAAGTTGATCTTTTCCATTGGGGGGAAAAAGCATTTTCGACAAGCTCTACTGTCAACCCTACATGCTAAAGTCAAACCAAGCTTGAACTGGATTTTTTTATCAGAATCAATAAAATTAAGATCACTGAAAAATATATATATATTTTTATTTTCAGCTGCCTTTGCAACTTCCTTGTACAAGCCAGGACCATAAGTGGAAGTGCCAAAATATCATGAGTAATCCTTACTATATTTCCAACCCAACTGAAGGCATAAAGTAGTAGAAATCTCATGAGAGCTTCTTCTCAGGGTTTCTGGTCCAACTGTACAGCTGCAAAGAGCTCTGATTTGATTGTGGTTGAGCATCCAGGCTTTTCAGCACTTACATATTGTGATGGGTTCGGTCACAGAGACCCCCTTGGGACTGTCATCTGATGTGCTGAGACTACATCTGAGCCCATTTTCCGTGCCAGATTGGGACTCCAGAACACAGTCTTGTTGAGCCAGACACACTAGCCTGCTGCAACACAGACCCAGGTCTGGGCCATGCCTCAAAAGCTGCAGACTTTAACCAAAAACTGCTCAGCAGGTCACCTATCTCCAGCACCCAGACACCCATTTCCCAATGGGATCCAAACCCCAAATAAATTCATTTTACTCCGTATAAAGTTTATACAGGGTAAACTCATAAATTGTCCGCCCTCTATAACACTGAAAGAGAGATATGCACAGCTGTTTGCTCCCCCAAGTATTAATCACTTACTCTGGGTTTACTAATAAACAAAAGTGATTTTATTAAGTATAAAAAGTAGGATTTAAGTGATTTCAAGTAATAACAGACAGAACGAAGCAAGTTACCAAGCAAAATAAAACAAAACACACAAGTCTAAGCCTGATACATTAAAAAACTGATTACAGATATATCTCACCCTCAGAGATGTTCCAGTAAGCTTCTTTCACAGACTAGACTCCTTCCTAATCTGGGCCCAATCCTTTCCCCTGGTACAGTCCTTGTTAGTTCCAGCAGGCATCTTAGATGAAAAGCAGGGGCTTTCTCATGACTGGGACCCCCTTTGCTCTGTTCTACCCCCTTTTATATCTTTGGCACCAGGCAGGAATCTTTTGTCTCTCTGGGTTCCCACCCCTCCTTCTAAATGGAAAAGCACCAGGTTTAAGATGGATTCCAGTATTAGGTGACACGTTCACATGTCCTGTGAGACCCCCTCCATTCTTCCAATGCTGGTACGCACATATACAGGAAGGCTTGCAGGTAAATAAAACATTACAACCAATTGTCCTAGTCAATAGGAGCCATCAAGATTCTAAACCACCATTAATGGCCCACACTTAGCATAATTACAGTAGAACCTTAGAGTTATACTGCATATTCCTCATTTCAGATACAAGAATGATACATTCATACAAATAGGATGACCACACTCAGTAGATTATAAGCTTTGTAATGATATCTTACAATAGACCTTTTGCATAAAGCATATTCCAGTTACATCACACTTATAAACATAAAGCATGTGGAGTGCAACATCACACATACTATGTAGATGGGCACATTACAACCTACATAGATAACGGAAGAAAGTCCCAACCTTTTGCGAGTCTCCCATCATAAATTATATCTCTCAACCTTCAGATATGACAGTGTGTGATATAAACTATCAAAATGTGTGACACATGATTGGAATGTGGAGCACCTGGGTTTTGCTGTCCCTCATCCCATAATTGATTGAGTACAGTAGATTTTAACTATGAAGCCAGTTTTTAAGGATGTTCCTTCACTGTTACTCAAATAAGCCAGTTTTCTAATCTGTTATGTGGGTGTTGTTGTTTTGGGGAGGGTGACCCTGCTCAGAGGCTGGAGAACTGGGGACAATATCCTGGTTAGGCTGATTGTCCAGTGTACCAGGAAGCAGAGGGGCTTAGAGAGAAGGTCCCTGATCAGGCTGCTCACAGCATGAGGAGATTGGTGGAAAACTGCATGCCCAAGCTTCCCCCAAATTCATTTAATGAGCTGTCCCTGCCTATGCTGCCCCTCCACCTTATCTGTAGGTCTCTGCTGCTTCCCTATTGCCCTGCAAGGCACAAAAGACCATCAGCTGCTCCTCCAGCAGCTCCCTGGACCAAAACTGCAAGAGAAGACTCCCCTCCTTCTTCCTCAACCTCCGCCTCTACCAGCTGCTACTCCCTGTCCCAGAGAACTGCTAGAGAATGTGGTGCAGTGGAATAGGGAGCCCGAGTCAGCTCTAGTTCTGAAGGCTGAGCAGAGAATTCTGCTCCTCTTTTCAGATACAAGTTAGGGAGAAGTTTGATTTCTACTCTCTCATATTATATAGCCCAGATCTTACAGTCCTTACACAAGCAGAACTGCTGTTTAAGTCAGGCTTGAACCACAAGGGCCTTATTCTGTTGTGGGCTGCCTGGGTATGCTAATGGGGAAGAGCCTTGAGGAGCTAGTTAATGCCTACACTGCCGTCTACAGCAAGCCATAACTGGGGCATACCCTGCTCCTTTTTGACCACGCAGTGCAGCTTTCTGACCTCAGCTCTTCTGCCTTGCGATGACAGATTGTCTCTTGTAACTGATCTACATTTGGCACCACTTTGCAGCTCTTTTGCTCCTTGTGCCCTGTAGGCAGCACCTACCACTAAAGGCAGGATTTCTCCGTTCTGGCCAAATAGAGAGGTGGTTAAGATGCCTGTAGGTGAGTCACTGTGAGCATGTGTAGTTCACATGCCCAGAGAATCAAAGGAAAGGAAAACTAACAGGAGGGTGTAAGCAGGCATCCAATAGAGTTACATCTACTTATACTAACCTGCTGATGTGAAACACAAATTCACCTCGGAATTTTGCCCTGAGTACTTAGCTGTAAACCCTCAATTCAGATTTATGATATTCGCAATGCTTCTTTACATCCAGAGCTATGCAAAGAGTTAATCAGACATACTGTAAAACAATGCAACTACTTCAGCTTTAATGGAGTAGCAGCCACTTGCATTAGGTCTGCAGAGTCAAAATGGCAAATATAGGATTTTACCTTAGTGTGAAAGAATGAAATCAGGGTCGGGGGGGGTGTGTGAATATTTTCGATGATAGCTTTTTCTGTGGTCTTGCCACAAAGAGCAAGTTGTTTCACACACATACAAATGAATGAAACTTGGGAAAACTTTTATTTTTAACCAGGTGTTTTATAAAAATATTAATGAGTAGTATGTAAAATGTTTTCCCCAAATGAGCGTATTATTTCCAACTTTAGGTATATAAGCCCTCCCAAATTGTGCTTTGGGTGGCGTTTTTGTCTTTGTTTGTTTCGGGGAAGGGGGAGTGGAGGTGGTTCTGTTTGGGGTTTCAAGTCAGATGATAACTCAGATTTCCTCTCTCGGTTTGCATAGATGAGTATAAATGCTAGACCTAGACTGTTTCAGTTTGTACATTTAGATAGTAAGACTGTACAGACGTGTGGATGTGTTTTCCCCCTTTTATGGGATGATAATTTATTTGCACTAAAGTAGTAACTTGAAGCCTCAAGCAATATGGTGTTAAGCACTGTACATACACGTACTAAGACAAAGTCCTGTCCCAAAGAGCTTATGATCTAAGCAGATAAGAGAAACAAAGGGGGGAGAGGGGGGAAGAGAGATGAAGTGACTTGCCCAAGGTCACAGAGCTGGTTGGGGCTGGGATAGTACTCAAATCTTCTGATTCCCAGTGCAGTGCCCTCTCTACTTTAGATCATGCTACCTCAAAGCATGTGTAACTTAAGTGATGAATGGAGTCTTGGAGTCTAGGTGGTTTTAAAATAATTCCTGAAATGAGAATACATGATACCTATTAGTGTTTTGTAGCTGGCTCCCTTTCTGTTCTGCACACAAGCACACCACACTCACAAACAGACTATTTATAGATCATCTTTAAAATCCTTTGCTGCCTGGTGCAATTCAAGGTGTTGGCAAGGAGTTTTAAAACCACACTCTCAAGTAGCATGATCCCAGACTATGCAGAGTTTTGAAGATCCTTGCCAACACCTTGAATTGTACCTGAAAATGAATTAGAAGTCAGTGCAGAGATTTGCACATCGGTAATATGGTGTTTAGTGGCTCACTGCATTATCCACTGGCTGTTATTGGCTCTCAAGAGTGGTCATAAGTAGCCTGATTGTGGTAGAGTGCAACGTGAAAAACCAAAACGCCAAAGTGATTCACTTGTCTGTGTTCGAGAGCTTTATTATGAGTATTATCGGGGAAGAGAGGTGCAGAATTCAGCTTAATGCTGGGATTCTTCTTGTGTTCCATTTCCATCCCCTCTCTTTCTCAACTGTATCAGCATTTCTCTAATGAAAAGCTGTGCACAAAGTTTTTCTTTCATTTACCTCAGTATGCATCTACTCTAGCCAAGATCAAAATCTGGCCTTTTCTGGACTGAGGAACTGCAAGCCCTTTTAGAATGGTCCTAACTTCAACAGGGTCTATGTGCAGCATTCACAATTGTTCTCCCAAGCACAGAGGGCCTGCTCCATAATCCTTTGGAGCCAATGGAAAAAGTTCCACTGACTTCAACAGGCTTTGGATCAGCCCTGTAGAGAGACTGCAGTTTAATTTCTCAGCTACTGGAACTTGGTTGCATGTTTTCCATTAAAAAAAAAGGGAGAGACCTAGTTCTCCCATCTCCAACTTGCTGATCAAAATGATTACCACTGACCTGACTGAATCTTTCTCAAGACCTAGGTGAACTGAAAGCAAAAGTCACAAATTCTAACTACCAAGGGAGGACAAAAATCATTTGCAGTATTCTTAGCTTACATACACTTTGTTTAGAGACATAGGGCCAGCAGCTATTTAAAGGGCATCTAAATGAACCAATAGGCATCTAGTGGGATTTTTAGAAACACTGAGGCATGTAACTTCTATTGAAATCAGTAGGAGTTTAGGAGTCTGGGTGCTTTTGAAAATCCCATTATGCGCCTGTCTGCATCTTTAGGTAACTAAATACCTTTACAAATCTGGCCCATAATAACTAAATCACAGTAATTTCTTTGTTTACTAATTTATAACCCAAATAATGCACATAAATTAGAGATACTACTCTGCAACTAGTGAGCTTACACTAGTTTGTTTTGCTATAACCTGGCTAGATACCTGTTGGCTTAATTCTTTATTTTAATTCCCATGTTAACTGCAACGTCCAACGAAAAGACAAAATCTGAAATAAGCCAATGGTTTTTAAAATAATTTTAAAGTAATAGCCCAACATAATACATTAACTTCTCTTTGCTAGCAGCATCTAATTAATGTAAGCCACAGGATGATCAGCTAAGAGAAAGTGAATTAACTCCTTTATACTCAGTGCTCCTATTCTGTGGCTAGAAATGAAGTTTGTGCTGGGCAATCCTGACTCACAGCAGAGGGGTGTTATGCAAACTTTCCGTTTAAACAGCCAAAAATATGGGATTTTATATTTTCCAGACCTGTCTAGAGGTAATGATCGGAGCATTTAATACATTGAAATACAAACAAAAATAATATCCCGACATTGCCTGTGTTCCTACTTTCCCTGTTTATATTGGAGTGTCTACACATCAATTTGTCTACTGTTCATTTAAGAGCAATTGGTACATCTGCTTATATATGTATGTGAATTAGGGTGACCAGATAGCAAGTGTGAAAAATTGGGACAGGGGGTAATAGGTGTCTATATAAGAAAAAGCCCCAAATATTAGGACTGTCCCTATAAAATCGGGACATCTGGTCACCCTAATGTGAATTTAGTGCTGAAACTGAAGTCCCCACTCTGAAGAATAGGGACAGCAGAGACTGTCACTGCAGCTTCTCTTCACTACCTTGAGCCAGAGGGACTACAGTTGTAGGCATAAGAACAACATAGGGACTCTGGAAGCAAACACCGCAGCTTGTTCACTTGGGGATCTGAGTTCAAATCATTCAAATCCCAGGGAACGTTTCCCGCAGTAACTCAACCAAACCTCAGGTTTCCTTTTCTTCCTGTAGACATGTTCTTCTGCTCTCTGGGAATTGTGGGGCTTCATTTCTTAGCATACAGTTGCTAAGGGACGTGAGCATTTTCTTGTTTCTGTAATGAGCCTTATGGAGCACTACCAGAAGCTTAATGCAGAACTGCTGCAGTGGGGACAGGGGTTTCTCTCATGTGTGTGAAGGATGGTGTTCAGGCCACTTCCTGGGACCCCAGTAGGCCTTTAGGATTGAACAGTGATCCAGAACAGAAGCCTCTCACACAAACATGGGGGAGCATCCAGCTGGTGGGGCCCCAAAAATGATGAAAGGGAGAAGACAGCTATCATACCTCCCCTGTTTGGAGGGGGGAGAGCATGGGTTGTTGTGGGGAGGGGCAGTTGACTGAGGGTTGTCTTTGAATTTCTCCACTGGGTGAACTTCCTTTGCTGATGTTCACCCAAAATGTTGAACCTTGGCCGGAGACTTAATTGAAGTGGGTTCAAGGTTTGATACAAACATTTTGCTCTGCTCCAGTCACAGAGGGGTTAAAAAGCAGTCCAGGCTCCGCACCCACCAAGTCCATGGCTCTTTGGTGAGAATGGCTGCCAAACAGAACAAATTGTTCTATGAGGTTATTTTTTATGATGTGGACATGTAACTGGACTGAGCCCACAAACTCATTTCCCATCCTGTTAACCATTAACAGCCATCAGAAGGCAATGACTTTCATCCTCTATCAAACAACCCGGATTGAACTGGAGACTCAGAGATGAAAGACTCTACATCCAATTACCAATCCCAGGAGCCAGATATTCTGTTTTCCTGTGGGAAGTATGATTACTTAAGGCCCAAAAAATACACATTTAAAATCCTGAGGGAAAGTCTCTCAGCCTTTAACATTTAGCTTGAAGTCAATTATTTATCATTGTTTTATAGCATAGCATAGCACAGAAGTTACAGCACTTGTGGCAGGTGAGGTTTGCTTGGACCATTCACTGAAGTACAGAGGAAAAGAATAATAAAACATTAGTTTCTTCTGCTTTAAAACGTTGCATCTATTTTCCATTGTGTTGGTGGAGAGCAGGGATTTAAAGTTGTGAATTGCCTTGAGGCTGTGTTATCTTCCTCTACTTAGCAGCGGTTAGAGCTGCTCTTTTCGTGTGTGCTGGGTGAAAGTGACAAGGACTCAGAATGATTGAGGAAAGGGAATAAAATAAGGCTGTGATTAGTAATAACATGACTGCCTATTGTACCTGTGTAAAATAGGAACAACAACAATAATAATACTCGTTTGTAGCTGCAAGCAGTAACTCACAGGGGTATTGTGAAGCTTAATTAATGTTTTTAACATGCTCTGAGATCCTTGGATGGAAAGTCCTATATAATTGCAAAGTCATCTTATTTTTATTGTGCACAACTGACATAGAGTGACATTTTCAAAGACATTGGTGTGGGAGTTCAACTGTGATCCATGTTAAGATCTAGATTGTCCTTGGACAAGTCCCCTTTAAGGTGAGGGTTGCCTTTGTGTCAGTTTTTCTGCTGTTATGGCTGCAGAGCTATTAAAAAAATTGCTAGTAACCATTTTTATAATTAAAAATGCAGGTTTTTTTCCACTTTCCCACTGTACAAAAATAGCTGAACTGTTTCTATTCCAACTTGCCAAAAGAATTCATCTTTAGGCATATACAAAACCTGGAAAATTCCATCTCTTTCAAATGGTGACATTTCTGGAAAGTTATGAGCAGCGTACCATCACAAGATGATACACTGTGTAGTTTAGAGAGGAGATGAATAAGGAGATATGATGGGGTATATGTAGCAATGAATGGTACAGAGAAAGCAAATTGGGTGCTGCTTTTTACCCTCCCCCATAACGTAATAATGAGAGGGCATCAAAAGAACCAAAAACCAACAAATGTAATACTGACAAAAGGATTTTTTTTTTTTACACAACACACACAACTCACTGCCACAAGATATCATTGAAGCCAGAAGCTCAGTCGAATTCACAATAGACATTTATATGGATAATGAAAGCATCCACAGTTACATTATATAGGATTAAAAAATGACATAAACCCTCATGCTTTAGGGCATAAACCAACTACTAACTGCCAGGGCTTACTTCCCCAGTAGGCAGATTATTCCAGTATAGTCCACTATGGAGATCTTTATACCTTCCTCTGAAGTACTAACCTATCCTTGCAACAAAGCCCGTTGCCAACTGTGTCCACAGATCTATTCAGGGGACACCATCACAGGGCCTAATCACATCAGCCACACTATCAGAGGCTCGTTCACCTGCACATCTACCAATGTGATGTATGCCATCATGTGCTAGCAATGCCCCTCTGCCACGTACATTGGACAAACTGGACAGTCTCTACGTAAAAGAATAAATGGACACAAATTAGATGTCAAGAATTATAACATTCATAAACCAGTCGGAGAACACTTCAATCTCTCTGGTCACTCGATTAGAGACCTAAAAGTCGCAATATTACAACAAAAAGACTTCAAAAACAGACTCCAATGAGAGACTGCTGAATTGAAATTAATTTGCAAACTGGATACAATTAACTTAAGCTTGAGTAGAGACTGGGAGTGGATGGGTCATTACACAAAGTAAAACTATTTCCCCATGTTTATTTCCCTCCCCCCCCCCACCCTCACTGTTCCTCAGACGTTCTTGTTAACTTCTGGAAATGGCCCACCTTGATTATCACTACAAAAGGTTTTCTTCCCCCTCCCCCCCCCCCACGCTCTCCTGCTGGTAATAGCTCATCTTAAGTGATCACTCTCCTTACAGTGTGTATGATAACACCCATTGTTTCATGTTCTCTGTGTGTATAAATCTCCCCACTGTATTTTCCACTGAATGCATCCGATGAAGTGAGCTGTAGCTCACAAAAGCTTATGCTCAAATAAATTGGTTAGTCTCTAAGGTGCCACAAGTCCTCCTTTTCTCTAGTACTGGCTGCTCTAGGAGACAGGATACTGGGCTAGTCAGATCATCACAGATATTTTGCATGGCAAGTCTTATGTTCTGACCAAAAAAAGTCTAACCTGATCTTGGCCATCAGCCAATATTTCTAATGGAAATTATGTTTCACTGTACCAGGACAAGTATATCATTAACCCTTAAATGCCCAAATGGTGTGCTCACAGGGTTAAGCACAAAACCCATTTCTGTTTGCAGGATTGAGCCCTTAAAGGCTAAACTCTTTGCTGCAGCAATCATGATTCTTATTTTTCTTTAAAGTGCCACAAATATTGGTGGCCCGGTATGAATAAATTGGGACGATACCTGACAGTATTTGCAGGATTGGGCCCAAAGTGGGTACCAGCAAGTGGAATTCCCACCCACGTTAAACAGAATCTTTACACACTATATTTATTCTAAACTTGCCCCCTTGCTGAGGTTCAGCTTTGAGTAACTCAGATAACAGAAAATATAAAGCTCAGCCTGATCTTTCTTCCCAGGTTTGTCTGCTCCTAGGGTTTCTCTGCAGAGACATCTCCATCCTATGCCCTAATTCCTCTGTCCAAAGAACCATTTCCATGTCCTGTATGCTTACGGTGGGTCTAAGAAGCTGCAAGGAATCAGTTGGTTTGTGCAGGTTCCAACCACTGCTTATAAGGTTAGGTCAATGCAAAAATCCTACCACCCTGTCGCTCTGTGTATAATAATGTTTGATATTACAATGTGTGGCACAATCAGGATGGCCCTGGTTGGCTGTAACTGCTCTGCTTTTCCTCTCCCAAGCATGTCTTGCTCTAATAAAAGCAGAATTTTTACTTTTGCCTATTTTTCCAAGACTGAAGTTTACTCTTTTGCAGTTGAGTTTAAATATTATCTACTGTATTTGTTTATTTTGTCTCAAAATCCATATTAAATATTTCAGACCAGATTCTGCCTCCCTTATGTTGAATAGTAACTTACTCCCACCGTTGATCTCCATGTGACTACTCAAAAAGTAGAGTTCTATTCAGCATGAGTAAGGGTAGCAGATTCTGGCTTATAGAAAGCAAAGTCTGAAAAGAAAAGGCCAGTCAGTTACCCAGACTATTTAAAGATATTTTTCATCCCTTTTCAATTGGTTTTCTCATAGAAGAGAATAATAACTATCAATATTGGGAGGGGAAAATAGGAGAAATGTAAGTTGGGAGGAGAGGAAAAGACTCAGCCTTACTTTATAGTACATTTTAGGAGTGTTGCAAGGGGTAAATATTAATATTAGCAAAGCATTTTGACATTGTCTGGCAGAGGGGATCTATAACAGAAGGTCAGGTTATTGTTATTTGTTGCCTTATTTTTTTAAGTTAGTAATGCAGGGAAATCTCTTGTTGGATTTCAGCATTTCTCAGTGCAACATTAGACAGGTACCGGTGCAAAGAAATATTTCTTTGAAGGAACAAATGTTCAATAGAATTACGGAAATTAAAAAAGGAATGCTTTTCGTTGTG
The DNA here is from genome assembly GCF_015237465.2 of Chelonia mydas. NCBI lineage: Eukaryota > Metazoa > Chordata > Testudines > Cheloniidae > Chelonia > Chelonia mydas. The sequence goes on from NC_057851.1 coordinate 159,672,266, forward strand.
GATTTGAAAAAACAACAGGGTCTTGCTGCCATAGGAGTAGAGTGAACTACTGAAGTGCTGACTTTACAAAAGAAGTTTCTATAATGTTTTGCCAGCGAAAAAGCAATGGCACTGTTGATCATTTAAAAGTCTGCTGCTACCCAAAAGCCAACAACAGTGACTGAACACGGTGTGCTAAATGCACTTGCTTTCATTTTACTGTGTAATGTATCAACCACCTTCTTTATGGTACCTTGCTTTCAAGTGAAGGCAGGGAATTCAGACTGCTTTTGAGACTACAGCAAATCCTTAGCTATCATGGTGTGCCAAGAAAGAATGCTGTTTACTGTGCCATTAAGTAATTACTGTTATAGGCAATGGTGATACATGACTCCATTGCATATAAGCTACTGTTCTTCACATGTTCTGGTCAGAAAGAGAAATACTCATTATTGTAATATAATATTATTTATTATGTTAATTGTTTTCTGAGCACTGCAAATGTAGATAGCACTTTACTGAAGGCTTGATTCTGCATACCTTACTCACCTAAGTAGTCCATGGATTTCCGTAAGACAGCTCCCTGAGTCGTAAGAGGTGAGGACATTCACTGTCCACCAGAAGACTCTTAGCATGTTGCAGGACCAAGCTCATCAGCAAGGACTAAAAGGTGGAGCCTTCATAGGACAAGGAGCCATTTTTCATTGAAGTCAATGGCAAAACTTCCATTAACATAAATGGGAGCAGGTTTGGGCCTCGGATCCCTTCCTCGAGGAGCTAACAATTGAAATATACTATCACACACACAAAAACTATGTTAAGGTTGCAAATTCAAGTACTCAAAAGTTATGAAATGCCAGAATTAAGGGTTCCCTGTATGGCATAAAAAATAATTTGTCCCCCTTGTGTGTACGCATTATGATACATTCTTTAATTATATGATTTTTTTCCTGTCTCATTTAATGACCAGAATGGACAGTGCTCACTTCATGAGCAGTTACTCAATGTTTTACTTTATTCTCAGTGTTCATTGTGTGACCCTAGCCCTTATTTACAGCACTCTATTCAAACTCTGAATATAAAATTATTAAGCACAGGGGGATGAAGGTCAAAAGTTTCCACTAATTTTGACTGCCCATTTTGAGGTGCCTTTTCTTCCATTAAGTGACGTGTTGAACTAAACAGGACAATGTCATCAGCAAAAATGAGGCAATCCAAGAGTGCTTTATCGTTCGTCCATAAAATTCCTCAGTTGCCGTCTTCAGTTACTTCCCTCATGACATAAACGGCGACTACGGTGAACAATAGTGGGGACAAAATACGCTCTTGCCTTACTCCACTGCAAACCATTGTCTGATGTTGTCCGCATCTCTGACTGCACGTTTGTTACCATATAGATCCTAATTATTTTTGCTGGTATTCCATAATATGTCATAATTTTCCAAAGACTGTCTCTGTGCACCCTGTCAAAAGCCTTCTGGAAATCTATAGAATTTTTCACAAGAGGTGTTTACCGCTCCACACTTTTTGTTCTATAATATATCTGGGAACAACAATATGGTCAGTACATGATCTCAGTAGTCTAAACCCCACTTATTTCTCTCTAATTTGGAGAGCTATTTGTGTCTTGATACGTTCCAGAATAATGTGGCACATGGTTTTCCAAGGCACTGAGATAACGTGACTCCTCTCCAGTTATTGCAGTTGGTAAGGTCACCCTTCTCTGGCAATTCTGACACAGCAAAACAAGTTGGTTTATTTATCAAAAAGGAAAAGACAAAATATATGGCTGTAAATGTCCCAAAAGCAGCCATCGGAGTAGATGAAGAAACAGTAGACAAAGTAAGTCAATTTACTTATCTAGGGAGGGAGGTGTGCAGTGATGGTGACACCATGCTAGGTGTCAAGCAATAAATATCAAAAGCAGCAAACAACTTTCATAAACTTGAAAAGATTTAGAAAAGCGGTATGATTACACTGATTCCAGCATTACGTCTGTCCTCATTTATGGAGCATAAGCTCATAAATCTACAATAGACATTGATAAGTAAATCAACTCATTCCAAAGTAAATATGTGGGGACGATCTTCAGAGTCCACTGGGAAGAGTATCTTGCAACATCAGAAATTCTAAGTAGAGCAAACCAACCTAAAGCATGGTAAGAGGATGATGATGGATGTCTTTAGGACATACTTTAAGGATGTCACCCACACAGCTTTAACATCAAGTGAGAAAATGGATACCACCTAAGAAGAGAAAAAGAGGGTGACCTAGAGAAACATTATGCTGAACAGTAGAGAAAGAAGCCAAATCCATCAACATGCCACTCAGAAGCCTGAACAGACCAACACAAGACTGAAATAAACGGAGAGAAGTAGTAGATGCCTTGTGCACCTGTGGGTGTGGAAAGACGAAGAAAGAAGAACCTGAGATGCCTAGGACCCAATTTTTTTTCAGAGTACTTAGCATTATATAGCACTTTCTACATTCAAAGCACAGCTCCAATTGTCTTCAGTTGCAGCTGTGAGTGCTTATGCAAGTTAGACCCAAGCATCTCAAGTTGAGCACCCAGAAATGAGGAATGCACAAATAATGACTACCTGTGAAAAGTTTGCTTTAAGTGATATGCCTAGCATCAACCAGGAACTCTATGGTAGAGGCATGGATAGAATCCAGTTCTCCAGGGCAGCAATCAGCTGTCTTCACCAAGAGACAGTACTTTCTCTTCCTGCAGTCTCTTGCATCATTCACTACACATCTTCTTCATCAGCAACAAATGAGGCAGGGTCCTAAAGACAACAGTTTCCTTCACTACACAGCCCTGATTCATCCCCCCGTGTAGGTCCGCCCTGTACACTGAATGCGCAGGAGTCCTGGGGCAAAAAAAAAGTATGTGAAAATGCCATTAAAGACTATACAATAGCGCATACACACAAGAAGGTTGAGTTAATGTTGTACAGGTATTTCCCAACTTTTGAGGGCTGGCTTTGCTTATGCGGTATTTTTAACATATTTCTGGTGTGTAATTTCCTAGGTTTTTAAAAAAGCAAACTGAAAAGCAAACAAATTCCAGCACAGTTCAGCAGCAGATCTGGAACCTTTTGGCTCAAAGCCATTGAGTCAACAGAGTAACTGATAGCAGTAGTAGGTTGCCTGGCACTAAAGGGGGAAGAGAGACACACACTTTACTGGTGGGTTTCACAGATATTTGCTGACCACCAAGGAAAAATGAGACTCAGGACTCTTCAGGGAGTGTGTTCTAGTGGTCATATCCCTTCCGTCTCATGTCCTCCAGCCTGTCTCTGTCCCAGTCCTGTATCTTCCCCACCCCTGGCTACTCATCCCAGACCCATTTTCTTTGCCATCCACTCCACTCCTGAGACATCTCATCCTAGTCCCAGTCTCCTTACCCAGCCAGTTTCCCTGCTTAATTCCCCATCTGAGTCCCACTCTCTTCCTCTCCCAGTCCCTTTCCTGCCTCGAATCCCTGTCTCCAATCTCCTTGCCCAGCCAGTCTCAGTTCCACCTCTTGGCTCCCTGTCCAATCCGTCTCTCCCCACTGCCCCAGCTTGCAGTTGCCCCATTCTCTCCATCTCCTCCTGCCGTCATAAACACTGGCTGTCAGTACCAGTCTCCCTCCACAAGCTCCTCATCCAATCTCAGTCTTCCTCACCCGAGGGCTAATTCTTTATCGCAGTCTCTCTCATCCCTGTATCCTTGTCTCACTCGATTTGCCCAGCCACTCCCAGTTCTTTCCCCGCACCCTGGCATCTCATTAGATCTTCCCCTCACCCTCAATTCCTCCCACCATTGGTTCCCAACCCCAGTCTCCTTTTGCAGCCAATCCCAGTCTTCCTCCAACCTCCAGCAACTTGTCTGATCTCAGTGTTCACCAGTCAATTAGTTCTCAGTCACACACACCCTTGTTCCCTCACCCCACCCCAATTATTTGCCTAAATTCCCTCCTGCCTTCTGGCTCTCAGTCCCAATCTCCTTGCCCTGCCAGTCATAATATTCCTTCCTGCCATCCTCCAGGCAGTGCCAGTTTATTCCCCTGACTCCCAGCCCAAGTCTCTGTACCCAGCCAGTCCCAGGCTCTCCTTGAGTCTTCTTATGCTGCCAGCCATGGTTTCTTTCCCCACTTCCTGTCCCAGTCTCATCAGGCTCCTTGACCCAAATTACTCCTTTCATTCCCCTGGTTTGTATGTAGGAACTCTGTTGTGATGGGGCATGCACAGTCCGGTTACATGTAAGAATTGTGAGGGAATGAAACATGCTCAGCTGCTATATGCATATGCAGTCTAGTCAGCACTAGGAGCTGTGGGAGGCTCAAGCCATGCTAACAGAGGATGAAATCTTTGGAGCATGCGCATGTACAAACTGAGATTTTTTTCAAAGGCTTATAACTTGGCCAAAATTGGGTGGATTTTTATTGGGACAGCAAAAGGCCACTCCCGGCAAACTTTCAATTCCATACTCCAAAGGCCTGGGAACACTAGATATTCTTAAATAAAAGGTAGGCAGGATTTTTCTAACAGTGCAAAACAACTTATTGTTTCCTAACCTCATTTTCAGAAACAGCTGAACCATTGTGCCTGAAACTTTCCAAAAGCATTCAGGCTGAGGCAGACACTCAGCATGGAAAATTTCAGCCTAAATGGTTAACATTTGTCAAAGTTACAAGCAACTAAAAACAGGATGTTGTAAGAGGAAGCATTGGGCAATCTAAACTAGAGGTGGTGCTATCAAGGCAATGGCAAATTGGACTCAAATTCTGCAGCAAGTTCCCCTGAAACCTGTGACAATACAGTGCAGAAATCTGGTGACTGACAGCTACATTTAAATTTAAAAATGGAAATCGTATTGAATAAAATACGGAAATGAATACTACAGTCAATATGTTGGCCCCCATGTTCGTTGATTTAAAAAATGAATTTTGTTTATTTTATTCAGTCCCCACATTTTCAATTTGTACTTAAAGCATTGATTTTTTTATTGACAGCCCATATTCCATTGTAGAGGTCGTTGGGGGAAAGTTTAAAGTGTTAGTAGCTGGATAAGGAGCAGCTGGGACGTTTGGCATCCAAAAAGATGTGGGAGGTAGTTTGAGATTGTGGGCTACAAATATTATTAACCAGCTATTTCAGCTAAAGTGAGTTGAAGTTTAAATTATTACATTAAAATTGTCATTTTTAGGGGGTTTTAGCATTAACCCAGTGAGATGCTCACACCTTTCAGAACTATTGTTTCATGCTCTCTACAGGTTCAGCTAGATTAATATTGCATTGATTTCCATTTGGTTAACTTGTAAAAGGCTTTCTTTACAACCACAAGGACTAGAACCCTAATGGCTTAAAAATGAAAATTTATATTCCAGACCGTATTTGTGAGAGGAGCAGAACTGCAAAATATGTGGGGTTCTGAACATGAGGTAATCGATGAGTTCAAGGGCAAGAATATGTGGGTGGATCAGCACTGGTGGGCTTCAGGAAAGGAGTGGCTTTTAAGGAGGAACTTGAAGGAGAAGAGGGGAGGGCACATGGAGCATACAAGTAAAAGTATGCTACAAGTGACGTCCAAGTGAAGGGGGTGGTATGTGAGATGCACCTCACTGCATGATAAGGAGACATGGATGCTGTAACTAGAGAGAGGACTGAGAGTATGGACCTGGCTGAGGATTAAGAGGAGATATAGGCAGGAGTTGGGGACAAAGTGGAGTCATGTGGAGCCTTGAAGAGGGGAATTGGAGAAGAAATTAGTAACAGAGTTGAGGGGAGGGGGGGTGACACGGTTAGAATGCCAGTGTAATGTACCCTGCAGGTGGGCTTTTCTAAAGCACTAAGTGATATAAGAGCACAAGTTTCACCACAAATCAATGAGAATTGTCCTTCTATGTTACTTATAAAGGAATAGTTGTTAGGCACCTAGATGCTTTTGAAAATCCCATTATTAGTGCTTTAGAAAATGCCACTCTGCACCTTTTATGCTAATTTAGGCCAAAATTTCCAAATCTGAGTGCTTGAAGGTATGCTCCTAAATCCTTATGAAGGTACCCAGCTATAAAGGGCGTGATTTTCAAAAGTACCAAACACCTTCAACTCCCATTGACTTCATTGGGTGCTCAGCACCTCTGAAAATGACTTTAGGCTCCCAAGTTGGAAAATGTTGTTCTTGGTCTAAAAATGAGCAGTCAAAGATGGCATTGTTTAATACTCAGGACCAAATTAATGTAAATTATTGTAGCTTATGCACCAGCATGGTGGAAGGGTGGAGTTAGAGCAGGAAAAGCAACTATTAGGAGGGTATAAGAAAGTGTAAGATAAAACAGTTTTGTTTCATACCCTCCTGTTGGATGCATTTAAGAATATAAGAATAGCCATACTGGGTCAGACCAATGGTCCATAGCCCAGTATCCTTTCTTCTGGTGGCCAGGTGCTTCAGAGGGAATGCACAGAACAAGCAATCATTAAGTGATCCATCCCCTGTCACCCATTCCCACCTTCTGGAAAACAGAAGCTAGGGACACTTCAGAGCATGGTTTTACATCGCTGCCTATCCTGGTTAATAGCCATTGATGGACCTATCCTCCATGAACTTATCCAGTTCTTTTTTGAACGCAGTTATAGTCTTGGCCTTCACAACATCTAGTAAAGAGTTCCATAGGTTGACTGTGTGTTGTGTGAAGAAATACTTCCTTTTCTTTGTTTTAAACCTATAGTTTATTCATAGCCCCCACCCTTGCCTCCCACTGTACAAAATTATACCAAATTATGATGAAGAAATGTACACGACTTTATACATCACGTCTGAATTTGGCCCTAAGACTTTCTGAGCAAAGACGGTAGCAATGGCCACATTGCCCCTTCTATGTACCTGTCAAGGGAGACTGTAAAGAGGAAAACTGATAGGTTCCCTTTGTGCAGTATTCCCCACTGGTGGGGCAAAGCTTACCTTACACAAAATGATAAGTGTCTACGGTCCCCAGTACCTGGTGATCCCCTCAGAGGCCCTGTGCCTTGCACCAACTCCAGGGAACCTGATCCTCCTTTCCAGCTGCCTGGCAGTGCTGCTCAAATGGAGCCCTCCCAAATGATTCATACCCCTAGAACCTTGTCAAGGGAGATTCCATTGGATGGATGGCTCTGTGGAAAAGGTGCTGAATTATCTTTGTATAGGATTCCTCGCTGATATCTGGTGGAATGTTAAAAAACAATGCATGGATCCCTAACCCACTGGAGTTCATTATAGGTGGGGGGGCGTGGGGTGTCTGTTGCCACCAAGGAGCGTAGGGTATTTTACTTGTAGGAGGAATGATATGGCTCCTTGACATTGTGTTGAAGAAACCTGAGGGACGTTAGGGGATGTAAAGTGAAAATAGAGAAAAGGTGAGAAATAATTTTCCTTACAGTATACTGAAAATAGAAATAATCTGGACAATTACCGTAGCTGATTAATGACTGTCTGCATTTTGATGATTACCCCCCAAAGAAGTGATAAATGTCCATATTACCTGTTCATCAGCTCTCAGATGGTACAGTAGCTCTCCTAATATGGCAATTATTTTTCAAAATCATACCCTGAATCTAAGGCATAAGGGTAAGGTGAGTTATCTTAAAATAGAGTGCATCAGATCAATAGATTCAAAGATGAGTAGGTTGTGTGGCTTTATGCAGTTTAAACATTTGTGCAGGGAGTCTACCCGCACAGAGTATTATTGACAGCTACAGATCAATGCTAATTTTTGATCATTTTCAACCTACAAAAACCTCTTGACCCTGTTATCACCTTTGGGGCACTTCAAGTAGTCAAAAGCAATCACAGTAGACAGGGTAAAACTGTCAGAATTCTTAAGACTCTGAGCAGTCTTGACCACCCTCTAGGAGCAGGCTACTCAGGAGAGGTTAGTCAAGAAGACATGCACATTGCATTCTGGATGCCACTGCCTTTCAGCTGCCTGAAAGACTATGCTAATTTGTTTCTGGACTTTAAGTGACTTCAGTGCTCATGAATTAAAAAATAAACAAACAAAAGAGGCAATCTGAAGTGAGTCTAAATGCATAAATTATTCATGCTTCATATTCCCTCATTTTATATTTTGAAAGTATGTTAAAACAAGTATGTTATTTTAAAAAACTTTTCTTTGATCATAGTTTACAGTCAGAGCAGTGAAATTAGCTGGACAAAGTATTTATTGTTATCTGTTTATACTGCAACTCAAAATGTGCTAGATACTTTACAGCAGTGGTTCTCAATCAGGGATACACACACCCCTGAGAGTATGCAGAGGTCTTCCAGGGGGTACCTCAGCTCATCTAGATATTTGCGTAATTTTACAATGGGCTACGTAAAAAGCACTAGTGAAGTCAGTACAAACTAAAATTTCATATAGACAATGACTTATTTATACTGCTTTAAATACGATACACTGAAATGTAAGTACAGAATTTATATTCCAATTGATTTCTTTTATAATTACATGGTAAAAATGAGAAAGTCAGCAATTTGTCAGTAACAGCGTGCTGTGACACTTTTGTATTTTTATGTCTTATTTTGGAAGTAAGTAGTTTTTAAGTGAGGTGAAACTTGCGGGTATGCAAGAGAAATTAGCCTCCTGAAGAGGGTCTGTAAAGGTTGAGAACCATTGCTTTACAGAACACACAGAAGGATGTGGTCCCTATGTGGAGTAGACTTCAAAGTTGTGCAAGGATGTGGCTACAGAGACCAGAGGTCATCCTCCATTTTCGAAGGTGTGGTTCTGGACTGCCGGGGGCAGAACAGACTGTGGCTGGCTGCATCTTACAGCAAGAGTTGGTCAGAAATTTTCTGACAAAACAGTTCAGTTGGAAAATGCCAGCACACCAAACCTAAGTTTTCACAAAAGTGAGTCAGGTATGATTAACCTTCTCCAAACCACTTCTGAAACCTGCCTGGTTCCCTGGCAGCTCTCTGCCATGCGCTCTGCCCAGGGACTGGGGACCACAGGCTTTGAGGGTCTGCAGCTCCAGGGCAGTCAGCATGGCAGGGTTTTCAGGCTCACTGCCCTGGAGCCAGACTCCGGGAAGTCCTGGGAGGCCCAGCTCTAGCCAGGGCTCTGAGGATATGTCTATACTGCAGCTGAGAGATGTGATTCCCATTGTGGGTAGACAGACTCACAGTAGCTCAGCTTGAGCTAGCATGCTAAAAAGAGCATTGTTGATATTGCTGCCCAAGTCCAAGCCTGCCAAATCCCCTGGTCCAAGCTTGCACGGCTAGCCCAAGCCACCGCCAGTGCTGCAACATCCACGTTGCTATTTTTAGTGCGCTAACTCGAGCCAAGCTAGTGCAAGTCTCTCTGCCTGCGCTGGGACTCTCACCTCCCAGCTGCAGTACAGGCATGCGCTCAGAGTCAAGGCTCCAGGAGCCTGGAAATTCCGGGGGCTCTCGGGGCTTACAACTGCCAGTCAAGTAACTTTACTCACACGAGTAGCCCCCAGTAAATCTAACAGGAGCACTGCTGATGTGAATACAGTTAATTAAACACCTGCGTGTTTGCAGGATTAAGCCTAACGTAATGACCTAGTGACTGCGAATAGGTTTCAGAGTAACTGCCGTGTTAGTCTGTATTTGCAAAAAGAAAAGGAGTACTGTGTAGGTATTGTTTCATGGTCTCTGTGTATATAATGTCTTTTGCAGTTTCCACAGTATGCATCCGATGAAGAGAGCTGTAGCTCATGAAAACTCATGCTCAAATAAATTGGTTAGTCTCTAAGGTGCCACAAGTACTCGTTTTCTTTTTGACTGAGAATAATAAGCCATAAACAGCAAGGATGGGAAGGACAATGGTTACAGCCATCAGATCTCACGGTTACTCAGTTATGGTTTGCAAACATCTTGATTTTTGTTAGTTTTTAATGGTGAATGAATTCACTCCTTGTAGGCAATATGGAAGCAGTGGATATGTGAATGTGGAGAGTGGGTGGCTTTGCAAACAAGGATTGGGAGGGTGTTCCATGCAATGGCCTTGCTCCTGCAATCTGATCCACGGGTGTTGACTTCTGATCTGCAGGGGTGAACTCTTACCATGATACAGAGTTCCACTGAAGTGGGTTTAGTTCTCAATGGGCAGAAGGGGTCCGCCTGTGTGAATCAGATTGCAAAGTCAAGACTATAGGGGCTGCATGAGCTAGACCCAGAGTTGGAAGGAGTGATGAGAATGCTGTTCCTGGTTTTAAGAAATACCCCATTCTGTACTTAAATATCCCCAAAGATTGCTGTGATACACTTTGTGAGATGTAGCATGATTGGCCGTTACTATAGAATACCATAATATTTGTGAACTAAAAATCACGTGAAAGAATGTTAAATACTATTAAATTAAAGACATAATCATTAAAACATTATTCCACCCTCTTTCCAGTGTTATAAAGATCAACTTTTGATCTGAGTCATTGGGAGGATGTGCGGGATAAAAGCCTTAGCAGCCTATTCCAGGAGAACTTCTCCCTAGCATGTTTAAAAAAAAATAATACCTGTAAACATTTTGCTCTTCAAAAAGTGTCTATAGGAGCCAGGGATACAAGTCATCCCTGGCAAGAATGGTTTTGCAGTCTCCAGAGGACAGGATGAACCACAGGCAGGGAAATCCCTCCATCTCTGTTTTAGTTCAAACACTGGGGAGGACTATAAATAATTAAACATTAGGAGTTAGTGGGAAAGCTATAGAGGATTATTGGAACAATGCAATTTTTCTTTTTATTTAAGAAAATTCTCTATTTTGTAGCATTGTTGCCACTAGAACCGTCCCCTGATTGTATGGTTGACAAGAAGCAGAGCCATTGATTTTTGTCTGATGCTTATATTCCTGTGTTTGAACCTTCCACAAGCCTTTGTGTAACAACTCAGAAGCGATAATTTAATGTCATGTGGTCCCTCCTCTCCCCGCCCCCCGAACCATTGGATGTAAATTTTAGGCTTTTAAAAGTTCTGTTTTAAAGGCTATTAGATAACTGTCCTCATAAAAACTATTAATACAGACCACAGCCAATTGTAAAGCTAATTTTAATCATGTTTTGTGCCAACATAATTTCTGATGCCAGATTTTTATGCCAAGCATGAACTTCAATTTGAGCTCTGTACTTTAACCTACAGTTCATAATTTTGCATTCAGCTGTATAGGGGTTTGGCTGTGGCAGTTTGAATGCTTCCACTTTCAAGGATCTAAGCCATAAATGTTTATTAAAAGAATCTATAATGAAATCAGTTTTGTTATTTTTTTAATGGCTGCCTTGAGTATGTTGGATGACTGAATGCAGGTTGTTAATCATTAAGTACTCATGTTACAAAAAGCGTTTGATAGTATTGCCATCTAGGGGCTGAACTAAATTCTCCATACTGAAATAAACTGTAATTGAACAGGTGCTGCTATTGACACTATACATATGTTTTTGCTTTATAGCCCACATGCTTTCCATGTTTCTTATGACAAAAGATATCTCTAAATGTCCCACAGCAGCCAACACTTTTCTATATATAATCTGTTCGAGGTGATTGCTATTTGCATTTGAGCTTATGCTTTTTTGGCAGTGATGACTGGGAATTCCTAACAAGGAATTTTTTTTTTTTTTTTTGCATTATTAATCTTGTCAGTGTTTGCCCTGTTTAACGGGAAGAGGAATCATTTATCAGAAAAATATGTTTATCATTTGTATTTGTGTCATCTTCAGATTTAATATTCATAATGGTCATTCGGATGTGGTGCTGTATTTATCTAAACCACTAACTCCTTGTGGGGAAATAACTATTTAAATATTTATGATCTAACTTTTAATATTTAAAAAAGAAATTAATATTTCTGTAAAATTTGTATCAGTCTGGTAGCTTAACAAATGTTTAAATATTAAACAATTTCTAGTGTTAACATTTAACAACTTAATATGACTTATTGAAGCAAGGAAATTGACTTTAGCAGTTTTTGCTACATAAAGGAAACTAAATTATCAGTCCTTTTCCTGACATCTATGTAATCAATGCAAAAGCAGAATTAAATATATTAGTGGCCAATGGAGAAACTCCCCCTGGTCCCCGATGAGATTTATATCGAAATTTGTTAGTCCTCCTGCTTATTTCCAGCCATCTTCTCTTCAAAGTGGGTTTTTCAAATTGTTCTCTATATTTCTGTACGCTACACAGGCCATCATTTTAAGGAAATTCAGAGACCCAAGTACATCTTATCTTGTGAACTTGTTGTTGGGTAACATCTTAACCATGTGACTTATGGGAGACATTTTACTCCATTTCTAATGGTGATTTAACCTTGGGGATTGTTATATTTTCAATATGGGAACCAAACTATGCTCTCAGTGATGCTGGTGTACATCCAGATTACATTGCTTTAATTTGCCAGAACATTATGTGATACCAGTCAGTATGGTATTCACATGATTCCTGAATACACTATGGGGGGGGGGTGTTATTAGGGTGACCGGATGTCCCGATTTTATATGGACAGTCCCAGTATTTGGGGCTTTGTCTCATATAGGTGCCTATTACTCCTTCCCCCGTCCCGATTTTTCACACTTGCTGTCTGGTCACCCTGTGTGTGTTGTACAAAGAGAGCCACTGTGACTAGCATAATACAGATCCTAGAGAGCCTTCAAAGTGATGGCCACTCTGGTCCTGATGCAGCACAGCATTTGAGCACATGCTTAACTTTAAGCATGTATGGAACTACTCACATGCTTAAAGTTGAGCATGTGCATAAGTGCTTTGCTAGATAAGGTTCAGAGTGCTCTGCACCTTGCAGAATTGAGCTTACTTAGAAGATCTGTGCCCTACAAACCACAAGAGTTTCTATTTAAGGCTTATCTGTAGTAATGCACATTCAGTGAGCCCAGCTGCCAGATGTGTTACTCTGTGAAATGATTGTGATATCTCTAGAGTCAGAGCACCAGTTGCCCAGTCCAATGCTGGTGTAAACCACAAACACTGATTATTGCCATTTAAACTAAATGAGAAAATGTTCTGTATTCCTGCTGCAGGGAACAAAGCATCAGGCTCACTTGTTTGGACTGAAACCTTTTACTATGTATCACATTAACGTTGTGGCTGTAAACAACGCTGGCCAAGTTTCGAGTCCCTGGACTTCTGTGACCACGCTAGAAGCTTCACCAAGTGGTCTGAGCAACTTCACTGTAGAGAAAAAAGAGAATGGCAGGGCATTGTTAATTAAATGGTCAGAGCCTTCCAAACCCAATGGAGTAATTAAGGTAATCTTTATCCTGAAACCTCGTTCATCACAGTTTAAAGGAAAATGCCAAATATCATGTCTGAAAACTTTTGCTAAAATTCACTAGACTTAAAAAGGAGTTATTTGAAGACACCCATCCCACCCCACCCCACCCACCCACAACTGCGCAAGCATGATGTGGTGAAGAGATTGTCTGAGCAATGCTTACTTTCTAGGTAAATGCAAATTCAGATATTTATTGCTACTTATATGCTTTCTTGCAACTGTGAGTATCTAGAACACTGAAGAAATCCTGCCCTTCAAAGTCACGGGAAATAATATTTTAAAAGCTATGTTTTCAGGCCTAATGAGTTTAATGTCGCTCTTCATTATATAGAACGGTGTCTATTAAGGGGATATTTTCAGCTTAATTTAGCCTTATGCCCCACATTAGGTTTTGTTACAACAAAGTTCAATAGAAATGTTGCTATGAAGTTTGGGGGTTTCTTTTAAACAGTTTTTGTTGGGGTGTAAATATTAACCTGCAATGGCTGTTATGTTGTGGTATTTGAGAGCCCTGAAATGAAACTGACTAGAAAGTAAATATAATCAAAAGTGAAACTGACTAGTATATTTTCACTGCCCAAGATGAGTGAAATCCAAAAAGCAAACAAATCAGCATTAATTGTGAAAAGTAGGTTAAAATATTCTTTCAGCGTTAACAAGCTAAAATGTTGTTAATAAGGAGTTAAGGAAATTAGTTTCTGGATCACGAGTTAATAATCCTTATTAAGTTATGAAGATAAACATTGTATCTAAATAAGTATCTCACCTAGAATTAATTTTCAAATTCTCCAGCTGATGATTTCCCTTTCTTTCTTTTTTTCTCTCTCAGACATACAATATTTTAAATGACGATAATATGGAATATAGTGGTTTATCTCGTCAATTCCTGTTTAGACGCCTGGAGCCTTTCACACTGTATACTCTAGTACTTGAGGCTTGCACTGTGGCAGGTTGCACTCGCTCTTCACCACAGCCAGTCCAAACAGATGAAGCACCCCCTGCGTCTCAGCTGGCACCTGTAATCCAGTCAGTTAATGCTACCAACATTGAACTGAGCTGGTCTGAACCAATTAATGCAAATGGAAAAATAATTCACTATGAAGTTATTCACAGATGCACAAAAGAAAATGCTTCAGGGAACAGAGCAACAACAGAAGAGAATATTGTTTTCACAGAATATAACACTGAAAATAAAACATTTAAATATAATGATAAAGGTTTACAGCCATGGACAAGGTATGAATATAAAATACGTGCATGGAATTCAGTAGGCTATACCGATAGCGCTTGGTCAGTAGCAAAGACTAGTCAAGCTGCTCCTAAAGGTCTTGCTACACCTAGGTTAACCTATGTATCGGATAACCCCCATAAAGTGCTCATTTCATGGCTCTCCCCAGAAGAACCAAATGGTGTTCTCCAATCATATCGGCTACACAAAAATGAGGTTTTGTATCCTTTCAGCTTTGATGCTACTACTTTCAACTATATGGATGAAGACTTACAGCCTTATTCAGTGTACAGTTATGCAATAGTTGCTTGTACAGTGGGAGGCTGCTCTACCAGTGAACCAGCCAAAATCCAAACTCTAGAGGCAGCTCCAGCATTAGTGAACCCTCCATCTCTGCAGGCTATCAGTGCCACTCAGATTAATGCGTCTTGGTCACCACCCCAGATTCAAAATGGAGAAATCACGAAGTACATACTAAAATTAAGTGATGAAGAGTATTATGTTGGGAGAGGTTTATCAAGACTGATTTCAAACCTACAGCCTTGCACACAGTATGATTTCACCCTGGTTGCCTGTACTAATGGAGGCTGCACATCTAGCGTATCCCAATCTGTTTTGACGAAGGAGGCTCCACCACTAAATATGGAAGCCCCCACGTTGCGAGTCACAGGATCAGAGTCAATAGAAATCACCTGGAAAACCCCAGCTAATTCTAATGGCAAAATCAGAAGTTATGAGCTGAGGAGGGATGGAGCTCTTATTTATTCAGGTCTGGAAACTCGGTACCTTGACTTCACACTAACACCAGGCATGGAATACAGCTACGATGTAACTGCAAATAATAGTCAAGGAAGCACCACTAGCCCACCAGCTAAAATTAGAACCCACCCTTCTGCTCCATCTGGAATGTTACCTCCTCGACTGCAGGCATGGGCCCCAAAGGAGATTTTGGTGGCCTGGGATCCTCCGACAAAAGTCAATGGTGATATAAAGAATTATACGATCTCTATTCGCGAGCCTGCTGAAATGGGAAAGAAAACTGTTGACTTTGACACCTCTCACATTTCTTTTGTTAGACAGTCCTACGTTGCAGCAGACCTAAAACCCTACCACAGGTAAGTTCTGAATACTTAGTTTTGTTGAATGAATATCACAGGATCATTCAAAAAGTTTGAGACTGTTTAAACTGTTTAAACTGTTAAAAGTTTAAACCTTTCCTAAAGAATGAAAAAGGAGGTTTGAGGGGGGACCTCACATTTTCTTCAGTCGAACAGATGGCCAGATCCCCAAAGTTCTCATTCCCACAAAGTCCACACTAAGACAAGATAAATAAAAATCAACTGTCTACCTTTTCAGTAGAGTGTGCAAGGGACAGCTTGGGGCTCCTTTGCAGACTCAAGCTCAAAGCCCTGCCCAAATCCCACACTTTTGCAAGGCAGTTGTATTCAAGAATAGTTTTTCCTTGTTTTATAAACCAAATTAAAATATAAAACAAAGATCTGTGGGGCAGTTCATCTCTGGTGTATCTGCACTAAGGACAGTTGAGTTATACCAGGGATGAATTTGTTTTTTGTGTGTTTAAAGCACAGACTTGCTGTTTAGATTTTAGAGCAAGCTATATTTAAAATAGTGTACCAGATTTAAGTGAGAACAAACTTACGTGTTTTTGTAAAAGTATCTTTTATTCAAATTCTTGATTATTTAATCACCATCTCTTATCTATTTGTGTAGCAGTTTGTTTTTATTCCTTAAATTGTCGACAATTCTTTCTACAAGGTACCTGTAAATAATCTAAATCCTAAGAGAGAATAATAATATGGTATAGTTAATGTTTTGTAAAATCAAGGCAATAGTCCAAAAAGGCAAAGATTATATGGCTCTTCAAGTACTTTCAATTCAGCTATTATTGTAATTTAGTGATCTTGACCGTTTGATCTCCCTGTGATATTATCTCTGATATGTAAAGAAGGAAACGGAGGCCTCATCAGTGTATAATTTCTTGGAAGCTTTGGAGTCTGGTTTTCGTGCTTTAGCTTGAGCCATTCCCTGGGAGCTCTGCTGGGCCATGTTAGAGCAGCAAAGGGCCAATGACTTTATGCTAATAAATCCACTTTGTAATACCGAATACCTCCAACCTGGCCTTCTGCACCCAAACAAAGACCTTTCTGGCCAACATTAACCCAGTTACATGCTGGTTTATCAATCATCAAGATGCCTCAATCCCAGCCAGAAGAATTTTAACTCACTCAATCAATTATTTTTGTCTTGGACCTGGTCTCTTGCCATTTGGAATGGTGTATCTGTGTGTGTCTCTATTTGATTAATGTTTTCCTTCCTTCCTTTTTTTTTAATGTGATCTGTTTGTGTCTTTAATACTCTCTCCAGCTGATCATTTACAGAATAGCTGTCAGTCAGCCTTGGAAACCTGTCCCCCTCAATGCGACTGACCTCTGAGCACATGCTTAGTGAAACTTGTCACTACCAGGCCTCACTCTCCAAACTTGGACATAGGGGAAACAGGATATAAATTCTGTCTGAGTGAGGCAGATCGAGTGGAAGATTGCTGTGCTCTGTGGTCAATGGAGACATTTTTATCTCCTGAGTCTGTATGACAACGGGTGGGTCACAGTGTCCATATAATTTCTCTGGCAAGCACTTGTGGAAGACATGTTTTCTGTTTAATACAAAGAAATGGCAGACTGAGAGAAATTAAAAGCAGACATTTCACTTTAAATGGAAACGTAAACACTACTGCATCACATTTCCATTAATAATGACCCTGTCCAACAGCCCTTTCTCGTCTGGGTGGTCCCATTTATTTTACTCACACAAATGAGGACAGCCACATGAGGGTTGCAAGATCAGACCCACAAGAGGAAATTACATCATCCCTTCACCACGTTAATGTGAGTTGCTTTCTTCCTCAAAAATATGGACACAAATAAAGGAAAACTCCTCTCTTTCTAAACAACCTTAATTGATTCTAATCTTACGTGTAGTGCATATGTACAGTTGTAATGCTCTTATTGACTGGTTTCTGATTTGTGTTTCCACAGATATGAAGTACAAGTTCAAGCATGCACATTGCAGGGATGCGCTAATAGTGAATGGGCATCCATACAGACTCTGGAAGCACCCCCTGAAATGCAGCCTTCCCCTCTCATAGAGATGCAGACAAGCTCTGATGGATTCCAGTCAGTCGCGTCTATTCTGTGGACTGGTCCCCAGCAGCCAAATGGGAAAATTTTATTTTATGAGCTTTACCGAAGACAAGCAACTCATACCCACATAAATTTAGACCTGGTGCTTGTTTATAATGGGACTTTAACATCCTTCAAAGATGCCAAGTTGCTGCCTTATACAGAATATGAATATCAGGTATGAAATGAAGTAAGTTAGCTACAAGGTGTACAGATATAATTAAGACTTCAGTACACTTCAATAATAAGAGATGCTTGTTCATTATAATTATAAAATATGTTTCAATTTTAATTAAAAAGAAAAGGAGTACTTGTGGCACCTTAGAGACTAACCAATTTATTTGAGCATAAGCTTTCGTGAGCTACAGCTCACTTCATCGGATGCATGCTGTGGAAAATACAGAAGATGTTCTTATACATACAAACCATGAAAAAATGGGTGTTTACCACTACAAAAGGTAAAAGCTATTACCAGCAGGAGAGTGGGGTGGGGGGAGAGAAAACCTTTTGTAGTGGTAAACACCCATTTTTTCATGGTTTGTATGTATAAGAACATCTTCTGTATTTTCCACAGCATGCATCCGATGAAGTGAGCTGTAGCTCACGAAAGCTTATGCTCAAATAAATTGGTTAGTCTCTAAGGTGCCACAAGTACTCCTTTTCTTTTTGCGAATACAGACTAACACGGCTGCTACTCTGAAACCTGTCAATTTTAATTGAATTTTAATTTTAATAGTATGGTACTTAAACAATTACTGCACATTTATTTAAAATAGATCAGACCTTGAAGGTAACATTCCATAAGGAATAAATTCATTCAATGCTCTTTTTTCATTTCTTAATCAAAATCATTAATTCCAATTTGTGTGCATTTGTCCATCACTTTAGAGGTACCACCTTATTTTGAAGTGCCAGTTGCTAAAGGGTAACTTGGTCTTGTTAGTAGCTTTATTTCAAATGTGCAAATATTTTTATTTTTACTGTTGCATTAGATTACCTTTTATGATATGGAAGGGGGATGGGCTGGTTTTGTTAGTGGACTATTTTATTTTAGGTGGTAGGATTACAAATATATGTCTCATGGTACATTTAAAAGTTAATTTACTGTTGGTGGGTTATTTTTATTTTGTATGTTCATATTCATTTTGTACTTGTTACTTTTCTTTTGAGGTTAAAGGGGGACCAATTCTGGCTACTTTTGCTGAGTTTGAATACTATTTTACCTCACTATGCAAATGGTTCCATTTAAATCAATGTGACTGTTTGCAGAGTAAGGTACCACTCAGTGAGTGTGAGTAAGGGTTGCAGAAATGGGCCTTCTAAAGTAGTCCTCTTTGATTGCAAAAGTCCCATGACCCTGAGACAGGTGACTTTCTTTAGCCTGTGGTTGTTTTCCATTAATGTCAAATTCACATATTCCTGCATATTGTTCCTTTATCACACAGGATTGCTAGTAATCTATGGCCATATTTGATTTCACATCTGTGCATGTCACTTCCATTGGCCCCCAGCAATGTATCATTTTCTGAAATTCAGTTCATGTTTTCATATGAATCTGGTGAGTTTACACCCTCACCAAAAACTAATTCTGAATGTGTTGGCAGTAAAAGTAAATATGTGTAGTTTCATAGCAAAGTGATCACATTTTCACAGATATGAACCAGTACTCTCCTCTGCCGCATAACAGAACACCAGTGGGTCCTCACTCTTGGTTAAGGGCCGCATGATATATTGTGAGTTTTGAGATCTTCATTACGCCATGAATCTCTCCCTCTTTTTTGCTTAAGTAAATGGATTTTTTGAACTTCAAGAACTGTTTTGATTTGATATGAAAGCTGATGTATTCACAGGGCCATGCTGTTGAACCGTTGAGATTTTCCCTCCTCCCCACCCTGTTCATCTAAGTGGGCATCTGTTTCACATATCAGAACCTTTTGCAGCTCTGTTCAACTGCTAGTGCAGTGTTCTTCTTGCTGGTTTGGGCCCATACAGAGTTATTTCTAAGGAACTACATTGGTAATATGAACAACACAATCTGTCAAGACAGCCCGACTATGCCTTGAGGAAGGAATACAATGGCTCTCCTTGTCATTGAGCTCCAGTGGCTCCACAATGGTCAGGGAAAGAACCCCAAAGGAACAAGAATGTCAAGAATGACAGAAATGGATTTGGAATGATAGCAGAGAAATGGATTCACTACAGTGTGTTTAGAAAGATCTTTATTACCAATATGATGATCTAGATCATCTTTTCTTTTTCCTCTGCTGTTGCTGAGATCAGTGAGAGAGATCCTAGATAGCCCCAGGTTGAGAAATGTCATGACTTCTGTTAGTTTTGTTCTGAGGAAAAGGACTGGTATCTCTGAGCAGAGTGTTTCCAGTCACGAATGAGAGGGCTCCAATTACTGGATTTCCTACTGTTGCTAATAATATAACTCCTTCCTTAAACCTCCGTGAACTGAACAGCACTAGGGACGCTGCGAGGGTTCTTTCCAAAATAGAACATACCACTTAAAGGCTGGAAATGTTTCACGCTTAAAATACTTGAGGGAATATTTTCCTGCAATTAATCCTTTTTTGACCAAAACTGTTAAACCTTTACTGGCAACTGCGTGTGTGTCAGGGATGAAGTCTATGCATTTGTGGATCAAGTATTGGTGTGTATTTGTATTCAGGTTTTCCTTTTTCAGACGTTCTTTAATGCCTCAGGGACCCATATGGACCCACAGTAATGTGAAATCTGTTCTCCTCACGCTATATTAATTTCTTGATGGTAAAATTGCTCTAAAGAATACCAGATCTCATCACTTAACGTGGCCCTGCATGTGCCCTAAGGCATTTAAAAAATCCTCAAAAATGGAAACCCAAGGGCAAGTGTGTGTGGGGGGGAGGTGGGAGAGGAGTTACACTAGAAAATAGTGGTGATTCTCCTCTAGCTGAAGAGCTGGAGCCCTTTATTTTCTGAGCTGAAAGTCCTAGGCTCTCTTCCTGATGCCACAGTTTAGCTTACTGCTACGTTGCCTTTGTGTTTGCCACCACAGATTCATGAGATGGATATCCCCTTGCTTTTTCAAATGACTACAGTTCCACCTTCGTTAACTCCCACCCTCCCCCCCCCCGCCTAGATGCTGCATTGCCTCTTCATGCTTCCAACACTTTACCAAAAATACTTGAATGCGCATTGTGTTCTTCCTTGCACCAGCCTTTAATTACTTGGTATCTCAATCAGAAGCTCAATCAGTATGGCTTTCAAGTTGTTTTTCATAGCACAGAGACTGTTTGAGTCAAGGGTTTTAATGATTTATTGATGATGTCTGACTCAGGTTGTCTGTATGTTCTAATTTTTCTGGATGGAAGTGCTGCACTTGAGGCAGGAAAAAACTCTGTCTTTTATTTTGGTTCCACTCCATAACTGGGCTGGGCTATCTGGCAAGGCCCTGAATTGGTTTTGTTCCTTCTCGGCCAGCAGCAATTAATTTTGTTCCAGTGAGAGATTTGTGTGTGTGTGTTCCTCTTCTGCTGATGTCACTTGTGCATCCCTCTGGGATCTGTTCGTAGCCCTTCCATTGTTGACAATTTATATGTTGCCTGTGAGACAAATTATTCATAAGTATAGGGCTTGGCTTTCACTATTATGCTGATGAAACCCAGATTTATATTTCACTTAAGCACAGTATTGATTCTGCTGTCTCTGCATTGGAGGCTTGTTTGCTGGACATAAAACTTTAAATGCAACTAAATTTCCTCCAGCTGAATGCAGATAAAATCAAACCTCTGTGACTGGGCCCTCTGCAGCACTTCTAGAAATGTTGTTAGTTACAGGATTCAGTGTGATGGATATAACATTAACATCTAATCTGAGGTCAGAAATTTTGGCGGCATTCTTTTCTGCTGATGTTTTACTGGAAACTCATATGATTGGGCCTGCCCATCAGCCCTGTGGGTAGTGTTTTATAAGGGAAGATCAGGGGAACTTTTCAAAAGTACCCGAGTGATTTAGGACCTGCATCCCTAGTTTTTGGCTCTGTGGATGAGGGGAAAGCAGTAGACATGTTATTCCTTGACTTTAGCAAAGCTTTTGATACAGTCTCCCACAGTATTCTTGCCAGCAAGTTAAAGAAGTATGGGCTGGATGAATGGACTATAAGGTGGATAGAAAGCTGGCTAGATCATCTGGCTCAACGGGTAGTGATCAATGGCTCCATGTCTAGTTGGCAGCTGATATCAAGCGGAGTCGGTCCTGGGGCTGGTTTTGCTCAATATCTTCATTAATGATCTGGACGATGGCGTGGACTGCACCCTCGGCAAATTTGCAGATGACACTAAACTGGGAGGAGTGGTAGATATGCTGGAGGGTAGGGATTGGATAGAGAGGGACCTAGACAAATTAGAGGATTGGGCCAAAAGAAGTCTGATGAGGTTCAACAAGGACAAGTGCAGAGTCCTGCACTTAGGACGGAAGAATCCCATGCACCGCTACAGACTAGGGACCGAATGGCTAGGCAGCAGTTCTGCAGAAAAGGACCTAGCGGTTACAGTGGACAAGAAGCTGGATATGAGTCAACAGTGTGCTCTTGTTGCCAAAAAGGCTAACGGCATTTTTGGGCTGTGTAAGTAGGAGCATTGCCAGCAGATCGAGAGACGCGATCATTCCCCTCTATTCAACATTGGTGAGGCCTCATCTGGAGCACTGTGTCCAGTTTTGGGCCCCACACTACAAGAAGGATGTGGAAAAACTGGAAAGCGTCCAGCGGAGGGCAACAAAAATGATTAGGGGACTGGAACACATGACTTATGAGGAGAGGCTGAGGGAACTGGGATTATTTAGTCTGCAGAAAAGAAGTATGAGGGGGGATTTGATCGCTGCTTTCAACTACCTGAAAGGGGGTTCCAAAGAGGATGGATCTAGACTGTTCCCAGTGGTAGCAGAAGACAGAACAAGGAGTAATGGTCTCAAGTTGCAGTGGGGGAGGTTTAGGTTGGATATTAGGAAAAACTTTTTCACTAGGAGGGTGGTGAAGCACTGGAATGCGTTATCTAGGGAGGTGGTGGAATCTCCTTCCTTTGAGGTTTTTAAGGTCAGGCTTGACAAAGCCCTGGCTGGGATGATTTAGTTGGGGATTGGTCCTGCTTTGAGCAGGGTGTTGGACTAGATGACCTCCTGAGGTCCCTTCCAACCCTGATATTCTGTGATTCTTAGGTACTTAGGGGCCCAAGGCTAATTGAAAGTCAATGGGACCTAGGCTTCTAAGTGCATGTATCACTTTTGAAAATGGGACTTAAGCTCCTAATCACTAAGGGCCAGATTTTAAAGGTGATTAGGTGCCAAAGGATGCAGATAGGACCTAGCTGGATTTTCAAAAGGGCCTATGTACCTAACTTCCTATAGATGGGGAATTAGACACTAGGCACTTTTGAAAATCCCACTAGGTACATATCTACCCCTTTAGGCACTTAAATACCTTTATAAATCTGGCCATTAGGTGCTTTTGAAAATTTTATCCCATATCCTCAGCTGGTATAAACCAGTGTAGCTCCATGGACTTCGACAGACCTATCCTGACCTGCACCAGCTGAGGATCTCATGCAGCATGTTTAGTCTCTTGCTTCCTAGCCCTTTGGACTGGGAGCACTCTGGAGACAGCATGCCCAGTCCCTTGGGAGGAGAGAGCATTGAATGTTGCTTTACAGCAGCCCATCTGGCCAGTCTAAGAGCAGCAATGTTCATCCAGTTCTTCTCAGCTGAAGGACAGTGTCTGTGGTGAGCACATGTAAGAGGGGGAGCTTAGTTCTTTTCCATTCGACAGCAGAGTTATTGGTGTATAATGTATTCGCCCTGCTCCTCAGAAAGGTTGTGGTACTTTTGTCCACCTCACCATAACCCCTGAATTATGCAGGAGATCCAGGACAGATACTTGGAACTTCATTTTTCTGGTATTCTCTGGCCCCTTTCTTCACCTTAATGTTTCTTTCCTGGCTTAGGGACACATCCTGCTCTCCCATCTGCAAATCCTAACTATCCAAAGGGCAGCAGAAACATTGTTCAGCTCCCCAACAAGGATGGAAGGAGCCCTTACTAGGAACCCTTACCCCTACATGTGGAGCTGTGCTCTGTGGGAAATACACAAGGGGTGTTGGGGGCTGCTGGATCTGCAGCTATGAAGACACATCAGCCTACCAATTTCTCCAAGGAGGGAGGCTGCAGCAGCCACCGAGGGTTCTATCCATCCCTGACCGCTGCAGAGCACTCTTGCTAACAGGTCATTTACTAGGGCTATATGAAGGGTTCAGAAAATGCACTTTGAAAAATACCTGAGAAAGTGGAGAAGCGTGTTTTGGCTGCTCCTACAGGACCTTCGAAGGTAGATACGGCTTGTATTCCTAATGTTGTTTGGGGGCAGGTTGTTTTGTAAGTTTGTTTAGCTGCTTGTATAATGTTGCTAAGGTAGCGGAACATCCAACTACCGAAAATACGAAGCATTTGAATCCTCTTGGTTGCTTCAAGAAATGATGGTTGTAGTCCTTTGTTTGCTGGCCTGTCTGACAATTTTTTGGCTCAGCTCCAGTTTCTGGTGCTTAGTCCCTGACAAATAACAAAGCAACTCTTCTGGCTTAAAATGGAGTGAAATAAGGGCTGGATCTCTCACTGGCCAGTGTTGGATTTTCAGCAATTGGAAATAACCCTCATCTTTTGTCTCACTTCTTCCCATTCATCCTTTCAGCTCATCTTTTCCTCTTCCATCCCTGCCAGAAAGATGCAATAAAATGTGATGTCATACATTAAATAAAAATTATTTCTTTCTCTCTGTTCTTTCACTCAGGAGAGCAGATTTTCTTATAAGATTTTTGATACTTCCTAGTTCCATGTGAACAGTGTGTTTCATGATATTTTAGCATTTAGGCTTCTGATGTCAGCCTAGACTTGGAGTTCAGAGGTATGTGTCAATGATTAAACAACCACAACAAAATGACGATAATCAAGTTTTTCCCCAAAAAATACAGAAAATGTGAAAATTCAGGTTGTTTCTAATTTCATTTGGACCGGTTTGCTTCTACTTAACTCTTAGGGTCTCAGTATTTATACATCTTCTGAAGACATAATTAGATTGTTTGAAAAACAAACCGTGAGTGGGACCTCAAAATCAAACAAATGAACATTTCCTTGGGTTCTTGTTCTTTAAAATCCACAGTAGCCACTCCACAAAGTGTCCAGATTAGAAGTGAATTGAGGGAACATTCTGATCTCAGTAAATCCAGAGTAACTTTTTGCTTCACTGGTGTAACTGAGATCACAGTTCCATATACCTCTTACTGCACTGAAATGTGTCCTTCATCTTTGTGGGGTTTATGAAAAGGAGGAGACAGAGAGCAATTTTACAAACAAATTTTTCCACATTCAGAAACCTCAGCTGCATGCCAGTGTATGGCCACAGCAACATCATCCCAGATCCATGCCCACAAGTCATGTGTTTATGAATCCATCCTAGAGTTTTGTTCATTTAACTAAATAATGGTATCAGATCAGATTTATTGGCTTCCCACATTAGCTGTGAACCTATTAAGGTACAACTCTGGCCAGACCTTTTTTTGGTATATTGTGATTCTGACATATTCAAAAGCTATCCTTTAAAAAGACATTAGTGTGAGTACCATGGGAAAATATACTCCAGGGATGTAGATGAATTGATATGATTTCCTTGATTGTATCTTTTTATTTATGAGGCATAATTTATGAGTACTGAAAAGCAAACTAAAATGAGTGATGACTAACTACAGCCAAAGTAATAAATCAGTAGCAGCGAAAGGAGTGGTGATTTTGATCGAATCTATTGAATTAGCTGTTGCCCTTAGCCATTACAGGTATTGGAAAGACCTTTTAATATCTGCTTATCTCTCTCGGGGGAATAGGATAACTATATCATTACATACCCATAGGAAGCAAATTATTAAATTGTCTGCTTTTTAGAGTTAAACCTGTTTACATCTCTTATTAATTACTGGTTTAACAGTGCATTATATGAAACGAGCTGCAGTTACATTTTGACATGTTTTTTGATCCCCAAACTGTTTGCTGTTGTGATATTTCCCCCCAAGAATGGATTTAGCATTAGCATGACTTTTAATGTTTTAATAGTGTTTTGCGATTATTAGTCAAGACATAGAGCAGTGTTAAGAGGATCAAGCTTGGCCTAACACATTACCGAATCATTAGAATCCACATGCCTGAAATGCAGCTTTATGAATGTGATCTACAGGCTTTACTATGGGTGTTAACTAAATGCCAGAGGGGAAGGAGGGTTTTGTAACTAAGGCACTGGACAGGCACTTGGAAAATCTCCGTTAATTTCCTGGCTCTGACACGGACAAGTCACTTCATTCTTTCGTGCCTCATCTCACCAACTGTAACATGAGGATATGGGACTTCCTTTCTCCATCTTTCCTGTCTATCTCATTTAGATTGCAAGTTGTGTGGGGGAGGGATCATTTCTTATTGTGTATTTGTACAGCATCTAGCACAATGGGTTTCTGATACTGTTTATGGCCTCTAGGTGATGATGATAATAATAATAATAGTGTTTTGTTTTGTGCTTTGGGGAGAGGCTGATTCATATCTAAAAGTAGCTAGGAAGAAAATGACACCCTGTAGTGACAGTCAGTTTACATCGCCAGCTAGAGAGGGTTCTACTGTATCAGGCTATACATAGAAGAGGCAATGGTTATCCTTCCTACCATGAGTATTGCCTCCTGGCATTATATTACACCAGAGCACAAAGCAAAATACTATGCAAGTGAGGCCTTTGCCCTAATCACACCCAGTAACTTAATATTAGTTATAAAATTACTAAGACATTTTTCATAGAGAGCTAATAATTTAGTTTAATGACTTTTATTCCCAGAATGTATGTGCAGTTGTTAAAATACACCCATTGTACTCTATTTGCAAAAAGCGGCCAGTGATTTTGCAGGCCTTGATTTTGGGGTACTCAGCTTTAGACACCTAAGCGGAAGTGCTGAGCAACCTCTTCTGCACTGAAGGAACACTTCTGAAGATGAGGTCTCTTCAAAATGTCTAAAGCGGGCACCCAGAATTGAAGGGATCCCAAATCAGCAGTAATGTCTGAAAACACTTCCTTAAGCAAGGGCCTGATCCAACTCTCTTTAAATTCAATGGGAGATTTGGAATTGACTTTAAAAGGAGCAGGGTTGGACCCCAAGTCTTTTCACACTGTGGAACCCTTGCAGTGCATGTGAGTGGGGCAGAGTAGAGCTGCTCCTCAGCATGGCTATTGCACATGGAAGGGGGGCTCCCTGCTCGTACTGGCTATGCCAGTGCAGAGATGTATTAGCAGTGGACCTGGAGAGGGATTGTTAGATCTGCACTTATGCAGTGATTGGAAACACCTACATACGGGATATAAGGCAGGAGTGGTCATTACTCCAGGAGTAGTGACCATGGAAGGCTACAGAAGGGATACATTGTAGTCCTGCAGCCTGCCTCCAGTAGGGGTGTGATTTTATCCCTTGCACAGTAAAACCAGATTATGTAGGATTTGAAATTTTCCACCACTATTCTGAAAAATTTAAGGATTTTTGGTAGTCACAGAAATGCACAACTGCCATTTGTGCTGTGTGCACATGGGAGTGCTGTTTGCTAAAATGGTGGGCACTGGCTAAAAGTAGTTGTTTCCAGACCCTTAGAAATGCTCTGTTTATGTCCTTAACTCTTTGGCAATGGTAAATCAATCCCTTCCATTGCTGACTGTTAAATTAAAGGATACTTAGCATAAGGAAATTTCAGCTTCAATAACCGGTTTTTGCTAGGTAGCAATTGTCACCAGCCATATGGGCATCTGCATCAGACTTTATCAGGTTAGTTTGAGGATATCCATTGCATTGTCAAAGTGCTGCCTTGGGAGAACCATGAAGCAGAATTGATCAGCTGTGTTTGTGGTCGTAAATATTTTAGTCTGTGGAAGTTCTTTAACCTCAGTGATAAGAGCAGAGCCTGGGTCATTAAGGCCGCAACACTCAGACATCAAGATTTGCAAGTCCAGATGTGCCTGAAGATTACGGACTATTAATGTACCTGTTGAATCAAGAGCCATCAATGCTATAGGGACCGTTTAAATGGCAATGAATGCATGGGACTTCAGAGAACCTGGGGTCTAAATGTCCCCAGGGAGACTAAATATCCCTAATCTCCTAAACTGCATGAATAACCAGATGAAGAACTAGGCCGTGATGTGGCTGAAAACATTAAATATTCCCCCAGTAATAGGAAAGCTGTGAGAATGCCATATGCCCTACTAAAGCCAGGTGGTTCTTGCAGAACAAACTTGGTATATCTTGATGTTTCCATTGCCATCTAGTAGCTTTGGCCTATCTTGAAGCCATGGGCAAAGAATGGTCTTGTGGTAAGCCACTGCGCTTGGACTCAGGCAATCTGTGTTCAGTTTCCAGGGCTCTTAGGCAAGTAACTAAATCTCTCCGAATTAAATCCCCTATCTGTAAAGTGGGCATAATGATATTCCCTGACCTTGCAGCAGTGTTTGTGAGTTAAATTCATTAATGTTGTGAAGCACTCAGATGCTACAGTAATGAGGATCATATAAGTACCTACCTAGAAAGAACTATTAGCTCCCAGCAAGTCCATCCCCCCTCAGTTCAGAATTGTTCTTACAGTTTGTTTTCTAGTGTTTTATCCAATCTGGTTTGAAAATTCCCAAATGAATCAGTTTTTACCATTTCCCTTAAGGTACTTCTACAGCCTAATAGATCTTCCTGGCAGGAGGTTTTTCCTAAATCTTTCTATTCTCAATTTCATTTTTCAATCCTAGTTCTACCCCCATGTGCCATGTTAAATAATTCCTCTGTATCTTTGATATTTACACTTCACAAATATTAACAGACAGCTATGGTTGCTCCCCTTGTCTCATAACCAAGCTCTATATGTTTAGCTCATTTAATCTATTATCTTTCCTAATTTTTTTTTCTTTCCTCGTAAATCAGTCTCTCTAGCACCATGAATGCTTTATGTTGCTTTTCTCTGAACCCTTCCAAGTTTGTCAATGCCTTTCTGGTAGGATGTTGCCCAGAAATTAATACACTATTCCAGGGGTGGACACAGTAGATCTGTATAGAGATGGACTTTTTGCACTATGCTCTGAATTGTGTTGTCTCTGCAGAAGCAACCCCAAATTATTTTGGCTGCACTGCATTATATGTCCACTTAGTTGCAAGAATGGCTCTTGAGTGCCAGTACAGCTGTGCATAAAATAAAGCGTCCTTGAGACTGCTCTTTCTTATGCTAGGGGCTAGGCAGGCCCAAGAATAGAGAAAGTGCAAAGATGGCTTGAAACTACCTGTTCCTTCTCTTGTAAATTCCAATGCAAGTGCACAGCACAGCCAAAACAAAACACAGAGCCTTTTGTTTCTAAATATTGCTAATACGATGTGCAGGGACTTAATCACACAAGCCCCATTACCTTTATTTAATATGAGTCATACACTGAAAATGTCCTGTTTTTGCTGAAACAAAAATATCTCTATTCATTGCAAAAATCTGATATTTATGCAACCTTAAGATTGGAGGTTGATTTCAGGAAACTGAAAAGTGAGGACTGAAACCAGCACAATGTCTCTGAGAGATCCAGGGAGCTGAGGGGAAGCATAGCCACGGCATCACCCTTGAAAAATGCTATGCGCTCCCCCCTGCAAAGGTCCAGCTCTGCTGGCACATATACAGAGGTGCTGCAAAGTCGCTTTTGGAAAGGCTAGCACCAACAACATTGCTACATGTATGGAGTCCTTGGGCTTACTGTATGCAAGGACTGTAATTATGCTTGATCCATCTGCAGGGGTAAAGGGGTTGGCTCCTTGCATCCTTTCTGTGTCTTGTGCATCCATGCTAGGATGACCAGATGTCCTGATTTTATAAGGACAGTCCCGATTTTTGGGTCTTTTTCTTATATATGCTCCTATTATCCACCCCCCCACCCCCCCCGCTGTCCTGATTTTTCACATTTGTTGTCTGGTCACCCTAATCCATGCACAGGTGTGGTTTGATCTGGCCTTCTGTTTCTCACAAACACATAGATGACTGTAGGACACTAAATCTCATGGCAGTGTATGCTTTGTCACTTACCCCAATATCAGATGAATCCTCTTCAATACTGGAGCGGTCTCCTCTTTACTAGCCCATTGATAGACTTGTGTTAGCCTCAGTATGAACAGCAAATCCTCTCTTTTGAACTTTCCTGGGAGTCAGCATGTTTAAAGGGACTTCCATCTGATCTGTCCAATATACGTATCTACCATAATTTGGGAGGCATATAGTGTGTGAAGAACATAAAACTCTTTTCACAGTACTGCTACTAAATTAACTGGGACTGCGCTTCTTCAAGTGTCAAGAGCTCTGGTTTCTTTTTTCTGATTCTGTGTCTACTCTCTTAACCCAGGGCTGCCTCTCTCCTAGAATGTGTTAGGTGTGAATCACTCTTTTTTTAGTGTTATTTTGGCAGTTTCTGTAGCCCTTTCATTATTCAGTAGCTGAGAAGTCATTTTGCTTGCCCACTGGTGAGGTGCTTTTCTTCTTCTGGTGGTTCACCTCAGCTATGATGGCTATTGGCCTATGTCCTTGAATCAGGGAAATGTAGAGTTGGAAGGCATCTCAAGTGGTCATTAATCCATCTCCCTGCACTGAGGCATGGTTATGTCCAGCCCTTCCCTTTAATTCCCTTAAGGATTTCCTGTACAGATTGAATAACTTTACATATTATTTTATGTTGATGCAAAGAAATCAGTTTTCTTGCTCAAAACTTTAGCTCCTTTGTAAAGACATGAGTTTTTAAAGAATTGTAGGGACCATTCCTACATGGGTAGGGAGATGAGCTCAATGATCTAACAGGCTTTTTCCATCCCCAAGGTCTATGATTCTGTGATCTTCATCCATGTTTGAAAGCCAAACAGATTTAATTGCCTTCAGTGGGAGTTGTCGGTACTCAACTTTGCTGAGGAACTGGCCTTGAATTTGGGAAAGTGGGTGTGCTGTGGCGAATCCACAGACATTACTGCAGGCAGGGCAGGCCCACAACATTTTGGCAGCTGAGGCGGGGAGCTCAAATGACGCCCCCAACCCCCCTCGCTTGGGCCAAAACTTTGAAAGGTCTCAATTCTGCCTTCTTCCTGTTCTACTACCTGCTCTTCTACCTACCCCAATAAAGGAGAACTAACAACTTAAAATGCCTTGTTCAAAAATGTTAAGTAACACTTAACTTTCAAATGTCTGAACAGCACATGTAACTTTTCTTGTCTGCATAGTAAACACTGGCATTTTTATCTGTTTGAATAATCAAAGTGATGCTTTCCGTGCCTTCTTGGTTACAAAGATTTGAACTGCTTCCTGCTGAAGGCCCACAGTCTGGGCCAGCTCATGCTCTATTGAGGTGGTTGCAAGGCCATTGTCATTGTGGAGCATAGATGTGTTTTTATTAACTTCAGTTTGGAGAAGCTGCGTTCTCCACTGGCAACTGTTACAGGAAGTGTTAGAAGTATGCGCAGAGCAACAAAAGCATTTGGAAAGAGGGTGGTCATCTTATTTGTGCACCAGAAGAGCCTTTGGAGTTGATGCTGCTGAAATGTATCTTGAAAGGGCTTTCAGTTCATCACCTAAATCACTCGCATCAATATCGCATATGTCATCATGTGTCAACACTGTCTCTAGTGCCATGCATTGGAGGGGGGAGGGATAGCTCAGTGCTTTGAACATTGGCCTGCTAAAGCCAGGATTGTGAGTTCAATCCCTGAGGGGGCCATTTAGGGATGGGGCAAAAATTGGGGATTGGTCCTGCTTTGAGCAGGGGGTTGGATGATGACCCCCTGAGGTCCCTTCCAACCCTGATCTTCTATGATTGCTGGTGTAGGTCTTCTTCATGTATAGTGAGGAGTTTTGGAATATCATACAACATCCCAAATATACTGCTGTGTTCCCTGAGCTGCATGAAACGTTCTTCGACTGACTGTATTGCACTATATAGCACCTGGTTAAAGAAATTCAACTTTGAATTATTGTTTGGGGTCTCTTATGGGATTATCCCGTGCCTCATAATCAAAATGTCGTCTTCTTCGGTGACTCTTGTATTCTTGAATGGGTGGGAAAATAGCTTCAGTGTGAAGTTCCTCTGCCAACTTCTCTGCACTCTTCAGAACATTTTGAAATACCTCATCTGACTGGTAAGACTGTAGGTATGACTTTGCTTTGTCCAGTTCCATTGCTCCAGATATATCAAGGTCAACACCTTGGAGTGTCTTGCTTACAACATTTATTTCAAACATGCCACAACACTAACCCACACATAAATTTGAGGTTATGTCTGTTTCTAGTGATTCCATTTCCCTCTGCTACTGTTCTCCCACGAACAGTTCCTGTCATAGCATTATCCTCCATAATGGCAACTATGGCATCATCTATCTTCCCAATTTGCTGTTTGATAGGCTTTATCGCCTCCACTCGACTTTCCCATCGTGTGGCACTCAGTGGTTTCAGTGTCTGAGAGGATGTTCCCAGATGTTGCTTCAAAATTTGCCATTGATGAGTTGATGCAGAGAAAAATACGTAGATGCTTTGAATTACATTAAAAAATTCAGCAGCCTCACTAGAAGCTGATGCTGCATCACTGACCACCAAGTTCAATAAATGAGAACTGCATGGGACAAAAAAAGCTCAAGGGTTTAACTCTCAGATCCGTGTCTGCACTCCTCTGTTCTTTCCTCTCATGTTGGCACCATTTTTGTAGCCCTGACCTCTCATGTCAGCTATCGCAATTCCTATATCTTCCAGCTTTTTAAGAAGCACATTTGTCAGACCAGCTCCTGTAGTATCATCAATGTCAATAAATTCTAGAAGATGCTCTCTGACAGTCACCATTGCAGGGACATTTTCACTTGGTTCTGTTGTTGTTACAAAACGCACCATTAAAGTCATTTGTTCCGTATGGCTGATGTCAGGTGTGCAGTCAAGAATAACAGAGTAATATCTTGCTGACTTCAGATCTGCCACAATCTTCTGTTTGACTTTTGTTGCCAGTAACTGTTTGATCTCATTTTGAATTGCTTTTCCCAGTAGTGGTGTGTGTACATTTCTTGGGTGATGATTCTTCTTAGATGCTCCTGGAGTACAGTATCAAACTTAGCCATCAGCTCCACAATTTTAAGGAAGTTTCCATTGTTTGGCACAAACAGCTGATTTGAAGTGCCACACAGTGCTAGGTTTTGGGTAGCGAGCATTCTCACAATGGCAATGACCTTTTTCAGAACATTTTGGCAGTAAAGAAACTCTGATGCAATCTTCTCTTGATGCTGATCATCTATGGTGGACTTTAACCTTAGTCTCATCTCAAGCTCTTTCCACCTATGGAATGCTCTCTGGTGATTTGCTGCCTTCTCATGGCATGCCAGATTTCTAGCCAGATTTTTCCAGTCCTTTGTTCCTGTAGAACCCAATGTGGCTGGAACATTAGACTGGAAGACTTTGCAACAAAAACAGTATGCAGCATTCTGGGTTTTTGAGTACATAAGCCATGGCCTCTCCACTTTGTCACCATTGGGGATTTCACGCCAGTAATGTGTTGGATGGTAACTTCTATTTTCATTGTCTTTGGGGAACATGAAGTTTTTCACTTGCTGTGGTCCATGCAGTACAAGGAAGTCCCTCAGGCTGCTGCTCAAGTGAGTCCACAGTCCTGGATCATCTAGACTTAAGGAACTAAACTCAGCAGCAGCTGTTTCTTGCACCTCCACCACACTCTTCTCTGATCTACACTTTTCTTCAGGAATGTGCATGGTTAGAGATGCATGCATTTGAGATGGAGATATGGATGCTGCAGTAGCTGCCACGTCACCTGCACTCTGCCTAACTGGAAGATCAGTCATCTCCTCACCACTCAAATCCTCGCTGGGGCCGGAAGGCTCACCGTGAACATTTGTGTCTGTGTATCTCAGGGGAGCTCCTTCCTACTTAAATAGATAGAAAAGCTTCCTTTGCTTTCTTTCTTTTTCTGAATGCTGCCCCAGAGGAGCGTTTTCTTCTCTCACTCATGACTGCTGTTCTGTGCCAGCTATAGTGGCCCTCAACACTCAGTTGAAGGGGACAAATACGCAGGCTGGTAGCAGGGCCTGAGTGAGGGAAGATATCAGCGTCTTAAGGGCCTAACTGGTTCCTACTACTTCAGCTGACTGCCTGTTCTCCTCAAGTGGGTTCAGGGAAGCAGCAGGAAACAGGAAGCTCCCTGAGAAGCCAGTGTTAATCAGTCCAGGCTCCTGGGGGTGCTAGAGAGGACATAAGAGGCTCCTCCTTCTCTCTCTCCCTGCAGCTCCTGCTGCTTTCTGTTATTCCCTCTCATCTTTTCTCCTGCCTGCCTGTTATCTGTTGTGCCCTCCTTCCTCCAGCACAGCACTCCACCATATCTGTGCATCTAGAGCAGAGAGAATACATATACACCAGCAGCAGACACAATTTTCTACACTCTGGGTCCTTGTGGCGCCCGCCCCCGCCTCCCCCCCCAAAGTCTGGCAGCTGAGGCAGCCGCCTCAGTTCACCTCATGGTGAGGCCAGCCCTGACTGCAGGTGAGAGTTTATCCATGGCAGGCTTATTGTGCTAGAGCTGAGGCAGCTTTTTCAGCATGTTTCCGCCACTCCTTATGATTGAGGTCTGTAGGACAGTCACTTGTAACCCAGTTTTTGCCAGGTCTTGGCTGTGCTGTCAGACTTGGAAGCTGCCATATGACCGTTTTGGGTGATTGCTGCTCACCAGTCTCCAAGAACGGGGGCGTTTATGGAGGCCGATTTATGAAGGAGAAAACAAACTCACTTACCTGTGACTGGAATTCTCTAGTTCTCTGAATATATTGCCTCCAGAGAGCTTCTTTCTTTCTGACCCTACTTCAAAGTGCTGTCTGGGCAGGTGGCCAGCAAATTGATGAAGAGGTCTGAAATACTCCTTCTGTAGATGCTTTTGGAGCCCCTTCGTGGCTTTCTTGAGACACTGCACCCACTAATGTCTGTACAGATTTTGGCAGGGTTCTGAGTCCACGCACTATGATGTAAGACTTAATGATTATTGAAGCAATATATTAAAAGAGTTAAAGTAACAAGTACCTTATTTTGATGGTTTTCTTCTTTCCATACACTGTAGTCCCCGAAGTCTCTACTTATATTGGTAGTCTAGTGCCATGATCACTTCCCCCACACTCTTATCCTTGTTCTGCTCTTGGCTAGCTTATTTTTTATGGCTTTATACAATACATATAGCAGGTAATGCTTCTGTCTGCAGTCTTTTATGAATGTTATTGCATGCCCCTTATGTTAGCTGCATCACACCTCAGAATGATGCAGTGCAACTTCAGAAGACTTTCTATTATTTTGTTTGTGTACAAAAGCATACCACATAGCATTACATTAATCAGTGCAACAAGCTGTAAAGGTTCATGACTGCTGTGTGATGCATTTTTGAAAGGATCATGACAGAGCCTTCAATTTTTAATAGATGCAATTGACTGCAGGTGCAGATGCTAGCAGTTGGATGTATAACTGTCTGATTTGCATATACACTCAGGCAAGTGTCTAAATATTAGCATTTATGTCTGCAATTAATACTTATATCTCAGAATCTCAAAGTGCTTGCTATCACTAATTATCACAACACTCCCTTAAGGAAAGTATTTTTATGCCCATTTACCCTTTTACAGATGGCTAAACTGAGGCCGAGAGAAGTTAAATGATTTGCTCATTAAGGCCTCACAGGCATGTTCCCATAGTTCAGAATAAAACTCTGGAGCATTTCACCCCAAGGTTGGTATTGAGTCAATACAGGTGGATCTCTTCGAACTGTACCCTGCCTAAGAATTTGCCATCCATGAAGAAAAATACTCCTTAAAATGAGCAACTATTGTCAAATCTTTGTAGCCGCAAGGACTTAACCGAGATAGTGTTTGGCCTGTTGCAGTAGACTGAAAGGAGTTTGACTTCAGGAAAACTTCTCTGCAGAGATCACTGAAAGAAAAATATGATGTGCAAACTTTTTGGTATAGGATCTCATTTGTAGTAGAGTTTGCTTTAATAGTAGTATGTGCTAGCAAGAGTATGAGAAAGTAACTTTGATTCTTTAACTTTAGTTGACATCTGCAGTTTTTGAATCACAACACTTAAAGCCCTTGTATGTTTTTGGTTCTCTCCTGCACCTGACCCCTTTTAAAATGTAAGCTCCCTGAACATAGGTGTTGTAAATTCAGAAAACTGAAAGTTCTCCAGGCTCTGTTTTAAAAAAAGCAAGATGCGAACTTAAAAAAAAAAAAAACTGTCCAGAAGAGATTTTGTGAGAACGTGTTTTACTGTAGTTAGAACTGCTCAACATGAAAGCTTACTAAGGAATACTTATACTAAAAATCACTCAGACAGTCCTCTTGTATTGCCATTTAGATCTATCATTCTGATTGATCACTATGTGGTTGCCTATTATTGAGCCTAATTTAACCCTATACACTCACACATCCATCTATTCTGTCTATTGTACCTGACATTCTACAAATTACTTACTCATGCAAATGATGACCTAAGGCAACCTTTTATGATATTCGTGTTTAATTATACAAATGGTTTTTGATAAATAAGATTATACATCCTTCCATATGTTTATGCACTCCTTGATGAAAGCAAAATTTAATTTTCATGCAGATTTGTTGGAGACTGTGTTTAATAAGTGCTGAGTTTTATGTAGTCTGCAGATCAGTCTGGTTTTGGTGAAGCTGACAAAATCAGTAGGCATAGTTCATAGAGACGTGCAGTTTTTAATCAGGCCTAATTCAAGCTGCTGTATTTTGAAACCTTGGAACTGAAACCACTCTCTTTGTGCTAGTATAATAAAGCAAATGTTATTGCAAAAATAAATGAATAAAATTAGAGGTGCTGACTTACCCATGCTTTTCAATGTGTTTTCTTTATATTATACTTTGGATTACTGACAATTTTGCCAAATGATTAATTATATTAATATATTTAATTGAGTGGGGTCCCTTAAAAACTTGCCAGTTGCCTTAAATCACTAAGGTCCTGCTTCTGTAATTGGATCAGTGCAAGGGGAACTTAAATCCCATGCAGAGCCACATTGATTTAGTTGGACCTATTCACAGGCAAAAAAGGCATAACCCGCAGGGATACAATAGCAGGTTTGGGGCTAGGTCAGTATTTGCAGTTTGCCCTTGGAATTTGCAATAGTCAAGGGAATGCTGCCCTTTCTTACCTTATCTTAGATAAGATAAGGTAAGTTTTCTAGGGCCTCCTCTGTGTACAGTATTACATGGCAAACAAAAGTTTCTGTTCTTAAATCAGCCTTGCAGGAACCTCATGAAAATGTACTTGCCCCCCTTAATCATAATGGTGAAAAGCTAGGAATGAGCGACAGGGGACGGATGACTTGATGATTACCTGTTCTGTTCATTCCTTCTGAAGCACCTGACACTGGCCACTGTTGGAAGACAGGATACTAGGCTAGATGGACCTTTGGTCTGACCCAGACTGTGGCCATTCTTCTGTTCTTAAAAATATTTTATTCCCCTCTTTAAAAAGAATTGATTTGAACCAGAGGGAGGGACTAGAGAAATGTCACAAAATTGTCTTAAGTTACAGTGCAGTTTTATCTTGCCACCAGTAAAGCTGTGTTAGCCCCATCAACTCAGCACCTCCCAGGAGTGTTCAGCATCTTGCAGGCTCAAACCATTCACAAATTGCTCTTTGTTTTGTTTTTTCAAGGTCTGGTCAGTAAACTCTGCGGGCCGGACTCCTAGCAGCTGGGCACGCTGTAGAACAGGCCCTGCCCCTCCTGAAGGCCTCCATGCGCCCATGTTCCACACTGTGGCTTCTACGTTAGCTGTGGTAAACATCAGCCCCCCTCTTAAGCCAAATGGGATAGTTAGTCTCTACAGGCTGTTCTCTAATAGCACCAGAGGGACCGATGTGGTGGTGAGTGTTTATCAAGCTATTCTATTTGTATTTCCAGTTGAACTCTGGACATTTTTTTAGGATTTTAAGTCTGTTAGCTTCTTTTTTTTTTTTTTCTACTTAGCAGTGCTCTCTTCTGGCCGAAGAAGGACTGACATCTCCACTTAGCTAAATGTTGTGCTTCTAAAAGACTTAACCTTGATTCCAGAGACTTTATCATTGTGTTATATAGTGAGAAAATGTGGGGGGATCCAATGCAATGTTCCTGGGAGGTTATTGATTACATTGAAATACAAACTTTCCAAAAATTTGTTAGCCCAAAAAGATTAGACAGAAATTACAGCTGGTAACCAAACAGCTGCTCCCTTTGGACATTACTGTGTTTTGACTTATGGATTTTAAGGCCAGGGTGGTTGCCCTGAAAAGCTTTCCAGTTGGCACAGGGATAATATTGTGTAGTAGCTTACAAAGTACTGGAAACACCTAGGAATATTGTAAACAGTGTGGTAATGTTATCTGGTTATCCAATTCAAAACTGAAAAGTTTATAATAATGACCACTGTACATGCATCTGAAAGCACTGCTGAACTCTCAGTGATTATTTTATAGCATTTAAGAATGTTTCAGTCCCCCAGTAGCTCAGCAACTCCTACAACAAAATGTTACAAGAACTGGTAGAAAGATAGCAAGAGGCTTTCAGTGTGTCTCACAATTAACATGTAACAAAGGTGTGTATATATCATGTCTCTAGCATGCAATATGAGCCCTTTCCATGACCATCCCCGTCACAGCTCCAGGGGTATGTGGGACAGGTACAGCATATAGGGTGTCTAAGGATTCCCTTCTTCATCTGCTCCTTTCAGCCCTATGGTAACTTCCCTTCTGCATAGCCAGCCCCTCTCCCCAAAAAAAGATTAAGTGCTGTGTAGGATCTTTTGTGGCCAGTTAGATTCTACATAGAAAACAGAAATATCATTGAGGGGGGAAATCATGGATCCAGTGCTTAATTGTCATCTTTGTTCTTCTTTAAGCAGTTTGGGGAGTGTAATGATGTTGTTTAAAATAGTAGCTTTTAGGTTTTAAAAATCCCATGTTCCTTTGCTTAAAATGTATAAAAAGCACTAGAAGGCCTAGGGCTTTGCGGATCTGAAACACACAATGATCATCTGACATGAGTCGTTTCTTTCTTTTGGTTTGAGCTGGTAACACCATCCACAGTGTCTCAGTTCTTTGCTGCACCCAGGTTGGGTCTGAAGTTTAATCTCAGTAAGTCAACAGCTAGAGAGTTTGGAGTCCGTGAATGTGGAACCAGACAGGCAATCTGCTAAACAGGGGGGCCTGGCTCTAAAGGAGATGTAAGGAACCAAGTGTGGCATGGAAATAATTGAAAAGGACAATGTAAAAGGCAGATCCAGCCCACCCTCTGGCCATGGAAGGCCTAAACATGGTGGGCTCAGTGTCGTTCTGCTGCTTAAGGTGGGTGGGGGACAGAACCGGGGGAGCCCATGGAGGGTTCCGGACCGCTTTCCTCTCCTGTGGGCTTCAGAGCTACGCTCCATGGGGTCTTCTTGTTCCTTAGCATACAAGGGCCCTTTGACTAAGGGATGAGTAGATTTGCACTTTGCAATCTAATGCCCAATCCCCCATATACAAAGAGAGACTCATAAAACGAGGGGATCACTGCAGGCTTCAGTGAGTTTGTGGAGCAGCTCTGTTTCTTCTCTGAGGCCTGTTACAAGGCAGCATCCAAACCAGGTAACTTCGCTAAGTCAGGAAATCTGTATTGTTCAGCCTGGCTTGAAAACAAAAAAGAGTGACCACAGACCTTGGGCCAGGGTAGAAGGTTGTGAAGAATGCCCAGAGCCATACTGCACAAACCAAGGCAAAATGTCACACAAGTCTGAGTAAAGTAAGGCTGATATTATCAGCTTTCAAGTGCTGTACAATTCAGTGGCAAATGGGAACCTCCATCCTTCACACATCCCATTTCTTATGCTCAGCATCCTCCATGCCTTTGTGTCTATGTCTCCATCTGTCAAGGCTTAACTGTGTTCATCTTTTATAGTAGTATGTGCCCATTCTCCCACTACCCCAGTCTAATCTGGCATGGAAGTGGCTGGAAACACTGTCTTCCTTGCTCATCATTCCTGTCTGTAAGCATAAGCCATCTGCTGTTTGCTGATAGCACGGCCTGTCCTTATCCCTCTTATGATGATCAGCTGGGTCCATATCTACTTGAGCCTGCATGTTCTTGTCACTTACCCTTTCATCTCTCCGTTGTCTTTCTCTTCTCATCCCCTCAGACCTGCCATGTGGCTGCTGTGACTGCAGGGGTGTCTTGCTTCTCCATCACTGAGTGGAAGGCATTATCAAACTCTGACTTTGTGTGCTTTCTGTCTTGTCTTGATGCTCTGTTTCCTTGCTGTCCTCCCTGGGACTCTGTGGCCTGTGCCATTTGCCTTGCTTAATCACCACAGCAGGTGGTTACTGTGATTGAAATTGCTTTTTTCTACATGCTGTTTGATTTCTTTGGATCTGGAAACCATACCCACAAATGACCGCAGCGAATTGGAGAAACAGCAGCTCCAGGAAGCAGCATGGTTTGCTTTTTCCTTAGTTATTTGCTGTTATATTATTAGTTATAGCTTTCCACACAGTTCCTATCCACACACATTTCTTTGTGCTATTTAACTCAGTTTCTCTTTAAAGGTTGATGGATTCAGTTTTGCTGAGAGGGTTTCCTATGGGCTGAAATAGAGGACACATCCCTTCAGTGCCACTTGTGCAGGATATTAGGGCCACTGGCTCTGTGTATGCAAAGATCTCCTGGACATTCATAGAATCACAGAAGATTAGGGTTGGAAGAGATCTCAGGAGGTCATCTACTCCAACCCCCTGCTCAACTAAACTCAACTAAATCGTCCCAGCCAGGGCTTTGTCAAGCCGGGCCTTAAAAACCTCTAAGGATGGAGATTCCACCACCTCCCTAGGTAACCCATTCCAGTGCTTCACCACCCTCCCAGTGAAATAGTGTTTCCTAATATCCAACCTAGACCTCCCCCACTGCAGCTTGAGATCATTGCTCCTTGTTCTGTCATCTGCCTGTCATTCTTTGACAATGTCCACCAACTTTTCAGGGCCAGCAGTGTGATCCTCATAATGCTGGATGTAGAGGTGTTTGTGCATAGCTGCTTCACGAGTGC
Source organism: Chelonia mydas (assembly GCF_015237465.2). Lineage (NCBI taxonomy): Eukaryota > Metazoa > Chordata > Testudines > Cheloniidae > Chelonia > Chelonia mydas. Next base: position 159,713,138 of record NC_057851.1, read on the forward strand.
AGTCCATCACAGGACTTAAACAATGGGAAAGGCCTTGTACAGACCCACTGCACTGGGTGAATTTCACCCTGTATGACTAGATGATGAAAGATAAGGTCAAATCTGGGTTCCCTAATCAAAGTCAAAGATTCTACCACTTAGAACATTTAACGAATCTGACTTAGCATTTACAGTGCGCTGTGCTGTGTAAAGTTCTCTGTCGCCTTTTACAGTTGTCTGAAGGGACTGCCACCCAGCAAACGATACATGGACTTAAACCTTTCACCACCTACTCTGTTGGTGTAGAGGCCTGCACATGTTTCAACTGTTGCACCAAAGGACCAGTCGCCCAACTAACCACTCAACCAGCACCACCCTCTCAACAGCCCCCTCCACATATACATACCATAACCTCAAGAACAGCTTTTTTCCAATGGAATGCACCTCGGTCTCCCAATGGCATTGTGGAAAGGTAAGATTCACAATCTGATTTAGACTTCCAAAGCCAACTCAGAGATTTAGTCATCTTAGATAATCTCATGTGCTGTTTTTAGTATTCTTTTATATATTGGTAAATTATGATGATGATGATCTCCAAATTGGTGTATATTCCATGCAGAAGAAATCCTCCCAACAAGTGCTTGCCCTCCTTGGGCATCTTCTCTCAAGCAAAACATTGTACAGGTAGAGGAACCTTGCAGTGTCTCCTAAATGTTAATAAACTTGGATTTTGCTGGAGCAATCAGGGAAGTGAATTTCAGAGTCAGGCGATGGAAAACTTCCTATCTCTGCCACTCAGCCACTCACATAGAGAGACTGTTAGCAAAAGCCATAGAAATCAACTGTTGCGAGGTGGGGGTGGGAGAGGAGGAGAAAAAGCAATGCTCTCTAGACTAGACAGGACCAAAGCACAGAGGGTTTTATAAATCAAAGTCAACATCTTCATTTGCACCTTGAGCCAATCAGTTGCCAGTGTAGTCTATGGCGAGCAAGTGTAAATCTTTCCATGCAGCAAGCACACTCAATAAGGGCCCATTCCTATCCCATTTGAGTCATTGGGAGTTTTTCCACTACAGAGTAGAGGATCCAGCCCTAAGCAGGCAGCAGCACTTGATGCTTCTGAGTGGTTTTCGTTGGCAGCCTCAGACAAAGTGCATTGTACAATTCTAAATTAGTCTGTATTTTACAGCATCATGAGTGTACTCACACCAGAAACCAGATGATCTATGGCGTATTTTGCATAGAAATGGCAGGTTCACATACAATATCCTGTATTGCCCCACTCCCCAAATGCCCCACAGCAAGCTTAGCCATCAGAACCAGTGAAAAATCATCTTTAACCATGAATTAACGAGAAGCAAAAAACTGCTGCTATTCTGCAAGTGGAAAACCTGCTTAAGCCAAAATTAAATGTAAAGCTGTTCATGTCGCTCACCAGCACCCACTTCCTCCAATCCCCTGCACCTAGGTATGGATTCACCTGTGGGCTGTCCTGTTGAGTCCTTCCACAAAATGTCCAGTTTTCAGGACAATATTGTGTACTGTACTGAGGTTCAGTTCTTAAGCAGTTACTGTAACTAGCAACATGCTCCCAAAATGGTCACCTGTTCCCTGTCAGAGAGGGACAGCATATTCCCCCATCTTCAGCACACCATGAATCCAAGCCCAAGATGGCAACTGCCTGGTATGTGTGTGACAAAGAGAGTTTTTAAGTACTGACCTTGCACATTTATATTCTCCCAGAATGGACTTGAAATGCAGCCCTGCTAAGGCATAGCAGGGATTAACGTTTCAGCCTGAGTTTCACCAGGATCGTAATGAGGCAAGTGCAATTGTGCACCAACCAAGAGTTGCACTTGCTGTTTTGCACCAGCAATAAGTTGAGAGCGTAACTGGCATCACAGATATATATATCTTATAAATACCAAAGATAGGTAGCTAGATTTAACTACCTAATTTGCAGGTGCAAGCAGTTAGATGTGAACACGTCCACAGTTTCATGGTAGGCACAAAATTGCAGGTGTCAAACTACAAGCATAATCGTTTGTGGGCATGGGATTAGAGGTCATCACCCTAAAATCAGGACCAAAGCATTAGAGAGTGAATGGGATTTAGAGTGTCCAAAAGCAATGAAGCTGAGATCCATCTCATTAACTAGTAACCGGACATCTAGCAGCCAGAGTGAAACAGTGCTCACTGATCGTTTGTTTGTTCCTCTGATAAGACTTTCATCAAAATGTCAATTTTTTTCTCTAGCTACGAACTCCACATGTACACTGCTTGCCCTCCACATTTACAAACACAAGCAAAGACCTGTAACCCTGGACCAATTGAAGTGAAGTATACAGGTAAAGATCAGAATTCCAATGTGAGTGATCTTCAGCCTTACACAATCTACAACATGAGAGTGGTGTCTTACAATTCTGTAGGCAGCAGTGCTTCAGAGTGGACCAGCTTTACTACCAAGAAGGAGTGTGAGTATATAGTGACCATAAAGAGCAATTCTTGAGTCTGAAATACCCATCTTTCTAGTCTGTGGAACTGTATAGCTCCAGAAAAAACGTGGATCATTTAAGTCTGTTCCCATCCATTTCACAGAACTAACTACATCATTCCCACTAGCATCCTTCCAAAACTGTTCTGAACATCTCTAATTAATATATCTCAGCCACCCACTCCTGGGAAGTCTAATCCACCATTTGATTGCTCTTATTGTTCAGAACTGTTTTCTTGGCGTCTAGCCTAACCTTTTCCTTTCTTAGTTTAAGATCCTTGTCCTTCCATTATGAATTCTGTTCAGTGGGAAGTATTAAGTATGTCCTATTTTTCATGAATGCATCCTAACAAGGCAACAGTTTAATAAAAAGAAATATGCCCAGTAAAGTGGTAGGCAGGGTGTAATAATGATTGGAGCAAACAAAATAGAAGGGGGACAGAAATTTTAGAAGAATAATGGGTATTTTGCCTTGGCAATCTATATGCTATAACCTGGCAGAGTAAATTTCCTTGGCATACCCCAGCCCAAAAGACTTATAAAAATCACATCTTTAAAAAACCTGTTTACATCAATAGTTATTCAGTATGTAAATGTATAAAATGTATTAAAACCTAATCCAATAAATCATGAACTTCTATTCAGTTCCACTAAGGTGTTGCAATAAAGTTCAAGGAACTTCACAGTTGTCCTTATGCTGCACACTACAGCCATTCTGAACTCCACAGTGACCCTGGAGATTGATTTTACATTCTCTTCCTCCACAAGCATAGGATTCTGCCACTTGAGCTAAAGGAGAAACTCCCTTAGCTCTCAGCAGTACAGAGCCTATGATACTCAACTGAACAGTACTGATTTGATCTAGTAGAGAGCAGTGCTATGCATTACTAAGTTAATTACAATATTGATATATTCCACATCAACCCCTCCGAGCCACTAAAATCTTTGCATTCATTCTGGTTCATTGTGTCTCCTTCATTAGGAAGAACTAAAACATTTCATTAAAAAAGGAGGCAATGGTTTATGGGCATTCTTTGTTGTAAGTACAGTGCCAAAAGCATAACAAATTAACATGTCTGCATCACGTAAGTGAAGTTGCTTTCATCGAAGACAATATTTGGGAACTGGGACTTGATGATATACTAATGTACTGCACTACTGATTGATTAGTCAGGGCAGTGAATTATTGTACTTGAATTGCTGTTTGTAAGGGTTTTTAACTATCTCTGAAAATAAACTAATGGTTCAAGAAAAAGCTTTAAAAATGAATGGATGCCAAAAGGACATAATTCACTCTCAAAGCAGTTAGGTTTGGAGAACAAATATATTAACTTCAGCTAGTGCTTTGGGCTTAGTTGCAGTAAATATTGATTTGATATGAAAAATAGCCTCCAATTATAGTTAATAGTAATAAAGATATTTTACCTGTTAAATGAGAGGAAAAATGCAACAAAACAAGAGACAATTATGCTACCATCCAGGAGACACTAACCAGTGGTGTCTCCATGAATAGGAACCTTGTATGCCAATCAGTGCTTAAAATGCACCTGGCTGAAAGGGGCTCTATTTCCAGCAAATAAAATTCCAGTAGCTCCAGCCAGGTCACTGAGGGGTGGTCATTTCAGTCCTGCCTGGGGTGAAAACGCCTTAGGATTGGCCACTTGCCTGCAGGGGCGGCGAGTTATATGGGCCCGTGGTGCCCGTGCTCCAGCAATATTCATGGCCTAGGTGCCTGGCTCCACCAATGTTCAGGGTCAGGTCTCTCCCCCCAGCCCCACCTGCTCCCCCGCGCACCTCCCCAGGAGCGGCCCCAAGCCCCACGTGCCTGCGCCCAGGGCAGCAGGTGGCCCTCGCTGGCCGCTGCCTGAGGAGGGAGGAGGTGCACATATGATGGCAGCCCCACCCAACACCCACCACAGGGGAGGTGAGGGGGGCTTCCTGGACCTGAGAGGGGCCTTAGGAGCACATGCAGTGACAGTTATGCAGGGTGAGTGTGCTGCTGGGGGGGTGAGAGAAGAAAGGGCTCAGGGGAGTCCTCCTCTCTGCTCCCAGCTCCAGGGCAGCCTGCCTGCACCCCAACACCCTCATCTCCAGCCCCGCCTCAGCCCAGAGCCCTCACCCCCCCCGCCCCGGCACCGCAACCCTCTGCCCCAGCTCTGAGCTCCCTTCTGCACCCTGAACTCCTCAGCCCTCACCCCTGCACCCCAACCCTCTGCCCTAGCCCTGAGATCCTCCCACACACCAAACCCCTCTGTGGGTGGGGGTGGGGGTGGGGGCAACTTGGACCCGTTCTGGGCCCCGCCAAAAATTATACAAAGCTGCCACCCCTGCTTGCCTGCCTCCCTAGGGTGTAAGCAGCCAATCAGAGCAGTTGCTGACCCAGACACAGCTCTCTCACCCTCCCCTCTGTGGAGGAAAGAGGCGGGAGCAGAAGGAGCCCGGTAGCAGCTCCTCTGCTTTTGTGAGAGATGGGGTGGCTCTTCTGTTCCTCCCCACTCGAAGCGGGGGACGTGCCCCAGGAGGAGCAGAGGTGAAACACTGGGAGCAAAAATTATTTTGGGGGGAGAAGCCAGTGTTTTCATTTCTGTAGAAGATGACAGGTGACCCCTACTCCCTCCCTCCTCCACCCCAATACATTTTTTTTTAATACCACTTGAAGCTCTGGTGCCAGACTTGTTATTGGAGCGGGGGAGGGATAGCTCAGTGGTTTGAGCATTGGCCTGCTAAACCCAGGGTTGTGAGTTCAATCCTTGAGGGGGAGCCATTTGGGATCTGGGGCAAAAATTGGGGATTGGTCCTGCTTTGAGCAGGGGGTTGGACTGGATGACCTCCTGACGTCCCTTCCAACCCTGATATTCTATGATTGAACAGAACATGGTCTTGGCCTGTTACACTGGTGTAACCCCAATAGCATTTTACCAGTGCAGCTGATAGAATATAACTCATTCCTTGTGTTGAATGTCTTGATCCTTAATTTTTGGAAGTCATTTTATTATTAATTATTATGTATTACAATGGTGCCTGTACCCCCCAATCTAGCAGGGGTCCCCATTATACTAGGCATTGAACAGCCATAGTAAAAGGCACTCCCTGCTCCAAGGAGCTTACGCTCAAATTTTACTAATTTTCCTAGTGGGTTTCACTTAGGGTGCAGATACAATATATTTCAGTGTGATAATGGCAAGGGCAGCCTCCTCCTGTAGCCTCTCCTTGGTTTTTTTCCATAGGGGGGTATGTGTGAGAGAGTCTGTAACACTTCTTATTTGGTGCATTTATTTTGTGCAACCCAGTGAGATGCCTACAGTATATAAACCAGCTGTTTCCTTTGTCTTTTCCCCCACCAGTACCTCAGTACAAAGCTCCATTTTCAGTTGTCAGCAATTTATCCATGGTCTACCTAGACTGGAGTCACACTTTCGTACTGAATGGACAGCTGAAGGAGTATGTGTTAACTGAGGGAGGCCAGCGTGTCTACAGTGGCTTTGACACCATGCTGTATTTACCAAGGACATCAGCCAAAAGTCAGTTTCAATTTCCCATTTCAAGGACTGTGTTTATCTATTACATGTTAAATTTTACGAAGTCGGCCAGCCATTGCACAGCAGTGGACTGTCTCTTTAGACTTCTAGTTTCCTTGAAAAGCTGATGTTGTATGTATAGTAAGGTACTCTTTATCCTGATGATTGAATGCAGTTTTCCATCAAAACTCCTTTAGTACCTACTGTGATTATAGGAACAGTGGTTATATGAGGTACAGGGGCGGGTGAGGGGAATTGATTATGTTTCTGGAATAAATTCTACCCATTCCATGGGATGGGTATAGATGGCCAGGAAACACTGCGAGGCTGACCTCCTGGAGTTTACTACAGATCTTCCTCTCAAAAGGAGGAGTGGACAAAGATATGATGTGCCCTCTACCGCCACCATGACCCTTTCAGGGCTCGATTCTGGAAGGTGCCGAGGACGATAGTCCAATCCGGCACATGCTTAACATTAAGCACAACACTCGTTTTGCTGAAGTTGATGGGACGATTCACATGCTTAGAGTTAACCACATGCTTATGTATTTTGCTGGATTGCGCTAGAGTGTGCAACACCTTGCAGGATTGAGCCCTGGATGAATCACGGAAGCAGGTAGAAGGTGTATCCTCCCAGCCCTGTGGACATTTGGGATCCATAGGGAAGAGAGCCCTTATACCATGGAAGGCCATCACCTCCATGTTGCATCTATATCTGCTCCTTTCATTGGCTGCACGGATTCTACTGGCACTATACTGCTTTTGATAAAGTGCCATAGGCATGAGAAAATCTTCCTGATTAAGATGCTTAAAATTGTGATAATGCTTTCCAAGGAAGGCCAGTAACTGCCAATCTAAATCGATGCTTAAGCTACAAAAGTCATTCCAAGTAACACACTTTGGTGGGACAAGGGACTGTTGTGCTGGGCAATGTGTGCAGAAAGTATGGCAGCAGCTGGACAACGCTTTGCCCAGCTGTCTCTTGACAAGTTTTAGTATGACCTTAGCTAATATATTTGCTTGCTGGCTGTGCATGTGGGCACAGTGCATCTCACCTCCTGACTTGGTAAAGAGCACGGCCATTTTCAAGTGCTCCAAACAATTCCTCAGACCAAGCAAAATCACCAGCCCGTGAGGAAATTATGGCTCAGCTAGATTTCAGCTTTCAAAGTTCAACCTTTTTTGCTATAACCCCTATTCAAAAAGTTTGTTTATTTAACAATGGGAAGGGTTTGTCTGGGGGTTTTGTATATTCCCATTATAAGAAACAGGGCTGAGGGTTTGTCTCGAAGTTTCTTTAAACTGTCAGACACAGAACACAGCATGCACAATTCCATTTGATTTGGAAAGGTCATGAGCCTGTGAAAATGTGGGGGTTATAGGGGAACATCACAACTACAAACAAGACCACTGTAATATACAGTTTAATAGCTGAATATTAGTGGATTATCAGGCTTCAGGGCTATATTGGGATCCACTAGCGTTGACTGCTGTGCCTGTGGGGAGTCCCATTGTGATTGTGCGTGAATGCAGCCGTGCACATTAGCAGCTCTTGGTGGAGGATCAAGGCTGACGCATTTTGATTGTCCCATTTGAGATTTCTAACTCAGTATTTTGCCTTTTTTGTTCAGCCTTTTTCTTTCAAGTAACGTGTACCACCGATGAAGGGAGCGCCCTCACACCAGTGATCAAATACAGCACGGCTACTGGACTGGGTAAACCTGTAGAGACGTTACCTAGCTCCTACTAATTATGTGTGAATTTGTGCTGAGCAATTAGGTGTAACGCATACTGGATCAGATCAGATTTGGAATAGAAGTTATTGATCTGGCCCAAGTTATTTCTTGAAGCATTAAGGTATGTGGCTAATGTGTCTTTGTCACCAGCTGAATTTATTCAGGAAGTTTCTCTTTATTGAAGCAGGTACTGTCTTGGAGCTTCTTTTAAACCAATGAGAATTTCACACACAGTTCTTTCCCTCCCACCAAAAAAAATCAAACAAATGCAAAACCTGCTAACAATGTACATCAGCACCACAGTAGGGATGGTAGCTTACTGCCCGTGTTAAAGCTGAAATACAAAGCAAATCAAAACCCTTTGGGCCCTTTACTATTCCTTCAGAAGGTATAGGAACAGTGTCATGATTTTTTTTAAATGCTGCATGGTTTGGCGGTGAGTTTCTCTTTGTTAAACCTTAGAAAGATCAACTCCTGACCCCTCTCTTGGTTGCAGGTCTCTTGGGAGGACTGGAATGGGGTGGTGACATCACAATAAATAGGCTGAAACTTGAGTTTTCCAGTCTTCAGCTGAGGAAGAGGGATGTTGACACAGGGCCTGATCTTGTTGAAATCACTGGAAGTTTTGTCTTTCATGCTGAGGAAAGCAGGGTCAGGTCCATAGCCTGCCCAAAGAGCATCCAAATACAGAGATTTTGCTGCTGTTAGATACATAGGAACATAGGTGTAGACCTGAGGATCATCTAATTTAGTCCTGTCTCCAGCGGTGGCCAACAACAGAGGAAGATATAAGAACCCCACAGTAGACAGATGTGGAGTAAGCTGCGCCTCTCCCCCCAGTGTTAGGTCTTATCCTGATCTCTGACAGAGATTGGCTTAAAACCTGAAATACAAAGTTTTAATATTCCTTTAAAAACCTTAAGTATAATAACTCTATATGTTCTTGATATCCATATAAATGTCCACTCCCTTATGTTCTTAGCCTCAACAACATCCTGAGGCAGTGGGTTCCACGGACTAATTGTGCATCAGGTGAAAAGTATTTCCTTTTATCAGTTTGGAATTTCCCACTGCTGAATTTCATTGGATGTTCCCTTGTTCTTGTGTTGTGCGTCAGGGAGAACAGTAGCTCCCCATTTTCCTTCTCTAGACCATTCATTATTTTATATACTTGTATCTTGTCCCCTCGTATTCATCTCCTTTGTAAGGTAAACAATCCCTATCTTTTCAGCCTTTCTTTCTGTAAGAGTTTTTCCATGTACCTAATCACTCTTATCACCCTTCTCTGAACCCCCTCTAATGGTGCAAGATCCTACTACTGCACACATCACGCCAGCTGAGGCTGTAGTATGGATTGATATAAAGGCATTATACTTCATCCCTTTCCTTATGCAGCCAAACATCTTGTTTTCTTTTTTGACCACTAGTTCTATCTCAGACATATCATCCACGAGACAGATCAGATTAAGGTAAATCACCACACCAGTTTCTAAGGAGAAACAATGGAACTTCCTGGAAGCAGAGCCCTGGCAGATGTAAACAATTACAAATTGCCATGGGGGCCCATTGTTGGCCTGTATCGGAGATTCCTTTCTGCAAGTGCTGATATTAGTTTTCTGTGTGAGCCACATCCAAGTTCGTATTAAGCCATCAGTGTGGGCCAGTCTCAATATGCAGGTGTGGCGGAGCAGTGGATTACTTTTTAATCTACTAGAAGAGTGGAGGATATTGTCAGCGTCCTGCATTAAACCCTTGCTTCCTGAACCAGAAATGGGGAATAGGGATAATCACACTGTGAAAACCCCTTAGGTGTCTTTGAACCAAAGCTGAAATAGGACTTCAGAGCCAAAACTATTTTGTTTTGTTAGACACAACATTGACACCTGATTTCATTTTCTTGGCCAGATGTCCTTTGTGTTGAGGGGTGGTAAATAAACTTCATGTATTTGGTTTTTTATAACCTAGAAGTGGCTTTGTGGCAAAGGCGTCACCTTTCCTCTGTTCTTGTTTCTGGGGCTCTAGCACCCTCAGCCCTCTTTGGATGCATCGCTGCATATCCTGCAAAGCTACTGTTGCTACAAGGCGTTTCCTCCCCCTGCCCACCATGCAAGTGATTTTTCTAAGCTGTGCAATGATGTGTACCATGTATTGGAAGGAACAGTGGAACACTTTGTGTATCTTTTTCAGGGCCTTGTCCTAAGCTTTTGATTTTATTCGGCCTCTCTTCATTCATCCTGATTTTTTGGCTTTATTGTTTTATAATGTGTGCTGCAGTGTCCACAGTAGCAACTGCTTCTTGTGCTGGGCTATAGTGCTGCAGAAAACATCCTTTCTGCACCTCTCTGAAATTACCCATCATTGTTTCAACTGTTCAAGGTTACTTTGATCAACCTTTTTCAAATCCCCCCCCCCCCTCCTCTTTCCTAGGAGATGCCAGTGCAGTGGTGATTTCCAACCCAGGCAGCAATGCCAGAACTTTAAGCATGGTCTCTTGAGTGCAGTAAGCTTTTTATTACAGCCCACTAGCATATTGAACCATTACACCACCTTGAACATAAGTGCAAATAAGCACACTGTGACAAACTGCTTCAAACTTCTTTCTAATTTATTATCAAATAAGGGGACGATCTATCACTAAACTGCTTTCTAAAATAATGTTTCCCTTTTACCTTCCTGGATTATACAGGTCCTATATTAACAACTCCTGGAGAAAAGGATGAAGCAGAGACTAAATATGCAACATTTTACACTGAACTGTGGTTTGTGATATTAATGGCAGTTCTAGGTTTGATCCTCTTGGCTATTTTTCTATCCTTGATTCTACGAAGAAAAATAAAAAAACAACCATATGCAAGAGAAAGGCCTCCCTTAGTTCCACTCCAAAAGCGGACATCGCCAATGACTGTATATTCACCAGGAGACACCCACATGGTATGTCATGCAAAGCGCAATAATGTGTATTTATATTGTACAGAGAGTTATTGCAATGGAACATATGTTACAAAGGATAATGTTGCAGTCTAAGGGCATTAACTTACAATTTGAATATAGTAAGAGGGAAAAGGTACATATTGCTTCACGTGAAAGAGTATCTGTAAGCTACAAAAAGACCCAAGCTGTAAATTGGGAGTAAGTGGTGACTACCGTTCAAATAAGCAACAGAACTTGGGTGGTTTTTTTTCTTGGTCAGATACCACAGTGATGAATGTGGTAGGAAGACCGAGATACGTTTAACTCCTTAAATGACACAGGGGTAGGACATCTTTAGCTTTATTGTATTATTGGGGAGGTCACTCTTCAGGTATTGATACACTGACTGGGCCAAATCCTTAGCTGCTGTAAATCAATATAGCCCCACTGACTCAGTCAAGCTATGCTTATACTCACAGTTCAGGGCAACTAAACCTGTATTTCCCCATAGTGGACCACCAAAGGCACCAATTCTTGGTTTCTAGCTCCACGGCCATTGCTTTTCTGGGTGGAGACCAATCTCTCTCCCCCTTCTGACTGGGTATTCCCAGGCTGCACTGTTCTCTTTGTATTTCCCAGCACAGACAGGTTGCCCAAGCACACCTGTTTGCTCTCTCTTCAGAGACTCATTGTCAACAGTTCTAGCTTACTGCATAGCACTTCCTCTGCAAGCCTACTTTATTCCTAAGGTGAAAACAAATAATAAAAGAACCTACACACATGCTAACAAGCTTACCAGAGTCCACCCCAATCCTAACATGGATTCTGACAGCCTTCCACCCTTACCCTAAAGATTGGGACCCTCTGTGGAGCTGCGGTCCTGTCCATTTGCTGGATCAGGAAGAAGGCTCTGCGTCAGTGTAAACAAACTCAAGTTATTTATCCCAAACACCTTTCTTTGTCTCTTGGATCCTGGAGAACCCAGTTTGAACTAGGGGGAGAATTTGCTCAAGCTCTTTCTAAAGAAATCCACTTCACATGTATCGTTCCAAAAAGACCTTTGGACTTCCTCATACATTCCAGATTGCATTAATCTTCCTACTAAATAAATTCCATACAGTCTCACCATACATATTTGCATTTAATACAATGAAAACTAATTCAGTAAGGTTTAATTTAATTCAGCAAAGTTCATTCAGGAAATCGTTAGTCTGTCACTCTTATTTATACTAGCTGAGGAGTTGCCCCATTATGTAAATTAGTTCTCAGGAAAAAGGAATAAATATTAGAATAGTGCTCACTAGTTTCCCATTATTTCAAAAAGAAAAGGAGGACTTGTGGCACCTTAGAGACTAACCAATTTATTTGAGCATGAGCTGTCGTGAGCTGCAGCTCACTTCATCGGATGCATTATTTCAAGTGACTGTTCAGAACAATTCTACAAACTATGAGCTTGATCCAGCACTCATTAATGTCAATGGGAGTTTTGCCAGACTTCAGTGAATGCAGAACCACAGCATTTTAAACCCTGCTGACACATATAGACTCCTCAGATACCATGGTGATAGATGACAGTATAAAATCCTAGATAATTATAGCAACAAAAAGCACATTACTGTGAGTTTGTGCCTTTTCCTTCCCCATTCCTATCCCCTGCTCCCTTTTGCTTCACATCTTTCTTTGGGGGCTGCTTGGGCCTACTGAAATTGTATTTTCCTGTGTAAAAGTTGAATTGGGGGCTTTAAACACATTCTTCACCATTTAGCATGCACAAGATATAAGCAAAAATTGAGAAGGACTCTGCCTTCCAGGAGCTTGGTTGTCAGATTGGAAAGAGGAAGGGTGTATTTCTATGGATTCATCCAGCCATCTTGTCCTTCTATAATGTGCCCTTCATCAGGGAACAGTAGCCCTCACCTGCCACATCTGCTCAGCTTGTCAGGCACAACACCACTGATTAGTAAGCATGCTGCTCTCATGTCTTTATTTAAAGAATTATGTTAACAACCCATTAAGCTGCCAGTTTAGATCTTTATGTAGCCCCTTAAGGACCTGTGAGTGTTCTGGCTCCTCATGGAATGGTGTTGAGCTAGGTGGCCAAGTGGGTGCCTTAAAGGAAAATGTGTCTGTTTTCAGAAGGACCCCCTTGAGACTGGGGCGGCTTGCCTTAAAAACATTTTTGTGGCAACTCTTAATGTCAATTACAAAAGGCTAAATGAGGAACTGTTAAAAAAAAATCATAATTTAGCTTTGGAAATACAAAGTGAGACTTGAAAATCGCCTAACTTGCCATGGAGTCACATGACACAATACTCTCTTGGAGCTGAGGGTTGGGGCAAGGAGTCCAATACTACTTAGGACGTGTGAACATTAGTTAGGAATTATATAAAACACCCTACCGAGGAAGGTTAGTAGTAGTATGCATGCCCATTTTAGGATGGAAACTGAGGCAGAAAGTAACATACCCAAGAGCACACAGAAAGTCCTGTGATCAAGAAGATAAGTACTGAGGAGCCAGGAACTCCTGGGTTCTAAAGACCATTAAATCACTCCTCTCGTTACAACCTCTTCCCCACTCTATTTTCCTCAGCTTTTTGAAAAGATTTTTTTTTTTTAAATATACAAGCAGACATGTCAATAGCTTGAAGTAAGTCATTCAGATCTGTATTAATTCCACAAGCGGCTACAGCGCACATTGTGCCATCAGTTTCAACAATATAATTGTGGCTCCTCTTTTGGCTAAACAACTGGCAGAAATTTAAATTGGGGAAGGAAAAAAAAAAACCAAAAACCCAGAATGTGCCTTATATCCAATTTCTCCTCGGGAAAATGAAAGATACCGTCCCTTTTGTGTAACTCCTTGTCTTCTACATACTTGTATATTTATCCCATTTCTATTCTCTACCTACAATGCTTTAAAAATGCAGAAAACCTCTTTAACTGATAATCCCTGCCATCAGCATCCTATTGCAACTCCTTTACAAGTTCCTCTCATCTCATCTTCACAAGTCTCACAGAGCAGAGATAAGGTAAGACTTTGCAGTGCTTATGTCTGCACACACATTTCAGTCTGAACTGCTAGGAAAGGGCTATAGATGGAGGCATTCATTTTTGTTTTATCATCACTTCCAAGGTCACACCGCATACAGTGCAGGCTTTACACAAAACTCAATTATGGACTTGAATTTGGAACTTTCATCCTCTGCTGTCCTGTACAAATACAACAAGTGAAACCTGCCTTAGAGACTAACAAATTCATTTTCAACCGCCATGAGTTTGTATTGTAAAAATCATTCCATTGTCCTGTAGTTGAGTACAATGGCCCAGATTCTCAACTGATGTAACTCAGCATAGCTCTGACCATTATTTTTAGCTACATTTATAGTGTAATCTAACCACAGGAATAAAACACTTGTCACAGCACCTGGGCTAATGTAGCATTGCTGTTAACAACTCTCCTTCCTTTTAAATCTCAGTTTGATTCTGTTGCCGAGATGTCAGAGTCCGCAAGTCGTGTTACTCTAACAAGTTACACAATGCATTTTGAGGTATAGTTAGCGAGTATGCAACCTGTGTGCTGTGGCAATCAAACCTGGAATTAATTGAAGTGTTTTGCCTGAGAATTTCTTGCATGGTGCATGTTTTATTACCGCACAGCTGTTAGCAGTTGAAGATTCTGTGACAGATGATCCAAAGTGGTGTATAGCTGCCACTTTAAAGGGTATAATAAAGAACGTGCATAGTTGTGTGTTACTGTACTGTGGGAGTTTCAGTATGTTAAAAAAACCCATTTGGGGCTCGACTTGTCGATTTAACATATAATTTGTTTTACACAACTTTTTGGAAAACCAGAGAGCGAGAAAGGTCAAATGGCGGTTAGAGACACATACTTACACAAGTTCACAAAAGCTAGTTGCTAAAATTGCCAGGTATTGTCCCCTGGCAGATAAGCCAGGTGCTTCCTAACCTTGCAAGTGTTCCATCAGTTGTCTATTTCCTGGCTCTAAAATGGAATGGCAATTACTGTGATGACGTGTTTCAATTGCATGCTTAACAAGCGATCTTCAAGAGATCACCTTGTTAAACCGCATTGCAGTAAGCCATTGTTTCCACAGGGAACAATAGCTGGAGCTAGTGATAACGATGTTCTGTTATCAGCCTAAAAACCTCTACCACTACCATGTTACTTTGCTACTACGGCTTCTACTGCAAAATAAAGCCCTTGAAAATAACTAACTTTGTAACAGATTTATTTGAGCTGAAATGTTAATCTATTACATTTTTCATGTAAACCTTTCATAAGCACATCCCTTTTATTCCAATATTCCTAGGGACTAGCAGATACAAAAATTCCAGGACCCGGCTCTCCTTTGAGTAATCGTAGCAACCAAAGTACTTCCGTTCTACAGATACCGAGTCAAAGGCAGATGAATCGTACCTCCTCCCAAGGGTCTTTACATCGCAGTGTCAGTCAACTTATTGATGTCTATGACAAGAAGTCCCTAATAGAAGATTCTGTGTGGGATACCATTATACATGGTCATGATAGTGGTTTGGTAAGTTCTTATTCTAGTCCTACAATTCCATGAATGCATGCACATTCGGCATTATCTTAGTAACTGATGTTTACCAAGATGCTGGGCAAAATTTCCAAAAGCATCTAGGCCCAGATCCTCAAAGGTAATGAGAGTTACTTGCCTAAATACCTTTGAGGTACTGGGTCCTAATGACTAGCCTAAATCCTATTTTCAGAAGCAGCTAAGTCACTTCTGAAAATGAAACTTCAGCTCATGAATCACAAAGGTGCTTTTGGAAATGTTACCAACTATTTTACATAGTTACGGTACTGTATACACCAGACATTTTATTCCTTTTTGCACATAACTACAGCGAAAACATGACATTCAGTGAGATGTTTCAGTAGTCTATTGGTTATGTGGCTCCCATGCAGTTTCTAAACTGATATAATTAAAGCAGTACAATCCCCGAGAGTGGTTGCAATTCTACCACTGTAAAGGTGCTTATAGCAGTACAGGTTATTCACCAATATTTATGGGAATTAACGAACTATTTTGGTGAGGGATGTAATTTTATGACAGTATAAAGCTGTGTCTAGACCAGGTCTTAGTGCGAATCAGTTTGATAATGCAGTCAAGTATTGTGACTGTGCATTTAGCAAGTCTATTTTCTTTGGAACAACAAATCTCTGTTATTTCTAGTTTTGTTGTTCTATGACTAGGTCAGTATTTATAGTTCTCTAAATTTGTACTTAAACCCTGCAAGTGATTTGGCTAATTTTTTTACCCCCCTAGTATGTGGATGATGAAGACCTTGTGAATGCCATCAAAGGCTTCAGTACAGTAACTAAAGAACATACAACCTTCACTGACACCCAGTTGTGACACCTATTTGGAGTAAGTACCACAGCCAACCCAAAGCAGCTGAAGGAACACAAAATCTTTGTTTTGTTCAAGTTAACATGTAGAAATTAATTTCTCATGTAACAGCTTGAGAATTATGTTTTAAAAAGTGTGCCTACTGGAACTTTAGCAGTATGAATGCATTTTCTAGGAGTACTGTTGCAACAGCCAAGAATATAGTTATATATTGTAAATGTGCTCTCTACATATCGATCAGTGTTAAACATTTATTGCAAATATCGTACAGAAATATTTCAAAAGGGGAAGGTGAGAAGAATGTATTGTACGTACAACGTTGTGTCACAGTACTGGCAAGACCTTAAATAGCCAATATAATATACAGAGAAGTTTCACAAACACTTTTAACAGCTGCACATACCTAATCCTGAAACTTTAATCGTGTTTCATTATATTATACTGTGGTGGGAAATGTATGATCAGTGGGGGGAAAAAAAAGGGTTTTGGTCAACAAGTATATAAAAATGTAGAATAAATTTAGATCTGTTCTTAAGAGCATTACAACCCAGTTTGCTCACTTTAATTAAGACAACAAAGAAGGAAGAGTTAATTCTGTCTATGAAATATTGCTACAGATGCAAAAGCACAGAAAACTTGTGCAATTGCCCATCTAGTCAGGAACCCTAAAATGTTTCTGTCCATTTCAATCTACTTTAGATCATGTACGACAGGAGATTGATTTAAAATCACGAAAGATGTGATCCTGTGACAGCTTGAGTACTCTCACTTTCCCAGAATAAGATCTGAGGGTGCTCAGAACCTTGCCAAACCAGATTGTGCAAGAGTAAATTTGAAATGTATCAAAATATAATTTAGTGAAAGCTGTTCTGGATTTTACTCACATGTATTGTAGTTTCTAGTGCCTGCCCTCTGGTGTTGGTCTTAGAGAAATAAGTCAGGATGATCATTTTCTTAGGAATAAGGCGTGTCTTTAACATATTTAAATAATTTACTATTAAATCTCTGGTGAATCAGCTGCTTCAATGTTTAGCATTGTGATGAAGCCTCTCCGCCAAAACTATCTTGGTTGTCATGCATTTGGCATGATCCTTACATTTTGCAATTGGAAATTGCTTTGAGAAACAGTGAAATGCAAACAACATCAAATTAGGAAAGGGATGTGACAAAAACACAGTGGTAAAAAACCCACCCATAAGGTAAGCTTCACAGGAAAGAACAAAAGAGCTATTACAGCTTCATTTTAAACAGACAGATCTCATTGTTTCTATTTTCTATCCAAACTGAGGGGCGTAAGACAGAATACCTATGAGCTGAGCTGGAACATTAGGGCCCCTAGAGGAAATCTGTTTTCTGTAATGTGAACAGTTATTGCCAGTGTTTGTTTTAACATACATTTAGGGCAAGATAGTTCTTTCCTCCCCCCATACCTTACTCTACAAATAGTCTCATTTAAAATTAAACAGTAAGGAAATACTCAAAAGGAGTAGGGAGGCAGAATTCAAGTATTGGCTGTTATGGTATACATGTTGCAATATAATCAATTATACAATACTATCCATTTCTTATACAGTGTACAGTACAGATTAGAGTATCTGAATTATTTCTGTGGTAGGGAAAAAAGCATTGCATAGTTCAAACTGTAGTAATTGGTTTATTTTCAAGACTAGGATTCTATTGTGCCTGTAAATTAATCTGAAAATATAGATTAATAAAAGGTTACATCTAAATTTAATACAAGTATTTTTGTTACCACATAATATAAAGAACAAAAAAAGTGTGTGTTTAAAAATTAGGCTGAATGTACAAGCTTGATATTAATTTTACAATAAAGAAAGTAGTGACACTGTGCTGCCTTTTCTCCAGTTCACCTTTTAAACAATCCACAACATTAAAAACTGGGCTAGTTAGCAACAGAAAGTTCAAAACAGACTGGGTGCAGGATTGTCTGCCTTGTAACTTAAAGCTGGCCGAGGGAGATAATCAATGCTGGCGTTCATAATGTAACATTCCTACCCTACAGATCAATTCAAAATTCATTAAAATCAGCTACTTGATAGGGATTGAGTCACAAAAAAAAGCAGGTGTGAATTTGACGAGTCATCTTATTTCACATGCAAGCACCGTTAAAGCTTGGCTTGTTTTTAGTATTATGTAAATGTTGTAACAATGGTTTTATCCAAAGACTTTTTCTCCCATTTTAAAAATTTGGTTATTCATTATGTGGAAATGTCCCAAGTGTACAGCTAGACTTATTCTGCAGTGTACAAAATACAAATGGAGACTTGGAAGTAACACTTCCAAGTAACTTTCCACTGCCTCTGGCTAAAGAAACCCTTATTCAGCTGCACCTCCTGTTTATTCTTGCAGATGTTTCCTTTCCTAAGAACGATCCTGTCTGAAGAGCAGCATCTTTAGTTTGCACTTTAAGACCTGAACAAAATCACTGCGCAACTGCAACACTTTGGGGGGGGGGGGGGGGGGGGAGAGGGATAGCTCAGTGGTTTGAGCATTGGCCTGCTAAACCCAGGGTTTAGAGTTCAATCTTTGAGGGGGCCATTTAGGGATCTGGGGCAACTATAGGGGATTGGTCCTGCTTTGAGCAGGGGGTTGGACTGGATGAGGTCCCTTCCAACCCTGATATTCTATGATTCTATGAACACTGAGCATGCCAGTCGCTGACCTGTACCATGAACTCTACTAGCAACAGAAGTCATACACAGACCAACAGTACTAGGAGGAACAGTTCTAAGGTGGGTCTAAAGTTAGCTTCCATAAGTGGAAGGGAATGAAAGGATTAAGAATAAAAGTGTGAGCACTGTATACGTAAGGGAATAGCATAGCATTCAATATTTAAGTAGAACTCTACAAATATTATAGTGCATTCATGCCATGGAATGAAGTAGATTTAATTTCCCCCTATTAATATGAAAGAATGTTTACTACAGTAAAGCCTAAAACCCAACCGAGAATCAGGCCTCCCTGTGTAAAAAGAGTAGTAGATAATCCCTCCCCTGAAAAGCTTACAATCTAAATAGACACAGGATGGGGGAAGCAATACAACTGAGTGAACAATGTAATGGCTGCAAACAACCATGATTTTTTTTTTTTTTTTTTTTTTGGAGGGGGGGATAAGCTAGCTGGAAAGAAGTGGACAGGGCAGGCGTGAATCTGAGGTGAAAGGCAAATTGTTAGGGAGGGGGAAGAGAATTGGAGCAAAGAGCCAATAAGCACAGGGGAGAGAGAAAGTTCTGAAGGTCCCTGCTTTAGCTGCTCTTATGACAGTGTGTCTGGGTATGGCTCCTTCCTCCAGTTTTTCCCCAAGTCTACACACCTGGGAGCACTGGCCCCAGCTGGTGTCTGTTTTACCCCCTGCAGCAGTAGCTGCTTTGACTGCTCTGAGCAGCTGGAGTCTCAAAGTAGGGTTGTAATCTGAAAAGTATCTGGGTTTCCTCCATCACTCTGAGAATTGAAAATAAAGCTGGTTCTCACATCACCACACCAAATACTGCAAACCTATTTGTACAACCCCACTGAAAGTCTGAGCCAGAAAAAATAAAAACAGCTTGAAACTTTCAGCTCACTGGGTGAACTTGCAAGGCTGACTTTACAAAAATAACTGTAAAATGAGCCTATTGGATATGATGTCATTACCTAATACACAAGGCTTTCCACTTTGAATTTTTCAGCACAGAACTACACTGACCTCAGTCTGAGGATCCAATTTTTCCCCTATATTTTATGGCAAATGACATCAAGCACAAGAGTAATAACCAAAACCACATGCTATAACACTCTACTATGAAGAGCGCAGCGTAGCTTGAAAGATTGTCTCTTTCAGCAACAGAAGTTGGTCTAATAAAAGATATCACCTAATATCCACCTTGTGTCTCTAATATTCTGGGACCAACAAGGCTACAACCCTGCATTCTACTAAAGAATCATTTTTAGCCTCTTCTTTAAAGAGAGCTAAAATTTGAGGAAGGAGAAAAGGGTATTCTAGCTCATTTGTTTTTCCATTTCTGTAAATCTTGACACATTTAAAAATAGCCAAAACTTTATAAATCACTGCTCCTAAATGTCTGTCCTAGTGCATAACCAAACAAAATAGCAGGCACCTTTCACAAGCCCTAGCCTTACCTGGTTCAAGACACCAGAGTCTCAGGTCCTTGGAAACTGTCTGCAAAGAAACTGACGTATGTATTAAGGACTGCAACTAGAACCAAAAACACCCTCACACTAGCAAAACTCAATGACTTAGTACTTCCAGCGAAAGTCTGCACATTATGGGAAAGCAGTGTATCTTTACAAAAATACATTAAAGTTGTATGGGAGGTATCGACTTAACTCTGCATGTCCTAACTCTGCATGTTTTTACTGAACTGAAGTTTTTACTTTTTACTGAAGTTTAGTACTACTGTTGCTGTAAGGAAGATGTGGGAGGACTTGAATCCAGCATTTCTGGTTGAGGGCTGAAACTCTCATGATCTGGAAGAGCATAACACCACTATGGCATTGTTGTACAGCAGCAAACTTAGAAGAGGAATGTGTGAATAGCCTAGTAAGTTTTCTAACAAGAGATATTTAGTCCATTTCTAAGGCATTAGTGTTATATACAGTAATGAGCAGCAAAATGCATGCTTTTTTTCCCCCTCCACAAGAGGTTATAGTTTCAGGTATTTGAAAGCTCTGCAAAGAGAAATGAGGGGAAAAGTACAGGTAATAACATTCCTGTGCATTTTAATATTAGGACCAAGATATGCAAAATAATGTTTTAGCACATCTGTAAGCATAAAGACTTTTTGAATTTGTTTCATAAACAAAAGAATTGTAGCACATAAATGTCAAATTTATCAATACTGAAAAAACAAACAGTCGCTCTACAATCAAGGTAAACTTCAGCAAGAGAAGCTTTTCAAATTGATGAAATAGCTTTTAGCACCCAGCTAATTTTCTACTTTATATTATCCTGAAGGAGGTGAAAGGGCAAGATGGGTGACTCCAAGGAATTGAAAATAATATTCATGGTAACTTTAATGGCCAGTAAGCAGGGGACAGGCCTTTAATATTTTGGTGATTTCAAAGGTAAGGTCCAGTAATGGGACTTAGAAAGTTACCTATAAAACTCTTCCTAAGACAAATACTGTAATGCATGCTGGACTGCATAAAACAGGATTTTACATCAATGTTTTGTACCAAGTATTGTTTGGCTTTATACAATATGAAAATGAAGTACATCAATTTAGAGTATGTTTGCTGGTTGTGCTGTAAACCCAAGTTGTTGAGATGCACTGTGAACTTATTACAGTTTTTCAGTTAGACACACTCAAATGAAGCCTTTTTAAAATGATAAATCTGTAGTGTAAAAGTTACATCCAGTTAAGTGTTAAACTTTCATCTGAACCCTTGAAAACAAATGTACACAACTTAGCATTTTCACAAGCTATAGTCTTGGCAGGTAGAGTCACTTTTCTTGTGGCGTGGAGAAGTGGTCGTCTTTGTGGGTGATGGGGACGCTGTACCAGGTGATTCAGGTCCTCCTTCCACAATAATTGGTGAAGACACCAGAGGAGGTACTTTCTTTCTTCCCAGAAACCCTCCTCCATCAAATCCACTTTTCTTTTTATTCTCTACTTTGTTCTCGCTTTCATCATCTGGCCCTCTTTTCTTCACTTCTGAAGAGCTTTCAGGCACTTTCTGACCTTCTGCCCCAGCATCTGATGATATTCTAGTAGCTCTTACTTCCAGTACTGTTGCCTTTTTGTCTGTTGGAGTGCTCTCACCTGCTGCCTTCTTCATTTCAGCTTGTACTGGACTCAGATTGCCAGTCTCAGGGACAGCCTTGTCCACCATACTATTGTTCATATTAAAAGTCTGAAAGTCCTTGTAACTGTGGAAGCTCTCAGTCCGTCTTGCCCTTGCTAATAAAGGACTCTCTCTATATGGCCTTACTGAGCCATACGTAGCAGCTTCATGGATGGTTTCATGGTGCTGTAACTGGAGGCTGAAAACACATTCAACAGTAAAACATTTCTCATGTCACGGGTTACAACAAATACTGATGCAAACAAACATCACTGTCACCTTCCTCAGAACAGACTTCAGCTTTCAAAGGTAAGAAACATGCAGCAAATTGTTCCTTCTCTCTAGCCAAATAGAAAGCCATTTGGAATTTGTGAAGAGTATATTGGATTCCCAGATGTGTTACAGAGCATATACTTCTGAACACCCGAGGCTTGATATCCTGTCAGCTGCATGCATGTTACACAAAGAGAAATATGATTTTTGAGGGAGGATGTTTCAGAACTATGAATCCCAGAGCACACTCAGCTGTGCTTGTCCTATAATTGGCAGTGGAATGTGCTCAGGATTTCCAACCTGCCTATCTCTGTGAGCAAGGGCTCACTCATTCCCTAAATTGTACACATGCAACTCCAATGGGAGCTGTGTCCCAAAAACATCAGGGCACTTATTTAGGTGCCCAAATACGGACTAAGGGGTGCCTAAAATTAGACACTCAAGTTTGAAAGTTTTCGCCTAAGTCTTTGAACACACAACTGATAGTATATCCTGTGGATCTTTGGCCTACCTGGAGCTTGAGTCCCGCAGACGGCTTTGCTGAACTACTGAAGTTGCTGGACTGATGTTAGGAGTAGCGCAGCGTGAGGTGCTCAGATCACACTGATCAAGCAACTTAAGCAGCTCCTCTTCTGTTGGACCCCCTACATCTTAGAAAAGAAAGATAGTGGTCACGGATCACCTCTAATGCAAGCATTTGAGCCAAAAAATAAGTTCTGCTACATTACAACCTACCCTTGTCTTCACTTTTATTAACCATGTCCATCGCTGTGGTCAAATCCCACATCTGAATACTGCCATTTGAATGACCTGTAAAGAGGTAACGTCGTGGTCTTGAGCCCATCCTACTGGATCCTTCACATTCTCGTACAGTAAACGAAGAAATTGTGGTACAGTCTACGGCCTGGATCTCGCATATTCTACAAAAAGGCATTTAACACAATTACAGATTATAATCCTAACTATAGTATCGCATACCGTGGAGGGCAATTGTGAGGTTTAATTTATTAAGATTTGTGATCTCTGGATAGAAGGCGCTATGGTTTGTTTTATGCTGAATTACACCTTCGCTTTTAACACCCATTTCTAACTCATAAAATTTTTTGCAATTCACTTCTCAATGTTACCTTTAATAAGATTCCAAAAGAATACCGAGTAGCTGCTAGACATTTAAAAAAAAACACCATAATTAGTTTCCTGCTTTCTTATAGAATCTGGGTTGCCGATTTCCTGATTCGAGATTTGCATGTGCTTCTCCAGAGAGATCTGGGCTCAAGATGTGTTCAAAGCCAGCACCATATATTAAGTATTGTACAAGACTAGTATGTAATTTCCAACTGCTGTCAGTTTTTAAAGTTTACAGAACAAATTCCTTCAAACATGTCACAGGTATTTGTTCTCAAAGAGAAACAAAATCCAGGGCAACTCTGAATTTAAAAACTAACCAGTTTAAGCAAAAAGTTTATTTAAATTCAGAAAATGTCACACCAAGATGAAAAGATAAGAATTACATGAGAGGGAAAAATGAGGTTCGGAATGAAATGACTAAAGTTTAGGGTAGTTTGATGTCACTCACCTCACATCATTTCACAACAGTGAAATCAGGAAGCCTGTAAAACTTGGGGATGTTAGCCACCTCCTTCCTGTTCTTACTTATTGTTCAGTTTTTTTTAAAACACTCAAGGACAGATTCCACTACCATCATAGCCCAGGGTGAGTACCTCCATACTGTGGATTTAGCTATACGGCAAGTAACTGTGTGACAAGCCAGGGTATGAATCTCCAGCACAGTGACAGCTCCAGAGTGTGTAACAATATGCTAACCTGTACTCCAAGACTCTCACTGCACTGTAGAAGTGTCAATACTGGACATTAGCATGGGGCAAGCTGGTGTGCTATAGGTTCACACCCTGACTTGCCATGCAGTAACTTACCACGTAGACCAACTCTAGGAGTCATCTAATCCAGTCCACGGTAGATTTGCTTTTTGCATCTCCACTGTGTTTTTAGAAACAAGTTTTTTATTTGTGCACAAAACAAACAGGATATTTAAACTGAAACTTGATCCTGCATTGCATGAATTAAAGGGAAAAGAAAATGGCTAAGCAATGAGAATTCCTGTTTTGCTTTACTCAAAACTACTGAGATTACTGTGGCATCAAAATTTAAATTGTGGCTTAATTAAGTTATCAAGGAAGAATAGTTTGATTAGAATACAGAATCTGCCACAACGAAACAGGACAGGGAACAAAAAAAGAGGTCAGAGTTGAAAATGGTTTTGAGTTATTACTTTGTTAAAATTTATCCTAATATGACACCAATTTTAATAAACATTTGGCAGTTTCTTCACTGTGTATGCACGGAACATTAAATCACAGTGATTTATAACATTCATTGGGACAATATTTTGGCCTCCAACCATATTACGGACTTCTAATGCTATTTGCTTAAAAAACAAACAAGCTGTCAAATGGATAGCCTAGGTGCATGGAAAATGTACTCTCTTGATTAATTACTTTAACAGTTACTTATGACTATATGTAATGACCTTTGATGCAAAGAAGATTGATTCTCTTAAAGGATTTTTATTCCTTACAAGATTAACCAATGATAGGCCATGTGTTACAGATATTGGGTACTGGTGAACTATTAACAGCCATGTCTGTACTAGCACTTTCAATTTAAAACTAGTATCCAGGGTTTTCAAGAGCATGTTAGCTACTGCCACACCAGCTTTGGCTTTCATTTATTTTAAAACTAAAAGCAAGCACAGGATCAGTTTTTTAATGAAAGGTAGCAATACACACCAACATATGGAAGAACAGAAGACCGCTCTAAAATCAGGAACATAATTAAGCATCCATTAAAAGAGTACATGCAGTTTGCCTGCAGCCAGCCTGCATTTAACTTGCAAAGTACAATTTTATTGTTATGCTACAAGTGAAACCCAAATTGATTTTTTTTATCCTTATGTAGCCCCTTTCATCCAATACTAATCAGCACTTTTATTAAGCCTCAAAATATCCCTGGAAGGTAGAGTACATCCATTTTACATATGGGTAAAGAGAAACACCTTCACTAGCCCAACGTCACAGTGAGCTAGCAGCAATGCCAGAAAAATAACCCAGGGGGGTCCTGACTGCCAGTTCCCCATTTTTCCCAGTGAATGAGGACTGGGAGTACCAAAGCAAAAAATCTATTGAGATTATCTATCCAAGAACTCGTCAAGGCCTTTTTCAAGCAATACATTGTGTAGTAAAAGCAGAGCCAAAAGGGTTCAAACAGTTTTTCAAGTTGCCTTTAGACATCTGACAATTACACTGTCTATGCTTTTTTTGAAATTATTCTCTTTCTTAAGAGGTTTTTCTGTTGAAGTAAGTAAAAGCAAAACCAGACACCACTTATTGTTGGCATTGATAATTACACTAGAGCAGAGCAACTGTATGTTTACATTAAAGGGATTATACCAGTCAGATACCCACATCAAATGCGTAAGTGAGGAATGAGTTCTATACAGCATCCGTGCGCTTTGACCTGCTAGCACAAGTTATCAGAGCCAACTACCTTAGTGTCAGCTCTTGGATAGGTACAATAAGTGGATTTTATCAGCGATGCAGCAGATGACTAGTGCTTTTACCTTTTCCCAGTAGAAGACAACCTGACAAAGAGTTTATTAGTGACGGGAACAACTTTTTGGATGAATACTTGTTGATCATCACGCTCTCCAAATGGTCCTGTAGTTAGAAAGAGAAACTAAGTATTTCGAAACACATTACTCCAAAAAGTTATTGGAAAAAAATTTAACCATTCCTACCGTCTAGAAATAAGAAGTACTCACACAGATTCAGTCGGACTAAAGGAACCAGGAACCTACACTGATTTCTAGTTTAGCAAAACACCACGCTACTTTTGCATTGTGATGTATAATTACTGACAAGTCACAATGGAAAACCCAAACTGAAAGGTTACCCAATTATTTTGAGTAATTCTGAACTACCAAGGAAGATGTTCACTTTAGACTGTCCAATCAATTTGATGCATTTTTTTTTTTTTTAAACAAAAAATAAACCCATATCTGTGTAATTTTCCATTACTCTAATTTAAAGGGTTAATTTGTTATGATGTACTGCTAGAAAATATTTATGGGATATGAAATATAATATGGGGTCCATCACCTCTTGGTCACTAATTGTGACCAAATTTTCTAAGGTCTGATTTTTCATTATTGCTGAGCACCTGCACCACCCTCTAATGTCAAGCGGAGATACAGGTGCTTCATAAAACTGGGGAAAAAAAAAAAAAAAAAAAAAAAATCAGGCCTATAGTGACTGAAAAGTTCTTTACAGCTGTTTGGTAGCCCCTGCGAAAGAGGTTGGAGGCCTTAATTCAATTACTAACAGATCGCCCATCACTTTTTCCCCCCCCCTTTTTTTTTTGGGGGGGGGGGGGTCGCTAAACGTCTTAACAGGAAACAACCAAGGGAAACTTGCTCTTGAAAGCGGATGGCATCTCCACATGTAACATTTTGCACTAGTCCAAGACCCTACAATACCAACACCGCAAAAAGTTAAGAGCAAATTGTTATCAGTATATGCGTTACAGGAGTACCTGGAAGCCTCAATCGAGGATCAATGTTCTAGTGTGCTAGGTGCTGTATAAATAAAAGACAGTCCTTGCCTCAGAAAGCACAGTTTAGGAATATAACAAGAACCTTTTGATACATTTAAAAAAACAAATGAGGATGGCTTTTCAGTTTGCTACCTGCCTACCCATTCAGTGATCTGTAAAGAGCATCATGCACCAGCAGGTGCAGTGTTGGTCTTTACTTAGCGTTTTCACAGTTCTGTTGGTTTTGTGACAGTTTCAATGTAGTTTTGAAATGTAATATGAGTATACTGTTAAATATTAGACGCGTGCATAATCTTAATTTTTGTTTAATTTATAAAATGTGATAGCACATTGTGAAACAAACCCAAAAATCTCATGCAAATCAGTTCTAATATATTTTTTCATAATCTCCATCTTATCTCTCTCTATAAAAATGCTATCAAAAAGGGCACATTAGGTAACCAAAAGATTCTAGGTAATTTATAGGAATCACAAGGCACAACTTCTCTTAAATGGGTCCCTCTGGAAAACCAATTTGCCCAGTATTGTAAAGACAAATCAAATTAACTCTAGCTGGAATCAGTTTTCAAACAGGAATATTATAGACATGCCACAGTATTATCAAAATGCAAACTGATTATGCTGTAATTACTCTGGTGTATATCAGACTCACACACCTGATGTCAATGGAGTCACATGAATGTGAAGCAAGAGCAGAATCAGGCTAAATGCCTCCGATGAACCTTCAAGAGCACAGTAGCCCTCCAAAAGTCCAGTACGAAGTAATGGAAAAACATTTTGCCTACCTATGTCATTTCCAGAAGAGTAGCTACCATGGCTTTCTGTTTCCTCCAAGGACAAGATTTTGAATGAAGCTAAGGGAGTAGACCCTGGCTGTGTGGAAATCATTCCTCTGAATCGAGTCACTGTCCATGTCCGAACGTGGTTGTTGTCGGCACAAACTAGACAGAAAAGAAAACAAAAAAAACCACAGAAACATTGGAATATTTACAAGAGATGAAAGACTGTTTTTAAAACACATTTTAATTTATAAGCCATAACATTAAGGATGTAATTAAAATTATCTGGTCTCTCAGAGTATGTCCACACAGCAACTAGACATCCGCGGCTGGCCTGTGCTAGCTGACTCAGGCTTGGGCTGTTTCTCTGCTATTACCTTCAGTAATTAAAAAAACATTAACTTCTGAGCAAGTTCAATAAAATGCATTCAATCAATTGCGATCACAAAATGAGAGGAAATTGTGGTCATCAATAGTTAAATTACTTATTTGGTTTTCTGAATCAAAATGCTTACGAAAGCCTTAAAAGTAGCAATACATTCTGAATAATTTGGACTGTAAAAGTTACAAACATTTGAAAAGTGGGTCCTGTGCATACTGCGTGTACTGTACAATTCCTGACTTCTAACTCTGATAATAGTTTTGGCTATGGATTATACAAGTCACGGAGCTTTTCTGCCTTGGTTTTCCCATCTATAAAGTAGGAATATCATCAACTGTTTACCTACCCTGCAGTGCTGTTGTAAGGTTTAATTAACATGTGAAGGTGTTACATCTTACTGTTGTTGCAGTCTCTCACACACACACTTGCATGCAGTGTTGTTGTAGCCAAGTCAGTCCCATGATATTAGAGAGACAAGGTGGGTGAGGTAATACTATGTAGCTCAAAAGCTTGTCCCTCTCACCAAGAGACGTTGGTCCAATAATACTCCTGGGGGAATACTGCAGAAACAGAATTTGTGCAGAATTTTGTTTTTCACCGCAGAATTGGCGATGCTGACTGCCATTAGGGGCTGCTGGACCTGGTAGAGCCCAGCACCTAGTTCACCTACAGCACAGGCAGACTGCAGTTCCAGGTTTGCCAGCCCCCTTCGGCCACATGGTGCAGCCAGGCCTCCTCCCTGCGTGGCAGCTGCCAGAGCTGCAGGAAGGAGCCGCTGCTTTCCAGGAGGGGAGACTGAGGGCGAGGGGGGTATGACTCAAGTTGTTCCAGGGGCGACCAAATCTTAAAATTGTGCCCCCCACTAACAGTAAGTACAGGTCGTTACTGCCCGATGGGACAGTAATGAAGCTGCGCAGAGTGGAGCCTG
Organism: Chelonia mydas; assembly: GCF_015237465.2. Taxonomy (NCBI): domain Eukaryota; kingdom Metazoa; phylum Chordata; order Testudines; family Cheloniidae; genus Chelonia; species Chelonia mydas. The sequence continues at coordinate 159,741,967 of NC_057851.1, forward strand.
CAGCTGGGCTCTGGGGACAGGAGGGGGATGCAGGAATCTGGGCCAGGCGGCACCCTGTGGCTGGGCTCTGGGGGAAGAGGGCGCATGTGTCTGGCCCCATGGCTAGGGGGTGGGGGTGCAGGTGTGAGCCGGGGGGCCCCCCCCCACACCTCCCAAATATCCTCTCCCAGTACACACACACACACCCCTCAAACACCCCCTAAACGGCCCCTCTCAGTTCACACACCCCTCCCCTCCCAGTAGTGTCCTCTATTTGGGAACTTTACATATAGTAACCCTACGGGGGCAGGGCAAAAAAACAAGAATTGACTAAAAGACCAGTGGGACAGAATTTTCCTCCAAGATGTGCCCAGCTGGCACGTGTGACACACCCAGCCTGAGGCACCCAACAAAAGCATAACAGAGAAACTGGAACAGGGTTGTTGTAGGGATTTCTTAAACTCGCTACTCCTGGGGGAATCTTTTTTGTTGTCTGTACTGTTATAGACATACTTGCTGACAGGTATTTTGAAATAAATTACCAAAATAAGTGAAACTGATGTAAATATATTGCGTTATTTTGACAAAATATGCAGAATTTTAAAATATTATGTGCAGAATTCCCCCAGGAATAAATAAAAGATATTAACTCACCCATCTCTTCACACACACTTGCTTTTCTCATAAACAAACCATCTCAAGCATAAATGCATCTCAGAATTAAACAACTGACAACACAGCAACAGTCACTGGAACAGCTTGCTGATAGAAATGGTAAATTCTACATCACTTGGAGCCTTTAAATCCAAACTGGATGTCTGTCTTTCTGAAAGAAGTTCTAGTTCAAGTTCAAATTACTGAACTCCACAGTGTCACTTATACAACTAGTTGAGGGTCTCTGGCTTGTGTTATACAGGAAGTTAGGCTAGATGACCATAATGGTCCCTTCTGGCTTTAAAATCCAATTAAACCTACGTATCACACATTATTTTAACACATGAAGTTACAATGTTTCAAAATTACGTATTCAAGAACATGCATCTTGGGCTAACTCTACACTTACAGCAGCGTGCAGAGAAAGACCCCTTTCCCTGCTGCCTCCACCCTGCCAGAGCCTTTCACTGCAACAGGGAAAAGCTCCAGCAGCAGACACTACACTGCTAAAAACAGTAAAAAATGTAAACATAGGGGGCACTGTTTAGACATGTAGAGATCTGTGCAGCATATATACCCTGGGGTTCCGGCATATAAGGCAGTCTGTTCTATTGGCCTAAGCCACGTCTCACCATCTGCACTGCTATTTATACCTGTGCTAGCTGGGTGTAAAGTGTCTGTACTCTACACGCCGCTGTAGCCTTGTATGCACTGACCGTTAAAACAAATGAAAACATATTTATTTCAGTCACATATCCAATTAAATTTGAGTTTATCTGAATGTGAGCATATTCAAATAAAGACATTTATTGCATTTACAGCAAGGATTTGCGCACACACACACAAAAACCCACTTGGGAATTCATTTAAACAATTTCTTATTTTCTTCCATTTCTTTAAAAAATTTTAATGATATTCAGTGCAAAAATAACTCACTCTGTTAGACAGTGTTATGAATAAGATCTGAAATGCACAAGAATCATATTCTATTTTATGATTCTCTGTCCACATGCAAGATACCTCCACCCAATTTACTTAACTGGAAATTTACAGCTATATGCACAACTGTTGGTTCCGATAACAGACTGGTATCCGCAGAGAATTAGGTTAATTTAACCCATATTTTATTGCTGGTTTCAGAAATTAGTATATTTTATTAGATATTTTATTGTTTTTCTGGAACAAGCCTATCATGAATTGCTGCAAATGGAATACAATATATTGTATAAATATTAAACATCTTATAAAGACCAAGATTAGGACATGCATATAGATCATTTTAACCCAACTCTTATTGTATGCAGATGTTAAAATGAGATGTATTGTAACAGTAGTATAATTAACAGACATCTCCTTAAGTAAGTTTGCAATGCCATTAATCTTTTTAGAAGTTTTTTTTTCTTAATATACTGTTCTGTACGTAATCTACCATGTTTAGTAATTCCAAAGGATGGGATTTGAAGAAAGGGAGAGACAAGGAGCATGAACATTAGAAGAAATAGAAAAAGGAGAATGAGTGACACACATGTGCATCTGTACATATAAATAAGATTACCTGACACCAGGTGTTTCTCAGACAGCATGATCTTTGTAACAGGACTTCGATGAACTGTAAAGGTCTGAAAAAGTTGAGGGCCTGACCCAACTGTTTCAGGGTGCTGTACAATCACTCTTACTGCTCCGGAGCTGGTGCCATACGCAATCTCAATCCAATTACCACTTACACCTACAAAAGGCACAAACATTGAGATGTTTTAAACCAACCACCATTCCTCAAAGGGAGAAAAAAGATACATCAGCAGATCTGTAACACTGAATAGCTACTTATTTCAGCACAAATATTCTAAAAGGGGTGACATTCATTTTACCTACTCTGCAAGTATCTGCTATCTACTGTTGTGCAATATACCCCAGTGCATCCTGCAGGTCCAAAAACAAAACAAAAAAAAAGGATATGAGGGAAGAGACCAAGCAAATCCCAAAATACATACTATATGTCAGTTCCTTGCCTGTGGCCCCAAAGAGGCATTTCAGTGCTTTTTAGAGTTTAGAAATACGGAGACTAGCACCTGTCTTGCAAGATTTACTTCTCCTTGTGGGGGGAGACAATTACATTAAGGAAGAAAAAATGTTGTATTAACAATACAGGTGGTATGGGAAAGATAAACAAAAAAAATTTAATGAATTTGATTAAATGCCTATATCTTCATCTGAAAAAATATCTACATCCCACATTTAAAAGTAATAACTTTCATATATCAGAGTTAGTTTTGTGGTTTTTGCTTTATCTCCAAATGGTTATGACAGTACATGAAAGGGTGAAGTATGGGCCAGGAACTTGAATGAAGTTTATCAGTGATGTAGCATTATTTTTCAGTAAAACACCATTATGTCTACACTGTTCCGTTATACTTTTTATTCTTCCTTAAGGCTGGGGATCACTCCATCTGCTCAGAACACACAAGATCAGAAGAGCAACCCCAAACTGTCAAGACTAATAGTGGGAACTCTGATCTGAACCCATGTTCTTGAAGGTCTCTTAATGCCCTTTAATGCTTGGGTGCAGAGACTCCTGGCAAGCAACTTTGGCACAGTCTGACCAAACTGAAACAGGACACCTAAGACCGTGACCACCTTGTCACATAGCACAAGGACCAAACTGATAAGAGTTTTGGTGTTTTTGAAGAATCCTTATTGAGGTTACAGGGACAAACCATCCCGACGTGTAGAAAGAATAGTAAATATGGCAGGCGACCAGCTTGGCTTAGCAGTGAAATCCTTGGTGATCTTAAAGACGAAAAAGAAGCTTACAAGAAGTGGAAGATTGGACAAATGACCAGGGAAGAGTATAAAAATATTGCTCAGGCATGCAGGAGTGAAATCAGGAAGGCCAAATCACACCTGGAGTTGCAGCTAGCAAGAGATGTTAAGAGTAACAAGAAGGGTTTCCTCAGGTATGTTAGCAACAAGAAGAAAGTCAAGGAAAGTGTGGGCCCCTTACTGAATGAGGGAGGCAACCTAGTGACAGAGGATGTGGAAAAAGCTAATGTACTCAATGCTTTTTTGCCTCTATCTTCACGAACAAGGTCAGCTCCCAGACTACTGCACTGGGCAGCACAGCATGGGGAGGAGGTGACCAGCCCTCTGTGGAGAAAGAAGTGGTTCGGGACTATTCAGAAAAGCTGGACGAGCACAAGTCCATGGGGCCGGACGCGCTGCATCCGAGAGTGCTAAAGGAGTTGGCGGATGTGATTGCAGAGCCATTGGCCCATTATCTTTGAAAACTCATGGCGATCGGGGGAAGTCCTGGACGACTGGAAAAAGGCTAATGTAGTGCCCATCTTTAAAAAAAGGGAAGGAGAAGGATCCTGGGAACTACAGACCAGTCAGCCTCACCTCAGTCCCTGGAAAAATCATGGAGCAGGTCCTCAAGGAATCAATTCTGAAGCACTTAGAGGAGAGGAAAGTGATCAGGAACAGTCAGCATGGATTCACCAAGAGCAAGTCATGCCTGACTAATCTAAGTGCCTTCTATGACGAGATAACTGGCTCTGTGGATGAGGGGAAAGCAGTGGACGTGTTGTTCCTTGACTTTAACAAAGCTTTTGACATGGTCTCCCACAGTATTCTTGCCAGAAGTTAAAGTAGTATGGACTGGATGAATGGACTATAAGGTGGATAGAAAGCTGGCTAGATTGTCGGGCTCAGTGGGTAGTGATCAATGGCTCATGTCTAGTTGGCAGCCGGTATCAAGTGGAGTGCCCCAAGGGTCGGTCCTTGGGCCGGTTTTGTTCAATATCTTCATAAATGATCTGGAGGACGGTGTGGATTGCACCCTCAGCAAGTTTGCAGATGACACTAAACTGGGAGGAGAGGTAGATACGCTGGAGGGTAGGGATAGGATACAGAGGGCCCTAGACAAATTAGAGGATTGGGCCAAAAGAAATCTGATGAGGTTCAACAAGGACAAGTACAGAGTCCTGCACTTAGGACGAACGAATCCCATGCACCGCTACAGACTAGGGACCGAATGGCTAGGCAGCAGTTCTGCAGAAAAGGACCTAGGGGTTACAGTGGACGAGAAGCTGGATATGAGTCAACAGTGTGCCCTTGTTGCCAAGAAGGCCACTGGCATTTTGGGCTGTATAAGTAGGTGCACTGCCAGCAGATCGAGGGACGTGATCGTTCCCCTCTATTCGACATTGGTGAGGCCTCATCTGGAATACTGTGTCCAGTTTTGGGCCCCACACTACAAGAAGGATGTGGAAAAATTGGAAAACGTCCAGCGGAGGGCAACAAAAATGATTAGGGGTCTGGAACACATGACTTATGAGGAGAGGCTGAGGAAACTGGGATTGTTTAGTCTGCGGAAGAGAAGAATGAGAGGGGATTTGTTAGCTGCTTTCAACTACCTGAAAAGGGGTTCCAAAGAGGATGGATCTAGACTGTTCCCAGTGGTAGCAGATGACAGAACAAGGAGTAATGGTCTCAAGTTGCAGTGGGAGAGGTTTAGGTTGGATATTAGGAAAAACTTTTTCACTAGGAGGGTGGTGAAACACTGGAATGCGTTACATAGGGAGGTGGTGGAATCTCCTTCCTTAGAAGTTTTTAAGGTCAGGCTTGACAAAGCCCTGGCTGGGATCATTTAGTTGGGGATTGGTCCGGCTTTGAGCAGGGGGTTGGACTAGATGACCTCCTGAGGTCCCTTCCAACCCTGATATTCTGTGATTCTATGAAAGAGAAGGACTAACAAAACTGGTTAAAGTGTAGAATAAAGGTGCTGTGAATATCTTCCTAAAGAGGTTTCGGAATGCAACTTAATCCAAACCAATACTATCTGCCATTCCAAACCATAGTATATCCTTTCTAAAATATTTTTTTAAATTAAATTCATGCCCAGGTTGACAGTCTGTACACCAATTTTAAGACTAATGAAAATGACGATTAAACACTGATAACTGTTTTATAAAGGAATATAGCACACAATCCTTAAGTAGCCTTATCAGTGCTACTGCTGTTAGAAATCTAAAATACTTTTAAAATATGAAAGTGAAGCCTCTGTGTGCAATGAGTTTTAAGGGAACGTAAATGATGCATGATACAAACTTGTCTTGGGTGTGAGGTAGACACTGAGTGCTGTAATGGCATCATTGGAGGGATCATGATAAAGTTCTGTCACCAGAAGATCATTATCCTTCATTCGCAAGGGAAACTTCTGCATATCTGCATAAAAAAAAAAGTGATATCCAAATAAAAAACAGCAGAAATTTAAAGTTAGTTCATAATAATGATTACATTTATGAACAAGAAATAATATTCCTGTTAGGAATAATTATTTTAACAAAATTGAACATTAATCTTAATTTTGCTCTTTTTGTTCTTACCGATGTAATATATAGAGCCATTGTTACAGCCCAGCAGTAGGAAAGATCCAGCAGTATCGTAGCTGGTGATAGGGACAACATCCTGAACCTAGTACAACAGTAAATGAAATATAAAACATTAGTTCACCATTTTCTTTCAATTCTAAATGTAAGTTCATTTGCAATTTTCTTTGCTGTTCCTTGTAATATTTTGTTTTTAAAAAATCATTTTGATTCTTATGCTGTGTGGAGCATCATACCACTATTTAAAAAACAAAACAAAAAAACCCTTCCCACCACTGCCCCAGGTAGAAGTTTCAAAAGCTCTCACCATATGCCTAACTCTTCTCCCACTGAAATCAATCGGAGTTTTACCATTGAGTTCAATGGGGTAGAGTTAAGCCAGCACTTGAGTGTTTTTGAAAATCCCACCTTAAATATGCACATACAGACACACAGAGACACATGGCAACTAGAAGCTGTAATTATTATTCAGCATTATGATACTGTCAAAAGGGAAAATACCAACATTAACTATTTTCAAAAATTCAAATTTCTGCTAGTTTAAATAGTACATCCTAACTTTTTATATTATATGTATAAATATTTTAAAATCCACAGAACAGATTTTCTTTTCCTGTCTCCCTGCTGATTTTTAGCAAGGGAGAATGAATAAATTCAAGAGCAACCATTCCAAGTGCATTTGAGCCTATCCCTTCTCCTCTTCCGCCCTGTGGAAACTCCTGCCTGCCAGACTCTCCAGCAGCAGCAATGCTGAGAAAGGGCCTCCCTGTCAAGTGACCTATGGAAGAAAAAACTGGTCTCTTCTAACTCCCATGTTTCAGTCATTTCTTAGCCCCACAAAGGGCACTCAAGGGAACGAAAGGGGATCTCTTGCGTTCCAAGAACCCATTGGGGTCCAGTCCCATGCAGAGTCAGAACTACGAAGGGTGTTGTTCCTGAGTCTGAGGCCGAAAGAATGTCTCCTTTGCCTTAGATCCCTATGCAGAGACAGGATACATCAGCTGCTATGTTCCTCCCTGCCCCATATGAGAATGTGGCCATCAAACTTGTGCATGGAAGTCACTATAAAAAAAAAAAAACCAGTCAAACTGATTTTACATAGAGCATGGTCAAATGCACATCATAAACTGAATCCCCAAAAAAAAAAAAAAAAAAAAAAAGATTTTCCCCTCAACCACTATTTCAATTTCAGTCAACGTAGTTGTTGTCCAGCTATACTGAAAGAAGGGCAGGAGACACTTGATATGAATTTAATCAGGCCGCAAATTTATTATTAGATGTCTGGAACTACCTGGCACGCAACTCCATGTTCATTCAACTAACTACCTGGGGCTTCCACCAGCTCACTTTCATTTTCCATCCAGGTCCCTCACGGCTTGGACCTTACCGTTCACCCTCCCTCATAGGAGAGTTAAGGTGGGCTATAAGAAAGGGGGGTTGGCTCCCTGCCGTACCAATCATAGGATCCCCGAACCGCCTTCTCCCCGTCCGCCCCATTCCATTCCATTCCTTTCCTTTAACCAGCAGATCCTTGTTAAGTCCTTTAACCAGACCATTTATCTGGTCACTGGATGCCTTCCCTATGGAATACCTACACTGAACATCCACCCTACGCTTACAAAATAAGTTGCGACAGATAGCCTAACCACTTTTCCTCCTCACCATAATAGGTCCTCCCCAACACCCGCTGTGGGGAAGGAGAAAAAACTCCACTCCACCAAAGCCAATAGGAGGTGAGGGGAAATTCCTTCCTAGTCCCCACCCAAAAAGGAGCAACTAGTGCAATGCCCACAGCAGGACCTAACCCAACCTGATATTCGCACCATGAGGGGAGGGAGGGTGGGTGCTGCCTTGTCTGCTGCTTGGAGAAGGAGCTTCCAACGCCAGAGCTTGCACCTTTTAAAGCCTTCCACCTTTATGTTCCCGAGGGAAGTCAGTGCCGCCAACCTGACCACCATCCATCTTTTTGCAGCAGTTTCAGACCTCCTTCCCACCCCTCCCCCACCATAAAGCACTGCTACCTTCCTCCAGCAAGCCCGGACAACGTCTGTCCCGCCTGCTTCAGGTGTGGTGATTACTTGTAATGTTAGTCAATGAAATTTTCAAACTAAAGGTATTGTTTTGTGAAGCTGACGGTGTTCTTTAAGTCCCTTGGAAAAGAAACTGTTTACATAATACCTACCATGCATCAATGCATAGGATAAATAAAATATTTTCCATACAACTAGTTCTTGTTATTTTCTGTAACTCACATTTACTCATAAACTCACATTTGGTTTACAAATAATCTGCAGAATTACAGCACTTTCAGATTCTCTGTTAGGCTTCACAAAAGAAAACAAAATATTAATTGAAGATAGCACTTTTCTTCCAGAGGGCAAACTTTCTCAGTACAGACTGCCAGAGTTAAAGGGATGGGTTTATTTTATTTAGTTTAAGTGATCAATTTTTGCTTTCCTTCACCAGTATGATGCACAGTATCTGAGCTAGGTTTCAGTTTTATTCTTGGAAGGTGCTCAGATATTACTATGATGAGTGCCAATATAATAACCTAGATAGATGTTTTACTATTGAGCTACTGCACAAGAAAACTGAGCAACAATGTTAAGAATAGCAACTCATTTAGACAATTCTTTCTAGCATTAGTTGAAGTGCACCATGTCAAATTCTTACTACACACAGTAAAATGGAATAGCAAAAGAATCACCACAAAGAACTTGATTTTTAAAAGCCCATGATTCCATATTTGGAATTCTTAGAATACTGCAACACACCTTCATAATGGTTCATTAGTCTCCTGGGTTCAGGTATTTAAGAACAGAAGGACAAAAAACCTTTAGTTCCAACAAGCTTATCAAGCCAAACACAATTACCCTGAGGTGCTCTCTACTAGTCTACTGGATTGTATGTGAAGAGCCTAGAACAGAAGATATATTACTACAAGACACGAAGCAGTTACCACTATTGCAAGTGGAAGAGAGTAACAGTTCCATGAGAAAGTGGGTGGCAACTTGTCAAGGTAACAGCTAAACCACCTAACATAATCATCTCTGTACAATATCCCTGCAAAGAATCAGAAGACATCTAAAGAACCTAAAGGAAGACACCGGCTGTTTCCTGAGGACTTCCAGAATGCTACTAACAGTGCTTGTGCACAGACAGAAATAGCACATACCCTGATACCAGAAAGAAAAACAGGCTCCACATAGAGAACCCATCTGAGCAGCAAAACAGGCCACAACAGAAGGGACTGTTCGGGGAAGGAGAAGTGTGTGTTTAGAAGACAACTGAGATTCAGAAACTGTAATTACAGACAAATGTCCTATGTGGGGCAGAATACTCCTGTCATCTCTCAGGGAATTCAGGTTACTTTCCCGACCTCCAACCAAGATGTGTCTGTTAACTTGTGCGGGTTTTTTATTTGCATTAGACCAGGGGGTAGCAACCTTTGGCACGTGGCCCATCAAGGTAATCCACTGGCAGGCCGCGAGACATTTGTATGTTGACCGTCCACAGGCACGGCCCCTCGCAGCTCCCTGTGGCCGCGGTTCGCTGTTCCTGGCCAAGGGGAGCTACAGGAATCCATTGTCCAGGAATGGTGAACCGCAGCCACTGGGAGCTGTGCCTGCGGACGGTCAACATAAACAAAACGTCTCACGGCCCACCAGCGGATTACCCTGATGGGCTGCGTGCCGAAGGTTGCCGACCCCTGCATTAAATATTCAAATAAAAATAAGATGGAGGGAAAACCGCAGCAGTAACCAACAGAGTCAATGGATGCAGGCCCTGCTGTGTGACAGGAGTATAATCTCCTGTAACCAAGTGAGAAACCAGGGGCAGGGCTGAATCTTACCAGGTATCCTCTGTCATCTTTATTACATTCTGTGCCTGGTCTACACTAAGGCCCATTTACAACCAATTCCCACCACAACTAACACCAATTCAGTTGCATCTTTTTGGCAATGTTGGGAGTCCTAGAGTATGTGGCTGGTACTGGCAATGTGTCAGCTCTGTGTCAACTAAACCTGCCAAAAAACGTGGTGCTGGAAAGGACTGCCAAAGGCCTTATATTAGAACTATATTAGCCCTCCTTTTATTGCTAATACTGGTGCAAACTATGAATTTTCTGTAAAAATTCCCTAGTATAAACAAGAAAGGGAGTTACAGTGAACAAGGCAAGAGATGCTGGTAATAGCTCATCTTAAGTGATCACTCTCCTTACAGTGTGTATGATAACTCCCATTTTTTCATGTTGTGTGTGTATATAAATCTCCTCACTGTATTTTCCACTGAATGCATCCGATGAAGTGAGCTGTAGCTCACGAAAGCTTATGCTCCAATAAATTGGTTAGTCTCTAAGGTGCCATTAGTACTCCTTTTCTTTTTGAGGGCATGGAGAAGTGGTCATGTGTTGGGACAGAAAGGATTAAATGGTGTGAGAATAAATTAGCATTTGAATTACACTGTGAAGTGGTAAATATTAGGATTGTTGTTGAAAAAGTGTATGACCTCAATGAAGCCATGCCAATATGAGCTGAGGACATGGCCTGCTAAGTGCTAAATTCTCTATTATGTTTATTAGAATGCACAATGCAGCAAGATACACAAGTGCAAATCTTCAAGCTTCTGAAAAAGTTGCAGACTAAAGGCTTGTCTACACTGGCACTTTACAGCGCTGCTACTTTCTCACTCAGGGGTGTGAAAAAACACGCCCCGGAGCGCTGCAATTTTCAGCGCTGTAATGTGCCAGTGTAGTCAGTGCCCCAGCGCTGGTAGCTATTCCCCTTGTGGAGGTGGGTTTTTTAGAGCGCGACTACACAAGCCACGTTAAAGCACTGCCAGTGAGTCTTCAGTGCCCTAACTCGTCCATTAGGTCCTGGCAGATAAAAATATTAGGTAGTTTAGTGGTTATACTATTTTCTCATCATTTCATTCTATTTATCCAAGCAAATCAGCTATAGAAGGAAGCATTTGTTGTAATATGCTTTGAGATCTACTGATGAAAAGTGCAATACAAGAGCTAGGTACTATCATCTGTTGTACAGACTTTTGCCCTAGTCTACATTCTAATAAAACTGAATTTTGATGGCCACCTCTGGTAGCAAGAATGGGTGAAACTCCATTAAACTCAGGAATACCACAAATTAGCATGATATCTACAGTAAGCTTACTATAGGTTCTTTCCATTAGCTGGCCACAGGGGTGGGAAGTCATACTAAGTAATGGAATGTTGACAGAAAAAGAACACACACACACACACACACAAACAACACTGAAGGACAAATTTGTGACCTCTATAAAACCACGTATGAAGCTGATTAAAACAGAAATCATGAGGAGACTTTCTAAAGGTCCAAAAAACTCAACTTACTGGGACCTACAATAAACCAAGCAGAGTAAAATTCATTCTTTATTATCTTGTTTGTGAGACAGCAGCACTGCCAGGTTTTTTGGTGCTCCTATATAACAGACACTTGTGTTTTTCCTCAACTTGGATTGACCACACAAAGCAACACACTTTTTCAGACCCTGGCAATTTTTGATTTGGTCAAATTCATCCTTTTATAGCACAGCTGGATTCTCTGCCAACTGCCTAAGGCTATGTCTACACTACGAGTTAGGGGTGTTATTTCCCTGCTCATATATACACAGTCACACACTAGCGAGTATAACTAACAGAGTAGCTGTGGTAGGAAGGGTAGGGGCAGTGGAGGGACGGCTGCGCTGTGCTGAGTACATACCCACTGGTTTCAGCTGGAGTACTGTGTCCAATTTTGCTCATCAATGTACAGAAACTGGAAAGGATCCAGAGGCAAGTGACAAAGATGATCAAAGGGTTGGAAAGCAAGCCATCTGAGCAAAGGCTGAAGGAACTGGGTATGTTAAGTTTGCAAAAGAGGAAATAGGGCGGACAGACGGATGGACAGGATAGCAGTCTTCAGATACTTGAAAGGCTGCGATAAGAAGATGGAGAAAAGTTGTTCTCTCTTGCCATAGAGGGCAAGACAAGAGGCAATGGGTTCAAACTACAGCATAGGTGATTTAGATTAAGTCTCTGGAAAAGCTTCCTAACTGTAAGAACAGTAGGACAATGGAACAGACTGCCTAGGAGGTTGTGGAAGCTCCTTCACTGGAGGTTTTCAAAAGGAGGCTGGATAGTCATCTGTCTTGGATGGTTTAGACACAACAAATCCTGCATCTTGGCGGGGGTTAGACTAGATCAGTGGTTCTCAAACTGTGGGTCGGGACCCTAAAGTGGATCATAACCCTATTTCAGTGGGGTTGCCAGGGCCAGCATTAGACTTGCTGGGACACAGGGCTGAAGCCCAAGCCCGAGCTCCACCCCCACCCAAGTCGACGGGGCTCGGGCTCTGGCCCCCTCTCCCCCAACCCAAGTCGACGGGGCTCGGGCTCTGGCCCCGGCCTCCTCCTGGAGTCATGTAATAACTTTGTTATTTGAAGGGGGTCACAGTGCAATGAAGTTTGAGAACCCCTGGACTAGATGACCCTTGTGGTCCCTTCTATGATTCGATGTTTGTATTCGGCACAGCTCCATTGCCACTACCCATGCAACCGTGGCTACACTGCTATTTCATACTTGCGCTAGCTCAGAGAGCTACCGCGACTATATGTACACAAGCAAGGGGATCGGCCACCTAGCTCATAGTGTAGACATAGCTTAAGTGACCAAATGATGAGCAATTTTTACCTCGTAGATAAGAACTTGAGATACAGCTAGAAATAAGACTAAAATTACATGACAACAGTTCTTACTAGCATAAGTGGTTAGAAACAAGCCACTGAGAATTACTATTTGCCAGACGAATATCTTTATGTGAACAATTTAATACAGTGTTGTCAATTTAAAAAACTCAAAACTCAACATCTTCTAACTGTTTACACATTACTGATTTTCACTGCTAGATTATCTAATGCCTATAACCTTCTTGCTGTATCATATGCCATCAAAATCTTGCCTGGGGAATGAGCATTAGGGAAAGCCACCTCAGCTAGTCTGCCCCAGTCTCTGAGAATCAGGGACGAGATGCCAGAATCTATTATGGATACAGAAAAAATTATAACATCCTGAGGAGGAATTATATAAAGGATCTCTCTTAGCTAGAGGGAGAGTGGCTGAAAGAGAAAAAACTTCTTTAAAAGTAGAGCTTGAACTATGGGCAATTCAGAAAGAAGGGGATGGGAAAGCATCAACTAAAGAGAATCGAGTATTTATTGTGTTTATACCAAGTAAGAGAATGGAGTATTTGGAGAATTGTAAGAGAATGGAGTATTTATTGTGTTTATACCAAGATCACAGGACACCATAACCCCCCTGCCCAATGTAATTGAGAATGGCTCTCCCAAAAAAGGCAGAACAAGAATCTACTGAAGCACAAAGTTTAAATGATTTTTTTTGTGTTAACGACTGTGGGCTGTGAGGAAAGTCTTGTACGTTTTCTAGTTTGTGTAGCAGGATTACAAAAGCCCAAGAACTAGCACTGTATTTGAGAGTATGCCCACTCTAAGTGGAAGTACATTGTACAAGGTTATAATTTTCATTCCCTTTTCTAACTCAAAAGGGAGTAACTCATGTCTTTGCATAGGCCTTCGTTGTATGTTCCAAATCTAGTTAATTTAAAAAAAAAACAAAAACCTGAAGAGTAAGGGAAATGAACTGTGGCATCTTTATGAAAACTGCTTCATTTCCTTCATTTATGAGATCTTTTCCTTTATGCTATCTTTGGGAGCCTATGTGCTCTTCTGAAAATTCACTGTTCCTTTTCAATGAGAAATCCTGTTGCTATAGCCATAAAATTACCCAGTTTTCAATTTAAGTACTACAATCAGGAACCCCATTTTGTTTTCTACACCTATTATTTTTGCTCTCGCAATTTTCAAGGGCTTTACCAGCAAGCTCTTTAATATAGTCTAAGAAATATGTTTTACTGCCAAAATGGCTGTAGGTGATCAAATATATTTATTGTTAGGGAGAGGGGAAGTATAGTTAATAGTTTCATAAATTTATATTAACTTATTGATTTCCAGAATTTGCAAATTGTTTTTGATGTCCCAGAAGCCTGTGTGACTAATCCTGGAGAACCAGAGTTCTGAGACAGCTGCAATTCAGAATTGTGACACAGAATTATAAAAGGTCAGGGGTGGGAGTAACCTTTTACACCTTGATAGGGATAGTGAAGGTTGTCAAAAATTCCCTTCCTCACTAAAAATAAATCCAACTGACACCAGAAGGGAACCTAAACCAAATTCTTGTGATAGCCCAAGGACTCTAGCAGCTATTACAAGTAGTGGTCTGCTGAGGAGATACAAAAGTCTTAGGAATCTGACTAGGAACAGTGATGATATTAAATTGCTATACAGAATGGTAACTTTAACAAAACCTCTTAAAAGAGGAGTCTTTAGTCTTAGAGACTAAAAAATTTATCTGGGCATAAGCTTTCGTGGGCTAGAACCCACTTCATCAGATGTATGAAGTAAAAGATACAGACTAACACAGCTACCACTGAAACCTATCTTAAAAGATGTTTATAATACTACTGGTAAATTCCAGACCAAAAATCACATGGCACAGTGCAGAGAGCTGCAAGTTCAAATAGATTCAAAGATACTAAGATCAGAAGGGACCATTATGATCATCTAGTCTGACCTCCTGCACAACGCAGGCCACAGAATTTCACCCACCCACTCCTGCGAAAAACCTCTCACCTATGTCTGAGCTATTGAAGTCCTCAAATTGTGGTTTAAAGACTTCAAGGAGCAGAGAATCCTCCAGCAAGTGACCCGTACCCCATGCTACAGAGGAAGGCGAAAAACCTCCAGGGCCTCTTCCAATCTGCCCTGGAAGAAAATTCCTTCCCGACTCCAAATATGGCGATCAGCTAAACCCTGAGCATATGGGCAAGATTCACCAGCCAGATACTACAGAAAATTCTTTCCTGGGTAACTGGACACTGATCCACATACTTCAGAGGGAGAGAATATTGATAGTTACTCTGTTAGCAGAACTGAAAAAAACTTCAAATTCTTGCCTTGCAAACACATCTATCTATGAGGTCTGAAAATAAAGAAGGAAGCAAAGGAGGGCATATGAAGAAGCCAATTCTTTTTCCTAAATTGACAGTTCCTTTCACCTTGTTCCACCAGCATATTTTGTGAAACTTTATCCTAATCAAAAGGTGGCATTACTTCAAAAATATTTCAAATGGTTTCTTGCATTTTGCATGGTGTTAATTTAGATTTTAAAAAGGCCTTTCAGCTTGTTTCATTTGATGCAAACATATTAGGTCAGCCCTCACTATATAACTAAAGAACTGTGCCGCTTTGGTTGCCTTTTTGCGCTCTCTGTGTTATTCATTGGCAGGATTGTTGCTAAAGGGCCAAATCAGAACTTCGTCAACTAGTGCTATGGCAGTCGCAGGAGCGAGCCTCGGGTCAGTTCTGCCACTTGAGATTTGCAAGACAGCCTCGGATTTCATTACATTCTGTCCCTACGTTGTACCATGGAGACATTCATCTGGCTGCGTTACAAGGTTTGTTTCTTGCATGAATGCCCAAACTCTTCCCTCAGTCTTGTCTGGAATCCAAGAATCTCTATTCCTGTTGTCAGAATGCATAATATGTATAAAAAAAAATCACAGCACATCTATGATGTATATAGATATAAAATAGATGCTTTTGAGGCATGATATACAGTGCTATAAAAGGAAGAGTCTCAGTTTGTGCCATACTTTTCATGGTCACAAAAGACTTACAGACTCATATCTGAAGTTTTGGATATGCTCCTCTGAGAACTGTGGCCACTTTTCGTTGTAATATATTAAATTTCCTACTGGAACTACATATCTGAGTTCAAGCATGGGGTCCCATTAGGAAAACAAAGCTTTTAAACCAGTGGTAGTGGCCAAGGGAGGAAGGTTCTGAAGACACTCATGGATGACATTTAATATTTTTATATGCCTAAAAGTTCCCTTTTTTTATTTAAGATCATAAAGAAATGGAATGCTCAACAGTATTATATAGAGATAAACTCTGAAAAATTCTAGGAGACGAAATACCTAAAGGCATGATGCTTAAAGATATCAAAATGATAGGCACAAGTCAGAGTCTTACAATATTAAAATGCTGATGTTAGAAAAATAATATTTATGCATTATCTGAAAAAAAAAAAAGGATTTTGTTCTTGTTTCTTCATAAAACATATCAGTTTTTGATAAACACCGATGTATTAATAAAATGCTTCAGTTCAACACACCTGCCAGTGCTGAGTCACAGCATTCCACACTCCAACCTTCCCTGTATGACTAGTAGCCACTAGCTGGTTGCCAATGAAGAAGAGGGCATCTACAGGGACTCCAAGACTGAACACTCCTACAAAAAATAGAGAGTCTATGAAGCTTGTTTTCAGAATAAATACAAAAAAAGAAAAACAGTAAAGATGGAATCTCTCTCTCCTCTCTTTAGACCTATAATGAATTTAAACTACTTTTACTTCAACATGCAGTAATCTGCTGATGCAGTCAATGTTTCTTTTTGGGGAAAAGTGATGTTGCAAAATAATAATAAATGCCTTGTTTCTCTATAGCCACCTTTATCCTAAGGCCTCAAATCATTTACGAACACCAACTAATGAAGGATCAAAATACTGTACTAAGCTCTAATTTGAAAACAAGCTCTAATTTATAAATGTACAGTTAAAGCTGATCAGAAGTGCTGTCCACAAATGACTAAGAGCTTACACAAATTTGACAAGAATTTTCAAAAACATTACTAAAAGTGATATGAAGGATCCATGATATTGTCTTTTGAACAAATTCTTTTAGGAATATAATGATCAGAAATTAAAACAAACCAGTTTCCTTTTTTGCTATGGCAGCCAGCTCTGTACCTAAATGAACTATTACAGGCAAATATAATTAAGCAGAAAAATATATCACTTTTACTTCTTTCTACATTGCAGAAAGATGTGTCTTGTGGTTATTATATTACTAGGAAACATACACTCCAACGGACACACATTTATAACTAATTCTGAAAGATGTACTTATCGGGATACACTGGAAGATCCCTTACAATGAACATAATTTTTGAAAGTGCCCAAATTTGGCTTTTGGAAATTGTTTTTGGTGGCATTTGACCAATTGTCACAGTAAACCCTGCTTCTAAGTCTAAAACATCTCTTTATGATCAGCCAATCATAGAAACTGCAATTGCTTAACAATGAAGATTAACACTATCAAAAATAACAGCCAAGCATGCATGAGCAACTCAATAATAAAATTAACAGTTTGCTCAAAAATATCAGTCTGATATGAGTTGTTCAACCAATAATTAGGATATTTGAAGCAGTACTACAGAAATAATAGACCCTTATTTTTTCCCTCTTTCAAGTCTTACACCTACTGGTCCTGTCTAAATACTTTTTTCTACACATTTCTCACCGCTTCACCACCACCCACTATGAGTATTACTGGTACTTTCACCCATCACTACTTCGATTACTGGATGTTAACCAGTACCGAGATCAAAAGAGGTTCAAAAGACAAAAAACTGAGATGAAGCTTTGATGTTCAAATTTTTGGAATTCTCATTGTTATCACGTGAATAGGGAACTGAGTCAACCTACATACTGCAGCTGACTCATTTCACTTCACTGCAACACTTATTATTTTCTTCTAGTGGCACTAAGATATCACAATGGCATTCAGGCCAGGTCTACACCATAAACTTACATTGGTATAACTATGTCGCTCAGGGGTGTGAAAAATCCACACCTCTGAGCAACGCAGTTATACCAACTTGATCTTCACTGTAGATGCACTATGTCAACAGGAGGGCTTCTCTCGTCGACATAGCTATCGCCTCTTGCAGAGGTGGATTAACTATGCCGACAGGAAAAACTCTCCCTTTGGAGTAGCAGCATCTTCACTGAAGCAGTGCAGCTGCGCTGCTGTAGCATTAAGCGTAGAACTGCCCACAGTCTCTCTTCAGGGTCTAATATGACTGGTACTGACTGACAAGCTTAAATGAGTTTACTATATCATTTAGTATGAAATCAAACTGTTTTTGAAGAGTCACAGCAAATCAACACTGAAGAGTTTTCATAGTTCTCCAAGTTTGTTTTCTTGGGGGTGATTTGGTAGGATGCTTGCCAGCTAGATCAACCAGACAAGAAGTAACTCAGCACTAAATACTGTAGGGTTGTAAGCATAAACCTATCTTCTTTCATTATAAAACTGCTCATTAAGATACATACACTGCCAAGTAAGGAGTTTCTTGGTGTACAGTTGTCTACTGTACTGACATTTACAATAAGTTACACAAAGATCTTATGCAGCCTCTTAAAATGTTTTAATAAATAATGTAGTGGCATATCTCCAAGAGTTGTGCAAATGCCTCTACTAAAACTCAGCAGAAATTTCTTGAAGAGTATTTAAACAGTGGAAATCCCCAAAAAACTTTATTTGGATAAATTCAAATGACAAAAGTCAAGATGCCATTTCAAACAAAAGAATAATAGTCTACTATGCTTGATGATGGCAGTCAGTAGGCTTGTTACACACTAGTGCTTTAATTATGATGCCAAATGATTTTTCAGGTCATGGGGTATCATCTCTGATGCAGATTATATTCAGCAGTACCAGGCACATAAAAGCAGGCAATAATAAAAAAAAGGGAAACAACTAGAATTGATTACTCCAGAGAAGGATAAGGTTCAGGGAAATCAAGGAAGACAGCTTGAATGGTCTGAAGGAATTTAAAGTGTCACTCCTGCTTAGGCTCAACAATCTTGACGGCCATCTACAGGGAAGACGATGGTATAAGTAATGACAGATTCTTGTCTTAAGGGGCCCTCTCAGTAAAACACTGCTTATAGCAGCAATCCAGCAGCGGTGTCCTACGTAAGTAATATTGAAAGGAGTACAGCCTCTGGGAGAGCTCTATCATGGAGATGCCAGCCCTTGCAATTTTCTGTGGATGGTGTTGTCAGGGTCTGAAGAGCATTTGTAACAACAAATTGTTTCTTTTACAGGACATGGAAAAACTACTGCCTCACTATCCCAAGGCAGGGCTTCAAACATTTGACTCCGCAAGAGAAATAGACCAGTAAAACTATTTTATTGTTGTGTTACTGGATTGCTTAGTTTAATTGAATTGGGGGAAGTGGGGAACCCCACACATTTGAGTTATAAAAGCAATGTAAAAACAGAAGTGTGGAACACTTAGTTCATAACATTGACTAACACACACAATACAGATGGCCAGAATGTTTCAAATTAAAAAAAAATCTAATTTTTTTTTAAGATATGGAATTTTTCATAAACATTTTGATTTTTCCGAAGTTTTCCCATGTTCAAAATAATGATAGCAACTTTCACCAAAAACATTTAGCCTGCTGGTTGCTCTGCAAAATGGGATAGAAAGAGCTGGGTTCTATTCCCCATCCTGCCACAGAGTTCCTGTGTGACCTTGTGAAAGACACTTCAGCTCTCTGTGCATCAGTTTCCCCACCTGTCATAAGAAGGATCATGCTTCCTCACTTCTCAAAAGCAATATTCATTAATTTTTGTAAAGTGCTGAGATACCACTGTGAACATCAAGAAAAATTAAATATCCATGAATAAACATAAACCTTAATCTTGCATTTTGGAATGCATATTTTAAAGTAAATTTTGTCTTTATTTTAAATAAGCCAACCTGAACTGAAACTCCCAAATATTTTAGACTATATTTAATAATTTCACATCAATTACATTAGCTCCCATCATATTCTAGGTCTTAGTATTTTAGTGTTAAAAGGAAAGAGCAACAGAGAATGAACTGAACAAATTTGCAGCCAATTTCAGAAAAAAATGTCTAAATTAACAGGTTACAATTATTCTTGGTACTAAGCTTGTTAAATTAAATCTATGGTGACAGTACTTTATGGCTGGAGGAAACAGGTTGTCACTATCTTTCAAACCATGACTTACATACCACTCTTGGAATTGAGGATATTCCCAATTACCAGCCTCTCCTCTTTCCCCAAAAGCCCATTATTCATGTTTTTAAGCAATTATATATTTTAATAAATCAGACAAACCATCAATCACAGCTGTACTAAGGAATGTTTGTTTCTCTGAAAACATTTTTCATATTTATATGACCTCTAGTATTGTGAACCCGTTGATGCTAAACCGTTTGGGACCCAGTACTACATGCCCACACTAATATAATTTGTATTTTTGTTTAAAATGCTGACTACGGTGGCAAATAGCTGTCTCCAAAATTCTGTTTAGGAACTACATTTTATAAGATTAGCAAAAGCAGACTTTAAAAAAAAAAAATCTAAAATATGACCTACTATAGAACAAAGCAAGAAAAAAAAGGGTAAGTTGGCAATCGTTTTAGGGTGCACCTAATCTTCAGTAAAAGACCCAAGGCTAGCTTATGTCAGCTAACTTGGGCTCACAGCGCCCAGGATGCAAACCGCAGTGTAGACATTCAGGCTCTGAGACCAAACCACCCAGGTTTCAGAGCCCAGGCTCCACCCCGAGCCCAAATATCTACACGGCAATTTTTAGCCCCATAGCCCAAGCCCTGTGAACCCAAGTCAACTGACCCCAGCTCTGAGACGTAGTGCCGTTGGATTTTTCATTGCAGTGTGGATGTACCCTTAGCCTTTCACCTCAAAGTCTTCTGTTCAAATCCAACTTGTAGTGCTGAAGAACAGAGTCTAATGGATTGAGTTTAACTCTAATCCACGTTGTCAGATAAACAAGCTACCAATGACACTTTAACATGAATGATGGCTCTGAATTGCCTCTGCCCAATACAGAGACACTGATTTTTGGATTGTATTTCTTTTCACTCACTCAGAAGGAAGCGTCTCCAGATCAAAATGAAGGGCAGAAAGGTACACACAAAAATTTTAATATTAGATTGCTGTACCAAAATTCATTTTTTATTAAGTCTGTGTAAATGTTTGTTATGAATTATCCAGTCAGACTACATGTGGAACTATATTTTTATGAGTCAGAAGATATTAGCAGTAAGACATTGTCACACAAAACTGTCATACCCACCAATTTCACTACCGCTACCGCCATCCTGAACACTCCACAGGATTATGCTACTCTCAGACGCAACAGCAACCATCTTATCTTTGTCCCCATGTGGGCCTCCAACGACCTTGGCATTCAGAGCCACTCGTTCGATAGTCCAATCCAGATATGGACTTGTGAAAACCTGTTGCCATCCTGAAGATTCTTTGATTCTGGGAAGGATGAGAATTTTAAAAAAGTACACTTTCCAAACAGCCTCAGTTTGGAGTTTGTACCTATAGTCAGTCTTACAAGCCAATTATATTTCCTTTAAGTTATAAAACAACATCAAATAAAGGATTCTGATATTAACATACTCTTCACAGGCCTACAGCCACAAAATACAGGAATTCTGGATTAAATACAGTGTTAAAAGTTAATTTATTGGGCCTTGGTAATGCAGAACATATTATCTTCTGCTAGGCAGCTTCGGAAAAGTAGGTGATATTGTGAGCTGCAACACCCAGCCAGAAGGAAACAAGTAAAGGATGGAATCTTAATCTTATTGTCCTGGTTTTGCCAGTTTAAGATACACCTTTAAGGTTCTGCCTCCACCCAACAATTGCTAGGGATCCTACTCATGCTCAACTGAATGTGAATCATACAAAACACTGATTTATGTATAACTGTGCTACCTAATAAATATAGCAATCTCACTATAATCTCTACTACATTTCTAATTTCTGCCACTCTGCTACACTGTGATCTAGACTGCATGTCATTGCCTAGAAACCTTAGTTCTAAATAATTATTTGCCAGTGCTTAGAGATTTTCTTTGTAATTCAATGTTACTGACACACAGGGCAATGCAGAAGACCATGAGTGCAATGCAGAAGACCGTAAGAAGGGATGCAACACACAGAAGGTGGAGGGTAAGAACACCAGTAAATGGAAAAGTGAAACAAAACTGGAAGTGTAACAGACAAAAAACAGAACACTTACAGAGGAAAAAACATTGAAGAGTAAGGCGGAATAGAAGAAAAAGATGATTAATGAAACAGTACACAAATGTTATAAAACATTTTTGATTAAAAATGTAAAATACTTAGAATGAACCATTCTTTAAAAGTTACAAAGAAGCAAGACATAATATTGCAGTTCTTATAAAAAAGTCTGTATTTTTACTCCCTCAAATTTCAACCTGACATCATTTTACAGTAGAGTAAACCAAATCCCACCTTGAGTCCCTATTTAAATTCTGCATAGCTTTTACTGAAGAAAAGAAAAAAGAAAAAAAACTTTGTAATTAAGTTTGATTTTACTCCACTTGTCACAGCAAGAAGGCAAAAACACAAGAGGGTGTTTTAGCGCTTCTGAGTTATTTCTTTTCTAGTGTGAAATTAACAAATCTATTTGCCCACATATACAATAACGAAATATATATTAAAATGAGTAAAAGACAGGGACCAGCCCTGGAGTAAGCACACAATTTAATGGAAGTTGCATTCTATTTATCCAGGGAAGATTTTGGCCTACTAGATCTCATTCACAACCCAAGGCTTTATATCAGCCTAGTTTAAGCCAAATGGGGGTACCTTTTTCCCTTGAAATGTTAGGATCAGTGTGCTTGGTGAACGCAGCTCCTGCATTACAATTAATTTTAGATGTTTATATTTTTATTTACATCTATCTAATTGAATGTTTTATGACCAAATAATATGTAAATGACCACCTTGGACATTTTTTCTGTTTACCTGTATGTCTCTTTATTACTGGCTTGATCAATCTAGGCTATTAAGATATGTGACTCCAGAAATAGCTCTAGCAACTGTAGCTCTGTCATTATATTGCATTTTGCCTGTAGGACTGCATTTTTGAAAAGTTCTTGGACACTACAGATGCCAAATACTTAAACTTATGAATTTAAGAAGTTTTAAAGGATTCCACAATTTTCATTTGCAAGATGAAATGCTACATTTTTAAGGATGCCCTATTTTTCTGTAGGCTTTACATAAGTGTTTAAAAAAATTCATGTTAAGTATGAGATATGTTTGACGTGTTCATTTATCATACGTCCTTTCAAGCATTATGATTTATTTTATAAATATGCAAAGAGACTTAAAAATATTTCTAACCACATGGGCTTCACAGCCAATTCAATGTAAATTGCTATTTTAAAATTTTTTTTTTAGCAACAGCACTTCCTTCTCTAGCCTCACATTCTACAGAGGCAATGCTACCTCAAAATAGCCAAACAATCTGGTTTAAGGTATCATGCACACGTATTAGGAAAATATGCTAGCAATTCATAGGTACAGTTATTTTAAAATTACTGCCTCCCAGGTGCCAGATATTCTAAAAAATGCTGGAAAAATTCCATTAGTTCTAATGTAAGTGAGAACAAGCTACAACAAACCAACGCCTCTCCCAAGGCTTCAGAGACCGAGCTCCAGCCCAAGCCACAGCTTCAAAGTCTACACAGCTATTTTTAGATCACTAGCACAAGCCCCGATACCCCAAGACTGTCAATCTGGGCCAGAGGCTTGCTTCCACTGGCAGTGTAGACATACCCTAAGAAACAAGTTCATCAAAAGATGAACTTTGGGAAAAGGGGAAGAATAATAGGAAGATTATTAGCATATATGGCTTGTGTTATACAGGTCAGCCTAGATGAGGAATGATAATGAAGTAGAATAAATAAGGTTTAGAGAGAAGGAGTTCAGAAATCAGAAGTGAGCCATGCTGAATCAAGACCAAGACAGGGAGTGACTAAGATGGTGAGCCCTGAGTCAATATACAGCTGGATATCAAATCAGAGGTTCAGGAGAACAAAGTGGTGTTAAGGTTCAGGTTACCAGTACTGTAGACAAGAAATCATTTTTCCACACATGCAAGAAAATATTGCACAACTGGCTACGTAACTTATGGGAAATGTTTTCTTCTTTTGAAAACAATCTTGTAATGTACCATTGTTGGAAGTAGGTTCCTAAATCATTTGTATTAAGAAAATGCATCAGTAAAGCAATTCTGCACCCACTTTTTACTGAACCCAGTCTAAGTTACTCATTTACAAATATCTTACATACTTACATACATATCCTATTGCACAGTGGCTGAGTAAAGCAACAAATACTTATTCAGCTATTACACAGCCCAGTTAAATAGCTAAAAAACTGAAGTTTTTTAACACAGGGAATACCAACCAGTCACTTTACAAATACATAAAAGCAAGCAGAAAGCCAGACAAATAGCAGAGTGACCATCCCACAGCCGAGGCATAAAGCGTTTAGAATATTGCAATGCTTTAATCTGAACACATTTCCAAGACACCCATATTTTTCAATTTCTTCTTAGGTATATAGTAGAAGGAAGATTTGAAATGAGTCTTCCAAAAACCTTTAAAAAAATCCTGTGTTAAATACAGTTGATCAACCAATTAAGTCAAAAGTCCAATGTCAATTACTCAACTTTCTAACTCTCAGTAGTATCATAAAATCATTTTTTTTTTAAATGTAAGCAAAGGTTTCAAGGGAAGTCCATCACTGCAACAGCAAGGAATTCAGTAGCTGTGTTAGGAATGGGGTGAACCAGAACAGTTAGAAGATTTTCCCCATTTTGCGTCTGCCAACACTATATGTGGCCTATCAGTACTTAAAAAAAAAAAAAGGAACACATGAAGTGTGTGTGCTCAACTATCAAATTAAATAGAACTATGAAATTTCCTAAAATTTAGCAGAAATTAGCAACATAATGTTCAGTAAATCAGCAAATTCAGTAAAACAGTTTGTGTAGAAGGAAAGGAAAATCAAGTTAAAAACCCAATCCACCAGAAACTACTAAGTCATTTATACCTATAGCAAACAGCAAAATGGGCATATGCAGCTACAATCCAGTTATGGTGGCCAGCTACTATCAGAACCTTTCGTGGATCCACAGGAAATCCTAGAAAATAGTAATGAAAAGAAAAGGGTTATCCTCAGTTACAGACATCATTCTTTAACCAATTTAAATATACAAGGTGAGAGGCTGGGAGACCAAATCCAAAACTTTCAAACTAGGACTTCCAAGACTGACTGTTTTGTAGAAATGAAGCTTTGCCTTCTCAGATGGTGTGCACTGGCTGTACATGCAAACAAGCTAAGTACATGATTGACAGTGTATCTTAAATCACTGTTACAGATCTATCAGTGTTTTTGATATCTGAATCCATAGGACTTTTATGTTCTTTCGTAGAATGAGGCAACACAGCTAATAATTACTAAATCAAAAGGTCTCATAAAAAGTAGAAACTGGCAGGTAAACTGAATCAGGGCTGTGCTCTTGCAAAAAAAAAAAAAAGGGGGGGGGGGGGCTTCTATTTTTAAGTAACTTCTAATGTGTGTCAAATTGGTCAATTATCTGAGAATAAGCTTCAAGTTTACCTATTGGCTTGCAGGGTATATAAAGCTATGTTATGAAAAAGTGGCATTTTCAAAAGCAATCATTTTAGGGGGAGATAGCAAAGATCCTTATATTGAGTTTGCCTAATACTTGCCATTCTAAAAAAAAAAATTCACATGACCTCTGAATACCTCTAATACCTACATTGTATGAAGGTGTTAGACATTCAGCAGCAGGAATGCCTTTGGGTTATGGGCATGCCTTTTGCTGGTCCATGGAAACCAGTCAGGTTTGGCTGAGTTACAAGGTATTAGAAATCACCATTTCTTGACAAGTTTGGGAAAGTACAGGTTTTTTTGGCCACATAGCAAAAATGCTGATGATTCTAAAGGTCTGCGTATGCATCTTGTCTCAGTGCCTCACTGTAGCATTCTATAGAAAGCTGGGTAGAACACAGACAAAATGGATTCAGCAGAAGAACCAGGAGACACTGAACAGGGGAGCGGTTAAATCACAATAGGAGAGGTTGGGTGGACAGGACTGGGGGCAGATACATAACCTTGGGTCAAGCACACAGAACATGGAGGGATTACGACAGGGGCACAATACTTATGCTGGAAGGAGTTATGGCTGCAATCAAGCAGGTCTTTAAATCGATAGGCAATCAAAGACCTTGTTAAATCCAATGGGTGTGCTAACCACCCTTTTTCAGGCTAACTGGAAGAAGCACTTAAGCTCCTTTATGGAGTAAGACAGCTGGAGACAACAGTAGCTACTGCCCAAGGCAATTGGCTAAACAGTGATTCCTCAGCAGTGCTAAACCACATGGTCTGGGGTGGGTGTGGTCATCCCCTTTGGACTAGTTGCAAATGCTAGAGGATTGTTTGGCAAGTTGTGTGTAGGTGAGAGGGAGAAAGCCACCAGACAGCAAGAGAAGCAGTTGTGTGGGTTGCCCTGAAAGATAGCAGGTCAGAGCTCATTGGGGAACAGAACTCACAGAAGAGGCAGGTGCCTATTTGTTTCTACAGTGTTCAGGGAAACAGGTCTTTGTGTACATTCTTTGTAAATAAAATAGGATTGCACCAAAGAAATACCCAGCCTGTATCATTAATTTCTCCTCCCAAAAGAAACAACTCTGCAAGCCCCAAATATTGTTCAGCGCCAGTTGGGCCAAAGGGGCGACAACTTTCTTTGGAAGATGAAAAGCGTAAGAGGGACAGGTGGACACAAAACAAAGGGTGGGGTTACACTAGAGGACACAGTACACAACAGCCTTTGGGAGGAAGACAGAGGGACACAGTTTGATACATAGCCTCCCCTAGCAGCTGATCCACAAAGGCTAACACTGCTGCTGCTGCCGCCAGATATTGTGGTTAATTCTTTAGCTCAAGTGATAGAAGTCTGTGCTGCAGTGCTGAAGGTTCAGGGTTCATATGCTGATATATGAGAGGAACAAATTATAAATAAGCTACAGAAAGTATAATTTGTTTTTGTCTTTTTAAAGAAAACTAGGAAAGTACACACAAAAACTACATTAAAAGAATGCTGCACAGGTTTTAAAGTCAAGAACTTGAAAGTTAGGAAATGCCAGACTTCAAGTTACCCGCACATCTTAAATTATGGCCCCCGTGCATGTGGATTATGATATAATCTTTAGTTACATGATCACATGTTATTTGTTCTACTAAACCTTGTCATTCAATGCACAAGATGGACAGTGAATGAGGCAGAGGGTAGCAAGAAGAGAAAGGATGTTCTCTTGCATTGAAAGCAAGACTAGGACTGCAACAGAATTCCTATGTGAGGTTAGACAAGACTACCACAGTGCACATGCATACTGGGGGACAAATTAGGGTTTAATGTGTAACCTTAATCCTGCCATTTCCTAATTTTGTAATGCTTGACATTGCAATCTTAACACTAACAGTTTTTCATACATAATGTTAAAGTATTGCTGAATGTGTAGTTTATACTTAAAAAACAGAAAAATATACCATCAGAGTTTGAGAACAGACTTATCATTAACCCCTTAACTTGGTATTTCCCACTGGAAATCCCACTGGCAACATGATAAAAGTACATGAAAACTTTCCTTACCTAGCCTGACTGTGCCTTCCCCAGTACCAGCAAGTGTAGGTTGGACACTACCTCCTCGGACCTCACTTCCTTCAGAGTAGTTCTGACCTGTTCTAACATCAATACATGGCCCAGCAGTACTGTTTATTTTACGACAGGGAATGCCTATCGGAAAAAGGAAAGACATTTTTTCATACTTCATTTACCTTTTACTGTGCCAGGATAATTTCTAAAACAGTTAATATACAAAGCACAATTACAAACATTTAAATTCTTACTACACTGGTAAGTCATCTTTCAAAGTTAACAAAATTTGCTCTTGCATTTTATTTCCAAAACCAAATTTAGTTTAATCGCTGCAAAACTTAAACAAATAGGTTGTTCTGTCAGGTTCATAAACCAATACCAGAAATCATAAAAACATTTAAATTAGCCTAGCATGAAACCTAATAGCCAAGAATGAATTTAGGTTCACAACTAAAAGTCAAAGTACACATGTCACAGAGGTACACAGAGACGATATGATTACTGGGTCAGTAATCATCTGTATGATGAAACTGACCCAATGCAGTAACCGTCCTTCTTCAGCAGATGTCAAATATAATTTAACTGCTAGTGTAGACAGCACAAAACCTCTTTCTGTAACAGCGTGGAAAAGGGATTCTTTCCTTCTACACTAGTAATTAAATGTTTCTCAAAAGCAGTCAGCATGGCTGCATACAGCCACCAGTGGATTTTTCTGCAGCCACAGCAGCCTCCAAAACCTGGGTGGAGATTGGGGTGGAGGCAAAGCAGTGGCCCCACCCTGCAGCACCCAGCTGTTGCTCCTGAATAGCTGTTACCAAGGGCAGTGAGATGCACTGCCTTGGTGTTTGCGCTGGCACTGCCTGCAGGGATCGGCACCCTACACCACACAGCCTTCCCCGAGGGTCAGGGTAGCAGCTCTGGCAACATATGGGGCCGGTGCGCATGGCACCGGAGATGGCCCTTGTCAATGGAGGCGGCTGCGGCGTTCAGTCACTGGAGCACTCCTGGGCAACTCCCGCACTCCTGCCTGGCTGGGGCACAGGGAGCCTGGGACTCGGAAGGCAACCGGTGAGTTCCTGACCCACTTTCCCCAGGGCAGACTCTCTCTGAAGGATTACAAGAGGCAGGGACAGAGACATGGGTTGGTGCTTCCCCCGCCTGGGGCTGCACTTGCCGTTTGAAGTTGCTGTAGCTACCGCAGTAGGTCAACAGCTCCAGGCTGCTACAGGGCTTGGCAGCTGCCCAGCAAGGGTAAGGGACTCCCACTCCGTGACACGCTCCAAGCACAAGAACAGGAGCAAAGTCCGGGTGCACTGAATGGGGAGCTTTATTTCCTACCGCCTTCCTACTATATAAATAGATTACAATGATTTGGACGTGTATATGTATTTATTTTTCCTAAAGTTAATTAAGTATTTTAGGAAAAATTGTCAGAGCAGCCACCAGCAAGAGTCGGTGGCCACACTCCAAGACTGCCAAAAAATCTGTTGCAAGAACCCCTTCTTTTCTGGCATTGGCTTGAGATGGCCCTATGCTAGCAACTGCTGTCAGCAACAGGCTAATTTTCCTATTTGTAGTTAAGACTCAAGGCACCAGCTGTGCTATTCAGACCATGGCCGTTGATCTTGGAACGAACCATTCATTTTTTAATATGGCACATTCATGTAATTTTTCAAAATAAGTCAGTTTGAATTGAAAATCATCTTCCTCCATAGAGGGATGAAAAAATATGAATCACTTCCCTCTACGGGAAATGGTTTCAAGTTAGAAACATTTACCCCACTTATATTGCACAAGGAAATCTCTTGTTGTCGACTCTCAATTCCACTTTATTCTGCATTAATCCATTGTGTTTCCCAGCCACGTAACCTGTACTATTTCATAATGCATACAAAAGACTAGCAATACAAACATACACCAAATTTAAGAATGAAAGAATGTACACAATATTGCATCAGGTGTTAACAGCTTACCCTCTTAAGCCTTGTCTGCACTGGCAGCGTGGTAGGCTACATGCCTCAGCAAAAAAGCAGGCTCCATCCATACCGTGATGTGTAGCTACATGTGGCTGCCTCCCCACTCCCAGAGCCTTTCCCTGCAGTGGGGAAAGCCACTGGCAGCAACCTCTGGTGGGGAAAGGCTCTGGGAGCTGCCACAGCCTTTCCCCACTGCTGGAGCTTTTCCCTTCAGCGGGAAAAGCATGGGTGGTGAGTAGGATAGGCCGGGGAAAGTTGTGTCTCTCCAAACAGCCTGGCGTGGCCGTGCCCACAATCTACCCCCAGGGCCCCTTCTGCCTGCTTCCAGTTCCCTTCCTGGTGTTCTTCCATAGCAGAAAGGCTGGGGCAGGCAGGCTGATGCTCATAAGCCCCAGGGCTGGGGCCACATCAGTGCTGCCCACCCGGCTGGCGGTGGGGCTGGGGACACGCTGTGGGGCGCGGGGGAGGGGGAGGCAGAAGGGTAGGGGCTGGGCCTCAGGTAGCTCACCTGCCACACATGGGGAAAAGGCTTTGGCAGTGGGATGCTATACTGCTAAAAACAGCAGCGTAGAAAGGGGAGGCACTGCTTGAGCGTGTAGAGAGCTGTGTAGGGTATATACCCTAAGGTACTCCATACGCCTAAGCAGTGCCTCACCATCTACACTGCTATTTTTACCCATGCTACAGGGGTGTACGTATGCAATAGGCTGCTCTAAGTGTAGACATAACCTTAAAATTAAAGCCTCTATCATCAATAGTAGTTGTTCACCCAGACTGCAGGTTAAAATGACGACTCCAAGCTGACAGATTTACATAACTGTCCAGTGTAAGGATCAATGGATTGGAAGTGGTAAATGAAGTACACAGTGAAAGAAAATAGAATCTGTACCTGGTGGAGGCAGGTAGCCATGAAAAAGGACGCTGCCACATGATGAGCGTTCCAGCTCTTCACATAAGAGTAGTCTTCTTACTAAACAAGATATATATTAACATCAAAAGCAAAGAACTTCAATGAAGTTTTATTTTCTCAAGCTTCATTTAAAGAGGTTGATGAGATTTTAAAATATCTGCTTGAATACTGTCAACTTCAGCACAAATAAGTTCAGCAGTCTTCTGGCTCATAATTGTCCCAAATCTTAGAATCATGTGTAGGTTATTATTATGACAGTGCAACCATTAGGAACCACATAATTTTAATACAAACATTTACCTAAAGGAGTGATTCCATAAAATTCAGCTTCATGCCTGAGAACATTAATACTCACTCCCCTGGAAAAAAAACAAGAACAAAGGAAAGCAATGCCTTGAAATAACGTTTTTTTCCCTTTGAAAAAAGAAGACTTGATTATTTTTTTTAAACGAGGTATAATATCTTGGGGGATCATAAAGTAAAAACTAGAAGTCTGAGTTCACACAATAAATATCAGAACTGAACCTCCTGAAGCAGCATATTTTAATAACTCAACACAACATTTCCACCCCAGAGCTGGACTCAGTCTTTAGCTGCAGATACATTAATCTTTATGGGTACAGATCACAACATTAAAGTAAAAAATACAGAAAAACCCAGAACAATAGATTTGATTGAGAAATGTAGTGTACTGAAATGGTTTAAATATATGAAATTGTATTCAACTGCAGTTTAACAAATTCTGTCCATTCTGTCACCTGCATGACACATGAAACTAAGGAAATAGGACCAGAGTCCACATATTAGACTGTGCCGATGAGGGACTTAGAAAGTACCAGTCAGATCCCACAGTCACAGAACATCTGATTGATCAGTGGAATTAGAAAACTCCTATCATAAAGGATTTTAAAATTTCCATCCATGTGAACTGTACTTAGAAGGATTTTTAGAAGAATTAGAACTTCTTACCGTAAATCTAGCTCCTTTGTACGAAGAAAATTTAAAATGGGTGCAAATGCTGCTGGATCTCTATCAATAAATATCTACAAATAAAGATAGTTAATTTATTCTTTTTGCGTTAAGAGTTTGCTTTTGAGTAACAACTATATTACCTAGATAACATCGCTTTTAGAAACACTCTTTTGAGGTGCCCATCAGTCTCATGTCCCATTATGGTCTGTGGGATTTGACCACGTGAGGCACCCAGCTCATAATATTTAGCCCAGAATGTTTAGATACGAACAAAACAAGAAGTTTCTTCCTTATGTTCTCTACATATGGTCTGTCTACACAGCAATTAAAAACCCACAGCTGGCCTGTTCCAGCAGATTGGAGCTCCGGCTGCAGGGCTATTTAATTGCAGTGTAGAGTTCTGGGCTCAAGCTGCGTCCCGAGGTCTTGGACCCTCCCACCTTGCAGGTCCTAGAGCGTGGGCTGCACCTGAGCTCAGAAGTCTATCCTGAAATTAAACAGCCCTGCAGCCCAAGCCAGCTGGCATGGGCCTGTTGCGAGTGTCTAATTGCAGTGTAAACATATACATAGAGTACACGACAGTCCTGACTCTTAAACACACACCTCGACCCTACTGCAAACAGAGTTTTTACCTGGAAAAGGGAGAAGTGACAGATTTCATGAAGTCCACTAGGGACTTTCCTATTGATTGTATGTGGAAGGGACTCAGATACTAAGGAGATGAACAGCAGTATAAACCTCTACAATAGATTGAAATTTTTCAAGTCTATTGCAAAAAAGATTAAAATTTGCTTGTCTCTTTGATGGACAAGCAAAATATAATTAAACATCGTCATCACAAATGCCATATTTTAAGGTCAAGAAAGAAGTGTGCGCGCTTGGGCTAGTATACTTTAAAAAAAAAAACCTAACCCTACCCCTCCATTATTGATATGTCCGTGCTTCACAAGTTTGATAAAGGAAAAAAGTTTATTTGTACATGGAGTAAGTATCACACATTATGCACTGTAGATGCAAAGGACTGTTAAAGTTACTTTGCAAGGTTCTTGATATTAGATTTAGCAACACTTTCAATGTCATGTGCAGGCTCAACTATTAAAGAGACCAGATGGATAAGGTAATATCTTTTATTGGACCAACTTCTGTTGGTGAGGCAAGCTTTCAAGCCATGATTTTTAGTGTCTAGCAAAGTAATAAATTTAAGCTCCAGCGCTCACTTGAAAATGTGCAGATTTCCTTTGAGGATGAAGAATGATAGGTCAGATATAGATTGATCACGTTGTGAAATGTATTCACCCACAGAGACACTGGATTTGTGTTTTATTACAACAATCTGTAACCCACTAATCCCCTCTTTTCGACCTTTGACCACAGAGGTGTTAACGGGCCACTCAACCTGGAATAATCCCTTACAATATGTGCTAATTACTTATGCTAAATAATCTGTTCCACCTTGCATTTTGCTGTGATGCTGGGAGTAACTTTCCCAGACCTGAAGAAGAGCTCTGTGCGGTTTGGAAGCTTGTCTCTTCTCACCAGCAGAAGTTGGGCCAATAAAAGATGTTACCTCACCCATCTTGTCTCTCTAATATCCTGGGACAGACATGGCTAAAACCACACTGCATACAAGGCTCAACTTTGTAAATTAAAGGAGTACTTGTGGCACCTTAGAGACTAACCAGTTTATTTGAGCATGAGCTTTCGTGAGCTACAGCTCACTTCATCGGATGCATAGCATATCGTGGAAGCTGCAGAAGACATTATATACACACAGAGACCATGAAACAAAACTTCCTCCCACCTCACTCCCCCGCTGGCAACAGCTTATCTAAAGTGATCATCAAGTAGAGCCATTTCCAGCACAAATCCAGGTTTTCTCACCCTTCCCCCCCCCCCACACACACATACAAACTCACTCTCCTGCTGGCAACAGCCCATCCCCCTTTGAAACCCCTCTTTATAATGCGCATGATAATCAAGGTGGGTCACCTCCAGCACTAATCCAGGTTAGTGCTGGAGGTGACCCACCTTGATTATCATGCGCATTATAAAGAGGGGTTTCAAAGGGGGATGGGCTGTTGCCAGCAGGAGAGTGAGTTTGTATGTGTGTGGGGGGGGGGAAGGGTGAGAAAACCTGGATTTGTGCTGGAAATGGCTCTACTTGATGATCACTTTAGATAAGCTGTTGCCAGCGGGGGAGTGAGGTGGGAGGAAGTTTTGTTTCATGGTCTCTGTGTGTATATAATGTCTTCTGCAGTTTCCACGATATGCTATGCATCCGATGAAGTGAGCTGTAGCTCACGAAAGCTCATGCTCAAATAAACTGGTTAGTCTCTAAGGTGCCACAAGTACTCCTTTTCTTTTTACGAATACAGACTAACACGGCTGTTACTCTGAAATTTGTAAATTAAGAATATCAACACGGCTACCACTCTGAAACCTTTTCTGATTATGGCTCCCTCGGTTTAAAAGTGTTAGTTTTTAACACTGAGCAAAGCAATTAGCAAGTTTAAACCATTTGCTTCTGGGTATGTAAAGGGAGAAGTAAAGAAACACTGGTGTAGCACTATGCACATTCTTTTATCTTCCTCTTTCATCCAGATTAGAATGGAAACACGGAGTACGAAAAGAAAGTAGGGGAGAGGATCTCTTTCCTCCTGTTGGTTGTTGACCTTCATTGAAATGGTCACACCTACAAAACTTTACTTCACCTTCTTGGAAATACCCTATTTTCCCTCAAATCTAAAACGCTTACTTTCTTTCAAGTCTATGCTATTTTACAGGACAGTTAACACTTCCAAAACTTGTGTTTCCCATACTGGCTGCATGAACAATTTAACTGGTAGTGTTTGAAGTAAAAAAGATACCCACACCAAAAGAAAATGTGCAGATTTCCTTTGAGGATGAAGAATGATAGGTCAGATATAGATTGATCACATTGTGAAATCAATTGTGTTGGCGGGAGGGATAGCTCAGTGGTTTGAGCATTGGCCTGCTAAACCCAGGGTTGTGAGTTCAATCCTTGAGGGGGCCATTTAGGGATCTGGGGCAAAAATTGGGGGAGTGGTCCTGCTCTGAGCAGGGGGTTGGACTAGATGACCTCCTGAGGTCCCTTCCAACCCTGATATTCTATGATTCTATTCTAAAAAGCACAGAACTATGCTTGCTCTGTTTCAGAGTAGCAGCCGTGTTAGTCTGTATCCGCATAAAGAAAAGGAGTACTTGTGGCACCTTAGAGACTAACAAATTTATTTGAGCATAAGCTTTCATGAGCTACAGGTTAAGCTTTTGCGAGCTACAGCTCACTTCATGGGATGCTCAAATAAATTTGTTAGTCTCTAAGGTGCCACAAGTACTCCTTTTCTTTATGCTTGCTCTGGGCATTCATTATGAACCCATTCATTATGCATCCTATTCTGAAAGTTCACTGTGAGATTCCTTCATGATGTATGAAATATCCTATTCAGTTTATATGGGTAACATTTTCAAATGCAACTAAGTCATATAGGGTCAAAGGGACTTAGAAGTTTATGCCCCATT
Organism: Chelonia mydas; assembly: GCF_015237465.2. NCBI lineage: Eukaryota > Metazoa > Chordata > Testudines > Cheloniidae > Chelonia > Chelonia mydas. The sequence goes on from NC_057851.1 coordinate 159,776,906, forward strand.
GACTCCTAAATGACTTGAGCACTTCTGAAAATGTTACCATTAGCTTTTTAACATAGGCGCTGACTCTGTGGGTGCTCTGAGGCTAGAGCACCCACGGGGAAAAATTAGTGGGTGCTCTAATTCATTAAATTAGTGGCTGAAGCTAAGCTCCCCTCACCCCCCCCCCACCTCTTCCTCCTCCCCTGAGCACGCCGCGTCCCCCCCTCCTCCCTCCCAGCACTTCCCACCAGGCCACCGCCAAATAGCTGTTTGGCAGCGTTAGCACACTTCGGCGGCGGGAGGGGGAGGGGGGAAAGAAGGAGCAGGAATGTGGCGCGCTCAGGAGAGAAGGCAGGGAAGAGGAGGAGCCAGGGCGGGGAATTCAGGGAAGGGGTTGGAATGGGGGCGGGGCAGGGAGGGGGCCTCATGGAAGGGGTAGAGTGGGGATGGGGACAGAGACAGAGGGGGTCGAGCACCCACGGGAAAGAGGGAATGTCGGCGCCTATGCTTTTTAGTTAAAATTGACTTTTCTGGGTCTTCTGGTGGTGGTCGTCTGATGGAAAAGTGACATCAGCATACGGGGGGGGGGGGGAGGTGCAGTTCTATTTAACTAGTAAAAATCTTTTAAGGAACGAAATACTTTGGTCAAATCTTAGTCTGCTGTATTTACTGTATCTATAACACTCATCTATGTATCAATAATACCTTATCATTTTAGAACTATTAGTATGAGCTTCAGCATACAAGTTACTTCTGCTAAATAGATCCAATTTGGAAATAAGTATTCATTCTTATAAATTATCAGTAGCATTACTCACAGCACCAGTTTCATCTTTAAGTGTTGAAATTCTTCCACTCAGTAAACTGAAAAGCATAAAATATTTGTTTGAGTTATAATGCAGTCTAGAAGGAGAGAACACTGAACATGTGCAGAAATATTCTAACTTTCCATTATACAAATAACCCATCTATATTTCCATGACTCAAAGTTAGAAGTCCCCTAATAACTGAGCAAGTGTCAAGCTCCAAATTTTCTGGGCAATATGACTCCAAGAATTCTTCATGATCTCTGAAAGGAAATTAATGAAAAACTCATCCAGACACCTTTTGTTGGAGCTCTGATTTATACTCCAATGTTATTTTAACAGTCATTTTTGTACTAGGGTAAAAATTAGCCATCTGCTGAGATCCTTTCGCATGGAAGAAAGGGGAGCTGCAGGGCAGGAAGCGGGTTGGTTCCCTGTGCTGCCTCCGTATGAGGACATCTCCCTGGAACTCCATTTACTTCATGGTTCCAGTGTAGCTGCCAGAGACATTGCTGTCTAGCAGCCTCATTCACAAGGATTCTTCCTTCATCCTCTTCAAACACGAAAGGCAGAAAGCCATGGTGACGTGAAAATTCCACCATTGCTTAGCTACCTCTGTGAAGACACTAGCTGCCAGGGATGAGAACTTGGAGTTCTGACAGCCAGTTGGTAGGTGAAGGCAGTGGTGGATTAGCCACTGGGCTGACAGGACCCATGCCCAGGGGCCCTGGCCAACTGGGGGGCTCTGGAAAAATCCGCCCCTGGGTGGCGGAAGGCGAGAGCCCCAACCGTCGGGCAGGAGGGGGAAGTCCCCATTCCCCCCCTCAATCCCTGGCAGCAATCCCCGACCCCGTCCCCGGCAGAAGCTAAAGGATGGGGGAAGCCTCCCCCCCACCAGCAGCCCCAGCAGAAGTCACAGGATGGGGGAAGCCCCCCATAGCAGACCCCATCCCCAACTGAAGCCAGTGCAGAAGCCATGGGGCGGCAGGGGAAGCCCCCACACCCGACCCCACTGGGCAGGTGGAGTGTGACAAACCCCAGTGCCCCGACCCTGGTCCCCCACAGAAGCGCGGGGGAAGCCCCAGCACCCGGACCCCCTCAGTGCCCCTGGGACTGGAGGAGCTCTCACTCCCCACTGAGCCCTGAGGCACAAGGGACAGAGTTCCGCCAGTCCTGGGGCCACTGGCCGGGGGGGAAGCAGAAAGGAGCAAAAGACATTGCGGGGCTGCAGTGGGAGGCAGAACGGGTAGGACCTGGGTGGAACAGGGGCGGGCCCCGGGGAAGGGGCAGAAAGGGGTTGTGGACAGGTCCACGGGCAGAAGAGGCGGAATGGGGGCCGCAGGCAAAGGGGTTGGGAAGGGCCCCCCACTTGCTCTGGCCCAGGGCCCCAGGAAACCTTAATCCGCATTTGGGTGAAGCATAGTCAAGGAAAGAGAGCGGAGCTCAGGAGGTGGGCAAACTACGGCCCGCGGGCCACATACGACCCGTGGGACCCTCCCGCCCAGTCCCTGAATTCCTGGCTGGGGAGACTAGCCCCAAGCCCCTCCCCTGCTGTTCCCCTCCCCCGCAGCCTCAGCTCACTGCGCCACCAGCACAATGCTCTGGGCGGGGGGACTGTGAACTCCTGGGGTAGTGCAGCTGCACAGCCCGGCATGGTTGCCTATCCTGGTGCAGCTGGGCCGCCAGCCAGTGCTGCTCCAGGCAGCGCGGTAAGGGGCCAGGGAGCACAGGGGGTTGAATAGAGGGCAGGGGAGTTCGGGGAGTGGTCAGGGGTGTGGATAGGGGTAGGGGCGGTCAGAGGGTGGGGAACAGGGGGGTTGAATGGGGGCGTGGGTTCTGTGGGTGGTCAGGGGACAGAAAGCAGGAGGGGTTGGATGGAGTAGGGGTCCCTGGGGGGGCAGTCAGGAATGAGAGGAGGGGTTGGATGGGGCGGCAGGAGGCAGTCAGGGGTGGGTGTTCCAGGGGCGGTCAGGGGACAGGGAGAAGGGGTGATGGCAGGGGTCCCGGGGTGGGGCAGTCAGGAAGGAGAGGGGTTGGATGGGGCGGTGGGGGGCAGTTAGGGGTGGGAGGTCTGGGAGTGGTCAGGAAGAAGGGGTGGTTGGATGGGGTAGGGGTCCCCGGGGGGCAGTCAGGAATGAGAGGAGGGGTTGGATGGGGCAGCGGGGGACAGTTAGGGGCAGGGGGTCCGGGGGCGGTCAGGGGACAGAGAGCGGGGGGGGGCGGGTGGATGGGGCAAGGGTCCCGCGGTGCCATCAGGGGGTGAGAAGCGAGGGGGGGGGTGTCGGATGGGGGCGGTGGCAGTGCCACCCCTGGCTGTTTGGGGAGGCACAGCCTCCCCTAACCGGCCCTCCATACAATTTTGGAAACCCGATGTGGCCCTCAGGCCAAAAAGTTTGCCCGCCCCTGGCATAGTTGGAAAAAAACCATGATTTTTCCTAAAAATAATGATGAAAAGCCCAGCATATTTGGGAGGGTTAGAAGTAAGTAACAGGCTTATTTACTGTTCTGATTTGGAAGGCTACTTACTGCAAAGAGCAAGAAATAATATTTTTTAAAAGATAACATATTGAAAATTCTCTCACATATGAAGACAAAAGAATTTAAATATCTAACTACTAACTCTCCCAAAGGAGTAGCGTGGTATACAAAATAATGTATGTCATGGAGAAGGTAAATATGATGCTCCTATTTATCACTCTCATGACACAAGCACAAGCAGACATTTAAAATGGAATTTGAAAGGCAACATATTTTAAACCAATAGAAAGATTTTTAACAATGCAAAATTAACATGTGGAACTTATTGCCACTAGACATAATTTTGAGACCTAGGGCTTGCTAGGAGTCAAAATAGTGAGACATGAGAATATCGACAGTTTCATTAGATAGGATAAAACAATTTTTATAAAGGATAATAAACCCTCACATTCAAAAAGCTAACCACTGACTGATTGGAGAAGGAGGAAGACAGAAAAACTGATCATATGGACAGTTTATTCCTTCCTCCCTCCCCACTTGGCACTAGTTTTTATATGCTATGAGTAGACCCAAAAAAAATTAGAGGGGAAAAAATGTATGTGTTAAATTCACAACGGTGAAACCCTTACAATTTTAATTACAGAAGCATACTGTGCAACAGCAGTGGAGAAGGTGGATACTGGTGATCTAATGCAGGTCTGGCTCAGCTCCACCACCCACTGAGCCTCCCACCCACAGCATGAGTATCTCAGGAAGATGAATGATCCCTTCACCACTCCATCCTCCTCCTTCGCTCTGCCCCAACAGTGACAGCAGGATGGCGTTGTGACTTATGTTTTTTTCTGTAATCAAACTCTCATAGTGGTAATGATATAAAATGCTTTTTAAATGCCTAGTAATTCTACTTAGTAAAATATATTAACATTTGAAATACCTGGAAAAAAAGGAGTCTGGAATCCACATTAGTGTTTGTCTTGAGGTGCTGAACCTGTAAGACCAAAAATTAAAAAAAATCAAGCATTGCACATACAGAGTATCAAATTGAGTTTTTGTTTTTTTCAAGACTGCTTAAAAGAAGCCTTAGGATACATTACACTGCAAAAAAAGACCCAGGGCAGCAAGTCTCAGAGCCCAGGTCAACTAACTTGGGGTCAAGGCTCATGCTATGGGGCTAAAAACAGCTATATAGATATTTGGGTTTAGGTTGGAGCCTGGTTCTGAAACCCAGCAAAGGGGGTGGCTCTCAGCCTGAAAGTTCACACTGCAGTCAACCCAGGCTCCAAGACTCACTGCTCTGGGTCTTTATTTTGCAGAGCAGACATATCCTTAGAGGTCAGAGAGTGGTTTGGAAAGCTGATTCTAGAGTGAATTCCTTACTATGTGTAAAAATCTCAAAGAAAAGATGTGAAGAAACTATATTATTCTTACCTCTCATTTGTATTACAGCATCTGGAGGCCCCAAATCAGGGCCCCAATCATTGTGCTAGACCCTATACAAAAACACTCAGTGATACAATTCCTGCCCCAAATATCTTACAATCCAGGGTCCTGCCCCTGCAAACATTCATGTCATTTGAGTAACTTTATACAAAGGACTAGATCAATAGTGCTAGTATTTGCAAGATTAAGCCCTAAATTAAGACAAGATGCAACAAACTTAGGGAGAGTGTCAGTAATAATGACGAAGTAGTACGTAAAAAATATTTTAGAGTGTGCTTATAGTTAGGGCCCTACCAAATTCACGGCCATGAAAAATTCATCAGAGAAATATGGTCTCCCCCCATGAAATCTGGTCTTTTGTGTGCTGTATACAGATTTCATGGGGGAGACCAGCGTTTCTCAAATTGGGGGTCCTGACCCAAAAGGGAATTGCAGGGGGATCAAGGTTATTTTAGGGGGGCTGCAGTATTGTCTCACTTACTTCTGTGCTGCCTTCAGAGCTGGGCAGCCAGAGAGTGGCAGCTGTTGGCCAGGCACCCAGCTCTGAAGGCAGTCCCCCACCAGCAGCAGTGCAGAAGTAAGGGTGGCAATACCATATCATGCCATCCTTACTTCTGCGCTGGTGCTGGCTCTGCCTTCAAAGTTGAGCTCCCAGCCAGCAGACACCACTCTCTAGCTGCCCAGCTCAGAAGGCAGTGCTGCTGCTAGCAGCAGCGCAGAGGTAAGGGTAGCAGTACTGCAACCCTCCCCACCCACCCCCAAACACACACACACAACTCCTTTTTGGGTCTGGACCTCTACAATTACAACACCATGAAATTTCAGATTTAAATAGCTGAAATCATGAAAATTATGATTTTAAAAATCCTATGACTGTGAAATTGACCAAAATGGACTGTGAATTTGGTAGGGCTCTACTTATAGTACCTGTAGTTATCTGCAACGGCTATTTATGCCCAATTGTCTACCAGTGAAATCTCTCCGCTAGAATTAAAGTTAGGACCAGCTTTCTGTTTAAAGCTCAACTGTTCTACGTGCTCTAAAATCTGGACAGTCAATCAGATTGCATTGAAATTTGGTGTGCCTCATAGGGAGGAGGTAAAGTCAGTGAGCCACAGTTGGGGCCATTTGACCATGGGATTCCCGAGATACAGTCTCCAGAGGGGTGGCAGGGGACAGCCTCCAGAAAAACATTTTTTTTTATAAAGTTAACATGTTCTGGCAATGGTTTTTTTGCTCACAGACAGATCAAATCAGGGCTCAGAGCATCAGGCTAGGGTCTAAAACGCTTAAGTGCTACCCCCAACAGAGTGCATGGCACCCACCACCCTTTGGGGGAAATCAAATTAAAAAATTATTTGAAAGAGTTTGCTTTTTCCAGTTACGCCTTACGCGCATACTCATACCTCTAACGGATCATACTGAGCACATGCAGAGAGAGACGCACACACTAACTATCTGGAAAACTACCTATACATCACAGAACCTAGGTGGCTCCAAAGGTACATTATGTTCTTGGAACCATCCCAGGCACTGTACGTTCAAATCCAAACCCTGGGCAAAAATTTGAAGTAAAAATTTGAAGTAAAGAAGGAATATTGCTCCAATCTGCCTCTGTCAAAGGGAGATTTTAATTTTTGTGAAACATAATCTGAGTACAGCAGAATATTCAGAAGGCTATTTAAAAAAAGAAACAAAGCTACACAAGCAAGTGCCCTCTGAAAAGGAAAATTGAGGTAGAAGATAAGGTGGGAATAGACGGTGGGGGATTGGGACACCAGGTCATAAAGAGGAGAGTGGTGACTAGGGGGAGTGGGAAGGTAGGGGTGGGAGAGTGACAGAGGGCCTGGGGGGAATAGGGATGAGGCAGGAATGCCTGTAACCCCACATTGCCTTCCTGTGCATGTTCTACAATCTGGGGGCTTTCAACCAAAGTATTGGAGTGTGAACACCCCCCCTTCCCTGCCCCCCTCATGAAAGTCACGTTCTGGAGGGGGCTTGCCTTTCTGGGGTGGGATGGGGGGTCTGAGCCCCTCCCTTTACCCCTCCCCATGCGAGCCAGACATGCTCAGACCATGCACCAGGAATATACTGCTGAGATTGGGTATGCTTGACACATATCAGAAACTCTCCAGCACTGGGGAGGGGGAAAGTGGAACATCCACTCACACGAGTGAAGCAGTTCACACCTCTCAGAGATGTTGTTTAAGGCTACATCTATGGGTCAGTTCCGTTGTTGATGGATGTCTCGAGCCCATCCCTCCTATTCTCCCTCTAATTTCATACAATATTATACTAGAGTGCCAGCTCTTCTCTAGCTAAGGCCATGTCTACACTAGTGACTTTACAGCAGCATAGCTGTAACGATGCAGCTGCACCGCTGTAAGATCACTTGTGTAGCCACTCTATGAGGACGGAAGAGAGCTCTCCCACTGACATAATAAAACCACCTGCAGGAGCGGCAGGAGAAGCTCTCCCACCACCACAGCGCTAGGCACCCAAGCACTTATGCTTGCGAAACTTACATTGCTCAGGAGTGTGGTTTTTTCACACCCCTGAGCGACATACGTTTTGCAGACATAAGTGGTAGCGTAGACATGGCCTAAGTTGAAAAGCTCTTCCTGTTAAAATGACTCTTCTGAGGTCTTGTCGACACTACACACCTTGTCGACAAAAATCAGCTTTCATCAACAAAACAGTGGATGTGAAACACTGAAATGCTCCTCCCACGGATGTAACTCCCTTGGTATGCTGACATAATAAAACCACCTCAAAGAGAGGCAAAGAACTTTTTGCGACATTGTTAGAGCAACGATGTAATTAAAGAGGCTTATGATCATCAACATAACTTAAGTTGAGTTAACTCTGTAGTGTAGATATGACCTTAGTACTCTAAAATCTGTGTGCTTACACAGATTGTCTTGCAATTTGTTATGTTTTGTGGGAGTGTAGGGTAGGGTTAATTATCCAAACGTGGGATCATTTGGGCAAGGGGTTCCTAAAATACAGCGCCCGCTAAAAACAAAAACAAAAAAACCCAACAATACTGGTTCACCCAAAGCATGCAATTCCAATAATCTCCCCTAAACAGTTCCAGAATTGAGGAATCTTTGAAGACAACATCATTAAGTGGAGCTATTGTAGACAGGAAGGGGCTGAAGAGAGGAAATTTGAGGGTAAAGTTCCAAAATACTTTATACAATAAATGGATGCATTTCATGATGTCTCTAAAGAACAAGTATTTTATGAATTCATCCCTTTTCTGGCTCTGCTTCATATTTTCAGTGCCTACATTTCCTATTTATTGAAGGAAAACATTACTTTCTACCACTGCAAAAAGTAGAAGCACCCATATAAAAAACTCCTCTGTACTATATACAGTGAAGACTGTGTGTAGTCATTCAGTGGTTCAATGCAAGCATGACAATCCCAAATCTGAACAAAGAAATCTAGTGTTGGCACTGACCAGGAACAACATGCAAAACAAGAATTTATTTTTTCTGCCAGAAAAAAAATGAACCAAAGCCTTTTGTTACTTGAGCTACTGAGAGTTTAAGGAGATTTTCTGTAACTTTTCAGCTGTTGGTTTTGCTACAGTTTCCTTTATCATCAGGTATATACTGGAATTCAATTTTTCCTTCTTAAAAATAAAATATCTACATACCCTAATTACGTATGCTTATAAAATTCAGAATAAGAGAAACAATTTTTCCTAATTTGCCGTAGCCAAAGAAAACAGTGATTTATACTACAATACGGTAAATACAGTCATTTCTCAATCTTCAAACCTTTGAAAATTCTTTAAATATATTCTTTAAACATCCAAAATTTCAGTTATTTAAAGCTTCTCCAATTGGCCAAACTATATCCTTAGAACAATTAGGTAAATGTCATTTTTATTTATAGCACTTTATCTCAAAGTAGGAGTAACTCAATTTTGAAATGATACAAAACATTACCTTAGCTATGCCCTGTGAACTTTTTTCAAAGCTGAGAGCTCATGACCAACGTTCACCAGCCACAGGTCAATGTCCTATAAAAATCTAATACAGAGGAGGCTAAGTACCAATGACTTTCAATGAGACTTCGGAACCTAAATCAGTCAAGGCATGCTTTGCTCAGCATTGCAATGCCTAAGTACCTTTAAGAATTTGGGCCCTAAGCAATAATGGCCTAGCTTTCAAAGGTGCTGAGCACTGATTTCACTGGGATACATATGTGCTCAGAAATCCTGAAAAATCAATCCATTTATGAAGGAGACCAACTTTAAGCATCCTCGTGTAAAAGAAGTGCTAGAAGAATAAAACAGAAAACTAAAAACTGTGAGAAAACAAAAAACCCTCTGGCTAATTCTCCATGAGTAAATCCAAGTGAGAAAATCATGCAAGACAGACAATAGCAGTAGATCATAATAAGAAAGTGGGGATACAGTCCTTATTTCACAATAGCACAATTTACTACATAGGTTGGGAAAAGAGTGTCTGTACATCTGGGTATAGTGTTTAGATTATCCACAAATGCAAAGTTTGTTTTTAAAGTCATAGGATACATAGAGTACATAATCAGCAATAACCCAAATTTAGGTGAATAGATTTAACAATACAATTTAGATTTTAGAATCCGAATACACAGGTACACTCATGAAAATTTGTAGAGAGATTTGGTTGTGGAAAGCAAAATATATCAATGAGTGGAGATTGTCCCTCAGTCACTGAGAATTAGGATAGGCTGTTCATTTAGAGGAAAAAAAAGCATTTGAGTTACTTTCCGGACTGCGCTTATCATCGGCACTCCAGCTCATCCCTCCTGGTATTGTCAGTGTCCAGTGATGCGTTCTATGTAGATGTCCCTCGACCACCTGACAGCATCCGACACCATGAGTTGCCGCATCAGCCAAGCGTAGCGTTGACCAACTCCACATTCTCTCAGCACTCGCTCGTTACCGGGGTCCCATGCGCCCAGGGCTCTGACGATCAGCACGTGAGTTTGGACTTCGTAGCCCCTAGCTCTCAGGGTGTCAGCCAGAAAGGCATATTTCTCCAGCTTTCAAGCTCAGGCATCATGGAAGGCTGGAGTCCTGTTTTCGAAGGGCACTATGATGTCCACCATGATGATCTTCTTCCAGTCCTCGTTGGTGATGACAATGTCCAGCTGTAGTTGGCTGTCGGTTCCAGTATTACTTACTTAACTGCCCTAAAAACTAGTATTCACTGTTATTAAAGTTAATATGAGCATTAAAATTACTAAGAGTTTAATACAGATAATACACATGCAGAGCAAGAAACGTAAAAATAAAATCTAGACCTCATTTCTGGGACTCAGAAGTAGCAATTCCTAGTAAAAGTTATACACGCAATAATTTATATATCCAGTATATCCAGCTAAGTGAGCAGCCATACCAGACATTTGCACACATCAGATGTGGAAGTTGGGCAGACCAAAAACTGAGTGCACCTTCAAACTTTCAAAAAGTGTTATCTGCATCACAGCTATACTTCTTGAAGAATTATTGTAATTATAAAATTACTTTTTAATTTTATTGTGATTAAAGAAAATATAGAAAAATAAATGAGAACTGGGGATAACAGATATTCAAGCTATATTTCTATCAGTTGTGAAACCACTGATTCAGTCTATTGCCCTTGTGCAGCATCAATTATCCTATCTGAAATGGATGGAGAAGGAAATAATAGTTGCAAGTCTATAGGGTGTATTACAAGGCCTTGGTCAATAAGGTTCTGACATGCACAAAAATATTAACAGAATGGAAAAGGACACCTGAACTCATGGTCTGTCCCCAGGCTAGAGCACCTTACCTTGTAGCCTACAGGGTATTTGTTGCGCGAAGGCTCACTCTCCTTTTCTGAGACTGCACACAATGCTGGCATTCAAGTACTCCACAGAACCAGAAAGGAAGTCTAATAACTCAATTAATAAGCTAAGGCTTTTTATGCCAGACACCTAGGGCCAGTCTACAGCACAAATTTATATTGGCACTGCTGTAACATGTCTGGTGAAGATGCTCTAAGCCGATGGGAGAAATCTCTCCCATCGCTTAATAACGCCACCTCCATGAGAGGCAGTAAGTATGTCAGTGAGGAAGCTCTCCCGCCAACATAGTGCTGTCTCTACAAGGGGGATTAAGGTCAATATAACTACGTCGCTCAGGTGTGTGGATTTTTCACATCTCCGAGCGACATAGTTATAACATAGTAAGTATGTAGTGTACCCCAAGCCTGAATTTCAACAAGGGTATGAAAGTTATTTAAGTCTTGCATGGATAACGACCATAGAATTTTTCCTGTCTCTGAGCAAAACAACATTCTTAGAACAAGAGGTAAAATCCACTCAGCATTCCATGCTTTTGATACAAAAATTCATCTCCTCCATCTTATTGTCCAGATCATCCATTGTTGCCTCAAATTGGGCGATCGTCATGTTGATATTTTCAAGGAACTATCAAACATTATCTTACAGGCCTGTCTTTCTCTTCGAATTTGCACAGTATGATAGGAGATTTCTCTATAAAAGCTGGAACCCTCTTCAAGAAAGAATCAATGTGCAAAACCCTAGATATTTTATTCCTTAGCATCTTCAATCCCAATGGAAGGCAATTACACACAAAAGGATATTCCTCAGAATGTGAGCCAAACCAGAACATATCCACTCAGTTAATCAAAGCAGGCTAAACCTTTCCATTTGTATTTTCATTAAAAAGGAAAAGTATGTGACCCACACAGCTAGAATTATCTAAAGAAAACAACAGAATAGACTGATGTCTACACTAAAACCGCCTGGCCATTCTGCAAAGGGTTCTGTGGACAATTTTAAGCTCAATGCTTTTTACACCCAATAAGAACATGAAACTACTATTGCTTAAGCCAATTGTTTTCACCAAGCTTTAAGAAATATTATTCATAAACATTAGAAATCAAACAATCATCCCTATTTCCAAATCTTCACCTCACAATATCGCTGAGTGAGAAGTAATATAAAGATTTACAGATGTTAGTTTGAGATTCAGACAGAATATTGACTAGTTTGTGCTACATGTAACAACTGGTTTGGATAAGAAACAAACAAACAAACAAACAATCTGATATAAAGCTATCCGAAGATTCTAGGATTACAATGATGTAATTTTACAAAGATTATAGTATTATCAACCTTGTATCAAATTTCTATCTAGAAAAATCTGATATCAGCAATATATATTAAAGAATGACTACTGAAAGTTGCCTTTTAGAGTTGTCATAAATATAAAGGGAAGGGTAAACACCTTTAAATCCCTCCTGGCCAGAGGAAAAACCCTTTCACCTATAAAGGGTTAAGAAGCTAGGATAACCTCGCTGGCACCTGACCAAAATGACCAATGAGGAGACAAGATACTTTCAACGCTGGAGCGGGGGGGAGAAACAAAGGTTCTCTCGGTCTGTGTGTTGCTTTTGCTGGGACCAGAGCAGGAATGCAGGTCAGAACTCCTGTAAAGGGCTAATAAGCAATCTAGTTAGATATGCATTAGATTCTGTTTTGTTTAAATGGCTGATAAAATAAGTTGTGCTGAATGGAATGTATATTCCTGTTTTTGTGTCTTTTTGTAACTTAAGGTTTTGCCTAGAGGGATTCTCTATGTTTTGAATCTGATTACCCTGTAAGGTATTTACCATCCTGATTTTACAGAGGTGATTCTTTTACTTTTTCTTCAATCAAAATTCTTCTTTTAAGAACCTGATTACTTTTTCATTGTTCTTAAGATCCAAGGGTTTGGGTCTGTGTTCACCTATGCAAATTGGTGAGGATTTTTATCAAGCCTTCCCCAGGAAAAGGGGTGTAGGGTTTGGGAGGATTTTTGGGGGGAAAAGACGTTTCCAAGCGGGCTCTTTCCCTGTTACATATTTGTTAGACGCTTGGTGGTGGCAGCATTTAAGTCCAAGGGCAAAAGGTAAAATAGTGTGTACCTTGGGAAAGTTTTAACCTAAGCTGGTGAAAATAAGCTTAGGGGGTTTTTCATGCAGGTCCCCACATCTGTACCCTAGAGTTCAGAGTTGGGAAGGAACCTTGACAAGAGTTCATTTCCACCTCTGATCAACCATGAACATCACATTTGAATATAAAAATACAAATTTAAAATATCAGACTATTACATTATAAAAACAGGAATAAATCATATTTAAAATACGAAAGGGTTATAATCGAAATTATGCTATCAACATAAAGCATCAAGATTACATTTTATCTCTTGTTCCTTAAATAGTTCAGCATTTTTAATATTTCAATTTTAAAAGTTTATCGCTGAGCATTTTAGTGCAATTCCAAAAATAATATTTCCTTTGCAATAGTAAATTCCAGAGGTTAGAACCAAAAATAAATCTCACTTACTACTAACATTAATACTATTTATTTTCTACAGCTAGTAATGTAACACTACTCACAATGGCAAATGAGTCACACTAATATATTTGTCTACATCAGTAGTTCTCAAAGCCAGTCCGCCCCTTGTACAGGGAAAGCCCCTGGTGGGCCGGACCGGCTTGTTTACCTGCCGCGTCCGCAGGTTCAGCCGACCACGGCTCCCACTGGCTGCGGGTCGCCGCTCCAGGCCAATGGGGGCTGCGGGAAGTGGCGCAGGCCAAGGGACATGCTGGCTGCCCTTCCCGCAGCCCCCATTGGCCTAGAACGGTGAACCGCGGCCAATGGGAAATAAACTAACTGGTCCAGACCGCCAGGGGCTTTCCCTGAACAAGCGGCGGACCGACTTTGAGAACCACTGGTCTACATCATTCTGCAATACTCGAGGAAACAAAGAAGAACAATTAAAAATTCAGGGTACAGATTTAAGTAGTCTTACATTTTACTAGGTATACATTCCAGACTTTTTTTCGCTCCTGTATAGCTCTCCTGCTCTTGCATCACTAGTATGGAAATGTTTCAATCTGAATTATTTTATGTTTTATTTTATCATGAAAACTTTCTGCTATTACTATTAAAACGTGGGTGATTTGATGGTTACATAGAAAACTCTTTTTAGAAAAAAATTGTTTATGAATGTTTCATTATTACACTTAAAAAGATGTCAAACTATCAGGATAGAGATATAATATGCAAAATATTAGACTGTTTTTGATGATTTCATGTAAGAACATCACAATTTGGCCTAATGCATTTCATCCAAACTGTTTATTTGTACAGATGCATCAAGAATCTATATCTGATGGGATACAAAATTAAATGCAAGCCACTGTTTTAAATATGATTTAACCAGTGAAGTAGTTTGCAATATTTGGTGGAATATTTTCAATATTTCTAGATCACACAGTAAGAAGCAGAAGTCAATTCTGCTCATTAATAGCCTCTAGATTCTTCTTCCCATACAAAAAACAGGTGTAAAGAAATTATCAATAATTACTTACAAATATGAAGGAATGCAAACGGAGGTTGTATTTTCCCCCATATTTCTGTGACTAAATGTGAAGTTAGCCATTTTCACCAGTAACACCTTGTACAATTATCTTTCCAAAAGTTTTACAGTCTGATATTCCTAGGGCCATATTCAGCCATAAAGCTAGAAAATGCAATTCCAATGACTTCAGAAGACTTGTGACAGGATTGAATTTGGCCCTTATATTGTAAAATAAGTTTTTGAATCAAATCACTTCTTTGCGCAACACATGTAAGCATACTGAAGATAAGCTACATTAAAGAAAAACGTTGAAGTGTAACTAAAAGGTATCTTGTAATTTAGGAAGACTATTATTATCAACGGTAAACTTTTCAGTCTATAAGCAACACTAATCAAATGTTTACCAATATAAAATTTTCAGGGGGGAAAATCTTTATTGTATTTCCTGAGACACACATCAGTATGTCAAAGTCTTTCCTTATTTTTTATTGTGTGAGCTTGTTCAAGCTATTTATTAATATCTGAAATAATATACAGTGCATCATACAAACAGAAGTAGACCTAATGATATGAATGTCCCAGTACTGTATTCATTCTCAAGGAAGACAGTTTCATGAAGCTTCCCTATCCTGGCCTACCACTTCACTGTTACCTTGTTTCTTTTACCCTGCACAGTTAGTCTGTTGCTAACTCCTGCTATTTACATATATATCCCTTTCCAAACCTACTGTCAAAATCCCTCTGTGCCTTAAGCATCATCTCCTTGCCTCAAAATCTGTAACCTCCTTCTTTCTGGCCCTACCAACACACAGCTCATTCACCACTAGCCTAACCACAACTTTTCATAAGTCGTTTCACTGACTCCAAATCCCTATCTTAAAACTTTTCATGTTTTGTCCCCAGGGCTTCACACAGCATGGTGACATGATGCATATCATATCATCCTGACCCTTCTAAATCTTAGTTTGTGTATTCCTTCCGCCCTCTACATCCTATTTTGTTACACTCAATTTAGAATACAAGAAGGCAGCGATCATGTTTTTACTATGTAAAGCATCATATAGCATCTATAGTGCTACACAGAAAGACTCAGTCTTTCCAATCTTCTTTAGAAAACTGCTTAACTTTACAGCCCATAACTCACTCAGGAGCCCTTCCTCCTTCCAAAGAGACCTGACACACTCACTCTTCAGACATTAGTCATATTTCCATTCCTCTTTTTAAAAAAAGAATACTGCATTGTACTAAATAAGGTGGATTCCCAAACAAATGCAAAATTAAATGTTGGAAAGAAGAAAGGGAAAGATTCATCCAGAGTTACTTACACTACATAGACAAACAACAGCTTGGCCAAGGCACATATTCCTGAGTAAGATATGAACAACTTACTTTATTCTCCCCCAGGTCCATTCCCTCTTTCTGAGGCTATGTCTACACTACAGTTTATGTCGGCATAATTTATGTCACTCGGGAGTGATTTATTTACACCCCTGAGTGTCATAAGTTATACCGACCTAAGTGCCAGTGTGGACAGCGCTACGCTGGCGGGAGAGCTTCTCCCACCAATGAGCTCTCTCCCGTCAGCTTAGAGCAGCTACATTAGAGAGCTTACGGCAACGAAGCTGCAGTGGTGCTGTAAAGTCTCTTGTGTAACCATGCCCTGAGACACTTATTCTGCACGCACAAAAAAGCGAGGATACTTTGTAAACAACAAAAAACACCATAACAAGTACGTTCCTACCACGATATTTTAGAAGTTGCAGGAAAACTCCAAAACTGCGAGTATATTTATCTACTTTGGAAAAAAGTAATTTATTTTCATTGCTTTAATCTTTCTACTATACTGTTAGCACTTAACATAAGCATCACTCTTCTACTTTCCTATTTACAATCCATTATACTGTATATTCTACTAATACAATACATAATTTTCAGAAATGTAAGAGAAAATACACAATTTTGTAAGGTTTAAAAAAAGTGACAAACTCAATCTGTACAGGATTCTCAAGTTTAGCACCCAAAATTTATACAAAGCATTATCCACATAGCTTTGGAAGGGCAGATGCTACATTGACAAAGCAGCAACAAACTTACAGAAATACAATAAAATACAGAAAATAAAGGTAGGTATTTGCGGAATGAGAAACAATACAGTTAGAACCACTGAAGTTATAAATTTAGCAATATCCACTTTTTCTAGAAACATGTAATTGCAAACCTGGACTACAAAAAACTATGGAGACAAAGTAAAGTGAAGGACAGAGTGGTTTCTTTTGTAAACTAGGGAATCTGAAGAAATTCCTACTCTATATCTGTTAGCAAATTAGCAATTCAATAACTCTTAGTCTGAAGAAACATATTTCTCCCTCAACATGTCTCCTGCTTATACTTCTCTGTGATTTTCATAATCATTTGCTAAATATATTTCAAAACATGATCTGCAGTTTTGCGACTTTTAAGTGACTTACTCCTAAACACTGTACAAATAGGCCACTGTATAACTGCAGAATAGTGAAGGGTTCTCAAGGTAGGCACAACCAACCCTGGTTTGGGTTATACTTACACAACATAAATTTTAACCAATGCCATAAATTGGCCCTGAGGACACTTTCAGATATCAGTTTTGCCTACTAATTTTAAGGTATCCCCTAGGCAGAAGTTTCAGTAAATCAGAGTTATAGTATAATCAGAGGCCTGTGAATTCTGAGATTCTGCAACATTTGCTACAGAGGGTAAGTTTGCTGTACAACTGTACTATAAAATATCAGCTTAAAGTTTTACCAAGTTATGTTTCTAGACCACATGGCTGCAAAGATAACCTTGAAAACACAAAGTGGAAACTAACGCAATGCTGTCTTTGTGAATCTGCAGACAGCTTGAAACTATTGCTCCAAGAAGTATGAATTATATTCATCTCAATAAAGTGTTCTCTTCTTTATGTTTCAGAGTGCATTCTAATGACAATATTGTTGTCTATTTCGCTGCTTATCATTTTAGCAAAAACATTCAGGTAACATATTAACCCCACAATCCCAAAGCTGCCCCAATTGTTCCCTAACAAATTTTCAGAACTTCCAGCTCCGTCCCTCCCGCTTTGCATGCACAATTTACAACGCAGTTATGCATTTTTAATACAGAATGCTTCTTCATATCAGACACTGAAAGTAGAAGAGCAGCAAAAAATAAGACAAACTCAATATCAAAACAACAATACAGGGTAACTATACTTACATTATTCATTTTTATATTTCATAAAAACCTCCATTTTAACACATCTGAGGCTGACACAGATGTTCCAGACTTTCTACTAGATTGCTAGAGAATCCAAGGCCTTATAGTACAGTATACAAAGGCTTGGAAGGATTAGGTTTTTAGTCAGAAAATGTTGATTTCCCCATATACACAAACCAATAAAAATATTTCCATTTAACCAAAATGTACAGATAGGCAAAATAAGAAAAATGCTGCTTGAGAACTTATTATGAGATTGATTTAAGGATATTTGCTTTGTATATTTTGCATGTGATATTGACAATTTGTGCTTCAACAGTTACAAATCTAACTTTTTTAATCTCAACACCTACTGTCATTAAAATGCTACTGTCTGACCCCACCCCATAATTTCCTGCAACTGTAAAAATTTAAATAAATAAAAACTATAAAAATACTTAATGTCCATATTTTTCACAACAGCAAACACTTAAATTGATAGAAATTAAAAAATGCTTAAAATAATCATATATCTGTCAAAATTATAATATCAATTTCATTCTCCAATACTTAATTATACAGAGCCCTGACCAGAACATTCCACCCCTTCAAATATATTTTACCCCAAAAGACCCAAATGCCATTCACAGACATAAATGTGATAGATAAATTACTGTAACCATTTTAAAATACCTAGGAGCAGTAGACATTCCCTGGGACTGAGTGCACGCACAGGGCCACAATATCTGCTTTCCCCCTGGATAGTCCTGATTTTGACTCCTTTGAAACACGTTAGATAGGCCCAAATTTTCTTTATCACCCAGGCAGCTCCATCACAAACACAACCTAGGCAAAGCTACCTGCAACATGGCAAAACTTGGGCACATCCCCAAAATGAGTTCCCTTTGCAATATGATGCCAAATATCAAGACCAAAATGCAGTGACAACTGGGTTGAGCCTTGGCTCAGCAGCTTCCGGACAAGCCCTATCAGCAGGAAGCCAGGACAAGACTGGGACACAGACAGACCAGACCGGGACACAGACAGACTAGACCAAGGAATAATGCAACAAGTCCTAGGTGGACCAGGTCTCGATGACATAACTAAACAGATCCTGTTCCTGGGACACCTGAGGGAGATGCATGATCCGCCTAGTCCTGCACCCCAGACTACGGCTCTTCTCCCCCTTAACTCCCCTGCCCCACAACCAACTCGCACTACCTTCCCCCTAACTTTGGTCCCCAGCTCCCCATCACTGGGTCTTCCCTCCCCCTTATGCCCCCACCAGCCCTACACCAGTTCACACTGTCCTCTCCCAAACCCAGCTGCCCATTGCTGGGGCTCCCCCCCCCCCAGCTCTCGCTGCCCTTCCCCAGACCCCAATGCCCATTGCTGGGGCTCCCCCCCCCCAGCTCTCGCTGCCCTCCCCCAGACCCCGATGCCCATTGCTGGGGCTTCCCCCCCCCCCAGCTCTCGCTGCCCTCCCCCAGACCCCGATGCCCATTGCTGGGGCTCCCCCCCCCCCAGCTCTCGCTGCCCTCCCCCAGCTCTCTCTGCTCATTGCTGGGGCTCCCCCACGCCCCGCCAGCTCCCACTGCCCTCCCCTAGACCCCATTGCTGGGGCTCCTGACCGCCCACACTACCCTCCCCCAGACCCCCCTTCCCAGCCCCAGAATCCGCCCCCCAGCTCGGACCCCTCAGTCCCCCATGGGCTCCCTTCCCTGCAGCGCCCGCCCCCCCACCCCGCTCACCTGGTGCCCCCTACGTTGAGCTGGATGATCTCCCCGCTTCCCGCGCCGGCGAAGCCCCCACCGTTCCCCGCCATCTTCCCCGCCGCCGCCTGCAGCTCCGGGCAGCGCCCGCCGCCACCTTCTACCGCAGCCGGAGCCCACGGAACCAGCAGGAGGCGGCAGCTGGAGGCGGGAGCTGGGGGAGCGCGCAGCGGGGCTGCCCCGGGCGTGGGCCAGCGAGGGAGGAACCGGGTCCCGAAAAGCTGCGGCCCCTCGGGCTCAGGCCAGCAAAGGCCGCGCCGCCTCCCCACACCCTGGCCGGAGCCGGGCGGAAAGTGCCATGGCAACGCGCAGCACCTGGAGGAGGGGGCTCGGCACGGGACAAAATACTCTGCGTTCTGCGCGAAGCGAGCTCGGGAGGGGAGGGAGAGCTGTGGGGGCGCTATGGGCGGGAGGGTTCGAAAGCCTCCGTACACACACACACACACACACACTCCTTCAGTAGCAGAGTGCACGCGCACATCGCAATGGGGAATACACACACGCGGTAGTCCCCCCAAACGAGAGGACTCTCCGCACACACCCAAACTGAGGAATCCTCCCTCTCCTCCTCTCTCGCCAAATAGGCAAAACGCCTCTCTCTATTCATCTATTTTAATTATTTTGCCCCTGATTCACTCGTGTTGCCAGCAGTGGAGTTACATCCGCATAAAACCGGACTAAGGCAGCGGTGAATCAGGGCCTTATTCATAGTGATGAAAGTTTTCGAGGGTTTTATTCAGTGATTATGCTATCAGAAAAAGGTACACAGGACAAGTAGGGGAAATGGAGGCTGTCAAGCTGGGAAGTTATATTTGCTTAATGTGTGGATCATTAGTAACAGTCACCTTCTTAAAAAGCTGCCCAATTCTTTGTCCTCAATTTTTGAGAGGCCATTAACATTAAATGATTGCATTTCTCCCCTCCCCGCCCCCCGGCATTATATTTACAGAGAACATGATGCCAGAATTGCAATGGGGGAAATCCAAAATCTGAATTCCGTATGACAACTTTTTTCTCTACTAAAAAAATTGAGACAGAGTTTGAATATGACCAAGCTACCGAAAGCTGCTACTGCTAAGGAAACATTCTTACGGTACATATTACTATTAAGCTTTAAGGCCAGCAGGGTGAAATTAAAAGCCATCCATGGCACTGGCCCTTAGCTACCTGAGAGATCACCTCACTCCACAGACATCAAAAGCTAGATTCCATCAGAACCACCTTAACCAACTAATGGAGACTTGTGTGTCCAAAAGACATGACTCTCCCGGGAACTGGACCTAGACTATAGAACGCATGCCTGCAAGAGATAAGAGCAACCACAGACCTCAGGGTTCAGAAGTCAGTTTTCCCAAGTCCAATGTGCTCACAGTCTATTTTCACTTGGGAGTGACGGAAAGGAAAAAAATGGGGGAATGGGGAATTCTGCTTCCTTTTAAGCTTCTCCTAAAGGCAAAGGAGGGAAAGCTAGAGAGGAATTTTCCTTTGTTGTCATTCTTTTAATTATCTGGGGACCACTGAAGATCACATAAGTACAGAGAGAACGAGACTAAAGACAACTCAGTATGAAAAGATTGGCAGCATAGTTCAGGTTAAAGGATAATTTGTATTGTCCTTTCTTCAGTGAAACATCTTGGCCATAAAGAGATGCACATTACAAAGTGGGCTCAGGGTGGCAAAATATATTATATCCTTCAACTCTGAATCCACAGTGCAATTTGATGAGGAAATCCGTCTATTACAAACTGTAATGGAAATTTGACCAAGAATAAATGACTATATCGTTAGGAGAGGAAGTCATAACATTGTGGTTTGAAGGAGTGAGTGTATGCTGCCAGCTTTGTGATCAAGTCTTACAGCCAAGCAAGGTTTTACTGTTTTCAGAGAGTAAGAATTTACAAATATGGTCTTTTTTCAACTAGGTAAAATTTGACAAGATACAAAGATCTCATGCCAGGGACCCAGCACCATTTAAACCCAGTATTGCCATTCTGCAAGGGCAGAGTGGACATCAGGGTCATAGCCTCACAGTGGAATCTCTGCAGCTCTTTTATGCTATAGGGGGGGAGGAATACTTGTCTCCAATAGGTCCAAACCGAGAGAACCACTGGAGCTGGGCTAGTGGCAGAACTATTGAATCTTCATAGAATCATAGAATATCAGGGTTGGAAGGGACCTCAGGAGGTCATCTAGTCCAACCCCCTGCTCAAAACAGGACCAATCCCCCATAGTTGCCCCCAATCCGTAAATGACCCCCTCAAGGCTTGAACTCACAACCCTGGGTTTAGCAAGCCAATGCTCAAACCACCGAGCTATCCCTCCCCCCATCCACTCACATGGATTCAGTGGCTTAAAAGCCCTAAGTGGTATGAAGGGGGGTGGTAACTGCAATTTCAATCCGTATGCTGAAAAAGTATCTGCAAAGAGGGGCCTACCTAATTATGGGATGGATTCCATCCTCCGTGTCCCCATGGAGTTCCCCAAACAAACACATTTACTGTGAATTTCACCCTGACACACACAGGCCCATTGGTACCAACTGGCAAAGGATTCAATGTTCTATAATGACAACTCGTATCAGGCCTATCAAACTCACTACAGCTAGCACACTGCTTTTGTAGTATTTATCAAGAAAGTTATTTGAGATCTTAAATGCAAACCAGGATCACATGGGTCATTAACATCATTGTGAAATGTATGGATCGACACTATGTAAGGAGTTATGTGTATATATTGGAAAATATGTCTTAAAATCTGACTCAAAGCAGAGTTGACAAACAGGTTTTTGTCAGAGGGATGTATATTCATCTGTCTGCCTTGGTTCACATCAGGAGTCCTGGAACAATTTTTATAGTGGGGGTGCTGATGATAGAAATCATGTATTTGGTGTTTGTTATTAGTATTTCAAGCCGGGGGGGCAGCAACATCCCTAGCTCCAGCACCACTGGCTCACATGTAAAATAAGCATTGTAAGCCAACATCATGGAAGCCCCGTTTGCATACAAAATCAACATGAAAGCAGCACACCCAGGAATAAACCTGGGTGTGGGAGGAGTCATCCTAACTCTGGGACCAACAGTGAATTTTGGGGATATGAGGAAAAGGCAAAAGGACATCTTTTCATCCTTTACTGAGAAAGCAAAAAGGACAGTGCTTTCTTTTCATTCATGAAAGAGGGATCCCAGCCTTGTTGGTTGAAGACACTGGAAGATTTCTTTAGGTGAGAAACTACTTTACACAGAGGGTTAGCCTGTTAAAATTTAGACTCAAGGAAGTGTGTTATACTTTTGTTTTATATGTAACAATTTATGTTTCAATTATTATCCTGAGTCACTATCTCTCAAATCTTAGTCTGTGATAATAAATGTATGATTGTTTTCATTATAAATATATCTCAGTGCTGTGATGTTATAAAAGAGTTGATCCTCAGTTGAATCAAACAGGCTTGTGTTGTGGGGATAGCAACAAACCTGGTAATTTCTATGAGTATCCAGTGGTTAAGGGCTGGACACTGCAGGGACTGCTTCGAGGGAATGCTCTGTGCCTTCTTAGTAGTCTAAACACAGAGAGCTATGGCTGCGGAGGCCTGGAAGGCAGTGCTTATGTTGCCAGAGGCTATTGTTTTCAGGGAGCTGATCCACAGCAGACACAGACTAGACTGCTTCACACTAATGGCAAGTAGTAGGGAGGTGCCTAACAACTCTGGGGACCCTTTGGGAGAGACACACCCCCTGTACCCATACAAGTCATAATCCTAGCAGAACCATTTTTAACGTTGGTAGAACACTTTCATTTTAAAGGGGTACCCCCAAAGAAAACTGTTGTGAAGAGTAGTCTACTTATAAGTTTTAGATCCAAAAGGGGGCTACAGTTCCCCTAGCCCTCTGTTACATGGTCAATATTTAAGGTTTGCTAAGCAAATGTGAAAAGATTTAACATTGCATCAGTCTACTGTCAGAAAAACCACAGCTACAGTTTTGAGGTTGCCAAAGATTGATGCTAATGGCTGTTTTCCAGTGCTTGTGTAGAGAAACTTCCCACAAGTGTACCACATGCAGTAACTCTGTGGTAAACACTAAAATGTGCATAAACTTACCATTAGTTTACTACTGTCATTATTTCTAAGAACTATTCAAACTTCTGTTGAAAGGGAAAAAGTCAACTTCAAAGTTAACTTAAAAGCCACTCTTCTGCCTGAAAATGTTGTGCCTATCTTTGGTACAAGTTTCACATAAGACTATTACATCTGGGAAAAAAATCTGCTGGTCTTTTTTTCAAATTATTTTGTACATTTGACAGCACTTTGTTTATAGTCAGTTTCACTGTTTTCCTTGGACAGTCCAGTAGAACATATATTCCTCCTCTCACATGGAGTTGCCATCTGTCTGTGATCCCCATGCGGAACTGACACCTCAATTGTTTCTCCTTGTTAATCATGCAGGTCTCTTACACAGTAACCTGGGAGAGAGAAAAGTTTTTAAAATAGGAAGATGTAATTATAAAACCACCCAAATGGCATGGGGACTTTAGGTGTACTACCTACATCCACTGTAACTCATTTTTTAATTAGACTGAACTCCAAGTGGACAGTGTTCTTTGAACATTCTAAAGCATTTATTCTCAAAGCAGAGATGTTTTCTTACTTTTTTATGCTCAGTTTTGTCACCACAAAAGAACTCTAGTGCTACTCCCTCTTTTCCCCATAGTTTTAGAAAAATAACTGAAGGCTGCAGTGATCAGAGTAGCACTGGCTCCACTCTTTATGGTGAAATTCCCTTTGGGGAGTTCCTCCCACATCAAGGATAGGGTTTCATGTTAGTCCTTCCTCAAATTCCTGAGATCCTAGGAAATCCATGGGAGGCGAAGCTAGCTGTTGTTAAGACTCTGTGCTGTACAAACTCATGAGGTCTGAGGTCTCCCCCCTGAAGCCGAATTCCCCTTGAAGCAGAATACCTTTCAACATTCCTTTGGGAACTGTGAGGCTCGCTCCAATGCAGAACCGTGGCTAAATGCCACAATTTAGCCCACAATAAATAGCACAAAGAATATTGTATTGTATTTTTCAGTTTCATATTTAACCCTTTGTTGTAAAATTTCTCTGAAGCTGCTGCTGAGAGTTGAAGAAGCTAGGTAGCCTTATCATAGAATTTGAGCCTAACTTGCATAGATTACATGAGACATTGAACATATCAAAAGAACACTGTGTGTTTATGATGTATGATTTTTTTACAGTGTCCTTATGCATTGAAAAGGCTCATTACATTTCTCTAATTATTCTATTTTTTGAGGCGGGGGAGAGTCTTATAAACAATAAGAGATTAGGAATATAAATTCTAAGGATAAATCGTCAGATCATTCTTAGTGCATTTTTGAGAGAGGACAGGAAAACCTCTGAAAATGGCCTATAATTCACTGATGGATAGAGAAAGTCTTGAATCTCAGTGGCATTATCTTTCACTGTTCCAGAAGAATTCCTTACACATGATCTCAACATATTTGGGTATCATAGTGTTGGGGGCATAGCTGGGAGGAAGAAGGATAAGACTTGAGAAAAAGCCACTCTCATTAATATTATTGCTTACAAACCTATATGGATATATATGGATATATGGATATTCCCACAGAAGACAGTGATGATGCTTCCAGCATACCTTAAGATGATGACTGCTTTATGTTCTCACACAACGTACACAAAAGGGTTTTTGGCCCAGGGGCATGGCCAATAGGATAATAGCACCCAAAAAAGTCATGCTGCCTTAAGGAGTTGGAAGGCGCAATGTACATAGAGAAACTGGATCTTCACAGGAATGTACCAGCCTTTTAAAGATGCCTCAAGAGCCATGGGAATTTTATATCCGCCTTGGGACATCTGAAAATTAACAATTAACAAACTACTGAGAGTCAACTGGACTTTTACTCTCCTAAGCCACACAGAAACTTCTGAAAATCCAACCCACTGTAAATACAGTATGAATTAATCATCTAACTGTTGGACTTTCAAACCAGGAAACAGAAGAGAGATCCCATCTTAAGAAAATCAGCTGTTGTAGTCTGTGGCAACTGCAGTTCTAGAACTTACCCACTAGATGACTCTATTGGTCTGAAAGTGGGACTCCAATATGTAACTCCTGTTTAACCTGATCATGTAAAATGCATTTTCAAGACTCTACCCTGACACAATACATAATGATTGCAATACATAATTTGCATTTCCTCCAATAATAAATGTCAAGTCTCATTAGAAGCATACATTTCACATCAGAATTATACAATATTAATATGCAAAGGAAACATATATAATAATGTATACACTCTTTTTATTAATTCATAGTAAATAAAAGTGAAATACAACATACAATATTTACCTTTCTGTCAAATAGGGATCCTATATGGCTCAATGCAAACATAAGTGGACACATTAGAATTAAATATACATGTGGTTGAGTAATGAACATGCAGTATTTAGGAATCTGCAGAGCCAGTGAATCAATATTAATTACTCTCTACATAATGACATACCCACAGATACAAGGCTGACTTTATAATTTGATTCTTTTAGTTAGAATGATTCCAGCTATGCTTTCTCTAGTGCAGATGTTGTCAAGGAGCTAGAAATACAGTTTTGTAATGTACCATCAACACAAGCATATAGGTAGGCTTGAAAGGATTACATTTTTATTGGTAAAAGTTACTAAACAACTATTTTACCACACACGCAAACACATGAAAAATATTTCTATTAATAATAATAAAAATTTACAGATAGACAAAGTAAAAAAAATGCTGCTTGAGAACTTATTAAAGTTTGATTTATGGATATTTACTTTGTATATTTTGACATGCAATGTTGACCATTCTTGTTTTAATGGTTATAAAGCTTTAGCTTTTTCAATCTCAAAGTCTACTTTTATTAAATAATTATTCTTTGGTCCTGCCTTTTGTCTAACACCCCCCGTAATTTCCCTCAACTATGAAAATTTAAATAAAAAAACAAGCTTAAAACACAGAACTCTGCACAACTGTGAAAATTTAAAACCAAAATTGGAAGACATTTTTAAAATAAACACCAGTATTAGCTGTTGACATGATAAAGAATAGAACTCCAATTCTGCCAAGCCTGCATATAATTCTGGTTTTATAAATTCAGCTCTTCAGTTCAAGGAGCAATATTTTGTAGTCTTTGTTGGGTTGACCCCTTAATGCCTATAGCATGTTCACTAGTGTGGTCAGACAAAGAAACCCCCAAAGGCCACTAAGTTTGAATGAGCATCCAAGCTTCTCAAACTACAAGAGTAAAGATAAATTCTTACTGTTTGACTTGCTTATTAAAGACTTTCTCACTAAGGTATCAGGCAAGATCCATGGGTACAGCTGAGGAGCAAACAATGCAAATCAGAGTGAAGTATGGAAAGGCTGCATAAAGCTCACCTTTGCGTTTCCCCAGTTCTGGGCTACTGTGAGCTGATTCTGTCTAGGTGTAAGCTGGACAGCCCAAGGGCCGTTTTAAGTTATACTAGCTGGTAGGATCCCAAGGAGCCAAACTGACAAGTACGGATCAGCACAGAGTGGAAGTTCTGGCTCTATATCTTTCATCTAGCCATGCTGCATGCTCTACAATGGATCTCCACCACTATTGTACTGAGGTGGTCCTTCTGGGGCTGGTTACATTAGCTGAATTAGTTCTGAATGAACCAGCAATGCAATACAATATGGTTGCCCAGCAACTGAGGATCTGTCCACTAGTTTTACTTCATTTAAAGATCAACATATGACACAGGCTTTGCTGTTCCTGGTCATCTGCCATATAATATTTTCCATAAATTTTGGAAATGGGTAAAAAATTACATTCCAAGGGTGATACTGTGCCTACCTCTTTGGGGTAAATTATTATAGTGCTTTACTTTAGGAGTTTACTTTAAAAAAAATAATTGCATATGCTGTAAAAACTCTCTTAGTGACTCCCTTAGGGCCAAGAAAAGGCACAAACGTTCCCCAGCTGTGCTGGAACCAAGATTGTCTTACCCCTTCCCAGCACCCTGACCCCCTGCAGAGGGTCTTGTCTCTGATGATTACAGATGGGGTTTCTGTTCCCAACTATTGACAGTTGTGTGTCTCAGAGAAAGATCCTCTAACCCATCTCTCCAAGAGACGTACCCTTGTCTCCAAAACCAGTGAGGTGGCAGAGCACATACTGGTTTATGCCATATACTACACATTTTCTGGCTAGCCTTGAACTCTCCAATTCCCTGATGAATGTTCTTCTGACACTTAATGGCTTTTATATTTTTGCTCTAGCGATTATTCAGATGCTCAGCCCAATCGGCCAGGTCCCGCTTCCACGTGGTGCCTCACTTTCCCCCTCTCTGAAGTGGGGATAATCCTAACCAACAATTAGACACAGTTTGATCCTCAGATCTTGCTTCCCAAATCCCTGCCCTCCTTGCCCAACACCGGCCTCTCCCCCATTTCCCCAAACTTCCATGCCTATGTTAGTGCCTGTCTCATCCCCCAACTGCAAGGTCTCAGACACAGTCTCCTTCCAGAAAGCTGAAGCTGCCCCTGGCTCTGGAGCTGGAATCGCATGTCCTGAGAGCTTCCCTTGCATGGTGTATTCACCGTGGGCATGAGAAAGGACAACACCCATATGCAGGTAGAACAGCAACCTCCATCTCTGTCCCAGCAGCAGGATGGCCTCTGGTCCCTGCTCCCTCAGACAGCTGAAGCTACTGAGAGGTGGGGTTGGCAGAGCATGAGAACAGCCCGTGAGGTTAAGAAATGGCAGGGAGAGCCTCTTCTCTCCATGGGACATTACGTTGTCCCTCCGGGGGCAGTCCTTTCTTTCCGCAGGCTGGGTTTTGCTTCCTGGATTCTGCCCAGAAGCCCAGCTCCCATCCCTAGCAGCTGGGCTGTTCCCTACCCTGCTGTGCACCAGGCCCTCTGCAGAGAGCTGCTCTGGGCAAGGGCTGCAGAGCCAGCTGTCATCCTGGCAGGTGTAGCCCCAGGTTCCATAACCCTGACTCAGGGTCTCCCTCCGCTGGCAGACTCTGAGCAAGACCTGCCCAGAGAACATGGATGACGAGCTCTAGATCCTGCCGCCAGCACCCTTCAGCACAGACAAACTCCAGTACATCTTGGAGGTGAGCAGAATGGGGAGGGGCACCAGGGGTTTTACCTTAGCCCTGGGGATTCCTAGAAAGAAGAGACTGGAAAATCCATGTTTCTATTGGATGCTTCCAAGTATGCATTTGTGATATAAACTCACTGGGTGACCTTGGGGTTAACTCACTTCCCCCTTACGGCATCAATCTTCTCCACTATCGAAGAAGGACATAAGCCTCAACAATCACCTTCATCTGTGGGTGTCTGGCCCCAACTGGACTATCTGCCCCATCACCTAACCTGCCCTGTCTTTCCCTCCTAGGGCCTTGTCCTAAGTGCTCAGCCTGGCCCCTTCCCGGCTTGTCCCTGACCTCTAAAGGACTCTCCAAGCCCCTCCCATACCTGCTCCCCTTGGGGTCTCTCTCCTGGCTGAGCACAGGCTGCCCTTCTATCTCTCAGCAGGCCTGGGTCCTAGTCACATGCTGCTGCTTGTCACGTGACCCCCCACCTCGGGAGACCAGATGTCCCGATTTTATAGGGACAGTCCTGATTTTGGGGTCTTTTTCTCACATAGGCACCTATTATCCCCCACATCCTGTCCTGATTTTTGACACTTGCTATCTGGTCAGCCTACCCCCACACTTATTCCCTTCACCCTAGGAGCTGTATAACCTGGGCTAAGTGCAGTTGCACTCCAACTCCTTTCCTGGCCACCTCACCCTGGGACAGGTTGAAACTGGAAACCTGTGGGCTAACAGTAACTGTTTGCTCTCAAAGGTGCTGAAGACATAATGGAAGAGGAAATCCTTTGGCCTGGATTTAAATTATTCCAACTGAAAGTGAATGAGAGAAAATACATCCACAGTTATCTTCCTAGCAGCGTAAAATGTATAGATTGATACGTGTTAAGGTCAGAAAGGACGATTATGTGCATCTAGTTGCAGCTCCTGTATAACTCAGGCCCTAGAACAGAGGTGGCCAACCAAGGCCCGTGGGCCACATCCAGCCCGCAGGACCGTCCTGCCCGGCCCCTGAACTCCCGCTGGAGAGGCTAGCCCCCCAGCCCCTCCCCCAGTGTCCCCCTCTCCCGCAGCCATGGCACCCTGAGGGCAGCGCGGCTTGCGCCCACCCACCTCCTAGACTTTCAAATAAGCCTGTCCTGCTGCTCTGAGCAGCAAGGTAAGGGGAGCGGGGGGTTGGATAAGGGGCAGGAGGTCCCTGTGGGCAGTCAGGGGACAGGGGGCAGTCGGATGGGGTGGAGTTTCAGGGTGGGGAGCCGTCAGGAGACAGGGAGCGGGGGGCTTGGATGGGGGTGGGGTCGCGAGAGGGGCGGCGGACAGGGAGCCGGGGGGGTTGGATAGGGGTGGGGTCCTGGGGGGGCAGTTAGGGATGGGGGTCCCAGGAGGGAGTGGTCAGGGAACAAGAGGGGGGTTGGATGGGTCGGGGGTCCCAGGGGGCCTGTCAGGGGGCGGGGGTGTGGATAGGGGTCAGGGCAGTCAGGGAACAGGAAGCGAGGGGGGTTGGATGGGGGTGGGGTCCCGGGGGGGCGGGCGGAGGGGGTCCCAGGAGGGGGTGGTCAGGGGACAAGGATTGGGGGGGTTGGAGGGCGGCAGTCAGGGGACAGGAAGTGGGAGGGGGCCTTCCTTCCTTCCCTACCCGGCCCTCCATACCGTTTCACAACCCCGATGTGGCCCTCTGGCGAAAAAGTTTGCCCACCGCTGCCCTAGAATGTCACCAAGTGGTTCCTCAGCCAACCATAACATGGGACTGAGCCAGAGCACGTCTTTTGGAAGGACATCCACATGCATTAGAGCCAGCTGGCTAACAGAAAATCTTTCTTCTGCAGTGACGTGGGGTTAAGGGACATGGAGGAAAAGACATGGAAGCTATGACTAAAGTTAGAGCAGTGAGGCCAGGATAACCGGTGCTAGGTCCCAGGACTGGCTATCAGAAGACCTGCCTTTTTCTATTCCTGGCTTTGGGACCATGAGCGAGTCTCTTCACCACTGTGTGCCTCGGTTTCCCCAACTATCAAATAGAGCTAACAAGGTTTTGTTTGTTCTCCCCATTTTACAGGGTGGGAAACCAAGACACAGTTGGGACCTGTCGACACTACAGGTCTGTAGTGCATTTGTAAACTGCTGACCCCCACATGTTGTTCAGAGCCTATGGACAACACAGCTCCTCAAGGTGTGTTTGTTCTGTGCTTATCCCCTATGTACCAGCAGGGCTGGATGGTCTTTTCTCACTGTGCTGTGGGGAGCAGGTCCTGGGTACTAAAGGTCTGAAGAAGCTCTCAAGGACTAATTTTTTAAAATAATTTTTATCAGTGAATTGGGAGAAAACATACAATCACTGCTGATAAGATTGGTGGGTGACAAAATACTGGCAGAGTGATGATAATTACTGATGAGGAGGGGGCAGTGATAAAGAGCGATCTGGCTCATTCGGCAAGCTGGACCCATTCAAATAAAACAAGTTTGATCAGAGCCAAATGCAAGGTCCTATACCTAGCAACAAGGCATGCCAGCCACATCTCCAGAATGGGGAAGTGTATCCAGGAAAGCAGTGACTCTGAAAAGGATTTAGGGGCCATAGTGGAGAAGCCACTCAACATGAGCTCCCACTGTGATGCTGTGGTGAACAGGGCTAAAGCCATCATTAAACATAGGATGTTAGACGTAGGAGCAGAGCCATGAGTAGGATAGGGAGGTGACACAACATCAGTGAGACTGATATTGGAATACTGCCTCCAATTTTGGTGTCCTCATTTGAAAAAGATGTTGAGAAATTGGAGCTGGGGCAGCAAAGAGCCACCAAATGTTCTGAGGGCTGGAGAAAAATGGCTTCTAGTGAGCTATTGAAAGAGCTCAACCTGTTTAGCTTATCAAAAGAAGATTGAAAGGTGACTTCATTGAAGGGTTGAAGTGCCTTAATGGAGAGAAAATCTTGGGTATTAACGGCTCTTTAATCTAGCAGAGAAAGGAATAACAAGACCCAATGGCTGGAAGGTAAAAAGAGACAAATTCATGTTAGAAATAAGGCACAAATATTCAACAGCAAGTATGATTCACCTCAGGAACAAGCTACCAAGGAAAGTGGTAGATTCTCCATCTCTTGATGTCATTTAATGAAGACTAGATGCCTTTCTGGAATGTGTTTGCCCAAAAAGTAGCTATTGTGGTAGGCCTGTGATATGCAGGGGGTCAGCTTAGATGCTCTAATGGTCTCTTCTGGCCAAAAAGTCTACTAATTTCTGAAAAACTGAGTGTAGCATTGGGAGCAGCCTCTGATGTTTTACTGTCTAGCCGGCTTGCTTCCTAGAATGAACACTCATTGAGTGGAGTGATCCACAGGGGTAGCTCAAACCTCCAATGGGTCTGGCCAGTGGAAGGACATTAGCACTGCAGGGGAGGGGTGGTTTGGAAGTGACATCACAAAGGCCTTTTGCAGGACCTCAGCCTATTGGTCAAAGGTGGTGGGGAGGTGTTGACCTCACAGAGAGATGCAGACATCAGCCAGGAATGACAGGGGCGCAGGACCAGGGAAACCTCAGAGACCCCTGTGGCTTTGCTTCAGCAAGTCTCCTTCTCGAGGTCTCTCTTTGAGGACTGACAGAGTATTAGAGTTCACGTACGTAAGCGCGAGGAGGAACCCCTTTCGAGTTTTCTCCTTTCCTTTTCCTGATTTTACTAGAAAACAGACGTCCCTGTTTAGAAGGTAAGAGCCTCTGAGAGGTTTGGAACCTGTTCAGTCTGATCCATCTGGTGCCAGCTGAATTCTAGGCATGGAAAATACTAGCTTAAGGTGGCAGAATTTTATTCCCCACCTTTGATTTTGTCCCTTAGAATCACTGGGGACATTGGGGTTTGTCCTTTTTGTTTTACCTTTTCCTCCATCCCTCCCTCGTTTCACTTCATCTCTTCTTTTGTCCTTTCCCCTGTTCCCCTCCCACCATTAGGAGGGGTGTGTGTGTGTGTGTGTGTATGACAGGGGGTGCTCTGCAGCTCCCATTGTGAGAGGTCCAACCAAAAATGTGGGGCTGAAATAGTGCTTGGACAGTGATCGCCACCGGTGACCTGGGCCATCCTCTTGGCTCTCTGGTGAGAACCCTCCTGCCCCTCAGTCTCTACCTTGATTGGCTGAGCAGAGGGTTATTGACAGGGAGGAGACTCAGGTCCTTGTTGTTCTCTTTTAAGACCAAGTAAATAAATCATAACCAGTCATATGTTTGACAAATTTTGCTGCTTCTCTGCATTAATTGTCTCTGAGCAGTTCATGATTCTCTCTGACATTCCACAGGTTTCAGAGTAGCAGCCGTGTTAGTCTGTATTCGCAAAAAGAAAAGGAGTACTTGTGGCACCTTAGAGACTAACAAGGAGTACTTGTGGCACCTTAGAGACTAACTAATTTATTAATAAATTAATAAATTAATATTTCCCCTTGTTTATTCCCCCCCCGCCCACTGTTCCTTAGATGTTCTTGTTAACTCCTGGAAATGGCCCACCTTGATTATCACTTCAAAAGGTTTTTTCTCCCCCCACCCCACTCTCCTGCTGGTAATAGCTCATCTTAAGAGATCACTCTCCTTACAATGTGTATGATAAACACCCATTTTTTCATGGTCTGTGTGTATATAAATCTCCTCACTGTATTTTCCACTTTATGCATCCGATGAAGTGAGCTGTAGCTCATGAAAGCTTATGCTCAAATAAATTGGTTAGTCTCTAAGGTGCCACAAGTACTCCCTTTCTTTTTCTGACATTCCAGTTCTCCTAAAATACTTGCTGAATAATTACTATGAACTGTTGTTGGAGCTCATTTGAGAGCACTTTATTCAGGTCATTCAGTGGAGGAAATTCAGGATCCGATGATTAGTTTGAAAGTCAGGGCTCTTGGGTCCTATTCCCAACTCTGTCACTGACTGGCTGTGTGACCTAAAACAAGTCAATTCTTCTTTCTCAGCCTTATCTTCTCCCTGTTTCAAGAAGGGCTCCTACCTACCTCACGGTGGGTAGAGGATGGGGATCCATTGTAGAGTGTCACTAGGAACAGTGCCTAATATGAGGTGTCCTAAAATGTTTACTCAGATCAGATTATGACATAATAGAATAGCTGTAATATTCTATTTTATTTGTATTTTATTATTTTGAAATTGTTAAGAGCAGCAACTACTTACTTCAGACTGAAGCATCTTACCTAATTTTCGCGATCTCAGTGTCTCCTCTTTGTGTGCAATGAGACAATTTAACACACTGTGACAAACAGGAGATGCTTTTGTTTTGAAACAAAATATTT
The DNA here is from genome assembly GCF_015237465.2 of Chelonia mydas. Taxonomy (NCBI): domain Eukaryota; kingdom Metazoa; phylum Chordata; order Testudines; family Cheloniidae; genus Chelonia; species Chelonia mydas. The sequence goes on from NC_057851.1 coordinate 159,810,388, forward strand.
TTGCAAAGCATTTTCATCCCACTTGTTATGATTTGAAGAAACAAACTGGTTTAGTCTGAATGGGATTTTCTGACAGAAACGGTTTCAGTGACATTTCCCCACCAACTCAGTTCCTGGGCTCTATCCCTGCCTCTGGGGGGTTTGTTGTCTGTTAGAACAGGAGTCAGGACTGGTGGCTTCTCTTTCTGGCTCTGCCACCGCCTTGCTGTGTAGGCCCTTGCGTAGGTCACTTCCCTTCTCTGAACCTCAGGCTCCCCATCTGTCCAATGGGAAGAGGGAAAATTCTCAAACTCTGGGCAGCCGTCAGCCTGGGTGAGAGAAGGGGCGTTAAAGCCCTTTGTGAAGGAGAAAGGGGAGTTTTACGGTCTTGAGCACCAAGGAATTCTAAACTTTACTAAAATGTCTAGTCTGTGGAAACAGGAAACGGTTGGGGCCAGATTTTAACCATACCTTTTTTAAAGCCCATTCAGGGATGTGAGTCCCACTCTTTTAGGTACCTGGGGTTTTTTGCCAGGAGGAGAGAAGAGGTTCCTGCCTCCATTTTTGTGGTCTTAACAAACCAGGTGCTGTGTCCCAGTTCTCTTCTGAGATCCCCAAAAAAGAACATCTTCCCACCCGTTAACAAGACAGTACCTATCTTTAAAAGGGGAACAAAGAGAACCCTGGGACTTACAAACTAGCCAGCCTCACTTCCCTTCCATCCCTGGAAAGATACTGGAACACATTATTAAACAATCAGTTTGTCAGCACCTACAGGATAATTTGGTTCTTAGGACTGGTGAGCATGGATTTGTCAACAACAAATCATTCCAAACCAATCCAATTTCCTTCTTTGACAGGGTTACGGGCCTAGTGGAGGTGGGTAAACAGTAGATGTGATCTATCTTGGTGTTAATAAGGCTTTTGACACAGTCCCATAGGACAGTCTCACAAGCAAACTAGGGAAATGTGGTCTAGATGCAATTGGTATAACGTGGGTGCACAGCTGCTTGAAAGCCCATACTCCAAGAGTCTTTCTCCATGTTTGGCTGTCCAGCTGAGAGGGTGTACCTAGTGGGTCCGGCAGGGATCAGTCTGGTGTCTGGTGTAATATTTTCATTAATGATTTGGAAAATGGAGTGGAGAGTATGCTTCTAAAATTTGCAGATAACACCAAGCACTTTGGAGCACAGGACTGGAATTCCAAACGCCCTTAACAAATTGGAGAATTGGTCTGCTTGAGCCAAACTCCATGGCTGAAGTGAAACCCCAGAGCCAAACACTCCTCCTCCTGGGCAGTGCACGCCGGCCTTTAATGGTCAGATGCTACTTAGCACTGTCAGAGCAGCTTTTGCTGGGGGATTCTCCCAGCACTTTCCAATAGTGGGAAAGTAGGAAATCCCCATTTGACTGCTGGGGACAGAGCCATAGACGGGGGAGCAACTTGCCCAAAGTCCCACAGGTCAATAGGAAAACCAGCAATGGAACCCAGGAGTCCTGACTCGCAATCCCCTGGTCCAGTCACTACAGCAGAGCACACTCCCTCTCAAAGGCAGGGGGACCGGACATGGTTGTAATTGCCAGCTGTGGGAGGGAGTGTGCAGCAGTGGTTAGTGAAGGGGCCTGGACATAAGGACTGCTGGGTCCCATCCATGGCTCTGACACTTGGTGTGACCCTGAGCCAGTAGCTTCCCCTCCCCAGGCCAGTTTCTCATTGGTAGGGTTGGGGTCGCAGTCCCTACAGCCCAGGGGAGTTGGGAGGCTCCAGGAAGGTGTGTAAAGTGCTGGGATGTCAGGAGCTGGGAGGCGCCGTCACCCCTGCACTAGGGCAGTGTTCTGCACCCCCTGCTGCTGGCTGAGTTTCTCCGTCCCTTGGCAATAAGACAGACTCTTCTTTTCACAGCCAGTCGATCGCCCAGTGTCATCACCCTGCCTGCTGGCTGGGCAGGATAACTCCTCAGGTCACCGCCCTCTCCAGCCTGCCTTGGGCTTGGAGAATGAGGAGGAGGGCAAGCGATATCACAGGCGACCGTGAACATCCGCCACCCATCGCTCCATCACCTAGAGCAAGTGAGTGGCATTAGGGTTCCTCTGTGGCGTCCCCTGTCTGTCTGGGGAGAGGCAGAAAGAGGTGGAGAGAATCTCTCCCAAAGGAGATTGGATTTGCAAACCACCCCCAGGAGCCCCTCGCTCTCAGACCGGGGAGGGGCTTCTCCAGAGCCGTCTCCAGTGTGTTTAGAAAGGTCCCAGAAATGGGGCTCCCAGCCCCTCCTTCCCTTGTGGGAGACTGTTCCCCAGGCTGAGAGTCTCTGAGCTGGGCCAGACCCTGTGAGCTGCTGAGCATGGAAATCAATGGGAAATGAGGGGGCCCTGGGCTTGCTATGTCTAGGGACTTTGACGTGGGGAATGGTTTCCCAGGAGAAGTCTGCACTCCTGGGTTCTGTTCCTTCTCTAGCCTGGGGGGGAATGTGCCCTGGGACGGCAAGAGTGAGCTGCTTGTCCAAAGTGACTGATGATCTTTGTGACTGACCCTAGTGCTCGAAAAGGAGGAGACTCCCCAGGGATTGCAGCACCAGGAGTGATGAGGGGGAACATTGGGAGCAGATCATGCAATGAGCTCCTGCCAGTGTGTGGAGATTGCACTCCCTGCACCCCTGTGGGGGGAGGAGGAGCTGCTCTGGCTGGGGCAGGGATGGGGAGGGACAAAAAAGGCTGGTTAGTGAGAGGCGGCCTTGACCCCAGACTCTCGCCTGCTCCCCGCTCAGTTCCAGGATGGCCAAGCTCCTGAGGATGTTCAGGAAGAAGGCTCTGCAGGTGGCCCCAGAGCCTGAGAGAAGCAGCTGCCATCTTCCCCAGGAGAAGAGCAGCCCCTCCCTCCCCACTGGCGGGGAAGGAGCCCCTGGCCGGGCCAGGAGGTAAAAGTGCCCAGCCTTCTGGCAGAGGAAACCTGCTCCCGGCGCAAGCGCCGAGGTGGGAGAGCCACCAGCCAGGCCGAAATGGAGCTGGCCCAGGATGTGGTTGGGCAGGGAGGACCCAGCCCAAGAGGAGAGCCGGGCAGGGTGGCTCTGCGGCTTGTTGTGTGGGAAGCACCGGCCCCAGGAGCCCAGCCCTGATTCCCAGCAGGAGGCTTCGCCCTGCCCGCTCACTGAGGACCTTCCAGCCTCCCCAGGGCAGGAGGTGGAGGATCCCTGTGCCAGCACCAGCAGCTTGGCCCGCTCCCCATGGGACAGCAGCTGCACCTGGGATTTGGGCAGCAGTGAGGCTGATGGGCGCCGCTGCTTTGTTCCAGGTGAGGAGCCAGGCTGGGCTGAAGGCATCACTGAGAGGGGGGGAGTGTGGGGCCCGATCTGCCCTGGGTCCCGGAGGTGGGAAGGGAACACATTGCCCCACCATGCCCCTGTCCTTTCCCCGAGTGGCAGTGGGCGTAACCCTGTCCCCTTCTCTCCCTGGTGCAGGGACTCAGAGGACGACGAGGAGGAACAGGTGGATGTGGCCACAGAGGAGGCTGCTCTCAAGAACATCCAAAGAGCAGCTCCAGGGCCGAGAAAAGGTACAAACGTTCCCCAGCTGTGCTGGAAGCGAGATTGTCCTGCCCCTTCCCAGCACCCTGACCCCCTGCAGAGTGTCTTGTCTCTGACGATCCACCAGCCCTAATGGGGACCTTTCTCCTCCATGATCTGGGACCCCCAAGATTGGGGTGTTTGTCACACACCAGCCGGGGTCTTCCCCCCACAGGCACTGCTTGTGCAGGAGTCATGGGTGATCTGGACAATGGGGGGGGTCCCCACTCTCCCCCATTCAGGCCTGAGTCCTGCAGCTGGTGGGGGTGGGGCAGGGAGGTCCCTGGCTAGCTGGCTCTCTCTCCCCTAACCCCACTCCTTGTGGGAGCAGGATGAGGCTCCAGCACCTCATGTTCCTGCACGCCATCCATCCCGCGTGTCTCGCTGCACGTCAGAGAGGGCAGGACACATTGGAGCCGAACTGCTGCAAGGCAGCTGTATTGGAGAGGATTGTGGTGAGCGAGACAAGGTGCCCAGCAGCTGGAGGGAGGACAGAGACATGGGAGGGCAGGAGTCTCTCTGGCCCAATGGATGGGGGCTGGCTGATGCTGGAGGGGCAGCTGAGGGCAGGGATGGCTGGAGCTGAAGATTGGGGAGAAGAAGCTGGAGAAGTTCTGAGATTGGTCACTAGTGGGCAGGAATCAGAGGAGTGGGAGGCAGGTGGGGGGATCCTGCTGGCTGTGTGGAGCGCTGGCTGTGTAATCTCCTCACTGGGAAGTGTCAGTGAGGCCCCAATCTCACATGCTCCTTTGTCTCCTTTGGGTCTCACAGGAGCTCATTGAGGAGCTGCCTGATAACTCTCCACCTGGTGCCATCCTTGCTAACTCCCTGATTGCTGTGGGCAACCTCAGATACTGAGACCCTCCCGCCCAGTTCCGATAACCCTGGCACTGCTCAGGCCCAGGGCTGGGAGTCACTGACCCTCCCACTCACAGGTCACCTCCCAAGGGAGGCTCCTATGGCAGAAGTGGTGGGAAGGTTCACGCTCTCTGGGCTGGGCTGTTATTTTCACTCCAGTAACATTGCAATGGCTTTAGGGAGAGGCTCACTCCCATGATCAGATCCAGGAGGGGCAGCAGGGTCAAGGGAACAGGTGCTATTCCTTCCCTGCCACTGTCTGTCTGGGAAACCTTGGCCTTGTCATTCCCTGGCTCGGTGCCTCAGTTTTCATTCTCACCAGCCTGTACCTATTTCCCTGCAGTTTCACGTCCATGTTGGTGCCAGTCCCACCCCTGCACTGCACAGTCTAATACTGGCTACTCTCTCTTGTCAGCACCATGACACCTGCCCTGGAGCCAGATCTGGAGACCTACCTCCTTCAAGCTGCCCTGCATGCCGTCTTCACCCTGGGCACAGAGAAGGACACCACCCAAGTCCAGGTATATCATGCTAAAGTCATGGATTGAAGAGCCAGCTGTCATCCTGCCATGAATCCTTGCAAATTGCCTGCAGTGGGATGTGAATGAGAGAGGCCAGGATATGTGTTTGGGGGTCTCACCAGTGCTTCCCAGGGACCCCTCTTCCCATCCTGTAGCAGGTGTAGTCCCAGTTTCCCTAAACTCTGACTCATGGCTCTCCTTTGCTTTGCAGGATCTGCATAGGGACTTGCCAGACCTCCTGGATGCCATGCTGGGGAACCTGCTGGCAGAGGCCCCGGACATCGGCAGGCTCCACTACATCTTGGAGGTGAGCCCAGTGAGAGGGATGGGGGCAATTTTACCTTAACTCTTAGATTCATTTTCCAGTCTGTCCTCCTAGCTGGGTTCTCAGTGGGCCATCCTTGGTCAGGGCAGTCCGTGCAATGCAGTGTCATGCCCTTCCTCCTTGAAGGACAGAGGAAGGAGCTGGGACATCAAGCCAGAGCTCTGCCTGCTTCTGCTGAGCACTAACCACAGTGCCCCTGGCTGGCTTGGGGAGTGAGAGTCTGAACCCCTCCTGTGAGATCCAGAAGATGGTCCTCAGGGAAGAGTCAGAGGCTGCTTCCTAGAGAAACAGGAGGACTCCAGAGAATCAGCTCCGATGGGCCCTGAGATTCCTGTGGGGATTGTGCTCACGCTCAGTCCCTTCACCCAACCAAGGACTTGAGAGCTAGGGAGGGGTGAGGGGTCTGTCTCCTTCCTGGTGAGCTGTTCAGGAATCAGGAGTTCAGGGAGGATGGGACCAGCCCTGAGCCCGAACATTGTTCCAATCTAGAGAGACAATGACAAGTTGTGACCTGCAGGATACAAGCATCGTCCTGGGGGCAACAATCCCTTTCTAAAGCTCTGCAATCAATGCATCAGATATTCCACCCCGCGCACAATGTCTCAGCCCCCTGGGGGTCGGGGGTGGGTCTCATTTGCACAACACATGCACCTGCCCATTGGTCCTGTGCTGCCTCCTTTCCCCACAGCACATTAACTACTGGATCGTGTCCAGGGTGTCGCAAGAGAGAGCCAGGGCCATTAGGAGCAGCACGGCCCTGCTCAGATTCATCATCACCCTCCCTGAGTTTGACGTAAGTGACCTCTGACCCCAGCTTTCTGACTCCAGGCATAGGTGGGCTGGCTCCAATGGGCTGTAGGATCTGCTGCTGCAGGGGCTGTGGGTTAGGAGTGTTCCTCTTGGGGAGGCAGAGTCATGATAATGAGCTTGGCTTGAGTCAGGTTCTTCTTGTCCTGGTTAAGTGATGACTCTGGGCTTTTAAGGGGACCATGCTCCAGGTATATGCCTGCCTGTCATCCTGGAGCATCTGGGGAAGCAAGTCCTCATGGAGGGCCCTGCCCACATCCCTGTGCTCCAGGCTCCCTTGGGGGTAGAGAAAATTAAGGGGTCTAGCTCTAGCTCCTATCCTCTAGCATCTCCTGCAGAGGGGCGGAGGGGAAGGAGAGTCCTGGCCCAGCGGGAGACTGGGAGCTGACAGGAAAATGCTGATGGAGTCCCCTCTCCCTCTCCCTTCCATTAGAACTCAGCAGAACTCCCCAGGATGGGTCACCATGTGGCACAGCTGGCTCTGTTCATCGGTGACCCAGCCAAGGATATCAGCCAGCAGGCCAGGGAGGGGTACCTGCTCTACCAGCTGCTGCTGCACCAGAGGGGTAAGGAACCCATCTGGGAAATGGCACCCGATAGAAGAGTGAGACTGGGACCCCAGTCAATTTCTCTCAGACTGACCCCGGCTGGAGGATGAGTCTCTGTCTGTCTCTTTCTCTGTTCTACACCACCCCTTGCAATTCTGCTGGGCCAGGCACACAGCGAGGACTCTGCCCACTGTGCAGCCACCAGTGGGACTGGAAGGACACAAGCACTGCAACCAGAATGACAAATGTGGTGTGTCTCTCTCTTTCACAGGGCTGACCATCCATGAGGCCGAAGACCTGTGGTGCTGCAACTGGCACCAGGACAGCAGGCTCCTGGGCTACAAGAACACAGCCAGGGGAGGGGAGGTAAGCAGTGATGAGCTGGAGCCGGTTCATACTGGTTCACGCGAACCGGTTGTTAAATTTTGAAGCTGGTTTAGAACCGGTTGTTAAAGGGGCAGTGAAACTCCAGCCCACGGGACCATCCTGTCTGGCCCGCCTGAGCTCTTGGCAGGGTAGGCTCCCCTGAGAATCCCTTTTTAATTTTTTAATTTAATTTTCAGACCCGGAGCGACTGAAGAAACCCGTTCTTCAGCTTTTGGCAGCTCATCACTGGAGGTAAGGACACTCTGCCAGGGCACGAGACAGTTCAGGGAGTGCGGGATTTGGATCCTGGCTCTGGCCAATCTGCTAATGCCTCACATCCTGTTGGTTTTCGGTCTTCGGAAAGTTCTTTTCGGAGGGGCAGAGAAGATTCTTCCTCCGGAGAGCAGTGCTGGCCATCCACGATCCCCTGCTGCATGTCAGCCAATCTGGGCTGCTCCTCGCCTACTCCCTCCTGGGGGAAGCCCAACAGCTGATGGGGGACAAGGTAAGCAACTGCATTAGAGTCAGAAGATTGGGGTGGTGCCCAAACCTCATTCCTATCCTATCGCCATTCGCTGGCCTGGCAGCAAGGAGCCTGGTGGGGAATGAGAGTGAGAGCAGGTGCTACTGGGAAGGGAGATGAATCACCTCCACAAGCAGGAGGGAGCCAGCTTGTCCGCAGAGCAGCTCCAACCCAGCTGTTTAGCAAGGCTAATTAATGACAAGCATTACCTCATCACAGACTTATGTTCTTAGGACACGGTGCTATCGCTCTTGGGAAGGGCAAAAGAGTCCCCTAAGTGCCCTCTGCGAGCCTCTCCTGTTCCACAGTGGCCTAGTGTCTGTGTCACCCAAGCCACCACCCAGAGTTGCTCCCATCACTGGCAGCCTGGGAGGCCAAGGACTGACGGGTGATGTGAACTAACCAGGCAGGGCTGAGGCACATGGGCGGGGGAAGCTTGTCCTGCTGCTGGCAGGGCTGGACCCGCTCTAGAGAGAACGGGAGGATTCAGTCAACAGGGGCTGCTGATCTGCCCCATTCACCAGGGCTGCCATCCTGCAGTTTCAGCATTAGTGGCTGGGATGACTTGGGGAAAGGTCTCAATCTCCCCACATCCCACTTCACTGCTGCCAGAATCCCTCATCCCCCCCGCCCCCGCCTCCCCGCTAGAGCCCCCTCCCTGCCCAACCTGGGTGGGGGTGGGGGTGGAGGAGAGGGTTCTGAGAACTTGAGCTGTGGATTGGAGGTGGAACAGCTCTCAGGGGCACTGAGGGGGAGGTGGCAGGAGCTCACACTACAAGGAGGGGGGTTGGCACTGGAGGTCACTAGAAAGGACAACAAGCCTCCATTCTGGGGGTCAGGAGAGTGAATCCATGCCTCCGAGGTGGGCAGGTGCTGGGTGGGAATGCTGCTGGTTCCAGGTGCCCTTAATCCCCCCTGATTCCTTGGGGGCGTCTGAGTCTCTGACAGGTTCTCGTTCCCTTGCAGCAGGAGGACGTCGTGGCCAATGTGATGCTCCAGCTCTGCATCATCCAGCGCTTGCACCAAGTGCCTGGGGCACTGCAGGGGCTGTGCCTCTGAGGCCTCCAGCAACTCCCACTCCCAGCTGCAGGTACTACTCTGGCTCGCTGTAAATGGGGAGCTAGTGGAAGGGGAAATGGAGCCCCCTAGCACTCACAGAAACTCTCTCTCCTCTCTGTGGAGAAAGTTCCTTCCCTCTGCCCGCAAATTCCTTCATCTGGGGCAGGAGCTCTTCCCCTTACACCCATTCCCCTTCCCCTTTTCCTTGGCCTGACTCCTATCCCATTCCCCCTGCCCCCTATGGTGCAGAAGGGCTGTTGAGTCAGGGCCACAGCCCTTAGCCCCACGGAAGCTTGGAAAGCTCCACTTTTGAGGAGATGGGGATGGGACAGAGGCTCAGGGCTAGCTTCACCTCCTGCCCTTTATTCTCCATTTGGCCCTTCTACGAGGTCTCTGGGGTCTCTCCTTCCCAGCTGTCTTCCAGGCCCTCAGATCTGTCACAGCCTCCCAGCCTGCAGTTGAGCCACCTCTGGGAGCAGTGGGGACAGGTCACCTCATCCCATCAAACCAAGCAATGCTGGGTCTCAAAGAGGCTTAGATGGAAGACCCCACTCCCTCATGGAGGTAAGAGCCATTTACTCCTTGGGACATGTGGGTCTCTTGGGGCGAAATGGAATCCTCGATGCACAGCCTGGCTGGGAGCTTCCCCCGTCCCTGGCTCCCAGCTCTGGGACAAAGATGTCTCCATCCTCGTACCACCCTGGTTTTGTTCCTAGGAAGGGGATCCCCAGAGATGTCCTCGAACCTGGACTCCTGAGAGCATTTCCAGCAGGAGGCTCCAGCCCCTCGGGCATGAAGAGAGCATCAGGTAGTCTTGTTCACATGGCATCTCCGGTCTCCAGCTCCACTTTCCAGAGCAGGGCAAACAAACCCATCAGCTCCCAGAATCCCAACTCTTTGACCTTCTTCCGCTCAGCAGTGGGGTTTCTCCAGCCCCCTCACCACACCTGTCAGCTTCTGAATGATGAAGGGCCTGAATGTCAGAGTCACCAGAACAAGCAAACTCCAGTTCCAGGCAGTGGGGCCTGTGTGTACTCAGCCCCTCTGGAAACCAGATCTGAAATGGGGAGCAAGGACCCCAGCCCAGTAACAGTAGGAGTGGGCAGAGTAGGCCAGTAACAGGGTGTTTTCCCCTGGGCTGCACAGCCTGGGGTTTAGCCAACCTGATTACAGAATGAGCCCTAACTGAGAGGCACCATGTACCTCCCCCTAAAGAGCCAGACTTCAGTGGTGATACAGCCCAGCTGGGGTATCCACAGGAATGAGAACGAGGTAGGAAGTTCAGAGCAGCAAGGAAAGCCTGGAGAAGAACTTGAGAAGAGAGGTAGGAAGCGCCCAGGGAAAACTGCAGCAAAGAGAAAGGAGCAGACCTAGCTGTTGGGTACAGGGCCATGGGCTGCTCCCAATGTCAGGGTGGGAATGGGTTCCCCTACTGGCCTCAAAGAACGGTGTGTACATGCACCTGGAGAGGGTTACCAAACCCAGAAAGGGGGCTTCAGACTGAGCAAGAGCCCCAGTGATGGCAGAAGGACTTCTCTCTGTGGAAAGACTTCTTTGGACTTTTAGTATGAGACAAGCTGGGCCCCAGAAGGGTGGACTAAAGGTGGTGACCTGGCCGGAGGGCTGAGTTACCAGGCAGAGAAACCGCCATGGTTCTGGAGTGACCATCGATGGGGGCGGCTAGCCTGGTGAGAGGGCTGTGATTCCATGCCTGGCCACCAGGGAGGCACGTAACGCTGAGTAGTGAGCTCCACCTGAGGGGAAAACCAGGGGAAACCGCAGCAAAGGTACAGGAGCAGGCCTAGCTGTCTGGTACAGGGCCTTGGGGCAGAACCTAGAATCCAGGGTAGGACTGGTTCTCCCATGTCTCTAAGGAAGGGGACGTACAAGGCCATAGAAAGGACTACCAAGGCCAGCAAGGGCAGGCCGAGCCAAAGTCAGGCCGATGAAGAGCCCCCAAAGGATCAGAAGACCTTGTTTCTGTTAAAGACATTTTTGGACTCTTAGTTTGGGATGAGCGCGACCCAGGAAGGAGTGGACTAAAAGACGGTCACCTGGCAGAAGGGCTGAGTTCCCAGTCAAAAAACTGCCAGAGTGCCCTAGTGGGGACTATCAGTGGGGGTGCTAGCCCAGCAAGAAAGCTGTGACACCAGGCCTTGCCAGGAAGGGGCACCTGTCAGTGAGTGAATTCTGAATTACAAGCCTGCTTCCATTGTGGAAACAGCCTGGTATTGGAGAGTTGTTGGGATTGGCCTATGGGAGAGGATGGCTGGAGGGGTCATCCAGGAGGGGCAGCAGGGTCCAGTGATGAGAGCAGGGAATGGCTTGTTCTGAGTGGTAACGTGATCCTGGCCAGGTCACTCTCCCACCTGGTGCCTCACTTTCTCTATCTTTGAAATGGGGATCATCCTGACCCACATTAAGAAAGTGTTTGATCCTCTGCTCTTGCTTCCCAAATCCCTGCCCTCCTTGCCCCACACAGGCCTCTGCCCTCTGTTCGCAGTTTTGACTGCCACTGCACATTGAGTGGATGTTTTCAGAGAACTATCCACAATGACTCCAAGATCTCTTTCTTGAGTGGTAACAGCTAATTCGACCCCATCATTTTAGACGTAGAGTTGGGATTGTATTTTCCAATGTGCATTACTTTGCATTTATCAACACAGAATTTTGAACATTGAACATTGCCATTTTGTTGCCCAGTCACCCAGTTTGGGGAGATCCTTTTGTAGCTCTTGATAGTCTGCTTGGGACTTCACTATCTTGAGTAGTTTTTTTTATCATCTGCAAATTTTGCCACCTCTCTGTTTACCCCTTTTTCCAGATCATTTATGAATATGTTGAACAGCACTGGTCTCAGTGCAGACCCCTGCGGGGGGCACACCACCATTTACCTCTTTCCATGCTGAAAACTGACCATTTATTTCCACCCTTTGTTTCCTATCTTTTAACCAGTTACCGATCCATGAGAGGACCTTAGGATGTACCTGTAGGGCACAATAATTCTGCATTGAATCAGTTGATTCAATTGCTTGTTCTTTGGGGTTCAGACCCTCTGTTCTCCCCTGGTGGTGGCAGAACCCTGATTGTCACATCTGTCATTTAGGCTCTGTCCCAGCCTCTGACACAGATGTATCCTGCAGCCAGCCCAGCTCAGGGAGCAGTGGGGACAGGTGATCTCATCCTGTCAAACCAAGCAACTTGGGTCTCATTGAGGCTCAGATGGAAGATCCCATGCATCTCCTGGAGGTAAGAACCATTCACTCTTCCTGCCACTTGGGGCTCTTGCAACAAACAGGGGGCTCCTGCTACATATCCTGGTTGGGAGCTTTCCCTATCTCTGGATCCCAGCCATGGTACAGAGACCTATTTCTCATCATGATATCCTCATTTTATTCTCAGAGGATGTGTCCAGGATCCTGGATAATGTTTTCTGATAATGTTTGAATGGGGAGAGATCAACCCGGGTCTGCAGGGTTCATGGGAGCAGCCACACTCCAACCCTCCACCTGGAAGCTGCTGAAAATTGCTTACCTAGGACCCATGAAGTTCAGCCCCAGTTTGAGGCTCCACTCCTGAGGTCCTATTGGAGGAGTCCCAGAGAAGCTAATTGGCCCTGCTTAAAGGAGCAGCAGGAACAGGAAGCTGACTGAAATCCAGGGCTGCTCCCTGTTCTGGACCATGTGCTGCCTGTTTCTGCTGCCGCTCCCCTGGCTTGATTTCCTGGCATCTGATCTGTGGTTGTGATCACAAGTTTGCCTTTTGCTTCTGATCTTCCAATATCCTGACCCAACTGACTCTCGACTCCTGTCATGTGAGTGTGGACTCTGGCTCTGACCAGAAGGTCTGGCTGCCCTTGACCCAGCCGTGACATTGACTTTTGTACAATTTCTCCAATGCTCTTTTTTGCTGTCCAGCAAGATACACCAGTACCTTGGCTCCCAAAGTCCTAGTTGCCTGCTATTCAAGGGCTGAGGGGTAGTGCTTGTATTGTCCCCACCCCCACCCCAGCTTCTTTTCCTATGGGAATCTCCCTAGAGCAGAGGAGAAATCTACTCTTCTCTTAGGCTCAGTCCCAGCAGTAATTCCACCCACCCTGGCCTCAGCTCAGCTACTTTGTTTACTGGGATCAGGAATCACTTTTGAAGCCCTTAGCCTGTGGGCGGAGGTGGGAGGAGAGGCTGAAGCTCCTCCAGTTTCCACCAAAGAACACCACCCTGTCTTTCTATGGTCTGACTAGGGCTCACCATCCATCTTGGAGATGAACACCAGATGGGAGCTGATAGATTGTCCTTGGTGGGCCATGTTCTTGTGTGTGATGGAGCTGTGTGCCAGAGAGGGCCAGGAGCAGATGCACCAGGCATGGCCAGGACCAGGCTAAATAGCCTGTAATGTTAGGTGAGTCAAACCATGGCCACATATAGACACCTTGGGTATCCATGGGGGCTGAATCTGGGCCCTTCGCTGCCAAGAGCACAACTCACTCCAACTTGCATCATTATGGTAGTGACCCCCGCCAGCCCCTCTGGGGGGGGGAGGGTCAGTATTATCTCTGTTAGCTGGTGCACAGGGATGGAAAGCAACTGGCTGCAAGGTCACACACAACATCACTGACAGAGGCAGGAAGGAAGCATGGTACTGATACCAGTCCAGCTCCAACCACTAGACTCCACCCACTTCCAAAGCCAGAGAATCCAGGAGCCCTGACTCTGACAGCTAGGCCTTAAATGACAAGACCAACCTCCCTCCCACTCAGGAAGCCATAGAAGGGACTATCTGCTGAGCTCCCCTTTGCAGTGCCACTGTCAGAGACCATTGCTCTGCCAAGTGACTGAGCAGGGAACTCCTTGAGAGACTCCTAGAGACTTGCAGGTATTTCCCTATGACCCTCTGGGAGCCGTGGAAAGAGAGCTGCATTGAAGAGACTCCCCTGCTCTAACAAAGGGTTTCTGTTCTCCTAGATAGTCAGCCAGTGAGGCCAGTTTGGAGAACATGGAAGAGCCGTTTGGCGATGGGTTGGAGGATTCACCCTGTAGGTGGCAGCAGCTGCAGTGCCTGGGGTCCCCATGGGCCAAGCCTCCACTCCTGACACTCCAAGCTAATCTCCCCCTGCTCTCAGGAGGGCTTTGGCATTAGCTGCTGGGCCTGCGTGCCTAGACAGAGGGCTCAGGTATTTCCATCAGGCTGCTCAATGGCAAATGCAGCCATCCACAGAAGTGAAGGAGAATGGAAGTGAAAGAGTAAAGCTGGACCATCCGCTGAGTTGCTGCAATCAAGTGAGCAGAGCCGGGGAGAGAAGAGGGAGAACTCGAAGGTGGCTGGCAGCAGTAGGGAGGAAAAGCAGTTTAGGAACCAGGAGAGTAGAAACAAATAGTTAATGATGAATACTGCGGGCTTTGTCTTGTGTGGTAAAGGGTCGAAAATGGGTCTCTTTACTACCACACTAAACTTTAAAATAGCCGCGTATGATGAAAGGGCAGGTCTATAAAGGTAAGAGGTCAGTCTAGGGGCTTGAAGTCCCAGATTCTGTCGATATTGCATACTTCTACCAGCTGATCTCAACCCAACCAATCCCTGAGGTGGTAGCTGTAGTGAACTCTTGTCCTCTTTTTCTGGAGTAGAAAAAGGACACGATACATGTGGCCAAGGAAATAGAGAGGCATGGGGGTCACTTGTAGTGGTGCCTGTTAATATGGCTTTTGTGGGGGAGCACGGCAGGTTACTTTGGACTAGGTAGGAGCCACATGTCTCCAAACCTGCATATCCCAAGGCTCCAGAGACCTGTCTCCAGATCCCAGAGCTTCCTCAGAGTCCTAAGGAGCCAGATGGAATCTGGCCTCTCTCCCCCCACCTCAGCAGTTCAGAAAAAGCTATTTGTAGACATGTTATGTGTCCTCTCCTGCCACACTCCCCTGTTGGTGACTAATGCAGTCACAGAGTCCAGGCTCAGTGTCATGCATTCCTCTGGGCTGTGACAAGCAGGAGGGCTTGAGCTGCAATGGATCCTCCTGTTCATGGGCTGAGTGGGCAACCTCTCTACGGCCGTATCTGGTTTCCAGCCCACACGCACTAAGGAGGAGCTGATGGACTTACCCCAAAAGTGGATGTGGGAAGAAGCAGAGTGAAGAGGTGATCAGAGAGCCATCTCATGGCATTCCTCCTAGAGTCGCTCCCACAACCACCTGGCTCCTTTCTGCCGTAGGCCACAACCCCTAGGTTCCATAGGGAATTTCTGAATTAACCCTCTAGAAAGCTGCCTCTGGCTCTCTACAAGCTCTCTCACAGCCCTGTCACGAGAGGTAAGGGGTAAGGTCCTGCCTCTCCCAACAGCTCGGGGGAATCCTCTCAGAGAAATCGGTGCAGGGCTTTATGCATCTCTACAAACAGATCACTTTGCGTGGTGTTGTCAAGAAGCTGTACAGCTCTCTTTAGAGCAACATTAACTCCCCCAGGGATTTCTGCTCTAAATGCTCCAGGCCTGAGGGAAGGATTCTGTGGAAAACAGACCTTTCCCTTGCTCCAATCCAGGCTCTGCTGTTCTCATGCTGCAGAGCTGATAGGGAAGGCTTGAGGGTTCCTGGAGAGCATGCTGCAACACCAGCAATCCTATGCTGCCTCAGCCCTGGGGACACGTTCTCTTTCTCCACCCCAGCATCTTCCAATGGAGGGCAGAAAGGGACCCCTGAGATGGAGTCTCTCCCTGGCTTACAGATAACCCATCCTGCAGTAACACAAGTGTGGACTCATGGGAATACTGTGGTGCGGTGTAGGTGCTCTGCAAGATATCACTTGTGAAGGGAAGCAACACTGCTCTTGGCACTGGAATCTGGGCAAAAAGGAAGAGGAGTTGGAAATTCTCCCTGGGGAGGGGAAATGAGGAAACCTGGTGGGACGATGTGTATGACTGGAATGTTAGTGTTGCTGATTACAACAACTGAGGTAGGGGAGAGAGGTTAAAAGTGGTGGGCAGGGTGGCACTTTACATTAGACCAGCGGTTCTCAAACTGTGGGTCAAGACACCAAAGTGGGTTGCATCCCCATTTTAATGGGGTCACCAGGGCTGGCTTAGACTTGTTGAGGCCTGGGGTCAAAGCTGAAGCCCGAGCCCCACTGCCTGAGGTCCAAGCCAAAGCCTGAGGGCTTCAGCCCTGGGCAGGTAGGCTCAGGTTGCAGGCCCCCTGTCTGAGGCTGAAGCCCTTGGGCTTCGATTTGGGCCTCCCCACGCAGGGTGGTGGGGCTCAGGCTTTGGCTTTCCCCCCCCCCCCCAACCTGGCGCTGTGGGGCTTGGGAAGGCTCAGGCTTTGGTCCCCCCTCCTGGAGTCGGGTAGTAATTTCTGTTGTCAGAAGGGGGTCAGAGTGCAATGAAATTTGAGAACCCCTGCATTAGACACATCATTACCTGTTTTACGTTCTTGGTTATTGAGAACCCCAGGACCTCGAATGGATAGGCATCAATCTGCTAACTAACACAGCCCAGCAGATGAACCGGTGGGGGGCTGGCACAGTTCACTGAATCCAAACCAGAGAGAAGGATATGTTTCTCCTTTTGCACCTGTCTGTGACTTGTGGGAAGACATTAGGTTAGCATGGAGGACTTCCTATTGGGAGACAGATGGGGGAGGAGGTCTCAAGTAGCCAAGAGTAAATGATCCTTGGAGATTGCGAAAAATTATAGATACTTTTCTAATACAAAGTTTTGTACCCAACTAGGGGTGACTTTATTGTGGGACTCCTTGTGGTGGATAAAGACAAACTGATAACTGGACTGGATGTTTGTGGTTGCTCTGGGGCCACTGATCATGACTTGACTGTATTCAGTAAGGAGGTTTTGGAACAAATTGATTAATTAAACAGCAACAAGTCACCAGAACCAGATGGTATTCATCCAAGAGTTCTGAAGCAACTCAAATGTGAAATTACAGTACTACTAACTAACTGTGGTATGTAACCTATCCTTTAAATCAGCCTCTGTACCAGATGACTGGAGGATAGCTAATACGACACCAATGTTTAAAAAAGGCTCCAGAGACTCTCCCGGTACACTAAGGCTGACTTCAGTATAAGGAAACTGGGTGAAATTATAGTAAAGAGCAGAATTATTAGACACATAGATAAACACAATTTGTTGGGGAAGAGTGAACATGGGTTTTGTAAAGGGAAATTATGCCTCACGAATCTACTAGAATTCTTTGAGGGGGTCAACAAGCTTATGGATAAAGGTGAGCCAGTGGATATAGCATACTTAGATTTTCAGAAAGCCTTTGACAAGGTCCCTCACCAAAGGCTCTGAAGCAAAATGGGATAAGATGGAAGGTCCTCTCTGGGACAGGTAACTGGTTAAAAGGCAAGAAAGAAAGAGTCTGACTAAATGGTCAGTTTTCAGAATGGAGAGAAGTAAATAGTGGTGTGTCCCCCCCCTCCCTCCCCTGGTCTGTATTCAACATACTCCTGAGTGATCTGGAAAAAGGGGTAAACAGTGAGGTGGCAACATTTTCAGATGACACAAATCAACTCAAATTAGTTAAGTCCAAAAGAGACTGCAAAGTGTGGCAAAGGGATCTCACCAAACTGGGTAACTGGGCAACAAAATGGCAGATGAAATTCAATGCTGATAAATGCAAAGTAATGCAGATTGAAAAACATGATCCCAACTCTACATCTAAAATGATGCGGTCTAAATGAGCTCTTACAACCTAAGAAAGAGATCTTGGAGTCATTGTGGATAGTTCTCTGAAAACATCCACTCAATGTGCATCGGCAGTCAAAAAAGCGAACAAAATGTTGGGAAATCATTAGGAAAGGGGTAGATAATAAGACAGAAATATAATATTGCCTCTCTATAAATCCATGGTATGCCCACATCTTGAATACTGGAGCTGGTCTCCTTATCTCAAAAAGCTATATTGAAATTGGAAAAGGTACAGAAAAGGGCCACCAAACTGATTAGAGGTATGGAACAGCTTCCGTATGAGGTGAGATTAATAAGAGTGGGGGGAGTTTTCAGCTTGGAAAAGAGATGACTAAGGGGGGATATGTTAGAGGTCTATAAATGATGACGGGTACAGAGAAAGTAAATAAGGAAATGTTATTTACTCCTTCTCATAGCACAAGAACTAGGGGTCACCAAATGAAATGAATAGGCAGCAGGTTTAAAACAAACAAAAGGAAGTATTTCTTCACACAGCATACAGTCAACCTAGGGAAACTCTTTGCCAGAGGATGTTGTGAAGGCTCAGACTATAACAGGGTTCAACAAAGAACTAGATAAGTTCATGGAGGATAGGGCCATCATTGGCTATTAGCCAGGATGGGGAGGGATACAAAACCACACTCTTGAAGTGTCCCTAGCCTCTGTTTGCAGGAACCTGGGAATGGGTGATGGGATGGATCGCTTGATGATTACCTGTTCTGTCGATTCCCTCTGGGGCACCTAACATTGGCCACTGTGGGAGGATAGGGTTCTGGGCTGAATGGACCATGAGTCTGATCCAGTATGGCTGTTCTTATGACCAATAGAGGGCAGTCCCAACCAGCAATATTCATATTTGGTGCACTGAAAGGGCTAACTTTCCAAAGCTGATCAAAATGATTAGTGAAAGTGTTTTGGAGAAAAACATTAAACAGATCAATGTGAATGAAAATTGGGAGCTATTGTTTAAGGAGCTTGTTAGATGGGGCATAAGCCACATTGCATAATTAGCTGAGCTTGCAATGGCCTTCCACTCAACTTGCTGACATTTCTCCATCTGTAAATGTGGTAACCGTTTTAAAATCTAGATCCAATCAATTACAAGATGTCAGGGAACGTTCTAGCATCAACGGTCTGATCATTGGGTTGATGGCAGTAAACAAGAGATTCCCATAGGGCTCCTGCCCTCCCTCCCTCATCCTCTGTCCCCTTTCTGCCCCCGCATCCTCTGCCGAGTTTTGGCATTAATGAAGAGGAGATATTTAAAAAAAAAATATCATGCCAGCCTAGTTAAGAAAGATTAGACCAAAGCTATGGACTTCCTGATAGTTTAATAAAATTCCTTTCGAAGAACAGGTTGCAAAGCCATGCCCACATAATATATTTACTGCAGTCTAGAAATGGATTTGCTCCCATCTGTAGTGCAACAGGACTAATAGAAGTGCTGTACATTGAGAATCAGGGAGTTTTCGTCCCAAGTGGATATATTAATTTTTCCCACATACTGGTTTATTATTATTATTATTTATTTTAGGCTTCTGCAATTGACAATTTTTTTCTACTATATAATTCAGCCTTCTGCATTCTTTCTTGAGAACTGGAATTCTCACGTTTTACTCTTTCTTCTCTGGTATGTCACAATTTGAAGTTATTGTGTATCAAAGCAAGAGTTGGATTAATGAGAGCTTATTTTACAAGCATGTTGCTTCCAGTATATTTTAGGGGGAAAAGTTAAAGTTACTGAACTTGGATTTGTTGTTGTTGTTATTAACCCCAATAACCACAGTGTGGAGCTGTTTGCTTACACAACCAAGTTTGTCCTAAAGGGCTTAATTAACTTTAATGGTGCAGGATCATTCCACAAACCTCTTGAGCTTAAAATAATATAGATATTTGCATTATATTGTTGATAATCTCATATTTCATTTTGATAAAATTATAGCAACAACTGATTACAAATACATGATGTTCTCTTTGCGTGAACTTTATCCCACTGCAAAGGGTGGTCTGTACATTGCTTTCTGAACCATTTAAGCCCTTCAGTTAAAGTTGTTAGTAAGGCCACACTCAGACCTTCCAAATGGGGTGAATTTCACTCTTTATGTACTATAATCTACCAATGATCAAGATATCTTCATGAATACTACAATCTTTTATAAAGATGCAGAGTCAAATTCACTGCTTGGCGGATGCAGCTTCAATGAGGTTGCACCTTCTTATGCCAGCAGTGTATTGGACCGTTAGCCTAATTTGCACTTCAATTAATTCATATTTCCTGTCAATGTCTACCTTTTGTTCATTATTCAATTTTTGACAAGGTCAAATAAGGGAGTATAGAATCATATACATTAGATAGAAAAGACTTCCAACATTATTAAAAAAAGGTAGGAGTTAAAAACAATCTCTTGAATGTACCCACCAAACACTTCCCCTCAATTAGATACACTGACACATTATCCTTTGTGTTTAAGGTTCATCAGCCACTTTTTAATCCATGTGACATTGTTTATATTCAAGACTGTGAATTAATTTTGATCTTGTGATAGATTATATCAATTAGTTTAGCAAAAAGCTTTAACATAGTATGACTCTGATCCAAGGCCAGGAGGATTGCAGCCATTCCCAGGAGGAAACACAGGGTAGTGGTGATTGGTGACTGAGGGGGATGGAGGCCCCCATCTGTCAGCCTGCCATGGCACCCCGGGAGGTATGCTGCCTGCCAGGGGCCTGTATCCGAGCTGTTACAGAAGGATGTTCGAGGATCAGCCGGCCCTCTGACTACTACTCATCCCTATGGGCACTAATGAGTACTGCGAGGTATGACACTGAACAGATCAGAAGTGACTATAGGGCTCTGGGAGTAAGGGTCAAAGAGTTGGGAGCACAGGTGGTGTTCTCTTTGATCCTTCCGGTCAAGGGTAGGGGCCCAGACAGAGACAGATGCATCCTGGAGGTGAATGCCTGGCTGCAAGGATGGTGTCGCCAAGAGGGCTTTGGCTTCCTTGACCATGGGATGCTGTTCTGGGAAGGACTGCTAAGCAGAGATGGGGTCCACCTATCAAGGAAGGGGAAGAGCATATTTGGATACAGACTGGCTAATCTAGTGAGGAGGGCTTTAAACTAGGTTTGACAGGGGCAAGTGACAAAAGCCAACAGGTAAGTCAAAAACATGGAGACCTGGGAGAAAGGTAGGAATCTGAGTGTAGCATGAGTCATTATAGCAGGAATAAGAGAGAGACTAGAGAGAACATAAGGGGAAAATCAATCAGTATCTTAGATGTCTGTATACTAATGTGAGAAGTATGGGGAATAAGCAGGAAGAACTTGAAATCCTAGTTAATAAACCCAACTATGACATAGCTGGTGGGTGGGATAATACACATGACTGGAATATTGGTACAGAAGGGCACAGCTTGCTCAGAAAGGCCAGGTAGAAAAAAAAGGGAGGAGGTGTTGCCTTTCATATTAAAAATCTACACACTTGAACTGAGGTTGAGATGGAAATAGGAGACAAACTTGTTAAAAGTCTCTGGGTAAGCATAAGAGGGGTAAAAAACAAAGGTGATGTCATGGTACGGATCTACTATAGACCACCTAACCATGAAGAAGAGGTGGATGAGGCTTTTTTTAAACAACTAAAATCATCCAAAGCACAGGACTTGGTGGTGAAGGGAGACTTCAACTACCCAGACCTCTGTTGGGAAAATAACACCGAAGGGCACAGATTATCCAGCAAGTTCTTGGAATGTATTGGAGGCACTTTTTTATTTCAGAAGGTGGAGAAAGCTACTAGGCCAAAGGCTGTTCTAGATCTGCTTTTGTCAAATAGGGAGGAACTGGTTGAGAATTTGAAAGTGGAAAGCAGCTTAGGCAAAAGTGATCATGAAATGATAGAGTTCATGATTCTACAGAATGGTAGGAGGAAAACAGCACAAGAAAGATAATGGATTTCAAGAAGGCAGACTTTACCTACCAACTCCCTGAGTTTGCTAAAATCCCATGGGAAGCAAGTCTAAGGGGAAAAATAGTTCAAGAGAGTTGGCAGTTTTTCAGAGACATTATTAAGGGCACAAGAGCAAATTATCCTACTGCATAGGAAAGATAGGAAGTATGGCAAGAGACCACACTGGCTTAACCAGGAGATCTTCAATGATCTGAAACTCAAAAAAGAATCCTACAAAAAGTGGAAGCTAGGTCAAATTACAAAGGATGAATATAAACAAATAACACAAGTACATAGGGACAAAATTAGAAAAGCCAAGGCACAAAGTGAGATTAAACATAAATGACATAAAGGGTAACAAGAACACATTCTACAAATACATTAGAAGCAAGAGAGAGACTAAGGGCAGGGTAGGGCTGTTACTCAGTGAGGGGGGAAAAATAACAGTAAATGTGGAAATGGCAGAAGTACTAAATGATTTTGTTTCATTTTTCACCAAAAAGGTTAGTAGCAATTGGACATCTAACATAGTGAATGCCAGTGAAAATGCGGTAGGATCAGAGGCTAAAATAGGGAAAGCACAAGTTAAAAATTATGTAGACAAGTTAGATGTCTTCAAGTCACCAGGACCTGATGAAATGCATCCTAGAATACTCAAGGAGTTGACTGAGGAGGTATCTGAACCATTAGCAATTATCTTTGAAAAGTCATGGAAGGTGGGAGAGATTCCAGATTGGAAAAAGGCAAATATAGTGCCAATCTATAAAAATGGGGAATAAGGATAACTGGGGGAATTACAGACTGGTCAGCTTAACTTCTGTACCAGGAAAGATAATGGAGCAAATAATTAAGCAATCAATTTGCAAACACCTAGAAGATAATAAGGTGATAAGTAACAGTAAGCATGGATTTGTTAAGAACAAATCATGTCGAACCAAGCTAATAGCTTTCTTTGACAGGGTAACAAGCCTTGCGGATGGGGGGAGGGAGAGCAGTAGATAAGGTACATCTTGACTTTTGTAAGGCTTTTGATACTGTCTCGCATGACCTTCTCGTAAACAAGTTAGGGAAATACAACTTAGATGGTGCTACTATAAGGTAGATGCATAATTGGTTGGAAAACCGCTTCCAGAGAGTAGTTATCAGTGGTCTGCAGTCAAGTTGGAAGGGCATATCTAGTGGGGTCCCACAGGGATCAGTTCTGGGTCCAGTTCTGTTCAATATCTTCATCAGTGATTTAGACAATGGCACAGAGAGTACACTTATAAAGTTTGTGGAAGATACCAAGCTGGGAGGGGTTGCAAGTGCTTTGGAAGACAGGATTAAAATTCAAAATGATCTGGACAAACAGGAGAAATGGTCTGAAGGAAATAGGATGAAATTCTAGAAGGACAAATGCAAAGTACCCCACTTAGGAAGGAACAATCAGTTTCACACGTACAAAATGGGAAATGACTACCTAGGAAGGAGTATTGCAGAAAGGGATCTGAGATCCTAGTGGATCACAAGCTCAACATGAGTCAATAGTGTAACACTGTTGCAAAAAACCGAAACATTCTGGGATGTATTAGCAGGAGTATTGTAAGCAAGATACCAGAAGTAATTCTTCCACTCTACTCCAAGCTGATTAGGCCTCAACTGGAGTATTGTGTCCAGTTCTGGGTGCCACATTACAGGAAAGATGTGGACAAATTGGAGAAAGTCCAGAGAAGAGCAACAAAAATTATTAAAGGTCTAGAAAACATGACCTATGGGGGAAGATTGAAAAAAACTGGGTTTGTTTAAGTCTGGAGAAGAAAAGACTGAGAGGGGACTTGATAACAGTTTTCAAGTACATAAAAGGTTGTTACAAAAAGGAGGGAGAAAAGTTGTTTTCCTTAATCTCTGAGAATGGCACAAGAAGCAATGGGTTTAAATTGTAGCAAGGACGGTTTAGACTGAACATTAGGAAAAACTTCCTAACAGTCAGGGTGGTTTAGCACTTGAATAAATTGCCTAGGGAGGTTGTGGAATCTCCATCACTGGAGAGCTTAAAGTGCTGGTTAGACAAACACCTGTCCAGGATGGTACAGATAATACTTAGTCCTGCCATGAGTTCAGGGGACTGGACTGGACTAGATGACCTCTCGAGGTCCCTTCCAGTCATATGATTCTCTGATTTTTCTTTTAAAGATGCATGGGCTAATTCTCATTTACACTAACACTGCTTTACCCCTGACTGTGTGAGATGGCTTTACAGAGAAGGTAAATGTAATTTATGATCAGTTAAAAGTAATTTTACACTGCCAGAGTGGTATACGGTGGTGTAAATGAGAATAAATTTTTAAAAGAAGTTCAGAATTGCAGTAATGTTTGAAGAAGTGGGGGCTAACAGAGTTGGCTGCCCAAGACCCATTGACTTTTAGTGGGAGTTGGGTGCCTAACTCTGTTAGGCCCCTTTGAAAATCCTAGTCTCAATCATTATTAATTTAATTCCCATTTATTTCTGAGACTCCTTTTTTCTTCTGACACATGTGGTGCTCCATTCCCCTGTGAGAATGGGGGAAAGGTCTATTGAGTCTCAGAGCAATGCTCATTACCAGGATACTGGGGATACATAGGGTTCCTTTGGCAATCAAAGATATCTGAATACTTCTAATGAGGGAATGGGCTTGCTCTTTTTACATTGGATTGACAGGCATTGCTGAAGTTATGCCTTATGCAGAGAAGCAGGAGCTTTGGAATTGAGGGCAAAGATGCCTGAGTATCCATCTGTATGACCACAGGAAAGCCCTGAAGGCATAAGGAGAACAGCAGAGTGCAGGAAAGGTGTTCCTTTTGGCTATGATTGTGTAAAAACTTACAAACATGCTTACCTTTACACATATGAGTAGTCCCAATTGTTGCTGTTTAGATTGTACTGCATTGCTTTTGTTGGCAGCAGTTTAGCAATATTTCATACAATCAACATCCCTGTAATGTTGTCTTTGGTCTATGAAGACATCTTTATTGAGGTATTTGTATATGTAAGCTGCTAGGCTCAGACCAGCCCAACGGAACCTGAACTAATGCATGGCCAAATTAATGAACAATGGATGACAACAATTAAATTCGAGCATCTATCACAAGTGCTAAAGGTAGAATGCACAGCTATGGACTAAAGTACTGGAAGTGCAAGAATGGTCTGCAGTGTCTATTTGCTATGTTCATGATCCCTTTTTTAGGCAGGCATCTGAAAACCCACTGTGTCCATTCTGCTCCACTGATGTTTGCTATTGTCCACATTTGTGTGAGTGTTCTGATGGAATCTTTCCTGGCATTCACAGTACATATGTAAACATTTGTGCCAAGTAATTACCCTAATAGTCAGTATTTTAAAATATTTTCTTTAAATTTTATAGTTTTCCATCTAGTTTCACATAAAATCATGTAACCAAATCTGTTTGGGTTGGCTTGTTATTTCTGGGTGATTGACTGCCTGTGTTAATAAAATAAATGATTATTATTGTCCCAAAATTATAGAAAGGAATCATGCCACCTATCAACCAAAGTACTTATGCACATGCTTAACTCTAAGCATGTGAGTAACTCCATTGACTACCTAACTAAAGTTAAGCAAGTACTTTTGTGTGTTTTGCAGGATAGGGCCCAAGTGCTAAAACCAGAGAAGAGTGGTGTACCGAGTTAATCTCTCCAAAGGTTACTGAGAAAGGATCACACATTGTACTCCCTATATTTTCTCTAAATCTCTTTGGCTGCCTTTAATGTATCCTGTCTTTTTCCTGAAAGTCTTGATTGAATCTATAGACTTGTTTAGATGCCTTCTCCCAGTAAGCTGTGGGCTGCTTTGCACTACTCCAGTGAAGTAAAATGGCTGTAAACTCATTTTAAAAGGGCTGGTTAAGCCATGTAGAAAGCGGTTTTGTTTTGCTAGAGTGGAGCAACGCAGCCAAAGTAAACCGGTGAATCTCGCCCTGGATGTTTACAGCATATGTTTTGTTTTTCTTTAACCTCAGAGCTTTGATCAGTCCCTTGTGAAACCACATTTCTACTGATTATTCCTTATTTTTTTCCTTCTCAGAGATGTAGCCTGTTGTGCCTCAATTAAGAAGGCACATCATAGTTTTGAAAATCTCTATTCTTAGGTACAAATAAAATTGCAGTAACTAGAGATAGCTTCAGGTTTGTTAGCAGCACTGATTTTACAATTTACCCACTTGTCATCCCAAAGCATTTGTGTACAGAGGAAATAATAAAGTAAACACAGTGAGAAAACAGGACTATATAATACAAGTTCTTGGACCCTGAAACCAGAAGCTCACACTCAGTAAATGTTGTGACAAAGTTCCAACTTTGTCTCAGTGGTCCCGCACTTCCAGGCGGATTACGCTAGCCTCATAGGCTGACTGTGACCCTCCATATAGCCCTTCTCTCTCTAGAGACAAGGGTCACAGCCTACTAAGCCATTTCCATCATAAGCCAGCAAGGGAGGTGGGAAGAAGCAACCCTCCCTCGCACAGTCTCTGTTGTCTCACAGTCTCTGTGATTAATCGGGGAGAGTGGGGTGTAGCTATCAATGCTGGGAGCATGGCTCCCAGCACTGGTGCACTGTCTACACTGGTGCTTTACAGCGCTGAAACTTGCTGCGCTCAGGGGAGTGTTTTTTCACCTCCCTGAGTGAGAAAGTTGCAGTGCTGTAAATTGCCAGTGTAGACAAGCCCTTAGTTGCTGTTTGGCCCTCTTTACCCTGTTCCTCCAAGCCCACAACCTATCCACAAAGTCTTTCTTGAATCCTGAGGAGCCTCTAAAGTGTGCAAAAGTGGAGCCTTGCTCCCACATATTTTAGTTGCTTCTTCGCTGGGGAAGGTGGCTGCCCTGCAGAGCTCATGAACTCTGCCAGAACAAGGGTGCTGTTCCAGCTGGCTTTAGGAGCTCCACAAGACAGACACCTCCTCCACAAACCTCCATACAGTTACATTCATTTTCTCCAGCCTCCTTGGCTGCTGTAAGGCTACTTGTTCACTGCCGTCAAAGCTCCAGAATGACCATATATGCTGCAGAAAGTGGGGTTTATGCAGCAAGTTTTAAAGAGGAGAATTATACAGTCAGTATTAAAATATTTCTTCCTACATCAGTCACTCCAAGTCCTTAACTAGTTTTGTAGCTCTTGTTTTGTTGTTCCCACCCCGCCCCAATTTTCAGGTACTTTACAAGGATACCTTGCAATTTAAGCTTATGGCCTACCTAGGAAATCTTTCCATAATATCTGATTATTGAGTGTAATTTGTACTATATTAGAGGTACCACAGGTAGCAACATCTACAGATAAAGTTACTTTCCATTATAAGACTGTTTACAGTTGCTTATGACTTTGCCAAACTTAAGTCATCAGGGCTGAAGTTTCCAATGGCAGGTGTCTGCCTCAGGCTGAATTTGTTTGGGAAGTTTCAGCAAAAACAGTTCAATATTTCCAAAAATAGATTAGAGAAAGTACATTGCTGTGCCCATATTAAAATTTTTTTACAACTGTTTAGCTGAAAAGCTCTAGCACCTTCATATTTTGGAGAAAAGACTTTAAATTTGTCAGGGGGTTCATCCTGGTGTTAGGGGGTTCATCTTTTTGCCATCCAGTTGAAAATGTGCCCAAATTTGGTCAAGTTATGTTCTTTGGAAAGTCTCAGTTCACACATGCTCACAAGAGCCTTAGAGTTTTGCAGTTAAATTCTCCCAAGAATCTCTTTACTGCTATCAGTTACTATATTAGCCCAAGTGGGAGAAATATTTGTGTACACAGAGTCAATCCCTTACCTCTCTCTAAAAGTGCAAAGTTAGGGGCAGAATAGATTGTTGGGGGCAGAATAGATCTGGACAAGGAGAAGAAGTCTGGAGATAAATGTGAAAAGGGAGGGACAGGCAGTAGAAACAAAAGTGGAAGTGTTTGAGCAGCATATTCCAGAAGTCTTGAGGTCTTTCTGAGTAAGACCTGAGTAACCTTCATTGATTTGAGATCTACCATACCATTCTCTCACGAGAAGGGAAAACCTATAATGGCAGAAGGCCGTAAAAGAGACCCAGTTTGGGAATAAGAACCATTCAAGGAATATATGTTTGCTGATGATGTTTTAAAGAAAGTCACTTAAGCACTTGGATTCAGAGACTGTTGAAGTGATAATCTCACTTTTAACAGCAGTCGCTTCTTCTGCTGGTGTAGAAAGACTATTTTCTTCCTTTGGACTAATTCATTTCAAATTGAGAAATCGTTTGGGACCTGAAAAGGCAGGAAAGTTTGTTTTTCTTTTCCAGACTATGAACAAACAGGAAAATGAAGGTGAAGACAACTGAGTTCCCTGAAGAAGCTAATATTTAAAGTTTCTCATGTTGACCCAGCTGACATAGCTGATTTAATTTTTGTTTTGCTTTTTTAAATATTTCATTTAACTATTTTACTTAAAAACAATTTGGGAGGAGGAGGAGCTACTAGTACATATCACTAATCAGCATATAATTAACATATGCATATAGTTAACATATATGTTGATTATATTAACATATAATTAACATATGCTGATATCTGATATGCTGATATCGGATATCTGGAAGCTGATTGGCTGAGTTTGAGTGTGACATATTGGTACATGTTAGGATATAGATATTCAGGCCTGTCTGTAAAGGCCTATACTCTAAGAATTTAGGTGTATTCTTATCACTTGACTAGTTATAGAGGTACAAAAGAGAATCAAAATCACTGTCTGCTGGTGTAAGGGCCTTCTCTTACTGTGACAGTTTGAGGCCCTGTTCTTAGGCTAAGGCCTTTGGCTAAGCAACAGAGGCAGCCATAAGCTGGGAAGTGACCGGTCACATCCTCACATTCCAAACTAGTCACATTGAAAGAAGGTGCTATTGGGCTGTTAGGAATACAATCCTGTCCTGATAATGCCTATCACCTCCAGAGAAAGGGAAGTGCCTAGAAAATGTAAAAGGAAACAGCATCCTGTCTGGCACGAACTCACTTATCAATACTGGGATGTGAAATCCTCACTTCTGTATTGTTTTGTCATTATAGTTCCCACTTTGTTATTGTTTGTCTGTATAATCTCTGTCTGGTTCTGTGATTGTTCCTGTCTGCTGTATAATTAATTTTGCTGGGTGTAAACTAATTAAGGTGGTGGGATATAATTGGTTACATAATCATGTTACAATATGTTAGGATTGGTTAGTTAAATTTCAGGAAAATGATTGGTTAAGGTATAGCTAAGCAGAACTCAAGTTTTACTATATAGTCTGCAGTCAATCAGGAAGTAGAGGAGGGGGCCTTGGTGGGAGGGGTTGGGCGTGGGAGAGATGGGAACAGGGAATGGGGGTGAGAAATTGGAATCATGTTTTGCTAAAGGGGGAAATGGGAACAGGGAATGGGAGTAAGGAAATTGGAATCATGTTTGGCTAAGGGCAGGAATGGGAACAGGGACACAGGTGTAAGGCTCTGTGGTGTCAGAGCTGGGAAGGAGGATACTAAGGAAGGAAATTGGAATCATGCTTGCTGGAAGTTCACCCCAATAAACATCGAATTGTTTGCACCTTTGGACTTCGGGTATTGTTGCTCTCTGTTCATGCGAGAAGGACCAGGGAAGTGAGTGGGTGAAGGAATAAGCCCCCTAACAGTACACATGACATAAATTAGCATATGTAAATCCCTGAAAGCTGACTGGCTGAATTATGATAATAAATTATAGCTAAGGAACTGCAAATCATACATAAAGGCGACAGCCACCAGGCTAAAACCTTGTAGGGAAACAGGGACCTGAAGGAGAGCAGAACACTGCAGGACACCTAGAAGAAAGAACACGCTCACAGAACTGCGGCGACCACACCAGCGGCACCCTGCTGGGTAAGAAAGCTAACTATTGCCTTACAGCAGCAGAGTAGCTAGCTACCCACAATCTATCACAAGCATCGACAGCACTCGCTGGCTGCAAACAGTCACTAGCGGCCATCGCTCACAAAGCAGCAGCTCCACAAGCCATAGCAACGGCTTCTGTAAGTAGCAAACAAACTTTCTATCATGGCCACGCCGCACAGTAGCACCGCAACCCACGCTCGCTAGCAGCCAAGGGTGAAAGTAATATTAAATTCTTACCGGTATGAAGGGGCAGGGCCTTGGGCGGAAGGGGCGGGGCTGGGGGTCAGCCTCCCCCAGCCAGCCCATCTGTGCTGCCTGGCCCCTGCCGCCCAGGGCTCCGGCGGTGATTTAAAAGGGCCCGGGGCTCCATCCGCTGCTGTGGTAGCGGCCGCTGGGAGTCCCGGGCCATTTTAAATCTCTGGCCCCGGGGCAGCTGCCCCTTTTGCCCCTCCCCCCCTCCCCCCATCGGCTTTCACCCCGGCTAGCATCGCTCTCAAGTAGCTACGGCAGCACCACAACCCACGCTCGCCAGCACCGTTCCCAAGCAGCTCGCGCGGCAGCGGTAACCGCAGTCCACCCAGGGTTCCAAGGTCGCCCCTGGTGACAGCCAGTTCGGCCCTGCAGCCAGCAGGAGGCCACCGCAACAGCCACCTCAGCAGCAGCCAAGCAGGCTGCCATGTCTGCTACCCGAGGAGAAATTTCACCTCCGTGGAAGCAGGCAGCCAGTGGAAGCAACAGCACAGCATAGCCGCTCCACACCAGCAACCCACAAATCCCGCTCCCGGGCATCGAGACAGAGCAGAAGGACCAAAGACGGCCTCAGAGGGATTAGAAGGAGGTTTCCTGTAAGCCTAATATTTCTGTTTCCCCGTTTATTCCTGACATGTATGGGGTTTAAGTGGCAATAAAGCTGGATGCTTGTGGTCTCAGTGAGATCACCTCCTACCCATTTAGTAACCGCCAGGCCAGCGCTTACTAGATGCTTAGTTTTAAGTGTTTAATATTGAATGTTTAATTAATATCTTGTTCTATGCTTAATGGTTATATTGTTATAAGTTATGGAGTATTAAGTGAATGATTATATTGTTATATGCCTAGAGTTAAACCGCAATTGTTCTTGTGGTGTTGTGTCTTTATCTTCCGCGCCGCTTCATTCCCCTTTTAACTGTAACCCTATTTGATCTCTCTCTACTCTTTTACTGGAACCACTCACTCCGAAATAATAATAATTTTTGTTTTCGAAGAATTTGCTGCTTGCTTGTCTATTCTTGATCGGAGGGCTGTATCCATGTCCTTTCAAGGGAAAGTTAGCTCGCTGTGGCGTTCCCTGGAAACTCCTTTAGGGTGGGCCACAACCTTGATTACTGGATTAGATAAATTAGTAAAATTGATTCCAGATCTTCCAGTAACAATACATACGAATGCTGATATAATCTTTTATTACATGATCACATACTATGTTTCCATAAGACCCCTGCCTCACTCGGTGCACAGGATGCATACAAGAGGGCAGAATTAAGGTTGCATGGGCAACCATAAATAAGGCTATGATTTAATTATGGGTATTTTTAGTAAAAGTCATGGACAGGTTACGGGCAAGAAACAAAAACATCGCGGCCTGTGACCTGTCCATGACTTTTACTAAAAATAACAAAAAAAATCACGGCCTGTGACCTGTCCATGACTTTTACTAAAAATACCTGTGATTTAATCTTAGGGGAGGAGGAGCCCAGAGCACCAGCTGCAGCCCCGGGGCGGGGGGGGGGGGGGGGGGAGCCGCTGCTCTGGCCACCCAGAACTGCTGCCAGGAGCTAGGCAGCTCCTACCACCCCGGGGACCACTGCTCAGGCAGTCCTTGGGGCCAGCTGCATCAGCTTCTGCTTGGGTGGTCCCCGGGGCCAGCTGCTGGGGGCTGCCAGAGCAGCGGCTGGTGCAGCTGGCCCTGGGGACGAGGCCGCTCCAGCAGTGGCTGGTGCGGCTGGCTGCGGGGCCGCACGAGCTGCTGGCTGCAGAGCCACTCCACACTGCAAGCAGATGGTTGGGCAGCCCTGGGGTCAGCCACACTGGCCTCTGCAGAAATCACAGAGGTCGCAGGAAATTATGGAATGCCATAAATCTGGCATTTTTCAGTTTTCAAATCCTCAACTTTGCAACTGTTTTTTGTATGTGCGAATGTATATTTTTTTCTTTTTCCATATGCTAATAAAATTTCCTTTATTTCAAGACAATTATAAGTGGATCTGGAAATCATAATTTGTACATGCACTGGTTGCTGTCTGGCATCAGTTGTCATAGATGCCTAGATTTTAAGGCCAGATGGACCATGGGATCATGCAATCTGACTTCCCCTGTATAACAAAGACCATGAAATTTCTTTCCCTCTATTGAGCCCAATAACTTGTGTTTGAGGAAAGTATATCTTCCAGAAAAGCATCTTGTCTTGTCTTAAAACATCAAACGATGAAGACTCTACTACTTCCCTTGGTAATTTGCTCTTGTGGTTAATCCCCTTCACTGTTAAAAAATTGTGCCTAATTTCTAATTTGAATTTGTCTGGCTTCAGCTTTCAGCCATTGGTTCTTATTACACGTATCTCTACTAAAGAACCCTTTATTAGCTGGTATTTTCTCTCTGTGAAAGTACTTATACCAGCAATCAAGTAATCTAGCAGTCTTTAGTTTGATGAATAGTTTGAGCTCTTTAAGTCTCTAATTATCTGGCATTTTCTCCAGGCCTCAGATTATTTTTGTGGTTCTTAGCTGCATCCTCCCCAATTTTTCAACTTCCTTTTGAAAATAGGGACAATAGAACTGGACAAAAAGTTTTCATTTTTGGTTGAATAATTTCAGTTCAGGAACACTGGCACAGTGCCTCATGGGAGGTGTAGTTCATCGACTTCCTCTCTTCTCTGTGGGCTGGGTTCCCCAGTCACACTACATGTCCCATGATGCTCCATGGGCATGATGAACTATGGTGGCTCAACAAGAGACCATGGTGCATTACTGGGAGATGTAGTCTGGCCAGGGAGCCTTGTCCATAGGGAAGAATTGGCAGCTGAACAACAACTCCTATGAGGCACCATGGTGACATTTCCGTATAGACATATTTGGTTTTAATTCAAAAGATTTTGGCCAAACTGTTTTGTTTTTCAGGCAAAAACCAAAAAGTCAATTTTTTCTGTAAGAAATTTTAACAAAAAATATTTTTCATTGTTTGCTTTTTTGACATTTTCTGTAGGGGAAAAAAGCATTTTTCAACCAGTTCTGTGAACAATGAGTAGTGGAATTTCTCCTTCATTCTTCAGGGTATCAAACACCCTTCTTGTGATATCCTTTTCCCTTCTCTGAAGAGGCACTAAGGAAACTGCCTTGTTTTCTTTGTCCACGAAACATTTGCCACAGACCACATTCATTATGCTAAATGATTATTTGTCTACTCCCCCCCCCCCAAACCCACTCTCCTATTGGTAATTAATAGCTTATCTAAAGTGACCACTCTCCTTACAATGTGTATGATAATCAAGTTGGGCCATTTCCAGCACAAATCCAGGGTTTAACAAGAACGTCTGGGGGGAGGGGGGGTAGGAAAAAACAAGGGGAAATAGGTTACCTTGCATAATGACTTAGCCACTCCCAGTCTCTATTCAAGCCTAAGTTAATTGTATCCAATTTGCAAATGAATTCCAATTCAGCAGTCTCTCGCTGGAGTCTGGATTTGAAGTTTTTTTGTTGTAATATCTGTAATATAATGTCTGTAATCGCGTGACCAGAGAGATTGAAGTGTTCTCCGACTGGTTTATGAATGTTATAGTTCTTGACATCTGATTTGTGTCCATTTATTCTTTTATGTAGAGACTGTCCAGTTTGACCAATGTACATGGCAGAGGGGCATTGCTGGCACATGATGGCATATATCACATTGGTGGATGTGCAGGTGAACAAGCCTCTGATAGTGTGGCTGATGTTCTTAGGCCCTGTGATGGTGTCCCCTGAATAGATATGTGGGCACAGTTAGCAACGGGCTTTGTTGCAAGGATAGGTTCCTGGGTTAGTGGTTCTGTTGTGTGGTATGTGGTTGCTGGTGAGTATTTGCTTCAGGTTGGGGGGCTGTCTGTAGGCAAGGACTGGCCTGTCTCCCAAGATTTCCTAAACGCATGAAACTTGGTAACCAATATCCTGCATGCCAGTTATAATCCTGGATTTTCATTTAAATTACATTACTTTTATTTTGGTGTTTGGTGTTCTGTAAAGTAGAATGTCGCTTTAAATTGCTCAGACTTTCACACATGGAAGTCCTACAGTTTTGCTAATCATTGTCCTGCATTTTTAATGAATAAGTAAAATAGATCCTGAGCTGTAATCTAACCCCATTGTGCATCTCTGGCACAGGAGAAAAAGGGAGAACGCACATAGACCTTCCTAGCTGAGGACTCCGTTACTGTCATTTACAATAAGGCTCCTTTACACCACTCTGGCAAGGTAAAGGAACCCTAATTCAATAAGAATGGGAACAATTATCTAACAATGGGAACATTAGCAGCCTGCATGTTTAGTTGTTACATTTCTGCTCTGCCTCAGGGACAGAGCCTGCTTCACACAGCCCTATGCCTCCAAGCCTGGGACGTAGCAACAGTGAGCTAGGGACAGAGGGAGTCTCTCTCACTCATTCGCAGGCAGGCACCCAGACCCACCCCCTTAAGGTCTCTCCATTGACTCACGCATAGCCTCCCTCCCCCGCTGTGATCTGCTCTCTGCTGCCCGCTGCTCCCCGCAGACACGGCTGGGCTGCCATGGAAGGGGCGTGTGTTCCCCACAGATTTCTTTGCTCCCCCATTTTTGTGCGGGGGAGCCGAGAAATGTGCGGAAGGTATGTGGGCGCAGAATTCCCCCAGCAGTATTTGTCTTTTCTTTCTGTCTGAAGATCCCCTTTCAGTGCTTGCCTCTTGCTACTGGTTAGGGTTACTGATCTTCATGCAGCTTTTTTTTTTGGTCTAGTCCACTTCCTTCCTGTCCAAGGCAAAATACCTGTTGCAAATAACAAACAAAAGGAGCTCCATCCATACATATCCTTCTATTCCTACAGTTTTTAGTCTGTCTCAATGCCAATGAGAAAGACTAAGTCATTCCACCTACCTTCCTTTTGCACATTCCCCACGGGCAGCGGGTACCATGGGATGGGGGAGGCTCTGCGCCTCCCCAAACAGCCAGGCATGGCGCCTTCCATGCTACACCCCCAGGTTCCCCCTTCCCACCCACACTGTGTGGGGCAGTGTGCAGCTTCAATCCCCCTGCACAGTGGCCCCGGCTCAGGCTGGGGCCGTGCTGCCCACCCTCCTGGAGCTGGGAGAGCTAGCCTGGGGCAGAGGCAGGTGGCTGCGGGGGGCGGCTCTGGGCTCCAGCTGGGGGGGATGCACGGAAGGGGCGAGGCTTGTGGTTAGCCTCCCCTAGTCTGTGGTTCACTTGCCGTCCATTACCTTCCCCTTGTCCGGTGTCTCTATCCTTCTTGTCCCTTCTGCTGATTATTCCCTTTGGTCTTTCATCTGATTTGGTATTCTTTGTCTTTTTTAAAAGGCCTTAGCTGCATGGTTTGTGCTAAATACAGGAATTCATTTTAGAGGTCACATTGGCAGAGATCCTGTTTTTGGTGGGGAGGGGAGTTTGCTGCATGGGTCATGGGTGACTTGCTGGTTTGAACTAGAGTAAATGGTGCATTTTCTGTATCTTGAACTCTTTAAATCATGATTTCAGGACTTCACTAAGTCAGTCAGAGGTTATGGGTCTATTACATGTGCAGGAGGTCAGACTAGATGATCATGATGGTCCCTTCTGGTCTTAAAGTCTATGAGGGCTGTCGATATGGCATGTTTCAGGAGCACTAAATTAAACAAAAGTTTTAAAAATTCCAGGTCTGATCATAATAAAATGTGAAGTCAAATTTTACACTACACTAGTCCAATGTGCTCTTTACCTCAGAAGTAATTAGTGCTACATCATCTTTGTGTTCAAATTACAGACACGGTGCTGGACTCATGAAAGAGAAAAAGTAATTGCCAACTCAGATGCTATATTACACACACACTCTTATTCACTACAGAATATTCAAATTTTGAACATGAGCTCTTAAATTACATGAGAAAGAGAACATAAATGAATAATACATATTGAATCCATTTATCATTTACTGAAATGGGCTAATTATCATGAAGGCTGCCAATAACTGGTATTGTTCCATTTGCTTACAGGAAAAAAAAATTGCGTTTTAGAGAGTCTGCAAAGAGAAAAGAAATCAGATTGTTCACACATGCCCAAAGGAATCTCTTTGTCTCACTCTGAAGTGCTCAGATGGTAGTATTAATTTTTTTCTTATTAATTTAGTGCTTCTGAGAAGTGCCAGATTAACAGTACTAGAGAATTTCTATAGTCTTACATATGCTACTTAACTGTAATAATTCCCTTGGACTATATTTGCTTCATCGGTTAACTAGTGATGAAGACCAAGGGTGAAATCCTGGCCCTATTGAAGTCAATGGTAAAACTTCAATGAGACCAAGATTTCACCCCAAGATTTTCAAAAAAGACTAGTGCTTTTGGATACCCAAACTGAGACACCTTAAAGGGAACTGACTTTCAGAGCGTGGATGCACAACATTTTCTGAAATTCAGTCTCCTTTAAAGTGCCTTAATTTGGGCACTCAAATAGTGAGGCACTCAAAATGACTAATCACTTTCAAAAATCTTGGCTGCAAAGTTCTACATCTTGTTACCAGTCCCTGGAGCCATCCAGTTAATCAAGCTCTAGTTATGCATTTTTGCTCCCATATTGGCAGAGAAAAATGTTGTATAACTATGGATGAAATATCTGTTTTATGGAAACGTTATGAGTCATACAAAGGAATAATGAGCCAATTTTTTTAAATAGGAAGGATTTAATGCATGAATGACATTATTATTTGTTATTTATTCATTTTTGAATTTAAATGAATAGTTTCCCTTTATAATTTGTGATTTCCTATGTTTTCAGAAAAGCAGCTCACATAGTGCATTAATATCACATTATGAATGTCTGTTTTTCTATGAAAAGAAGAGATAAATCATCTCTGGAACAGAGACAAACAACAAAATGTAGTTCTGCTTATCAGGTAACGTTCTTCTAAAGAAACATACTTACCGGATTGTCCTTTCAGGTAGTTGTACCCAAGCCTTATGCTAGTAGTGGACACCATCCGTAGACAAAAACAACATTGACTTCATGCTGCTTTATAATTTGTCCCCTAAAATGGAGGGTCCTCTGCTTTTCAATCAAGAGATAATAAAAGACAGCTGTATTGAAATCTTGTTGCTGAACCTTCACTGGTTTAATTAATGTATTACAAAATATTATTCTATCTAGGTTCTTTTAATGGTTTCTGTTACTATATTGTTTCAGTTTTCAGGATTGGGCTCCTTGGGCCTGATCCAAAGCCCACTGTAGTCAATGGAAAGACTCCCACTGATTGCCAAGGGCTTTGGATCGGGGCTTCTGTTTATAACATTACATTATTGCATTAAATATGGCAGCTATTGTAAAGGAAATTTTTCCTATCTGAGAAATGGGTTTCTGCAAAGACATCCTCCAATCTTGAACTAATGGATTGTTCCTTCTCCCCTCCTTTCACCCAAGTAAATGGACCAATCCACTTTTTAGGATATTTGCACCCCTAGAAGCAGCGCAAATTAAATGGAGGTTACTTACTTGTACCTGAAGTTCTTAGAGATGACTCTGCATATTCACACTTGTAGGCAAAAGAGGTTTCAGGTACCCTTGTTTAAGGAATCTCTTGCTGCTAGACCTTCTGGTTCTGGGAGATCTTCAGATCCAAAGGCTAAGAGACCCATATCAGCATGGGCTTCATTGTCAAATAAAGCAAAGGTGCCTAAGTTGTCTCTGATATCTGTGTTGTTCGTCAGCTCTGGCTGTGACCCCATAGTCAGGAGCCAGGACACACTAGATCCTTCTATCAGTGCTGCCAAGGTGTTGAAGGCACCAACTGTTCACGCAGCAGCAGAGGACCGTATATGGAGGCCATCAGTTCCAACTGTGTTGATTCTGAAGAAGGTGGTGAGGGAGAAGACAACCACTGTTAGCAGGTCAGATCTCTCAGATCATTCTGATTTGGATCTGTCTTGCATGGTTCTGGTTGCAAAACCTAAATCTGTTCCACATTCCAGGCTCAGGTCCAGGATTATGGATTTTAGGCTTTGTCCGGATTCAACTATATCTAAGCCTACAAGACTGGCACTTCTGCCTTTATCAACTCCAGTATTTATGTCTGATCTGAAGAAAACTATTACAGTGGTAGTTCCCTGTGCTGTATCAGATCATTTTTCAGATCCTACTGAGAGATTGCTTAGGAAAAGGAAGAGAAAGACCAGAGTGATTCCACGGTCTAAATCCTCCACTTCTGGAAGGAATATATATTAAGTTTTTATCCAGAACAATCTCTGCTACCACTTCTTGCTCCTCCTCCTCCGACTCCCATAGGATTGCCAGGGAGATCTTTCTCGCCTTTCATTTCTCTCCATCCTCCAGTGCCTTTGTTATCTCGGGTAATCCAAGGTTGGATCCACAATTAGAAGAGGAGGACAGATTCTGAAGATTTGCCAACTAGGACTGCTTTCCCACAACCTTATGGACAGTTTGTACTGCCTCACCCTATGGGTACATTTCCTGACCCTAACTATTAGAGAGACTGGCTCCATCATCTTTGTGCCTAGAAAATTCTTGTAACATCCACAGCATGGATGACTTAGTGAGCCTCCAGCTGATAAGGATCCAGTTGTAGTGAGCTCTTCGGATGCAACTGTCCAACACATTGTCCAGAGAAGAAGAGGAGCCGGTCCCTTTCATGGAACAATAGCAGGTGAATAGAGAATTGGGTAGGCAATAGTCTCCTGATGAAAATGTGGGCATTGCTTCTGCATTGTCTCCTTCAGAGGATACACTATTTTAATGAGTTGATGTGTCATAATGGGGTCTACTTTAAACGTACCCTTCTTTGCTATAGAATAGACATCATATCCAGTTTTTGACATTTTAGGAGCTCCTTCAAGAAATAAGATGTCTACCTGTTTTGGATGGACTTTTGCAAAGTGCTAAAGCCGTTTGGGATGCTCCTGCTTCCTGCCAATCTATCTCTAAGAAGGCAGACAAACTGTATAAGTTCCCACATTAAGATTTTTCATATTTTCATACTCATCTTGCCCCAAATTTTTTGGTTATTGCAGCAAAGTACTAGATTTAGGAGTGGTCAATCCCATTCTAAACCTGCTGACAGAGAAGGTGTTGGATCATACTAAAGAAGTTCTGTATTAAAATCACAAATGAGTTTGATTCCCCATAGTTTAAATTCCAGGGTATTACTAATTAAGAGATCTCTTGGTTTTTGGTACTGTTTCTCTCCCTCTGTGTGTGAAACTTGCAAGCTGCTAATTGTGTTAGTACATTCTAAGGCAGAGTCTGTTTTCAAAGCAATTCTTTGTAACAACAACTACTCACACAGAGAGAGACTCAAAGCAATACTCTGTAACAACAGAAACAGTACCCAGAGACTCCCCGCCCTTTTGTTGTATTCATCTCACTTTGTTAACAATTGTGATTAAAATAAAGATAGAGGATGTATGTGGATGGATGCTTGGTGTGGATAATAACTGAATGATCAGGGAGGTGCCAGCCTAAGGATCCAGTGTCCATCGGCTGAAGAAGGTGTCAAGTGGAAATAACAAGAGGATCCCCGGAGGGCAGACTGGAATCCACCCAACAGCCTCAAGAATGGGAGAACCAAAGAACAAGATAACATCTGGCAGCATGGAGCTGTCAGGAATGTGCCATCTGCTGATTGATTCAGCAACAGCATGATGAAGCAATTCCCATAGACTGGCATAGGAAGAAATTCCTATAAAAATGGACTCTAGAAAGTGAGAACTTTGGGGTCTGATTCTGCAAACCAACTTCCAGGAGCATCAGATGAGCATCTGACAAGGCTCTGCTCCCTCCTCGTGTCCAGGCCACCTGGCCAGTGGCTTGGCATGAGCAACTCTAAGGCTGGTAACTATGATAACAACCTTGCAGAACCTGTCTGTGTGTGTGTGTGTGTGTGTGTGTGTGTGTATGAATGGTGTGAATAAATATGAGATTGAATGGAATGTTATAGCTATAACTAACTGCTTACCATGATTCTTTCTGTATTCACAATAAATGTGGTATTTTGCCTTTTCCCTTTTAATAAGATCCTGCTGGTTTTTATTTTATTGGTATAACAAAGAGAAGAAACTGTTCCTTTTGGAAAAAAGTTTTCTCCTTTTTGTCACTATTAGAGTAGCGAATTACTAGGCAGTAATTAGAGTAGTGAATTACCAGGTGGTAAATGTCCCAATACCAGTTTCATCAGAGGGGAGAAAAAATGGCTATGTTTGTTCAGACTTATGGGACAATCAGAGAAAATTCCCCAGTGCTTTTCTTACAGAGGGTCAGAATGTGGCAAAACAAGTTCCTTTGAAATTTCTGACTCTGTGGCTAGGGCATTAGCATCTGCTGTTATTTTAAGAAGACATACATGGTTGAGATTTTCTTTCTTGCCTATGGACACCAGGTTTAAAGTTGAGGACCTCCCTTTTGCGGGTGATGGTCTTTTTAGTACCAAAAATGGACAAATTCCTAAAAAGTTAAAAGAGGCCATGTTGACTGCTCAGTCACTTGGCTTGTATTATACTGCTAAAAGGACACCACCTATATTTTCATTACCAGAGGCAATTTTATCCGCAGTCCTCTTCAGATATTTCAACTCAAAGGCAGCAATACCACCACCAGCATCCAACTGCTTTGAAGAAGAATCAGAAATTGCTTTACTAACTAGCTGAAAAACAACTAACTTTAATTTTGCATGTATAAAAGTTCAAGACTATCAGTCCCCATAACTACCAGGTAGCCATTCCAGACAGGGTGGAACTCTGCAGGAATCCGATTTTCAGCTAGGAAAATGAAATTGCTTTTTCCACTCAAGCTCCCTCAGTATGGAATTGAAAGGCTTAGCAGTAACAAAACACCATTAAGCCTTGTCTGCACTTAGCTGCTTTTTAAAATTTTCTACAGCTATAGTACCTCTAGTTGCTGCAATGGTGGGAGCAGTAACATACAGAAAAAGCATAAGTATTTTTTCAATTGTATTTGGCCTTCCTCAAAGACCTTATAGTCTAATACAATATCCTGCTTCAGATCGTAGTCAGTACCAAGTGAACTTCATGGTTATCCTACAGGAACAGGACACACTATCTGTAATTAATTAAAAAAACAACAACAAATTTCTGTGGTGATAAATGTTTTGCTACAGGAAATGCTTAAAATTAATTTTAAAAGAAAACCAATAGCCAGCATCAGAGAGGTATTTCTTGCATGCATATATGTATTGGGAAGGAGATTTCAAATGAAACCAAAAGTCAAAAGGCATCAGGATATGCTGTTGGAAGAGGGAAAAGGGGTAGGTGCAAAGGAAAGTGAAACCCGATGGGGAGGAAAAGATCTACAAGCTTTTGATGTATTCAGCATTAAAGCCTCAAGAATGTTTTTAATTGTCACTGAGAATAGTGGGGGAAAAAGATGCTGATTTTGTTTTTGTTTTGTTTTTTGTTTACTTTTCTTTCAACCATTCTTTTTTTTTAACTATACAGACAGCAAGGGACACAAGACAGGACTCTATGTCCATTTCTGCTACTGATTTTCTTGGTGGCTTCAGTTGTCTTTTCCAGAAATTGCTGGGTATCCACAACTTTAGCTGGTCAATGAGATCAATGAGTGCTCAGCACCTTTCAAAAGCAGGCCCTAGGAGGCTTAGTTTGCTGTCCTCAGTTAGATAAAATTCCCATTGAAGTCAATGGAGATTTTGCATGAATGTAGACTAGGGGATTAGCTATATAAAACGCAATGCATTGTTTTATTTTAATATAATTAAAATGATCCAGTGATGAACCTATTGATGCCATACCCAAGTTTCACATGAGATGTAAACATAGGTAGAAGTTAACCAAAACAACTCAGTCAGAACATGTAATAATCTGGAAACCATATAAGAAAATAACTTTCAGCCAAAGCACATTAAAAAAACTTCTAGGATGAATATTTGTTGCAACGAACTACTGAAGGGACATATCAATAAGGACAGATCATATTGTATTGCTGCATGCCGAGCCTATCTGGTTTGAATCTTACAAATGTCTAGCTGCAGTCATGGGGAGCATGAACATAGTATCTGCCAGTCAAGCGTGCAGTCTGATAGCCATGAAGAGGCCTCATCTTTGACAGGAATAAAAAACAATTAAGATGAAGGCTGCTGATTTGAGTACTGCCTTTTATCAGTAAACAAACTAGTCTGACCTGTGACTGATGTAGAAACACAGGATAGCAGATTCGATCTGTATCTGGAGGAGTCAGATTTGATTTGCCAATGTTCTCCAGGCTATAACAGCATTTGTATGTGAACAGTTACACTGACAGTGGTTTTCGTGTGTGAGAAAATTCTTCCTGAACATTCAAAAGTTTCCTTCAACTTTGATTCCACAAATCCTTACATACTCCTTTGTACTTTTCCACAGTTGTCTGTAATCACAGTACTAATAAAAGCAGGTGCTGGTGACATAATCTGAAAGTGAACTAACAAGGCTTTTTACTCAGCATAATGCCAGTGGAGGGCTTTGTGGTTCTCTTGACTAGATGATGCCATCACTAATACTTAACAGTGCAAGGAACTATATTTTTTGCACTGCTTTAGGTGTTTGCAAGAACATCAGTAGTAGTATGGAAGCTTAGCAGCACCTACAACTCAGGTCTTGCCAAACTAGGAAAGGAAGGAACGATTTTCCACTCAGCAGAAACCCAGAGAGAGGGCAATGGTGCCAGCATCTGGCTTCTCTCAAACTGAATTGCTCTTCGCCACTCCCTCACTTTGAAAGAGTTAATTCCTATATTTCAGACAACTGTATATTTTTGCCACCACTGAAGTGTGTCCCTTTTAGCATACTCTGCTCTAAGTACTCTTTTGTTATGTAATAAATTATTAATACTCTGTTTTCTCTTCCACTAAACAATGAAAAATGTTTTCATTAAAACAGGGACTATAAACAAACTGATTTCCTGTTGTTGTGTTTCCATCAGGAAAATATGCATTTTAACTGAACTGATTTTTTAAATTATTTTGCAAAGCAGGTTTGCATTGTTTATTATTATTTCGTATTAAATGTCTAAATTAATCATAAAACTACTCAAACTTTAGCAAGGGCCAGTTTACGAATGTTATTCTGGATTGTCATATCACTTTCCCCTACAAATTAAAATTAAAATTACTTGAGGATCAATGCTTTAATATCTCTGAGATATGTAAGAGCATTCTCTATATGGACCATCTCTGGGGGAAAGAAGGGTAGCTTTAGAAAACTATGCAGAATCCAGATTTATGGCTCTAAAATGTTTAATATTTGTGACAGTCAGATGTATCTGAGTGTATGAGTTACAATTTTTATTAGACTTATGAGGCCAAATTTTGCCTGACATAAACCCCATACAACCACATTAAATCCAATGGATTGCATTTATCCTTGGTGTAGTTCTGAGTTTAGGAGCAATTTACTCAATGGGAATTCATATTTTTCATTACATCATCTCCTAGTCCAAGTCCTTGATCTTACAATGAGCTCAACATAGCTCTGAGGTGAATTCGTGGCCCCACTGTAGTCAACGCAAAACTTCTATTGAATCCAGCTGTGCCAAGATTTCAGCCTGGGACTTTATGCAGGTTCTGGGGTCTGCTCATGTAGAGCTCCTTGCAGGATTGCGACCCAAGATGGTGT
Organism: Chelonia mydas; assembly: GCF_015237465.2. NCBI lineage: Eukaryota > Metazoa > Chordata > Testudines > Cheloniidae > Chelonia > Chelonia mydas. The sequence goes on from NC_057851.1 coordinate 159,853,316, forward strand.
TTCATTTGTGGGAAGTCTGTTCACTAATAAGTAAAACACATTGCCTTTCCGATACCAGCTTCAGCTCACTCTAATTTCTTTGTAATACAAACATGCATGAATATTATGTTATATTAACCCTCTCCCTCACACTAATGACCATCATCTGCCCTTAACAATTCCAGTAAACATGTTGAAGATAACTCCACAGCTCTGCTCAGGTATATACTACAATAATAAAAATTATAACTTTATTATACCTTAGGTTTGAAGTCAATGAGGTTGCTTAGAGTATTACTCATGATAAAATTTGGTCCATGATTTTAAAATGTCTTTGATGTACTTATAATGCAGAGGAGTGAGTAGACTATTCTCTTTGGTCTCCCCTATGACCCAGAGTCAGGCCCTATCAGACACAGTCCTTCATAAATAGAGATTTAGTCCACAGAAGAGCACCAAAGCAGGGATGGTTGTCTCTAAAGTTAAAAAACTCAGAAATCTTTCCTGATACAAAGAGAAACAAATGTGGAAGCACATTAAGCTCTCCAATGAAGATGTTATTTGTAATGAATTTCACAGAACACATTAAAGAGGTCTCTCAGATTTCCCATCCTCCTCAGAGTCTTCCCCTAGCAGTCCACACAGGAAGAAATTATCCAATTAGAGAGACAAAAATACAAAATTAGACATGACAACTTATCATCCAGTTTCTAATCCCCCCAGTGAAGAGGAACTATTGGTTTCCCATCCTGAAGCACCTCAAAGAGACACAAGAAAGATGGTTTCTACCCGAGTTTTCTTTTTAAAGGGTGATAAACACTCTGAATATTCATCCCCAACAGAGTGAGAAGTAGCTAAAGTCCCCGTGTGCAGATATTTCCTACTGACTCCAAGAAAGAACTCTGCTTTCCACTCCAGTGAGCTCAACAGAGGAGGGAACACCCAACGTGATATGCACAGAGTGTTAAAAATTCTCTTCAGGCTAAAGGATTAAATCAAGTACAGCATGCTGCTTGAAGAATCCTGATGCAGCAGTGGCCTCCCAGTCAGTGATCTTGTTATTTCTTCAGAGGTTATTTCTTCTGCAGGAACTGACAGATAAGAAATCTGAATCCTCACTCCACAGAAACTATGGAACATCAGCAGATACTCACAAGATATCAGTAGCTTCCACTTGTTTTTCCATCTATTTTTGCCATTCGGAATCCATTCGCCAGAAGATGTCTCTTACTTCAGTATTAGTCTCCAGCTCTGCCAGTCTGCCTCCCCTTCACGAGTCTCTAATGCTGTTCCAAGGCAACAGGTGTGGCTGTGGCTGAAGACTTGGAAGGCCAGGTCCTTCCTGTTAACCGGGTCCAAGCTTTCCACATAACAGATGTCAGCGTGGGTTTTGACTGCATTAGGACTCCAGGATTAGGTCCTTTTTCTGTGACACGTGGGTGGAACAGTGAGTGGGACAGAGTGTTACCTGGAAAGAGAAAAAATGATGTAGCGGTAAGGAATATATATATTAAAACCTGCCTTAGAGACCACCTCTGAAGAGAGAGCACCTGTCATGAGTGACTAGTTGCAGAGGCCATGGAAAAGGTGTGCAAACCTTTGAAGAAAGACCACCTCTTACAAGAGACCACTTTTGCTAACTCCCATGAGTGGTTGCTCTTGGCAGGTGTTACTGTATTGGATTTAGTAAGAGAGGAGCCCAGCCAGAAATCTAACCAAAATGTGGGATGTCTCACTGCAAGTGGAACTTTTGAGAGGCATGTTGAAAAATATCCTGGCACATCAGCTACTAAACTTGTAGTACATGCATCTTTGCAATGGGTGATTTTCAGAGTAATTCCAAGATGAAAGGCAGGATAGAGCCCTTACATAATCACTATACATTCAGACACCTGTCATGTAAAAAAGATATTCTCTGCAGAAACATACAATATCTTCTCATTTTTATAGAAAGAAAAATGGCTTAAAATAAGGTTACATTGATTTTTCTGCCTAGTATTAGGTACAAAAGCATTTATTCTGGTCTCTTGACACTCATTTAACTCCCATTGAATATAATGGGTGTTACAAACCATCTTAAGGGAGAATAAACTTGGCTGTGTGTAACTTTTGCTTGTGACAAGGTCTGTTCTGTTCCATTGTACAGATTGTAATTTCACAGACAGCAGTTCATTCTATGCAGAAGGTGTTATTCTTGTGAAGGATTTCTTTTATTAAGCCTCAGTTATAGTAGAACATTCCCATTTTCCTGTATTTTCACAGCTAAACCACAACAAAATGTATTGTTAATCAAAAGTTAAGGTTAATAGCATACAAATAAACAAAAGCCAAGTCATTCTCAGTCAAGGTGCTCACCTCAGCCTTAACTCTACCTACCTCTCTGAGTCCTCACCCATATTTAACATACAGTTTGTTACCCTAACTATATTAATTATCTACATACAGGACGAAGACAAATTTATTCCCCTTCCCAACAAATAGGAACAAACAGAGACACGATGATGATGATGATGATGATTTATTATTTGTAATGCCATAGTGCCTAAGATCCCTAGTCATGGCACAGGACCACACTGTGCTGGGCACTGTACAAACACAGAACTAAAAGATGGTCCTTGCCCCAATCTAAGTATAACACAAGAGAGAACAGATGAACAGACAGACAGCTAGATGGGGAAATACAAAGCAACCGTGAGACATTATTGGTCAGCAAGACAGGCAGCGGTCTCTGCATACCAACAGCCTAACTGTTGTCAAGTTTTTTGTAGGCACCCTAGCAAACGAGAGTTTGGAGGAGAATAATGAGGTAGCTTTGCATATGTTTACAGGGAAAGCATCCCTAGTGTATGCAGCAGCGTGAGAGAAAGCATGAAGGTGCTTGTTTGAAAAGGCAGTAAGTGGGAGATGGAGGCTGGCATCATGGGCTCGATAGCAAATAACAGTTGATAGGGTGGGCATTGACTGTGGAGGGCCTTGAAAGTGCATATAGGCAGCTTATAGTTCATGTGATAGAAAAGGCGGAGCCAGTGGAGGGATTCAAAGAGAAGGGTGGCATGGTCAAAGCCATAGGCAAGGAAAATTAACTTGCATTTGTCAAGGCCAGAGAGGATGTTGCAGTAGTCAAGATGAGAGCTGGGAGAAGAGTTTAGCTGTGTGGATAGACAAGGTCTTATCTTTAAAATGTTATGCAGAAAGAATTGGAAAGATTTAGATATAGTCTGGATGTAAGGACCTAGAAAGTGGTCCAAGCTGAAGATAATGCCCACATTACAGGCCTGAGTTACAGGTAGACTAATGGTGCTGTCCACTGTGATCGAGAACGGAAGTAGTGTAGAGGCCTTGTGGGAGGGTGATAATTAGGAGCTCTGTTTTAGCCATATTTAGCTTGAGCTAATAGCTAAGAGGAGATGTGAGAGAGAGAGAGGCTGAGATTTTAATTTGGGCAGAAGGAGCCAGGCTTGAAGTAGAGAGAGAGAAACTTATGAGCTGTCAGCACAGAGTAGTTGAATTTGTATTTGCAGATCAGATTACCCAGAGGCAGAGGGAGAAGAGAAGTGGATCAACGATAGAACCCTGTGGAACCCCCACAGAAAGTTGGAGGGCAGATGAAGAGGACCCTTGACAGGACATACTGAGTGACTGATTAGAGAGGCAGGAGGAGGACCAGTAGAGGTTAGCAAGTCATGGAAGCCAAGATAGGACAAGATTTCAAGAACAGCATAATTGACTGTGTTGAAAGTAGCTGATAGGTCAAGGAGGATAAGGATGGAGTACTGGTGCTAAGCTTTAGTTAGGAAGAGGTCACAAGATGCTTTGGCAAGAGCAGTTTCAATGGAGTGCAAAGGGCAGAAGATGGATTGGAGAGGATCTATGATGGGATTGGAGGAGAGGAACTCTGGACAGTGATTGTAGATGGTGCATTCAAAGAGTTTAGAGATGAAAGAGAGGCGGGTGGTAGTTGAAGGGGCAAGTGGAGACAAGAGTGAGGGTTTTGTTAAGATAGGAGAGACTACAGCATGCTTGAAATTAGTGGGGAAAAGAGCCAGAGGAAAGCAAGATGCTAAGGAGAAAAGTAAGGGAAGCGATGAGAGTGGGCACAAGGGAAATCAGGAGATAGGATGGGGTCACTGAGGCAAGCAGAGACATTAGAGGAGAACAGATAAGACTCTTCTTTGTCTGTGACGGGAGAAGGAGGCAAAACATGTAGGAGGGGAAAGGGGAAGGTTACATTGTATTTTGTCAATTTTCTCTTGGAAGAAATGCTTCCGGTGCTTCCACTTGTCCAATACACTCACGTTTGAAAGCTGTGTCAGAACTGAATTATTATTTTTTAACTCAGAGAGGTCTGCACAATACCATGCAGTGGAACAAGTTGCTGACTAAATGTCCTTTTACATATTATTCTCATTACCAATCAGAAACCATGTCTAGAGAAGCAATCAATATAAAAGTAGATATACAATACTGCAGTTAGGAAGTTTTTTTCTCAAACAACCTCTGAAAATCATTATCAACAATATGCGCTGATGCAGAAATGTTAATAGGGAAGATTACAGGGTTAAATTCCCAATGGACAGGCACTTAAGGCTATATTTTAAAAGCACTTAGGAGCCTAAAGATGTAGATAGGTGCTTAGTGGGATTTTTCAGAAACACCTACCTGCCTAACTCCTATTGAAATCAATGGAAGTGAGGCACTTAGATGCTTTTGAAAATTCCACTATGTGCCTAACTGTGTCTTCAGGCACCTAAATCTGACCCTTGCAGCTCAGGTGTGCCATCAGATTACAGAACTGAGCAAGGAGCAGTCTGGAGCTGTACTAACCCAGTGTGACAGGGTCGGGCCAGATGGCTACAGGAGAGTGATAGAAGGCAGATATATTAGCCCCAGGTTAAGTAGGTCCCTTTTCCCTGGGTAAGGTAACAGGGAAGGTTCCAGAACAATCAGGAACTTTCTGGAAACAAATAAGGTAGACAGGCTGATTAGAACACCTGCAGCCAATCAAGAAGCTGCCAGAATCAATTAAGACAGGTAGGCTAATCAGGGCACCTGGGTTTAAAAAGAAGCTCACTTCAGTTTGTGGTGTGCATGCGAGGAGCTGGGAGCAAGAGGTGCAAGAAGTTGAGAGTGAGGCGGTGTACTATTGGAAGACTGAGAAGTACAAGCATTATCAGACATCAGGAGGAAGGTCCTGTGGTTAGAATAAAGAAGGTGTTGGGAGGAGGCCATGGGGAAGTAGCCCAGGGAGTTGTAGCTGTCACGCAGCTGTTACAGGAGCCACTGTAGACAGCTGCAATCCACAGGGCCCTGGGCAGGAACCTGGAGTAGAGGGCGGGCCCGGGTTCTCCCCAGCCCTCCATCCCCCAGAACACCCTACTTGATACCGGAGGAGTTGACCTGGACTGTGGATTCCACCAGAGGGGAAGGTCTCTGGCCTGTTCCCCGATTCACTACGTGGATCAGCAGAGACTGCGGGGATTGTTCTTCCTTTTCCCCATGCTGGCCAGTGATGAGGCTAACTGAGTGAACGGCAGATTTGAGCCATGAAAGTGGCCAAACTGAGGTCTGCCGTGAACCTCTGAGGTGAGAAAATCCACCAATAAGCGCAGGACCCACCAAGGCAGAGGAGGAATTTTGTCACACCAGGGAAAACTCCAGGAGGCACAAGAGCTACCATAGTTGCTTGGCATGTCATGGGAGTTTGCATGTTGCATCATCCCACATGTAATGTGCTTCTTTCTCCATGGCTGGCCATGGCCAGTTCTGCTGGCTGGTGCAGAACGATGGGAGCTGTGGGCACCTCTGGGGTTGGCTAAGAGATGAGTGCAAGAGGAAAAAGGCTCCTTGTGCCCTTCATCCTATGCCTCTATGCAAGAGCAAGTCAAAATCTGACTCTTAGCATGAACATATAAAATTGGTTTTTAGCAATAATAAAAATGAATGTTTTTTTCATGTGTTCCTGTTGTTCCAATGCTGGTCACTTTTCCAAAACTCTTTTGATAACATTATTCTCTCTGGAGGAGCTGCTTCATGGGCATTGACATTGCAGAGAGAGTTGAGATCACAGCCCTCAGAGATAGTGAACACTTTTGTCAGGTTTCATAACCCTCATCTCTTGCATTTCATCATTGCCTCAAGGCAACAGGTGGGCCTCCTATCACTTGTACAAGATCTGTAGTTGTGATGGGAGACTGGCAAAATGCAGGAAAGAATACAATCCGGAATTTAAAGATACACATGCTGGTGGTATAGAAAAGCTAGGCTTGTAGCTATTGGAAGGAAGAATTCCTTCAACTATTAGAACAGGTCATCTTTTCAAATGCTCTTTGTAAGAACAATGGCCAAAATGTTTGATCCTGGAGCACCTTTATATTATATATTATGATTTATGATTTGTATTACCATAGCACCTAAGAGCCAGGTCCCCACTGTGCTAGGCACTGTACAAACACAGAACAAAAAGGTGGTCCCTGCTTCAAGAAACTTACAATCTAAGTATAAGACAAGAGGCAACTGAGGTATACAGACAGATGGATGAATACAAGGAAACAATGAGACAATATGTGTCAGCATGGTAGGCCGGGGTCTCTGCACATCAGTGGCCTGTTATCAAGTATTTTGCAGGCATCTGGCAAGAAGAGTTTCAAGGAGGGATTTGAAGGAGGACCTGTTTGTAAGGTTAATGGAAGTTTCAAGAGCTTCATGCCTCAGAGAAAAACCAGGCCCCTTATGCATGTGCCTAAGTATATTGCCTTTTGTTCACTCTTGTAACAAGAATTGCTACTATTAAAAACAATTTCTGTGTCTCAATGCAGCTACAGCAGTTCCTTGCACACTTTGAGTGGCTTAACCTAAATCTGTTTTCAGAACCTATTATAAATGCATAATGCTGATATTCTGCCTAGTTGCATGACAATAAATTAGCATGGTTAACAGAGCCGGGAAAATAGTTCTTCTGGCACACTGTATAAACACGTTGGCCAACCCCCGGTAAAGCTGAACTTTGAAATGAAAAACCTGCTCCATTCTTGAAGGAGTATTTGTTTTGCAATGAGAATTGTTTATCGTTTCTGAAAACTGCAGATATGTAAATATTGGTTCAGATCCTCAGATTGCATAAATTGCTTTAAATCTAGTCTTTGTTTTTCCAAGCTCTGATCGTCACCCTTGTTGGGTTCCTTCCCTGTTCCCATAACAATTATCTGTAACAATTCACTGTATCATCATTCCCTCTGTGTAACTGACAGAAGAATGATGATTTCCTTAAGAAGCACACATTTGAATGAAGTTTCTACTTCTCTTTTTGGAAGAAGTATTAGAAATTTTTTTTGGAAAGTTTTGAAATATATAACAAATGCCATGGGGGCACATGACCAGTGTCCTGAAAAGGTTAGACGTGCTAATAAAACTGATGCACATCTAGGGTTAAATTCTGGCTTCTGGTGCCTATTAAGTGGGGGTGGGTGGATAGGTACATGCAGAGCTATCGTTCTGAAGCCATGGTGCTCTGAGGTTTTCTCCCTCTGCAGGCTAGACATAGGTAAAAAGACTGATGTATTTGTGCAGAGCAACGCCCTAGGCCTTACTGCAGAATATTGGTGGGTACATTAACTCTGACTGTGCCTGCTTCCCAGCACCAGCAGGAGAGCAGGACTGGGCTCCAGTGGTGTCCCCAGTCTGATAGGTGTCACTTTGGAGGCATACAGCAGCTTTGAACACACCAGCCAGATCTTTTGTCTCAAGGAGAGTAGTTGCAGTGTTCTGCTCATGTTCTGTGTGGGTGCAGTGAGGGAGGTTCAAAGGGTAGGGAAGAAGTTTTCTCTTTCCCCTCCCCAGTGTGCCTGTACAGGCAACACAGAATATGATGCCTATTTAAACTGTGCTGAAAACATGCTCCCATGAATCTCATCAAATCAGACACCCTCTTTCAAAGCTTCTATCTCTTTGTTCATCTGAAGATTTTCAAGATTATTTATTAACATTTTCTTTCACTAGTATCTGATACCTTGTCTGTCTATTTTGGAGACACGCTGTTTTTGAACCATCATACAAGTCACCCATCGCAATGTAATTTACTCTGTTTCTTATAGCACCTAATTATGGACGTCCACCACCATGCAAACCCGTTTCTAACCAAGTTCTAAACTAGGATTTCTCAGGACCAGATTAGCTAATCCAGCCATAGGCAAAACATAAGCATCAGTGCCATGCATTCCAGTATAAGACCTACTGTTTTCGTGTGTAAAATCGAAAAGATGTTGTTGTAACCCAGACTGGGAAAGAAGAGATGATCGAGTTTTTGAACTGCCGGAACAATGCTAGCCTAGAAGTAGAACAACGTTGTGCTATGACAGTGACTGGAGCTTCTTCTGTATCTTAAAGCAAGGTACCATGTGGCATGGGGCTTGCTGATATGGATACTTAGTGTGTGGCAAGCCAGGGTGGGAATGTACAGTGCACTAGTTGTGATGCACACTAAGTTGCCATGTGGACCCTGCTCCCGTGTACTAGACATTCCGTACAACAGTATGTCAAAGCGGGCTACAGAACTTCTAGTGCATGGGAGCAGGGTCCACGCAGCGACTTATTGTGTGGCAACCTATTATGCTGTAGATTTACACCCCAGCTTGCCGTGCACTATCTGACCTTATAGACAAGCCCATAGAAAGTAGTTTACAAAGTGTTCATGCACCAGTGCTTAAATATAATAAAGTGGACGCTCACTTTTAAAAGCATTATTTGAAGCTCACCCAGTTGTTAGATCAGTTTAAGCAATCATTTCCCCTCTCTACTACTAAGCACCTCAAAGAAGAGATAGGCTAAATTGATGAAATACAAGTATCACGTAACTGCAAATGAAAGGATATGTCAGCTTCTTACCTACTTGACTTACCTCTGAAATTGTGGACATCGCCATCTTCAAAACTGTTAATCTTGAATATACGACCACTGAAAGCATTTTTTCCTAGAGAACATCACAATTTCAGACTCCTCTGCTTGCACAACATTAATTTCTTTCTTCAAAGTACTGCCTTCCAAACGTAGTGATTCTTGAAATGTTTTGCAAATGTGGCAGGCTCCAACAAGCTCAGCATTCCCACTAGAAAGGAGGAGATTTGCGGTATGTCCATAAATTAACAACTTGGGTGTATTAGCTAGAGCTGTGTGGAGGATGGAAGTTCTGTTTCGTGAAGGATTTCGAGATTCAAAATATGGCTTTGTTCCAAATCAGAGCGACCCCCCAAATTGTGAAATTCTTCATGGAGGAAAATTCAGAATAAAATTTGTTTGGGGTTATTTGAAACATTTTGTTTTGACAAAAATCATTTCATTTTGACTTAGACTTTTTGTTTAAAAAATGGTATCATATTGTACAATTTCCAATACAAGCGTTCCGTATCTTACTAAGGTGTTTCAGTTTGTGCCAGCTCACTCCACTGAAGTGCGCTCAGGATGACCCTTTCCTTGGAAAGTTTTATTTTTGTGGTGGCATCCAAAGCATCTAGGCATGGAAACCTCTTACCCCAATGTTTGTGGAAATGGGAGATTGCTTGTGAACCTGTTCAAAGTAATCGTCCTTTCCCAGACTACAACTTCATTTGTGATGGCACTCATTCTGCAGTGTGAAAGCCAGAAACTTGTCCCATTCATTGGCTCCTACCGGTGGACACAAGAGCAATCCAGTCTCAACTATACACCATATTCAAACCTATGAAAGAGATTTGTGTTAGAGGTGAAATAAACTATGAAAGGTAATAATCGTTCAGTGTTCTGTATGACATATACAGTTGCATAGTATAGAGGAATATCTGTGCTCGGAAATTATATCTTAAAAGTACTGTATTGTTTGCTTCCAGAAACTAGACTATACCTAAGAATGCAAATTTTACAGTTCAGACCCAGCAGTTTTAAACTTCTCTGTTAGTATGGATTGCAAAAACCAAACCACCCACAATTTCAGGTTCACCCTTTGTTTCTTATGTTTGGTTTTAAAACTCTACAGGTAAAAAAAAATCTACAGTTTTCAACCCAGGTTCTCTGTATTTAGGTCAGGTGATTTCCACCCTGAATCTACAGAGACAAGAACAAGAGCTGTCAATAAGGAACCACAGAAAGCTGTGTGATAATACAATACATATATGAATTACCTTCTGAATAGATATGGTGTCACTTGGTGAACATGTATCTATGCTAGAGGGCATTCAAGTAATGAAAGCAAGTTAATGAAACTGTTAAAATGTATCCCGTTACAAAATCCAGCAGGTGTGCAGATAGGGAAGGACCATTCATAGAAAATACTATCATATTCTCCTCCGGGGCAATTTTAGGGCCAGTAAATATTTTTCTCTGCTTTCAAGAGCTGGAGGGATGTGTCATTTTCCTCCTGGTGCTCTCTGAACTACACCCCAAAGCAGGGGAGAGGATGCCCGCAAGCTTTTCCTCCCGCTCAATCTGGAATGTTAAAAAATAATTTGATTTCAAAATGTTTGTATGATTTGATACTTACCCTCATGTTTCACCACTTTAACTAATCCACTGTTCTGCTCCTTCAAGGACTGTGTCTTCTCTCCCTCTCACCTACTCTGCTACTGCTGACCTTTTGTGAAAACCAGAGGCAGGAGCAAGGGCACCATTTCAGATTTTTTTTGGGGGGTGGTAGGGGGGGGAGAAGGGAAAACTTTAACCATGGTTTTAAGAGCTACTTAGCCACCTGAAAACTCTATTTTTTTGCAGGTAATAATTTAGATACAGTGTTCCTGCCAGGTAATTTCTAATTCCTATATAAAGAAAGAAAATTAAATAAATATTAGACCCACTCAGCTCTAATACATGTTCTGACATCTTCTGTCAAGTCACTTAAGGGACACTGGTTAGGTTTAAAATTTTAATATATATTTTTACTTTGTTACTAACTCTTGAATACAACAATTGAAACAATTGTAGAAAAATCTAGATGAATTTCTATCACTTTTTCATCAAGCTCAGAATAGATAATTTAACTTTTGGAAACATCCTACTAGGGCAAAGCCCCATGAGTTTATACTGCACCTGACTGGAGCTCAAGAGGTGTTACCCCACTACAAATAATAGACTAGAAACTGACTTGAAACAGGAGTGAAACTGACACTTTCAAGTCACTTTTGCAATATTGCCAACCCCAAATGCTCAAAAATCATTAATCAGGCTCACCAAAAATCATGAAATTGACTTTAAAATCATGAGATTATATAAAAATAATAGATTTGGTGTTCTTTTTATTTGCCTTTTGCTTTTTGAGACTTTAGGGTGGACTGGGGGGTCACATTTTGAAGCTTTCTCCACTACCACGAGGGCTAGAAACTTCATTTTTCTTTAAGAATGAAGGCTGAAATCATCACATATCCACTTGAATCCAGGAGCTGGGACTTTAAGGAAAACAATGATTATCATGAGACTCATGACAAAATCATGAGAGTTGGTAACACTGCTTTCTCTTATGTTTAAAGGCTAGTTACTTTCCAGAAGGCTCTTAAACACAACACTACAGTGATTGAATTGCAGTTCTCACAGAAGAATATTTAAAACCAAAACACCAAGAAAATTCCACATTTTAAAGTTGAGAAAAAAATTGAAACTTACGCGGTATATCCAGGCCACTGCAGGCAGAAAAGGATAATAAACAGGTACAGGAGCTCTGGGCAGCTTTTCCTCTTGAAAGAATGTTGGAGGGTCAAATCTTCTAGTCCTTAATCAATTAAAACGTCTATTGCCATCAGCACCTCCACTCATAGATATTAACATGTGCTCAATAACTATACACTTCATACTTAAATATCAGAGCCATCTTATCCAGGGTTACACATCTTATATGCATTGGATGAGGGACTACATTTTCTGGCATATTCTGAACAGCACTGAACATACAGATTGTACTCTGTGAATAATATAAATCATGACAATAATCGTCGATTTTATGTACTGTGGATGAAATTTCTGTTATATCTTCTGGAATTGACCTGGATACAGCTGAAACTCTAAGAATTTGAGGCATAAACACATCTGATACTCATGTGATACTTTTTCATTCCTTCCTTTTCTCAAACTCGGAACAAAAAATGACAAAACAAAATGGTTTTCAGTTAAAATGTAAAATTGCACAGGAGCCATTGCTTGGGGCAGAATCTGACACCCCTTGGGGGGTTAAGTGATCTCCTCTCATCTGACTCTCATTCTCTCTCTTTCTTCATCCTTCCTCACCTCTGTGCTGATTTTCATGCTGTCAACCATGATGTCCTTCCCAATCGCCTGGGACCGTTTGCTGGAGTCTCAGAGAACTGGCCTTCCTGGTTTTGCTCCCATCTGTCAGAGTCCTCTTTTTTTTGCAGCATGTAGCAGAGAGATAGGGTGGTCCAGTGGATAGAGAGTTAGCCCTGAGAGACCTGGGTTCTACTTCCCCCATGGACTTCCCAAATGACCTCAAGCCAGTGCCTTAGGGACAGAGCTTCAGAGATTTGTAGGCACCCAAAGATGCAGCTAGACATCTAGTGAAGTTTACAAAGCACCTAACCGTCTAGGTTCATTGATTTCAGTGAAGTTACTCTGGATCTATATTGATGTAGCTGACATCAGAATCTGGACCACAGCATGGACACACACTTTGGGGGTGCACAGTCATTAGAACTGGTCTAAATTTTTCATTCAATACCTTTTTCCATGAAAAATTGCTTCTTTTGGGGGGGGGGGGCAAAATGGAAATTCAGTGGGCAATGCATGTTTTTACTAAATGTGGGGGGTTCATTAAAAACCCCAAAACCCAAGTACTCTTTTCTGCAACCCAAAAAAATTCAGCCAAAAACCTGATTTGTGTGTTTTTTGTTAACTGAAAACTGAAAAATTTCAATCAAAAACTGATCTGATTTGGTTTTTTTTTTAATTTTTGATTTTCCGATGAAAACCTGAAACTTCTGAAGAAAAACTGCCAAAAATAAAGACTTCTTTAGCTCAAGTGTTGCTTGAACACAAAGCGTTTCCCGACCAGATTATATGTGGGACAAGTGACAGGGAGGATGACCATAATTTTACCTGCTATCTCCAGCAGAATAGTGCTAAGACTGTGCTGTAGAGGTAGTTCAGTACTGATACAGGATGGAGGTGTGCACCTGCTGAATTAACAAGACCACTTCCTGTAGCACTCTTGTGTTCCTTGCAGGTCTTTCATTTAAGTACTGACCAGGCTGGATCCTACTTAGCTTACAAAATCTGACAAGATCACAATCTAGGTTGCTGCTCCTTCCAGTCCCAGTTTGTACACAGCTATTATTTCTTAACAAGCTGTGGAGTGTTTTATCTTTTGTTGTGACTGTCTGTGCCATGCTGTAGGCATAACGGTCAGCACTGAGGAGGAAGGTCTTCAGAGACTAGGAAAATCAAAGGGAGTAGGAGTGTTATACAACATCATTTATTCTGAGAAAGGCATGTTAAATCTAGCATTTGCCTTTTATCTGTCATTTGAGCTTGCTGACTGTGAAACATTCCTTGTAGTTCTCCTTTTCTGTGCTGGATCATAGTTCCTTTATCTGCTACAATGACAGGGAACGAGGCTATGGAGACAAAATGACTTTCCAACTTTTCAAGTTAGAGTGTCATTGCTCTGGATTGTTCTCTAATGCTTAGACTAAGTTATACATGCATCAATACAAATCTGGGTAAGCATATTTCAATTTCTGGTCCTTATCCTATACTATCTGCCTTCAAAAGAGATCCAAAGACTAACTTTTTTTAAGGTGCTAATATAAATCATTATACCTTTATTTTCACCAGGGCACTCTGATTCAATATGCCACCGAACTTCAACAGCAAATTCTCCAACTTTAATAAAATGTGCCAATGACAAAAGAAATGAAACAGTCTAATGAGACAGCATTCATCACTCAAGATTATTGAAGTAATAATTTATTGGCTTTGAGTGAAGGGATAGTGTGGTCAGGGGCAACATTCTGGATACCAGGGGCCTCTTACACACTTTGCACCTATGGTTTATGGAAGACTTATCAGTAAATTTTTGCTGAAACTCCCTGGGGTGAGAAGATATTGGAACAAGTTGGATTTCCTGTTCTAATATACTGCTAATAATTTATATGCTAGATTCAAATATGTTTAAATAAATATGCTAAACACACAAATTCCCTCGAAATGTTCATAGTCAGGTCCTAGTAGGTGCACCAGCACCAGATTTAATTTCACAATGCATTAGACAATGCAAAATCAGACTGCAATTTACCTCGTTTGCAATTTGTGTGCTATCTTTGAAAGATGAAACCTGTTACCATAGAGATACCTCTGCTCACAGACTTCTGGCCCACATCTGGCATTTATAAATGCCAAGCACAGTATAATATGTGATGCAGAAGGTAAATTCAGATTTAAATCTCATAGTTTATTTTATGCAAAATGCTTTTTTCATCCCCAATGAAAGCATTGCTATATTTTCTCGTCTATTGAATAATTACATTTTACATTCATATAGCCTAATGGAGTATTAATGCAATTACATTTTGATTGAAATGAGATGTTCCAAAAGCCAATATGGAAGCAGATCCAGTACTATATAGTGGCACAAATATTGGTACTGACAGGCTATGGAATTTCAGGGGCAAAGATTATACTTGCTGATGCCAGTGCTGAAATGTGAGTTACACTGAAATTCAAGGGTAAAAATGTCAGCATAAAAAGTCAAGTAGATCTAAGAAGACATGAATTATGGAAGGTGGGTCAACAATAACTAATGTTCTTATAAAAAGAGAACATCTGAGCATCAGCATATCTTTTTATGCCTTTTCACAAACCTGATATTTCATTTTTCATTTTTGAGGGATAAAGTATCAGTAAGCATTTCAGAAGTATGCCTTAAAACAGCAGAACATGGGCTTTTTAAAAGCTGCTATATTTTATCTATTTTTATTTAAATTTAGATTTATTTAAAAAGTGTCCCTTAAATCCAAATCTCTGACAGCATGTCCAAAATACAATAATACCTATAATTCATACAGATTAGACCCAATATTCAAAAGTGAGAAACTTCCAAATCCATTCCTCACCACAACTCCAAAACTTAGATTCTTCCATTAGAAGAGAACTGGGAGAACAGGTAAGCTTTGCAGTGTGACCAGAATGTCCCTAAATCCAGTCTCTGGTGGACCAAGGGTCAGACGATGTGGAGGAAGGAAGTACATTCAAAAAGCAAAGATCCTTCACCAAGAATTCCTTCCATCAGATCCCTTCCATTTAAATGAGGCACCTAGGAGCTCATGCACTTCAGTTGATCAGAAATGCTGCAGTATCATACAAAGGACCCATACATGATATAGCAACATCTTAAACATCATCTTGAAATCCACTGGTAGCCAATACAGAGCACTATGGGGAAATACCAGTTAACAATTGGGAAACCAAATTCTACATTAGCTGCAATTTTATAATGTGAAAGTATAGCCTCATGTAGAGCATATTGCAATGATCTAACCATGAGGTGACAACAGAATGGATTGTGTGGGAAGGCCCACATATAAAAGAGAAAGACAATCTTCTTGCCAAATGATAGAAAACATTCTTGCCAATCACTGTGACTTGCACATCTAGTAACAGCTTAGCCACTAGCCCACACTTCCTCTCAAACAGCTTTTTTATGTAAAAATGCAATTCCCCCTTAACCTACTTATGGTGGCCTTTTGATGTATTGAATATTTATTTTACTTGTATTCATCTACCAGGAGAAAATGCATTATTTTGGCATCAGTAAACAGAGATAGCAATGATTCATCAGTAGTGAAACAGAGAACCAATCAATAAAATTTGTAACAGGCATACTATCCTGTGTTATGCTGTCAGCAATTTTACTAACATACATATGCTTTGGGTTTAATGATTTAGAAAACAATGATTTGATGATAAGGTATATTGTATACATTTTTTTCTCCAGCTGATTTATCAATAGCTAGACAACAAATTATTGGAACTGTGGTGCAAGCCAAGATGTGGACTGTGGAAAATAAGAGCTAATGTCATGAACTGTATGCTGCCTCTTGATGAAAAATAGGCCATTTGCTGAGTCTAACAAGACCTGTCACAGTTTGACTCTCCTATAATTATGGTGTTTAATAAGTGAAGCATATTTGACCAACAGGCCTGCCAAGACGGGTTAGATTCTCAAATCACCAAAAAGACATTCATGAACGGTATTTTTGTGCTTAAATTCTATAGACTAGCTCTTGCAAACCTAACTGAAGTGAATAGTTCTTTTTCACAAAAATAAGAGACTGCAGAATCCAGATCTGTATTAATTGTGCTAACAGATTTAATTAATAATTAGAATGGGGTAAAGGAGTGTGCTGTTTTTCTTTTACAATGTTCTCAATTTTTAAATAAGAAATTACAGGATACATAGTATCAATCCATAAAATTAGTGACAATAAAATTACCTACAACAGCATCTTAGGAAAGTTGGAACACACTTTACAGAGCATGAAGCTGATAGAAAACAAACTAATGCAGGCTATTTTTGGTAAATTAATACAAACACCTCATATATATTGAGACCTCACCCTTTCAACTACCAAAGGTACAGATTAATGGACCACTAAAATATGCTCTGTTATGTTTTATTATTTTGTTTTGTTTTCCATCTCTTCATGTTGTACAAAATTTGTATTTTAATGAGACTACAGTACAGCTGTACATCTTAAAAATATTTTTTCTTTAAAAACAGTCTGGTTTCCACCATCCCATTATGAAAAGAAAATACGTAAGGTGACACGCGTGGTGTTTTTTTGTTTTAAATTCTCTACTGTAATGAAAACATTTACTCCTCCTGAATTAACAGGGAGGCAGGTTTTCCTACTGATTGCTTCAAGGGTGATGTAGAATTGGCAGTGGCATACGAACAAAGTAATTTATAGGATGATAGACTATGATTTAAGGAGGGCTCCCTTCAGCAAAATGAATGAGAAAAAATGAAGTATGGAACTGTGGACAGGATAAGATGAATTCTTTAGAGGAGTAAACCATATAGGGCCCATTCTTTCATTCTTTTCACACCCAGGAATCACGCTAACCAAGAATACAGGATTGGGCTTGTATTGGTTGCTAGTTTCCACAGCATTTTGGGCTCCATCCTGTGAGCTGAGAGGGCTTCTTATTGGAGATGTTTAGTATCTTGTAGGGCTTTTTATAACCAGTTTGAACATTTGGGGTGAAATCTTGGTTTCATTGAAGTCACTGACTTCATTTGGGCCAGGATTTCATCCTTGAAATTTTTACATTCTACTAGAAAAACTTGTGGGCTAATTTCAGCCTGTTGCCATGTAAACGTGTTTGGAGACAAGAAAGTATGAGAACACAGCATGTACAGGGCAAGAGGAAGGACAGGAATTTACAGCTAATCCTAATCTAGTGCACAAATGTATGGGAATAACCATCTGAGTTGCAAATGAAGGAAAGCACAGATCAGAGAAAATAGGTGTGATGAGAAAGAAAAGAAGACATGGCCAACCAGAAGCCTGCAGGCACAAATGCAGCTACCCAACAGAAGCATAGCATAGCTACAATAGCTGTGAGCAATGTATTCCTTGGGAATGCAACACAAACTAGCACTCTGCATCATGTTGGGTCACCCAATTATGCTATTTTGCCCTGTGCTGGTAGGATTACTTTTGGGAAGAATGCACCCACCGGAGCATCTAGATATACACTACTGCTCATATTGCATGGACTTTTTGGCCTTTACTTGAGAAAGCTTACTCTGAGGTGATTTTCAAAGAGGGAAAGTGCCTCAATTATGTTAGGTGTGAGGGAAAGAAAAGTGTGTGTCTATTTGTATGTATGTGGGTATGTCTCTCTTTGTCCCCACCAGAATTTGAAAAAAAGATTTGATTCAGAGGGGCCTAATTCTCCCCTTGCTTTTACCAGTTTTTCCACTAATGTAATTACATTGTCTTTAGCAGAGTTATTGCTGATCTATGCCAGTGTAAGTGACAGAGTACTCAGGCCTCTAATATTTATTTATTTTTATATTTTACTTTTTCTATTCCTCAAATGACATATTTCTGATACATTCCTATTTCAACCCAAATGAAAACTATAGCCCTAACTGATACAGCATATGTAAATAAGCAAAGGCCAGATCTTCAACTCCCACTGAGGACAATAGGAATTTAGGGTTCTCAGCACCCTGCAGGATTAGGCCCTATGGTAAATCATCTCATATCAAGGTTGGTGCTATCATACCAAGATTTCAGATGTGGTTTAAAACAGCAATACTCCTAACAGAGGACAAGAAGAAATATCTAACTCATTTGTTCTGTTTTGTGGGGTTCAGGTTTACTAACTATTGATATCGGACCCTGGACTTCAGAAAAGCAGACTTTGACTCCCTCTGGGAACTGATGGGCAGGATCCCCTGGGAGAATAACATGAGGGGGAAAGGAGTCCAAGAGAGCTGGCTGTATTTTAAAGAATCCTTATTGTGGTTACAGGGACAAACCATCCCGATGTGTAGAAAGAATAGTAGATATGGCAGGCGACCAGCTTGGCTTAACAGTGAAATCCTTGCTGATCTTAAACACAAAAAAGAGGCTTACAAGAAGTGGAAGATTGGACAAATGACCAGGGATGAGTATAAAAATATTGCTCGGGCATGTAGGAGTGAAATCAGGAAGGCTAAATCACACCTGGAGTTGCAGCTAGCGAGAGATGTTAAGAGTAACAAGAAGGGTTTCTTCAGGTATGTTGGCAACAAGAAGAAAGCCAAGGAAACTGTGGGCCCCTTACTGAATGAGGGAGGCAACCTAGTGACAGAGGATGTGGAAAAAGCTAATGTACTCAATGCTTTTTTTGCCTCTGTCTTCACGAACAAGGTCAGCTCCCAGACTACTGCACTGAGCAGCACAGCATGGGGAGGAGGTGGCCAGCCCTCTGTGAAGAAAGAAGTGGTTCGGGACTATTTAGAAAAGCTAGATGTGCACAAGTCCATGGGGCCAGATGCGTTGCATCCGAGAGTGCTAAAGGAATTGGCAGATGTGATTGCAGAGCCATTGGCCATTATCTTTGAAAACTCATGGCGATCGGGGGAAGTCCCGGAAGACTGGAAAAAGGCTAATGTAGTGCCAATCTTTAAAAAAGGGAAGAAGGAGGATCCTGGGAACTACAGACCAGTCAGCCTCACCTCAGTCCCTGGAAAAATCATGGAGCAGGTCCTCAAGGAATCAATTCTGAAGCACTTAGACGAGAAGAAAGTGATCAGGAACAGTCAGCATGGATTCACCAAGGGAAAGTCATGCCTGACTAATCTAATTGCCTTCTATGATGAGATAACTAGTCCTGTAGAGGAAGGGAAAGCAGTGGATATGTTATTCCTTGACTTTAGCAAAGCTTTTGACATGGTCTCCCACAGTATTCTTATCAGCAAGTTAAAGAAGTATGGGCTGGATGGATGCACTACAAGGTGGGTAGAAAGTTGGCTAGATTGTCGGGCTCAACGGGTAGTGATCAATGGCTCCATGTCTAGTTGGCAGCCGGTATCTAGCAGAGTGCCCCAAGCGTCGGTCCTGGGGCCGGTTTTGTTCAATATCTTCATTAATGATCTGGAGGATGGTGTGGATTGCACCCTCAGCAAGTTTGCGGATGACACTAAACTGGGAGGAGTGGTAGATATGCTGGATGGTAGGGATAGGATACAGAGGGACCTAGACAAATTGGAGGATTGGGCCCAAAGAAATCTGATGAGGTTCAACAAGGACAAGTGCACTTAGGACGGAAGAATCCAATGCACCGCTACAGACTAGGGACCGAATGGCTAGGCAGCAGTTCTGCAGAGAAGGACTTAGGGGTGACAGTGGACGAGAAGCTGGATATGAGTCAACAGTGTGCCCTTGTTGCCAAGAAGGCCAATGGCATTTTGGGCTGTATAAGTAGGGGCATTGCCAGCAGATCGAGGGACGTGATCGTTCCCCTCTATTCAACATTGGTGAGGCCTCGTCTGGAGTACTGTGTCCAGTTTTGGGCCCCACACTACAAGAAGGATGTGGAAAAATTGGAGAGAGTCCAGCGAAGGGCAACAAAAATGATTAGGGGACTGGAACACATGACTTATGAGGAGAGGCTGAGGGAACTGGGATTGTTTAGTCTACGGAAGAGAAGAATGAGGGGGGATTTGATAGCTGCTTTTAACTACCTGAAAGGTGGACCCAAAGAGGATGGATCTAGACTATTCTCAGTGATAGCAGATGACAGGACAAGGAGTAATGGTCTCAAGTTGCAGTGGGGGAGATTTAGGTTGGATATTAGGAAAAACTTTTTCACTAGGAGGGTGGTGAAGCACTGGAATGCGTTACCTAGGGAGGTGGTGGAATCCTCTTCCTTGGAAGTTTTTAAGCTCAGGCTTGACAAAGCCCTGGCTGGGATGATTTAGTTGGGGATTGGTCTAGATGACCTCCAGAGATCCCTTCCAACTCTGATATTCTATAATTCTATGAACAACCATAGAATCATAGAATCTATGATTCTATGGTTGTTTCTGATTGGTAACATTCTGCAGCTATAAATGGTCAAATAAAATTCACGTGACTATAATTTGTTGCTGTCCATTGTTATTTGGCAAAATGCTACAACCATATTCTCACTATATATGTATAAGTGTTAAATTATGCAGACATACACAGAAACTAGTTCCTTTATCTAATGAAAGGTTTCCAGTTTATGTTCTGGACATGCCACAGTGCTCATCATTTTTGTAAAGGCTGAGTATAAATCACGTCTCTTATGCTGCCATCTCATTTCCCGAATTTTTCCCTTGCACAGTCTTTTAGGTATGTTCTTTGCCTACATTTTTAAGGATACTAGGATAAAAAATGATAGGAGGAACATTATATGAAAGGTTTGGATGACACTTTATGCAAAAGACCTGTCATATTGCTTTTTTCATATTGGGCAGAAGTTTCTTATGCTTAGTGTCAGCATAGTAATGATTTCGGAGAGATGGGCCAAAATCTGCTTTGTCATCTGATTTATTCAATTGTAGGGAAAGAAAAGAGTATACCAGTCAAGAAAAATTTCAGACTTTTTTTTGTTCTGATCAGTCAAAACCAGTTTTGACTAGACTAGTGGCCTAAGTGAAGCACTGAGTATGATGGCCTCTAATTCCTAGTGGACGAGTGCCACATGCCAGAAAAACACATAAAAATTATTGGCATTTTACTTGCAATATCAGAGAAGCCAGATATTGAACTGGGTTGGAGACTGAGTTACCCTCTCATTTCTAGAGGTGGTCCAACCTGAACAGACACGTTGGCATAATAAGGCTATGATAAGGAGTTCTACACTTCTGTTGTCTATGCTACTCCCACTCTTTCTCTGTAGATAAGTCAAGGATTTAGTTGTAAAGGATTGTAAGTCTGGAAAACAAATCTGAAAACAGAATAAAAAATTGGCAGCAAATTAAAACAAATAATTGAGCCAAATTAAGTATGACAAAAATATTCCAGATTTTACTTAAAAGCAAAGTTTCATGAAAAAGAAAGTAAAATTTTATTTTTTGTTATGGAATAGAATAATAAAATACATAAGAAGAACACAAGAATGGCCCTACTGGGTCAGACTAAAGGTTCATCTAGCCCAGTATCTTGTCTTCTGACAGTGGCCAGTGCAAGGTGCCCCAGAGGGAATGAACAGAACAGGTAATCATCAAGTGATCCATTCCCTGTCGCTCATTCCCAGCTTCTGGCAAACAGAGGCTAGGGACACTATCCTTGCCCATCCTGGCTAATAGCCATTGATGGACCTATCCTCCATGAACTTATCTAGTTCTTTTTTGAACCATGGTATAGTCTTGGTCTTCACAACATCCTCTGGCAAAGAGTTCCATAGGTTGACTGTGCACTGTGTGTAGCCCCATTCACTTCATAAGGGAGTCTCTTGATTTCTATGAGACTATGTGCATGAGCAATATTTGGCCCACTTTATACTTATGCTTTCTAATCTGATATGTTTAGTCAAGTGACTAGTGTGTCTGTTATCAAATTAGGGGCTCTAGCCCTTGGTATCTCTCAGTTATGAGAGTTCTAATGAAGACCAACACAAAAACTAACCGAAATTTAGCCAAAACCTGGTTCACTGAGGCTAATGGGAAAACTCCTATTGACATCAGTGGAACTCAGCATATGTTCACTCAAAGCAATAACCCTATCTTTCAGCAAACATACGTCTCTCCATCCAGATAGGCAGTTACAGTGCTTCCTCTTAGAGGCATTCATACAGTATAAACATGTCAGTATACATTACCATAAAATATGTATGTGAAATCCTAGTTATAAGAAACAGGTGCAGCTTAAAAACACAAGGATTTTTATTTTTATTGTAAAGAGAACTAGCACTTGGGTGAGGATTAAAATCTGTTTCTGGAGCAGGGCATTTTTTTGTTTCACTACATATTCAAGCATTCTCTGGAACCCAGCTCTTTATAAAAATGTCACCACACAAGCACTTTTAGGTGAGGGGACTGTGGAATAAATCTGAGAGGTTTGTTCACCCTGAGCAGAAAAAGCATAACACTCCAATACACACACACATACACACAAAAGAGACAGACTTTGGAAAATGTTGGATAAAAGCATCAGAGCACTCAATAATTAATTTTTGGCAAGAAGAGGCCATTGCTGCAACTAGAGCAGCTACAAGAAAGAAAAATAAAAGCCTGCAAGTGCAAAAAAATTCTGAATGCATCTTATGAGTAGGAGAAAGCATTCTGATGAAAAATCAGATTAGGGCCTGATCCAATGCTTACTGAAGTCCATTGACTTCAATGGTCTTTGGATTGGCCGCTTAATTTTCTATATAGTCAGCTGCCTGCCACCCAAGACAATGTCTGTTACTACAAGATGTGCTAGAATGTTTGCATGGCCCTCATTGACTGCCATTTTTTTTATTTAGAGTCACTCTGCCTGCTTTTTGACTGAGTTCCCCAGTTGCTGTGGTTGTTGGTGTTTTTTTGGAAATCCTCTCTCATTCCCAGGTGCAGCAAGCTGTGCTTCAAAGCAGCACCCAGGCAGCCCACATTTACCATGATGATATGATATGTTTTGTACAAAGTATGCCTTGTGAGGTATTCTAAAAGGCTTGATCTGTTGAACATTAATACCCTGTTAGATTGTCTGTGCTGTCATTGTATGTGAAGTTATGAAATTTTGCTATGTGCGTGTTACTGAAATATGTTGTGAGGTTGGAAACACCCACAACCAGCCTTTCAGGTACAACTGAGAAGCCAGAGAGTGTGGATGGCCCATTAAGGGGAATCCACCCTACTCAGGACTATCACAGGATCTGTATAAAACGAAGACTTCTCAGAGGGAGCACATAGACAATGGACACTACTTGACTCACGTCATAGCAAAAAGATCTTTCCAGCAAGCTGAAAGAACCTATAAAGGAGGGGAAGTGACATAATCATTTGTCCTCACTCCCCTCAAAACTCAACACCTGGAAACAGGTTTGAAGAACAAAGACTGAACTGGGGAGGTGGTTCCAGGATCAAAAGAGGAATTTCAGCCTGTGTATGAAGGAACTTTACTATCAGGGTGAGACACTGCTTGATTCAAATCCTGTCTAGTTTACAGAACTCAGATTGCAATTCTACTTTTATTTCTTAGGAGACAACTTTGATCTATATACCTACTACTTATAATCACTTAAAATCTATCTTTCTGTAGTTAATAAATCTGTTTTATTTTTTAACTAAAGGTTTTTTCCTTGGAGTGCTTGGGAAATCTGCTCAGGAACAGGAGCTGGTGCATGTCCCCTCCACACTGAGGGAGGGCGGAGTGGGTAATAAACTTACACTGGTCAGGCTTCTGACCAGGAAAAGATGGTACAGCTCTGGGGTCCTAGGCTGGGGAGCTGTGGGGAATTGGCTGGAGCCTATCTATTGTTGGTTCATGAGTGGCTGGCGAAAGCATTCATGTAACTCAGTTGGGTGTATCCCTGCCCATGGATGTCTGTACAAGTGCAGTCCCTGGAGGGGTTTGCAGCTTACCACAGCATCACAGTGTGAGAGGGAATCCAGGTTGATAAGACAGAGAGCTCAGCAGTACCCCAGTTCCAGGTTGCACCTGAGGGAACCCGTCACACCAGTCTTACAAGTCTACCTCAGCTTTTCCCTGACAGGAATTGCCATTGCTTCAGAACACATCATGGAAATGTGGGGTAAACAACAAATTCATAATCAGTACAACTAGAGAGAACGTTCCGCAAATATCAGTATTAATAAAAGAAAAGTAATGTGTTTAGTTTTGTTATGGCTCCCAAAAGAGTATATCCATTATTTATTTCCAACTGCATCTAGAATTTAAGACAAAAGGGAATAGAAATATTTCTTTTTTGGAATTTATTAGATGCTTTTTACTCTGGGTGAACATTCATAACAAAAAATTGTTATGCAAGAAGTTGATGGTGCCTGCTAGGAGTTTTTAATATAAGATGTATTTGTTCTATTACCAGCATTATAATAAATGCATGAAACAGCTTCATATAGAAAAAAGTGATTTAAATTTCAACAGAATATATAACACCTCTTTGAAGAAAAATTTTAAGCTGAACACCACAAAATTCAGCAGTTTCTCCTCCCTGCTCCCTGAGCCTTTTTTTAAAAAAACCTCAGTACTCTTGCCTGCTAAGTCAGTTTAAGAAAGGACTAAATTTAGCTTGACTAAGGGCTGAAGCAAATTGCATATGCAAAGCTATAAATAATTTAGAACAAAGCTGGGAGCTTCATTTAACAATTTAAGGTGAGATGCATGCACATAATTTTTTACCACACTTTCTTTCTCAGAAATTACAGTAGTTAGACAAGCTACTCTACTGATGTGGTTCATCAGTTCAGCATGACGTCTTTAAGTAGCGTGAAAACTAGTTACAGGATCCCAGCTGGCTGAATTAGTGTCAAGGGGTGAGGCCTGCCTGCTGCCCTATCTACCTGTTCTGATTTTCTAACTGTGTCCCCCCTGCTTCCCAGGTCACCTGCCTGGTGATGCACTATGACTGCCCTATTCCAGTGTCTTATGTCCTCTCCTAATGCCTTGTTCTTACAGCTACTGTACCCAGTGAATTAAGAAATTTCTTCCAAAATGCACCATTTCTTTCTTTCCCCCCACAGGTCTAGAGAGTGGACTCCTGCAACAACTGTCACTAACACAATAAACATGTTTTACAACCACATTGAGACTATCAGGCATTAGCTTGTGTTGCGGGAAGATGAGGGCTGCACAGAGTCAGGGAGACCTTCGAGGGCATATACAGTGTGTTTAAGAGCAACCAGGCATGCGAAGGAAATAAACCTGCTGTCATCTCTGCTTGCCAAGGAAGAAGAGGGATGGGCTATAGCCTTGCCGCCTCCCCACCCCTCTTTCTGTCTTATTGGGTGACTGTGGGATACTAGAATGGACGAAAAGGACTGCCCTTATGCCTAGCCACTGCAAAGAGGTGCAAGAGAGCAAAGGCTCCTTGTGCCCTCCTATGACCAAGAGACATTTCTGTAGTATCTGTGTGCTTCTCAATTTTTAATGGACTAATTTTCCCAACACCCCTGTGAGGTAGGATAGTATTATCCCCATTTTACAGATGGGGAACTGAGGCACAAAGAGACTAATTGACTTATCCAACACCAGGCACAAAATCTATGCTGGAGGAGGGAAGTGAATCCAAGTCCCAGGCTAGCAACTTACCCTCTAGGCCATTATCTCTTGCACACTTTGCCTAGGGCCAGGCACAGTCTAACTGTAGGCCCTTTAGGGTACATCTACACTGCAATTAAACACCTACAGCTGGCCCATGCCAGTTGACTCAGGTTCGCAGGGCTGTTTAATTGTGCTGTAGACATCTGGCTGATGCTGGAGCCTGCGCTCTACTGAAATTTGATGGTACTTGAGCTCCTAAATCCATTAGACATTTTTGAAAATCTCCTCCCTGGAAAGGCAAATCTTTTTTGTTTTATAGTCTGCAAAATACCCAGTTTCATTATTTTGTCTGAATCTGAAGATGTCAAGAAAGATTACAGAAGGATATTTTCCATTCTGCAATATACATGTTTTGTTCCTGTCTTTGAATCCTTTATCCCAATACAGAGAAACTTGGTAATACATCTTCTAAACTTGTTAATATATTTTTCTCTGTACCCTTCATCAAATTTACTAATGAAAGTAAAGTTATTCTCTGGAATGCTTACCACCACCACCACGAAATTCAAGGTCCCTGTGTAACGATGCTGGTTCTGGTGGGACCCAACTGAGAGTGCCAATTCAGGACAAGTTGCTTAAAGCAGGGGAGTTACAGCCCAAACCTGGGGTTTTTTCACCTCTAAGGCAAACCAAACCAGCCAGACAGAGAGGACTTTGGTTTTACCCCACTGGCTAACCACAAGTCATACAAGCAATTCCCTTAGACGCTCCAGTTTCCAAGTATTACCACCAGTGCCACTCATTATGGGGACAAATGGTTATGAAAACCAATACCCCAGTAAAAGAAAAAAGGTTCTCCAGATCCCAAAGGACCAAGCCCCAGACCCAAGTCAATATACAAATCAGATCTTACCCACAAATCACGCTGTTGTCAATCCTTTAGAATCTAAAATCTAAAGGTTATTCATAAAAGGAAAAAGATATCTATGAGAGCAAGAATTGGTTAAATGGAATCAATTACATACAGTAATGGAGACAAATGGTTATGAAAACCAATACCCCAGTAAAAGAAAACAGGTTCTCCAGATCCCAAAGGACCAAGCCCCAGACCCAGGTCAATATACAAATCAGATCTTACCCTCAAATCACGCTGTTGTCAATCCTTTAGAATCTAAAATCTAAAGGTTATTCATAAAAGGAAAAGGATATCTATGAGAGCAAGAATTGGTTAAATGGAATCAATTACATACAGTAATGGCAAAGTTCTTGGTTCAGGCTTGTAGCAGTGATAGAATAAACTTCAGGTATAAATCAAGTCTCTGGAAAACATCCACAGCTGGGATGGGTCATCAGTCTTTTGTGTAGAGCTTCCGTTTGTAGCAAAGCCCCTCCAGAGGTAAGAAGCAGGATTGAAGACAAGATGGAGGAGCTGCAGCAGCTTTTTATATTCTCTTGCCATGTGGTCTCTGCTTTCCATGTCCATCACATGGCATGGAAAAACCTCAGAGTTCTGTCCACAGCCTCATCCCTGCATGCCTTGCTGAGTCACAAGGTGTATCTGCCTTCTCTCAATGGGTCAGTTGTATAGCAGCTGGTCCTTAATGGGCCATCAAGCAGGCTAGGCAGAGCTGACATCAACTTGTCTGGGGTGTCACCCAGAAGCACAGCATAAGTTTGAAACACAGCGGGTATAGAGCCAATACTTATAACTTTTAATACAAAAATGATACATGCATACAGATAGCATAATCATAACCAGCCAACCATAACCTTGTCTTAGACACCTTATTTGACCCTCTTTATACAAGATTTGGTGCCACTACAGGACCTTGGTTGCAACAGTGATCTATACGGTCCCAGATTACATCAATAACGTCACACCGTGTATTTCCCTTGAGACACCGATCCTCGTTTTTACAGCACTCTAGTCTGGAGGTATAGGATGAAGCTTACTGGACAGCTGATGTGGACTTGATTAAAAGCTACAGTATTACCTGCCAAAAATCCTAAAACATAACAAAGTATGCAGTACCTGCAAAATTATATATGACAGGGAGGGAAAGCAGAGGTCATTGGCTGGTTCAGCAATGGAAAAGACAGACAGTGTATAAGAAATATGAGAAGAAACGTTTATCTCGAGCAAGAGAAACAGAAAAACTCCAATCTTGAGGTAAAGCTTATAATCAATAGATAGGAGTTCTGCCAGCTCATAGTTTTTCTGCCTAGCAAGATACTGTTCTTATAAAATTTCCTTCATTCCTGTAAGCCCTCTTTTGTAACTTACCTGGGTCTCCCATGTGTCATCTGTGCGGAAGTTAACTCCTTGCTTGTTGCAAATCAGGTTTGGTCTTCTGCTGCGTCACAAGCCTGTATTCAAACAACCTTGTCCAAATTGTCTAAAATGTCAAGTTGAGAAAGATGCACTGAATATTGGAGATTTAATTTTAAAACAATGCACTGGGACAATTTCTGCTCTCAGCTCCTCCAGAGTAACTCCAATGAACTCAGTGGAGTTTTTCCAGATTTACATTGGTATAACGGAGAGCCGAATTTGACCCAATATTGCTGTGTACGTTTCCATGCACAAAGAACTAAACATACTTCCTGTTTATAATGATTCATTTTAGATTAGGCAAAACAACAAGAAATTAAATCATCAACATACAAGGCCTGGTATGTTAGACTGCTTGGCAGCAGTAGCTCTGATAACAAAATGGTCCTGGTCTCTGCATGCGGGCAGAGTTCTTAGCAATTTTAAAGTTGTAGGGCACAGTAAACCAAGGCATAACATTTTCAAGACGCATACACCAGAAGTAACTTTTACCCACTTCTACAGAATTCATGTTAAAAGCAGCTGCATGAGCATAACATAACTAATTCTGGCACACACTTTCTCTCACTCACACACACAAAGGGAGCTATGTAGTGTCTCCTGGCTCGTTAGGCCTTTGTGCTAATTGTTTCCTGTAGGTTATTCAACAATGAAACATTTCCTTAGGAAACACCCTGGGCCTAATCCTGAACACATTTGTCCACATGGCATGATTTATGCACATGGGTCTTCCCCATGAGTCCAACAGCATTGCTTATGTGTGTAAAGTTAAGTATGCGCCTAAGTGTTCACAGGATCAAGGCTTAAGATTGCAACTAAGGGAGACCCTTTGAAAGTGTAGCCCTGTTTTTATTGTGCTTGCATTTTTTTGGCAGTTTATTCCTATTTCAGTTGGCACAGTTAAAAAAATTAAAACCAAGATGCATCTATGCAAGCAAGAGCTTGTGATGATACACTAATGGCAAAAATTCATTATACGAGGGAAAGCAGCTACAGATGTTTTATGAGGGTGTGACTCAGAAAAGGAGGGTGCAGTCTGAGGTCCATGATCAATGGCTGGTGACAGCTGATTGAAATTTTAAAGGAATCATTTTAACAAGAAAAGCATTGTGCATTTGTTGAGGTGGGTGCAGTGATGAAAAATTCAGAGAGCACATTTCATTCCGGTTTCAGAGTGACAGCCGTGTTAGTCTGTATTCGCAAAAAGAAAAGGAGTACTTGAGTTTCTAAGGTGCCACAAGTACTCCTTTTCTCATTTCATTCTGGTATGATTCAAATACCTGTTTTTATTTTCACCAAAATGTCACAACACTTTATATGGCTTATTTCCTCTGTTGACATTCGGCTAATCAGTGTATTGCTGATGATTTTAAAGTACTTAACTGAAGCACCATTATCTTCCCCTTAGCTAAGTAAGAGATAGAGCCCATAACGACTCACCGCATAGCGTTTAGTCATGACAAAACAAGAAAAAAAATCCATAACTATCTTTGTGTGTGTGTGTGTATGGTTGGGGAAGGATTTTTAAACAATGAACCTGGGGAACTATTATTTGCCCCCTGGTAATGAAGGGGGGAAATGCAAGTGTGAAATGAGTATTAACAGAGACAGCACACAATAAATATAAAAATACTCCTGCTCTTTTAAAATCTGCCATGGATTTTTTTATGTCCACAGGGGAGTTAAGATTTAACTAGTGCAGAGCTGCGGGAAGCGGCGGCCAGCACATCCTTGCAGCCCGAGCCGCTTCCTGCAGCTCCCATTGGCCGAGAACGGTGAACTGTGGCCACTGGGAGCTGTGGGGGGCCACGCCTGAGGACGGTCAACGTAAACAAAATGTCTCGTGACCTGAGAGCGGATTACCCTGATGGGCCAAGTACCAATGGTTGCTAACCCCTGAACTAGTGGGTAAAATTTTCAAACACACTTCCTCCCTTGTGGTCCACCAAAGACACCCTCATAAAGATTTACAGCTTCCAGCTGTCACTTCTCTTGGGCAAAAGCCTGTGTCTGTCTCCCTCCTGACCAGTGTTTTTCCAAGCTCCATAGCATCCTGCCCACAGTGTGATATTCCCAACAAGCCACACCACCTAAAGGGACAGCGTCTACACTTTGCTTTCTCTCCAGAGGCTATGCCCAGTATATTGTCACCATACAGCTCTTTATAACCAAGCACATTTATTCTTAAGGTAAAAGCATTACAGAGAAAACATTCAAAACAAACAACAAAAAGAATCTACGCACATGCTAAAATCTTACCAGCGGTCACCCCAACTCCAAACTCAGGCTCAGGTATGTGTCAGTCCTTCAAAATCCACAACTGGATTTTCCCCATGGCTACATGTTCATAACTGTCTTAGGGTCAGAACCAGAAGCCATGCTGGGCAGAGCAGCGGTTTCTTTATACAGCTTGGGCCTTTGATCTTGGCCTTCGGTAACAGGTAATGAACAGACAAAAACTTTCTCCTCAGGGAGTAGCTTCAAAAGGCTGGGGTTTTCCATAGCAAGAATTGGGTAATTAACATCTCCCTAGGGTATCCCCAGGAAATCCACTTAAAACTTATTCTCCCAAAAGTCCATACTTGTCTGGCACATTTTCAGTATAGTTTTTTGAACTTCCGGTGATTACATCGGTCACAGCTCTGCACACCCCTTCCCCCCCCCCCCCCCCCGAGAGGTTATATACAATTGTAGCCTAAAATAATACATAAACTTAATACAAAAAGGTTTTTCAAGGCTACTGCAGGAAACTGACAGATCTGTCACATGCCCCTAAGTGATTTAGGATTTTAAGCCCCACTGACTTTCAAGTTGCTTAATTACTTTTGAAAATTTTGCCCAGTATTTCTAACAGAAGTGCACCCAACAAAAAACAGTCTCAGAACCTACGGACTCCCAGTAAACCGCTTGCTGCAGCACCATAGGTGGCAATCTCCCCACCAGTTCCATAGAAGGGATGAATAACATAGCTGAACAGCATGAATAGTAGTGCTGTTCAGTCACTTGAATATGCCCTAAATATTCACGATCTGGGTATGCAGCTGCCTTCGGCTGCAGTAGCAGACACGTAGGGGTTGAACACCCTTCCAGGTCCAGTAGTGAAGGCAAAGTCAAACGTGAAGGTGCCCAGATCAGCTTCTTCCCACATGGCCTGCTTAGTGCAGAAGGGGTTGGTTTCTGAGCCATTGAGTCCTCTGTCCTTCCTTCTACCAACACAGGGAGAAGAGTAAAGGAGAAAGAAGAAATTTGTCCTTGCTTGCCTCTTCTAGGAGGGCAGGACAAAGATGAGCGGACTCCCCTTCCCTGTAGCCAGTGGGAGAAAGAATGAATGACTGGCATTCAGGGAAGCGATGAAAAAGAGCAAACCTAGTGTTGCAACCCTAAACTCCAGAGATAGCTCAAGAAAAGAGACATTCACAGTGTTACACATTCTTCACAGAGGGATCAGGGCTCAAAGACAGCATGGGTGCGTCTCCCCTGATTTTATGAAAGGAGTAAAGAGGATAAGAGTGATCAGATAGGCCTGGGAGCAGAGGGGAAGAGAGAAGGTCCAATTCCAGCAATATTCAGATTTGGGATGATCATCCTGAAAATATTAGGACATAATTCATTCCCTACTATACCCTCAGTAATACAAACATCATCCAAATCTACATAGTGGCCTAACAGGCACAACCATGTTTTCCTTAGGAGATCATAGTCCAAGATTAATCACACAGCTGCAGCTCTTACTCTGATTTAGGTGTTTGGGACATCATTGGTTGCCAGGAAAATATGGACTCTTGACTGCAGCAGGTCTTGGCAGGTAACTGAATACAATGGACATGATCCTGCAGGACTGAGCCCAGATTGATTAGTAAATATTTTGTTTTAAAGTGCAAATTGATATGTAATTTTTAAGTCTGCACATCTATATGGCGGTACTAATTCAGAATCTTAAAAGAGATTTAAAATATTTTTCAGTTCACATTTAACAAGGCTGCTTTAACATGTTAAAGAGAGTGAAACACCCACGTACATTAGGAATTAATTTAGAGAGAATTCTTTATTTCACTTAAATATAAACATATTAAGTGTCTTCATTACTGGCTATATATGTGCAAGTGTTATCTATTTTGCATGAATGTGAAATCAAGGACAGCTTGCTATTTATTTTAACCGATTTGCTCAAACTGTGGGACATTTTTCAATATCCAAGAATTTTTATAGAGTCTCTTGTCCATTGGGGGTGGGGGGAAGGAAGGTAGGGAGAATTATTTTAAATCCCTGTAATCAAACTAATCTATAACAATTACAGTAGCTGTCTCGATCTGTAACTCCCTTTAGTTGTA
The DNA here is from genome assembly GCF_015237465.2 of Chelonia mydas. Classification (NCBI taxonomy): domain Eukaryota; kingdom Metazoa; phylum Chordata; order Testudines; family Cheloniidae; genus Chelonia; species Chelonia mydas. Next base: position 159,885,655 of record NC_057851.1, read on the forward strand.
GCTGTGGTACTCTTAATTGCAATATAAAGAAAGAGAGCAAGAAACAGATGATTTTAGAAGGAGACATAATGTTCTTGGATATTTGAGGAAGTTGATTATAGATCAATAATTGCTTGGTAGAGGACACCAACCTTCAATAATAGCGGAATCAGCATAAAGGTCTTCTGGTGCACAATAGAATGTTTGTATGTCATGCAAATTAATAATTCCTTTAGAAGGGCAGCTATTTGATAGAAATATATAAATATAAAATACCTCTTTCTGTTCCTTCCATTTCTGTGGGAGATCAGCAACAAGGTAAATCAAATATTGTGGGTTATGTCACAGAACATGAGAAGTTTGCCATTCCCACCCATTACATTAATGAGACACTATCAACCTGAAAAATCACATTTGTGCATGAAAAGGGGTTCCCTATTATTGCTACACCTAATGCCTAGGGCCCCAATCCTACAAACACTTATACATGTGCTTAACCTTACACGCTGTGAGTAGTCCCACTGGCTTCAATGGGGCTAGACTTTCAAGTGCTGAGCACTCACAATTGGAGCTCGGTTTTCTAAAGTTCCCAGCTCCCCTTTAGGCACCTAAATAAAGGCCAGATTTTCCAAACCGCTCAGCAGCAACATGCTGAATTCTTTTTAAAAATTGGCTTCTTATTTTGGTTCCTAAATAGGAGCTGAACTCTTGAAAATCTGCCCGCAATTGTGGGTACCGAGTCCTTCTGAAAGTTCTGGCCATAACACACAAAGTTAAGCATGTGTCAGTCTTCACGGGATCTGGGCATAAGACAGTGAAGACTGAAAAAAAAGTTAGTGAACAAAGCTACACATTTTTTCCATTTGTGCACTGTACCGTGCTTTGTGCACAGTGTAACTGTGAGCTGACAGGCAGTTGCACTTCCTGTCTCTTTTACTAACACAATAATCACATCCCTCTCATGAGCTGTTTTGGCTGGAATCCTGTGCATGCTCTTCACCAGACACTGTAAGAGAGCGTTCTCAGCTTGCATGGCAAAAGAGCTGCTTCTGTTTCTAAGATCAGAGCCAAGAGGCTCTCCCTTTTACTCTCGGCACCTCTTCATAGAATTGGAGAGTAACAACGGACAGGAGGAGGCAATCAGGGGAACCCACTCCCTCCCATCCCTAACCTCTGCCCAGAAGCAAGAGGAGTGTAGGGCCTAGGGCCATACTTCATTTCCCAGCCTCCCGCACAAACTCAGCGAGCACCAGAAATTGGGGGAAGGCAAGAGTCCCCATCTTCCCTCCACTGCAGAGGTGCTGACTTTCTGAGTTCCCCGGGGGGGGGGGCGGTACTCAACCTCCATTCTTCCCCAGGCCACGCCCTTACCCCATCCTTTCCCCAAACCGTCACCCCCGCCCCTTCCCACCCCCACTCTACCCCCTTCCCCCGCTTCTTCTGGCCCCGTTCTGCCCCCTCCCCCACCTCTTCCCACCCCCTCCCCTACCTCTTGCTGCCCCGGCTCCTCTCCCACCCACCTCCAGCTCCTCCTACATGCTGCTGAACAGCCAATCACCGGTGGGCGGGAGGCGCTAGGGAGAGGAAGAGGAGCTTATCAGTGGGGCTGCCATGCACTCATTATTTTTCTTCCCATGAGTGCACCAGCCCTGGAGCACCCTTGGTGTCGGTGCCTGTGTCTCCAAGTCAGGTTTGAGGCACAGTCCTCTGCACAGAGCCAGGGAGCCTAGGGTGGGGGCAAGGAGTGCACTTTCATTCCTCCTTGGAGATCAATGAGAGCTTTGGGGGAAAGGAAAGAGCTGGGAGAAAAACAGTACGTGACCATGTAACTACAGATTGTATCATAAAGCACACACAAGAAGAGACAAATTAAGGTTGCAGAGGCAACCTAAATTCTGGCATTTCCTATCTTTTGAGTGCTTGACTTTACAGCTTAATATTCTTTTAACGTAGTTTTTTGCATGTAATATCTTAGACAAGTTAGATTTTTGACTTGTAGATCGCAAAGCTCCTTACAAGGATTACTGCCCCCATTCTAAGGTAACTGAGGCACAGAGTTCAGTGTCCTAGCACCTAGATCACACTGCCATCTCAGAAGTTTTCTGTGGTAAAGCTAGAAGACATACTTCCTTAGAGATTTTCTAATCCCACCCCTTCTTGGGAAAGGTTATAAGCATGTCCAAGGCTTCCTCAGTTTGACAGGGGAGCTGAATTAACAGCAATTCTATTGCCAGTGCTAAAATACACAGATTACTAGGTTTGTTTAGTTTTTTTGGCAGCTTTTCCTTTGTAATTTAAAACATGGCACTGAGTTTTGTCTATGTTGATTTCTCTGCAAAATAAAAGCTTCAGGACACAGGGTTCTAGTTAGCAGCCTGTCTGTACTAAGTACATACACACCTAAATCCAAGCAGGATATACTCCCTAATAAAGGTAGTAGTGTTGATGTAATATACTTAGGGTATGTCTACACTGCAATAAAACACTTGCAGCTGGCCTGTGCCAGCTGACTCAGGTTTGTGGAGCTTGGGCTCCAGGGCTATAAAACTGAAGTGTAGATGTTTGGGCTCAGACTGGACCCGGGGCCCTCTCCCTTTATGGGGTCCCACACAGAATCACAGAAATGTACGGTGAGAAGGGACCTTGAGAATTCCAGCCCCGTGCGCTATGGCAGGGCCAAGTAAACCTAGACCATCCCTGACAGGTGCTTGTCCAACCTGGTTTTAAAATCTTCCAATGATATGGAGTCATAAGAAAATACATAAGAACGGCCCTACTAGGTCAGATCAAAGCTCCATCTAGCCCAGTATCCTGTCTACTGACAGTGCCAATGCCAGGTGCCCCAGAGGGAATGAACAGAAAAGGTAATGATCAAGTGATCCATCCCCTGTCGCCCATTCCCAGCTTCTGGCAAACAGAGACTATGGATACCATCCCCGCCCATCCATAGCCATTGATGGACCTATCCTCCATGAACTTATCTCGTTCTTTTTTGAACCCTGTTATAGTCTTGGTCTTCTCAATATCCTCCGGCAAAGAGTTCTACAGACTGACTGTGCGTGTGTGGAAAAAATACTTCCTTTTGTTTGTTTTAAACCTGCTGCCTATTAGTCCACCACCTCCCTTGGAACCTTATTCCAGAACTTAACTATCTTTATAATTAGAAAGATTTTACTGATATTTAACCTAAATCTCCCTTGCTGCAGATTAAATCCATTACTTCTTATCCTACCTTCAGTGGACATGGAGAACAATTGATCACATTTCTCTTTGTAACAACCCTTAATATATTTAAAGGTTATCACCTGGTTGCTCATCAGTCTTCTTTTCTCAAGATTAAACATGTTCAGTTTCTTTAACCTTTCCTCGTAGGTCAGGTTTTCTAAGCCTTTTATCATTTGTGTTGCTTTGGTCTGGATTCTCTCTAATTTGCCCACATCTTTCCTAAACTGTGGCATCCTGAACTGGACACAGAACTCCATCTGAGGCCTCACCAGTGCCAAGTAGAGCGAGACAATTGCCTCTCATGTCCTACATAAGCACTCCATTTAATATAGCACCAAATATTAGCCTTTTTAATAGCTGCATCACATTGTTGACTCTTTTAATTTGTGACCACTATAACATCTTTTCCGAAGTACTACCACCTAGCCAGTTATCCCCCATTTTGTATTTGTGCATTTGATTTTTCCTTCCTAAGTGAAGTACTCTGCACTTGTCTTTAGTGAATTATCTTGTTGAATTCAGCCCAATTCTCCAATCTTTGTCAATGTCATTTTAAATTCTAATCCTGTCCTCCAGAGTGGTTGTAACCCGCTCCCCTGCGAGCTTGATGCCATCTGCAGATTTTAGAAGTATACTCTCTGTTCTATTATCCAAATCATTAAAGACATTTTGAATAGCATTGGTCCAAGGACTGACTCCCGTGGAATTTCACTAGATAGCTCCCTCCATTTTGACAATGAACCACTGACAACTACTCTTGGAGTACTGCCTTTCAACCAGTTGTGTACCCACCTTATAGTAAATTCATATAGACTGCATTTCCCTAGTTTGCTTATGAGTGTGTCATGCAGGACTGTGTCAAAAGCCTTACTAAAATCAAGATATATCACATCTACTGTTCCCACCATCCAGTATGCCAGTAATGCTGTCAAAGAAAATTAGATTGGTGTATCATGATTTGTCCTTGACAAATTGATGCTGGCTATTCCTTATAACTCTATTATCCTTTAGATGTTTACAAATTGATTGTTTGATAATTTGTTCCAGTATCTTTCCAGGATATCTAAGTGTAAGCGGGGGAATAGTCCCGCTATTGTGGGGAACTTTCCTGGCTTCTGCACTACCCCGGTGAAGTGGGCTAGTGAAAGGATCTGAGTCCTCACTCTCACTTTCTTTACCCAGAGGCCTCCCTGCTCTTGAGGACTCCCCTTCCACTCTCCTGTCTGGCAGAGTCCTCGTAACCCCGACAAGGCTGGGCCCAGGATTCCTGGGAGACTCGACCCCCAACCCTGCTGTGGTCACCTAGGACAGGGGCTAGGGTGTCCCCACTCCAGGGTACTCTCTCTGCACTGGGCACTTCTCTGACCCACTGATCATTACATACAATTTAAAGCAAATGCAAGTTATTTAATCAACAATTAATTTTTAAAAGAATAAGGAAAAATGGGAAAGGTTAAAGGAAACACATCAACCCTCTCCGTGGCAGAGAACATCATGAACAGTGTCTCTGGAATGTCAGGGCAGTTCACAGTCTGTTCCTTGTGGTCCCAGGCCTCCTCCTCAGGCTCTGGCTGTGCTGCAGGGATTCTGTGGGTTGGACATTTGCTCTGGTGGTGGCCACACGCTCTCAGGCTCTAGGTGGCAGGACCTTTCTTCCCAGTGTTGCCCCCGCCCTGTCAGGATTACCAATCCCCCTCCGAGTCTGGCCTGCAGAGCCTCCTGGCTGAGGCGTCTCCCTGTGCTGGGCCCACTGCCCAGGGTCCCCCCTCGCTCTCCCCAGCTGCTCACGACACCCAGTTCCGGACTGCTCCAGCCCCAGCTCCACTCTGTCTCAGCTCCAGCACCACTCTGCCTCAGCACAGCTGCTGCTCTGCCTCCAGCTCCCTGGGCTGCTTCTCTGGCCCCTCTGGCTCTGGTTGCTACAGCTCTCCTCCCAGGACAGGTCTGCTCTGCAGGCTGCTTCTGTGACTCTGCTCCCAGCACTGACGTGCTTCGTGAGCTGCTTTTCTGGCCCCTCTGGCTCTGGTTGCTGCAGCTCTCCTCCCAGGGCAAGTCTGCTCTCTCTGGGCTGTACCTCTAGCTTTGGGGCTGCAGCTCTGCTCCCAAGACAGGGTCTGCTCTCTCTGGGCTACTTTTCTGGTCCCTCTGGATCTGACACAGCTCTGCTCCCCAGCTCAGCTTGGGCCCCTGCTTTCTCCTTAGCTCAGCCCCACTCTGTCTGACCCAGGCAATTCCAGCTCACATAGAGGACGGGACCCTCCTGACTCTCTGATTAGCCTGCCTGCCCTGTCATTCAGGCTGACCTGGAGCATTGGCCTCTCCCCATTGTTCCTGGGGACTGTCAGTCTCAGGGTCCTGATTTCCCATTGACCCTTCCCCTTTTAGTACTGGAAGATAGCCAACCAAAACACCCCCACTGAATGTTAGTAAGGGGGCATAAGTGAGGCTGACTGATCTGTAATTCCTCAGATCCTTTTTGTTCCCCCTTTTAAAAATAGGTACTATGTTTACTCTTCTTCAGTCTTTGGGGACCTCACTTGTCCTTCATGAGCTCTCAAATGATAATTACTGAAGATTCCAAGGTTTCTTCAGCTAGTTCCTTAAGGACCCCAGGATAAATTTCACCAGCCCCTGACAATTTGAATACATCTAATTTATCTAAATATTCTTTAACCTGTTCTTTCCCTGTTTTGCCTTGTGTTCCTTCCCCCTTGTTGTTAACATTTAATATGTTGAGTATCTAGTCACCATTATCCTTTTTAGTGAAGACGGAAGCAAAATGGGCATTAAATAATTTCAGCTTTCTTGATGTCTTCAGTTATTAGCTCTCCATCCTCACTGAGCAGAGGACCTTTAAGTTCCTTTGTTTTTCTCTTGTTCCTAATGTAGTTAAAGAACTTCTTATTACCTTTTATGTCCTTTGCTAGTCACTGGGGAACAAATATGTGGTATTGCTTCTCTAGCAGAGAAAGGTATAATACAATCCAATGGTTGGAAGCTAAAGCTAGACAAATCATACTGGAAATAAGGCATCTATTTTTAAGAGACAGAGTAACTGACCATCGGAACAAATTACCATGGAACGTAGTGGATTCTCTGTCACTCACAATTTTTAAATCAAGATTGGATGTTTTTCTAAGAGATGCTTTAGGAATTATTTTGGGGAAATTCCATATGTGTGTTATATAGGAGCTACCTTCTAGCCTTGGAATCTATGAAATAATGATATGTAACTGAAAACACTGCACCATGACACAAGGAGAAACTAGAGGCATCTAAGCTGTGATATAAAGAAGAAAAAGATTTGCCTCCTGATGACACAGAAAGAAAGGGACGAAGTCTAATGAGAAAGGTGGACATCAGAGAAGTGACATGACAAAACAGGTCAAAATAACAGTAAGGGAAAGAGTTAGCTTTTCATTTAGTGAATATTGAGCTGTTTCTGGTGCCTGGAACACAGTGGCATAAGAAGGGGAAAAAGCAAAACTGATGAACCATAAAGGTCAAAATTGGAACAACTGAGCAATTCCTAACCGTTAACTTGTCAGGTTAAAAAAAAAAAGATAAAGCACAGTTGGAGAGTAAACCCTGGTATAATTTTAATTGACTCCCTTAATTTACATCAAGGATGTAACCCATTTTCCTTTGTTCCTGTTCAAAGACTGAACTCTGACTGCTTTAGAAACTGGAATTGCTATCGAAACTTTTTTTTACCGGATGGTTAATGAAACAAGTGGAGGTGGTGAACACAAGACAAGATGATGGAAGACAGCCAAAGTAAAAAGGAAGTGTAGGAATAAAGCAGTGTACAAGACATACCATATTTGTGCTTAGGACTGATTCTACATTCTTTGCTCATCCAAAATCCCTCATGACTTTCGTGGGAGTTTTTGGTGCACTGCAAGATTAAAACAGAAAGTTAAGAAGGACTGAATAATACAATTCTACATACTGAAGATTTTAAAAAAATAAATAAATAATAGAGCATTAAGATTACATCTTCACTTGTGACTGTACAGGTTTACGTGTGCATTGTTGTGCCATAAGCCCCTTATTGTCCACATCTGAAGCCCTGCAGCACATTCCCAAAGGAAAGCGCACAGCAAGAATGCTAGCATGCATGAGAGACATGAGTAGGTACACGCCTCTTCTGCGGCATGACCCCATAACCATTCTACAATACAGTGTAGGCAAGAGGCTGCATGGTCTGGGGAGAAAGGGAAGGAGGGGGCAGGTTTGGAAAAGGCCAGTATGGGGAAAGAACAGTTTTATGACAGAGTCTTTGGAGCACACCCAGATGCTCATCAGTCTGTGGTCAGAGTATGTCGTCCTCTGTGTCTTTGCCCAGAGCGGCAGGAATATACACTTCTACTGGGAGATTTCATGGAGACTGGTATTCAATGGACTCCATCCCAGTGCTGGGAGGGCTTGAAGTACCTGAGTTTCCTGTACCGGAGAGTGAAGGACTGAAACAGTTGCTCCAGGAGGAAACCTCACACTTCCCCATGCTACGATGAACTGGACCGGATGCTCTCTAGGGCTGCAAGTATGGGGCCCGAAGTGACTCATGACCCGCTACTCAACCCCTCCAACCTCGTCATATGATGGGATGCTGACGAGGGGCCAGGCGAGAAGGCAGTGGGGACATCTGAGGAAGCACCAGGAGACCGGGAGGAAGAGGATCATGTAATTCTGCACCTCTACCTAGTGGACCCAGTTGAGGAAGCCTCCCTGAGGAGCCTGAAGCTGCAGGAACCAGAACTTGAGGCTAATACATTTTACAATGGACTCTGCCCCTCAGAAATACCCCCTCTTGCTCCAGTGCCACATGGCTTGGCCCAGTCCCTCCACCACCACCCATCACACCCCACCCAGACATGGTCTCGGAGCAACACACTGCTGAAAAATCAATGGTATTATTGAAATCCCATCAACCACTGTAACACACTTAACAGAAGCTACAACAAAGAGCGTTACTGAGCAGTTACTGTGTCTCTGGTTCCTGTGCATTTCTTGGCCAGCACTTTGGTAGGGATAATCTCTAGGCCGTATGGACTGGGGAAAAGGGAAGGAGGGGGCAGGTTTGGAAAAGGCCCATGTGGGGAAAGAACAATTTTATGACATTTATGGTTGTTCAAAGATTCACCCCCACCGTCCCATCTTTCCTTCCCCTTAGAAGCAGGAGCCATATGGAAAGTGGGGGTGCTTTTGCTGGCTTGGGTTTGGGCCTGCCTAGGTGTGGGAAGGGAAAGGACCCCTTTGGTTGTCTGAGGAACTTAAAAGTGATCCATTCTCCCTGTGATAATTTCAGATGTTTTGTACCATTCCCAGTCCCTGGTATCTGGCCTCTCCCTGCGTTGAGCCACTCTGCAGAAGCTGGAGAAGTAGGGGTGGGGGAAGGATCCGCTCCGGTGGTTGCGCAAACACAGTGTCATGTCCCTTAGCGGTGGAGAAGCAACTGACTTGCAGTGTTAATCGGAAAGTTCAGGGAAGAAAATACACTTGGGGTATGACTCTGTTTCCCCATTCCTTTCAATGCTGTTCACTGGACACAGGGACTGGACTTTCTGGCGATGCAGAAGGAGTCCAGGGTGGAAGGATGCTATTTGTGGTTTTCTGTTCCTCTTCCATGGGAACTCCATCTGCTAGCTTAGAAAACAGTCAGTCAGTTTCCTCTGCAATTGCCGCCCAGTCCTGGAAGCATAATTCAGCAAATTTTTGGTGTAGCAGAAACTTAAGCTGATTCTTCAGATTTAAGAGCAGGGCATGTGCTTGGTCCACCTTCATAGCTCACCAAACTCCTCCTTGCAGCAATATGTAGCGTATCAGCAGAAACCCCTCTCCGGCATAGGTGGCTGGATCTCCTCAACAGTACTGGAAACATACCTCTCTTTTCCATTCTGGTACCTTCAAAACTGCTGTGTTCTCCAATTGATGGCCAGCCCTTAAAGAACAGATAGGTTAACTGGTAATGGACATTCTGAAAGGAACTGAACCCCACTCCAACAACCCCTTCATGCACTGGAAATATTACATTTTAACAGTACTAAAAGTCTCTTACCATTATTACCTTCAGCTCCTTCTTTGTGGGCTGCAAAGTTGTCTGAAGGAAGGAGACTGTAACAGCAGCATTCCTGAGACAATGAAAAGTATTAATATTGTGGCCTTTTGTAGCACAGTTATGTTTTGTGAAGGGATTTCTTATCTTCTTACAAAAGAGAAATTAAATTAAAGCTAGCTTTGTCTTTGACTTGGTAGGACATTCTGATGCCAACAGGGAAACCATTCCACCAGGAGGGCAGGAGAAGCAACAGAGAGACAGCAGAGGCAGATGGAGAAAGACCCTGGATGGCTTGTTCATTGGCACTGACAGGAGGAGTCAGGAGCAGTTCAAGTTCCTTAGGGCATGTGAAGATTTGGCTCTTCAGCAAAATAAGGCACTGATGAACCAGTTTCTGGAAATGGAGTCACGCCACCGGGAATGGGGGTATGCCAGAGGGAACAGGACCATGCACTCATGAAGTCACTAGTACAAATGGTGGCTGAATGCTTTCGGGACCTGTCCACAGGCATGGCTGCTATTCCTTTCTGGGAACAGGCATAACCTCTTCCTCCTTCAGCAGCTGCCACTCAGGCTGCTGCTGAGGTGGTGGATCCAACTCTGCCTCCATGACAGGGAGGAGCAGGCTGGATCGCTGGCACAGCATCCTCCACTGGCACCTGAAATCCTTCAGAGGGGAACCCAGCAGGACATCCAGGAGGAGAATAATGCTGATCTAGTCCCTGCATCCCAGCTTGTGGTTGGCCCCCAGACTCCACGCAGAAGACATCCCTGTTTGTCCCCCTACACACTATTCCACAGTCGTTCCCCCCTTGTCGGGGGAGGAGGAAGGTGAAAGGGTGAGGAGACAGGTCCATAGACAGTAATGTTGGTTCATTTCTCAGGGAATCTCACCCTTTTTTTGTTCGTTTGGAGTTCCTGTTAAAATTTGTTTTAGTTTTGGGTCCCATGTATCTCTTTAAAGTTATTGTTCACTTAACTTGTGTGTGCATCTTCCTTTCTGAATATGTTCAATGGGATATTTCCCACACATTTGGAATGGGTCAGCAGGAGTCATAGCACATAACTGTGATTTCTGTAACTGTCTGGTGGCATAAAAATGCAATGAATTCTCTGTCCATTTCTATGCTCCATGAATTTCCTAATGTTAAAAAACAAAACAAGACACCAGGGTTCCTGCCAGTGACTTAAGCTCTGAACTAACTGTTGCTGTCAGCAGCACCGGAATGAGAACAGAAGAGTCGTGTACATAAATGTCTTTAGGGCTTTGTAAATAACAAAAGTGATAAACCAGAGAAAGGAAACAAAACTAAAAAATGAGCAGTGCAGATATCTGACATCGAGCTATGCTTTAAGACCCCTCATCCTCCACCCCCAGCCAACTTTCACAGCTTGCAATCTTGGGAGTACTGTTGCATAATAGTCCTGAACTGCTTTACTTTTCTGTGTCCGTCCCACAACTCCTCCTCCCCAGTGATGAATTTCCTAATTTCAAAAAACAAAAGACCTAGAGATGAGAACAACTGTTGCTGTCCAAAATATCACAATGAAAAACAGAAGAGAAATGTATTTAGATGTGTTTACGGCTTTGTTAATAATTTAAGTGACAATACAGGCAAAGGGAACACAAGTAAATTAACATTGAATATATCTGGCACTGAGCAGTGCTTTTATGATCTGTTCTCCTCCCCCAAATTCTCACCACTTACAACCATAGGAGTACTCACACACAGAGGCTGAGAGAACAGCATCAGAAAAGATTGTGAAGAAAGAATGTGTGAAGCCCTTCCGAAAACCTTACTCAACTGTTTTTCAATTACTTTAACAATGAAAGTGCTTCCCATAAAGCACCCTGAAACAGAGCTGTTAACATATGACAAAAACATTGTGCCATACTGGTGATAAAGTGCATATACACCCTCTGCAGCATAAAACCAGGGCCAAAGATGTTAATCTTGTGGCGGGGCTCTCCTCACACAATTGTCTGCTTTCAGTTGGTTCATTAACATTGGTTGCCAGGGCCCAAAATCCACCAAAGTATATCGCAACACAGCCACATGGCAATGGTCCCTTGAGCTTTTCCAGAAGCATCATGTCATGTTGTGTCCTTTGACACAGTCCAAAGTGACTTTCTGGCTCCCCGCTGCTCCATGGTATGCGAGCAAATAGCATCACAAATTTCCCTTGCCTGGTAGGAACCAGAGCAGTGTGCATATGTGAGGGATCAAGCTGCCTGTACAGGCTTTGAAAACCATATCTGCTTTGTGCCCACTCACTCTGGAAATATTCCCCTTTAGCCTCACATATGTTGTGCAAGGCACAGTACACCACAATTATGTGAACCACGTTGGCCACAATGGCATCCATATGGCTCTGTAGATGACACCATTCTGCAGCTCCTCAGTTTCTAGTTGAATTCCCTTTTTCTTGGGTGGGTGATGTTGGGATATGGCTTCAGGATCTATGTTAGATGCATTATATGAGGTCCCCCAAAATAACTGTTGGCTCAGAATCACAATATAGAATTACATCACTTCTAGGGAATAATGTCCCTTCTTTCCCCCTCAAGCATGATCCTTATCTCCTGAGCACACTGGCATCGTGAACTAGCATCGTGAATCTTTCTTGCATGTCTTCCATGCAGTTTGGCAGAAGGGAGAGATGAGCAGGAGCTGCCACCATCAAATGTGTGAAAGCGGCATACAATAGCAGAAACATGCAGTAAGGCTGTTCCTAGAGCATCTGATGTGATGGACAGAACACTGGGATACCGTCCTGGAAATGGTAGCGGTAACATGATGTACCGAACAGGGGCAGCATAGTCACAGTTGTGTGTGCACACAGAGCATGAACCTGTGCCCATCATGGCATATGTGGACAGGGTACATATACTAGCAATACATGGACAAGTACTAAGGGATGCACGCACGTGTAGATGTAGCCTAAGAGACTATTAAAGGGCAAAATCATTCTGATTGAACAGACAAAGAGGGCTCTGGAGTAACAATGGACTATCACAAGTAGAGGAATTTTTGAAACAATTAAAAATACAATTTAAATATCATATTTACAGCAGACCATCTAAGCAACCCTACAAAGGAAACAGACAATGGTCCAAACTCTGCCCTCATTTACAAATATGTTGCCTGGGAGTAAGTTAATAAAACATTTGGTTTAAAACGACTTAAAATTTGTTGGATCATTGAAAGAAAAAAAAATCAGGACTACATGAAACAACTTTCTTGTGCCATCCACAGTTCCATACTATTTGAACTATGGAAATCAGGATTACATTCCTACAGTGTATACACAGAATACTGCTGATTTGATTAATGAAGACATTGATGTAATTGATATCGGGTCCAGTTCTGCAACCCTAACTCGCATGAGCAGGCCCACTGAAGCAAATTGAACAACTGGCTGTAGCAGAGACTATTTGTGTAAGCCCTGGTCTACACTAGGACTTTAGGTCAAATTTAGCAGCGTTAAATCGATGTAAACCTGCACCCGTCCACATGATGAAGCCCTTTTTTTCGACTTAAAGGGCTCTTAAAATCGATTTCCTTACTCCACCCCTGACAAGTGGATTAGAGCTTAAATCGGCCTTGCCGGGTTGAATTTGGGGTACTGTGGTACACAATTCGATGGTATTGGCCTCCGGGAGCTATTCCAGAGTGCTCCATTGTGACCGCTCTGGACAGCACTCTCAACTCATATGCACTGGCCAGGTAGACAGGAAAAGAACCGCGACTTTGGAATCTCATTTGCGGAGACTGCGGGAACTGTGGGATAGCTACCCACAGTGCAACACTCCGGAAGTCGACGCTTGCCTCAGTACTGTGGAAGCACTCCGCCGAGTTAATGCACTTAATGCACGTAGAGCATTTTCTGTGGGGACACACACACTCGAATATATAAAAACGATTTCTAAAAAACCGACTTCTATAAATTCGACCTAATTTCGTAGTGTAGACATACCCTAAGGGTTGACAGATCAGACCCATAGTGCTGTCTATAATAGTAGTAGTCTGCACTAGCAAATTCTCATGATTAAGAGATGCAAACTATTTTGGAAATCTGATAGTTTTGATAAGCAAAAGTTGATAGATAAAAATAACTTCAAATATAAAAATATCTTTAGAAACAAGAAACCTGCATGGTTTCTTTACGGCGCTGGTAGAGAAGAATATATCTGTACATTAGACAAAAGAATCCTTTATGTTGGAATTTGTCACTGTCATTTGTGTCATGCTCGCAAGATAGAACCAAACATTTTGGAAAAAACGGACAATACTGAATGATAACAGTAACATTTATGAGCATGAGAATATCTAAAAAAATGAGAACAGAAATGTATGGAAAACCTACCAACAAGAACAACATATTATACATGCAGAGTAGTTTCCATCCTCCATCCATCTGTCCAAAATGGATTAATCTTCCATCACATTTAAAAGTGAAACTAACAGTAACCGGTGATGGCATGTGGATGGAACAAATACCTGAAGTGAAAGGTTTGTGGAAACAGGATTCAGGGAAAGGAATACAAGCTCCAGTGGAGGAAGTAATAAACTTAATGAGGCAAGAACAACAACAAGAAAGGGAGGAGAGATAGCGGTACAGAGATCAAAACACCATGAACCTTCTGGATTAATGAGATAAAGGACTCATCAATATTGACCTTTTAATATAATCCTTTGCACACTGAGTGATGCCGGCCTTAGAGTGCTATTCATGTCCTTCTCCCATTTACATCTCTGAGCCTTTGTCTATATTGACCCTTCTCCACAAAGACTTCCGAGTCCAAAACCATCTCCTTCCATAGAAAAGGCAGTGTGTGGGTTCTCAGAGAGGAAATCTCTGCATCTGTTGTCGTGCCTGTCCCACCCTATCATTCCACTGGGTGAGGGGTGAGTTTTACCCTTCTATGTGGAATAGGCTACAAGGTCTACGCAGAGGCCCTGTGGAGTCCCAGGGATCTGCAGGAAACCAGGGCTTCCCACAGAGAGGCCTTGTGCCCCCACATCAACTCTGGCTAGAGGCAGCTCCTTGCTCCTACGCAGCACAGTCCCATGAACCCAGCAGCATTACTGAATCCTCATTTTTCCCTTGGAAATTGGGCCACGATAGCATATGTATAGGATATGCGGTTTCCTTGACCAAAGCACCATACAGAGCTTGTGTACAGGGAAGAGCAGTGAGTGGAGATCATTCCACACAGTCTCATTCTTCCTGGCACCACTTCTGAGGGCTTTCCACTATAAAGTGATATGATTTGGCCTATGAAAAAAAGGGCATAAGATATTAAACTTGTCTGTTTTACAGTTTAAATTAAAGAATATTCTCTCTGGAGACATAGGATGCTCTTCCTTTGGGCCCTTTATAAAATGTTCTAGTATTGTTTGAACTGCTCAACTGTTTTAACATTTAAAGAGACAACATAAATGAACTTGGTTAATATTCATTTCATGTTAGAAATCTGATGATTCCTATGATTTGGAAGCAGCAATATTTGTTACATCCAATGAATTATAGCCCTCAAGGAAATAACTCAGAGTGCTTTAGTTTGGATCATGTTCTAACCATGCATTTCTTACCCCTAAAAACTACTCCAAGAGAGTATTTTAGTTTTCTCTTGCATGTAAATTATTGCAGCTGTTCTGCTGCGGGAATGCTATAATTTCATATTTATACTGCGCTAGCTCCCAGAGGCCCCACTCTAAAGAACTGCAATTGTACTGGAGTTTCTTCCTTCCTTTAATTATGTGTGGATCAGAGTGAAATTGTATCTCACTGCTATTATTTGTGTGTCAGGTGATGTTTAGTGGTTAATCGTGTGTTTGTTTTTAATTGCCATTATTTGTACTTCAGTGTGTTAAGGCCCAATTATTATTATTGACACCAGGGTAGCACCTACAGCACCCAACCTACATTAAGGCCCCAGTGTCATAGGCACCATATAAACACACAGTAGGAGACAGTCTCTGTCCTGCAGAGCTTACAATCTAATTAGATAAGACAGAAAAGAAACACTGTTATCCTCATTTTGCAGATGGAGAAATGAGGCAAAGTGATAAAGTGACTTGCTCAGGTCATGCAGGAAGTCTGTGGCAGTAGAATATAGATCTCCTGAGTTGCACAATAGTTCTTTAGCAACAAGACTGGCCTTCCATCTTTTCTGTTTTCATTAAAATCAATGGCAAAACTCGGATTGCTTTCAGCGAGAGCAAGGCCCTGTGTGTTCCATCTCACAGTAACACAAGGGACAAGCTGTCTTTACAAAGGCATTCTTTCAGGACTACTGCCAATGCACAGATGCAGGGTGGCTTCCATAGAGGAGCAACTGGCACTATTTCACTGTCCCCAGGAATTATGAGGGTTTTGCAGGAGTAATTTTGTGCCTACAAATAACTGTGCCTGCAGCAAATTGCGCAGATGTCTCTGTGCTACCAGTTTCACACACAAATTGTTGTAGGATGAAAATTGTAGGCAAGTTATTTACAGGCAGGTTCAAAATTCTCCCGACAAAGTTAGAGGACCTAAGAGTATTACAATACATTTTCCTCCCATCTTGACCACTTCCAAACAGGTTTCTTTTCCCCTCACATCTGGAAGAGAAAAAGAGTCTGAAGAAGAAGGAAATGGAAGCTTGGACAACACAGTCCCCCCACACCAGTACTTCAGAAGGCTGTCCTGGCACTGAAGAGACAAAAGAGGAGCACCAGAGAAGCCCTGCATACTGGCAGCAGGAAGAATCAGGGATATAGTTGGATTGCCAGTCTCCAGTCTTCCACCTCCCGCAGCTGAGACCCTTACGAGAAAAATACTTACCCTTCTACTTCCCAGCCCCTGCAGTTGCTTCTTTTTTTTCTGAGGGTGAGGACCAAGCAGAGGTAAAATAAGAGGGAGCCAAGAAAGAGTTCCCCTCCAGTCCCTGGCTTGGGTAATCTGCACTCTCGCAGAGCCCCTCTCTTCCTTGGCTGGTGCAGTGAGAGAAACCCCTCATAGGTGCATGGCTGCCTGCACCCCAGCTATTTGGAGTGGGTAGACACTACAAATTTCAGGCCTGAATGATTACAGTTTGGCAAAGTCATAAAGAAATGAAACTAGGATCTTATAAAGAGAACAGTTAGGCACCTTTAACTAGAGGTGTCCCTTCCAGATTCAATCTATCATATCAATTTGGGGGTATTACTGTCCCCTATTTTCATTTTTACACAGCCTTTTTAGGAGTAGACTCCTTAGTAGCCTTTTTTGAGGTAGAGCCTCTGTCAGATACTGCTGCTGGTGACCGTTGACCAGGAGGTGTCTTGGGCTCAGGGTCAGAGGCTAGTCTGAGGGATTTCTCAATCATCAGGTGTTTCAACTGGAGATCCCTAGCCTTCCTTGTCCCAGTGGTCAATTTTTTGCAGTGGGAACACTTTTGAGCAACATTTGTCTCCCCTAAGCAATGGACACACTGCGCATGGCCGTTGGAGACCGGAATAGCGAGTCTGCAGGTCAGGCAGCATTTAAAGCCAGGAAAGCCGGGCATGCCTGAGGGAACCTTTATTTCGAATTAGAAATGGGA
Organism: Chelonia mydas; assembly: GCF_015237465.2. Classification (NCBI taxonomy): domain Eukaryota; kingdom Metazoa; phylum Chordata; order Testudines; family Cheloniidae; genus Chelonia; species Chelonia mydas. The sequence continues at coordinate 159,902,490 of NC_057851.1, forward strand.
ATAATCCCATTCTTGTCCCTCTTCTGTCTTTCACAGGTACCCACCTGGGAGGCAGGATGGGGAATGGGAAGGGGAAGGTGGACAACTATTAAAATATTTTTTTAAAAGAAGATATAAAATAAAGGAGAAATAAAGGAATGAGAACAGGAGTACTTGTGGCACCTTAGAGACTAACAAATTTATTAGAGCATAAGCTTTCGTGAGCTACAGCTCACTGCATCGGATGCATAGAATGGAACATATAGTAAGAAGATATATATATAAAAATACACACACACATATATACATATATATATACACACATATACACACACAAACATATACAGAGGCTAATTAGTTAAGATGAGCTATTAGCAGCAAGAGAAAAAAACTGTTGTAGTGATAATCAGGATGGCCCATTTCAGACAGCTGACAAGAAGGTGTGAGGATACTTAACATGGGGAAATAGATTCAATATGTGAAATGACCCAGCCACTCCCAGTCTCTATTCAAACCCAAGTTAATGGTATCTAGTTTGCATATTAATTCAAGATCAGCAGTTTCTCGTTGGAGTCTGTTTTTGAAGCTTTTCTATTGCAGAATTGCCACCCTTAAGTCTTTTACTGAGTGGCCAGAGAATTTGAAGTGTTCTCCTACTGGTTTTTAAACGTTATGATTCCTGATGTCAGATTTGTGTCCATTTATTCTTTTGCATAGAGACTGTCTGGTTTGGCCAATGTACATGGTAGAGGGGCATTGCTGGCACACATTGGTAGATGTGCAGGTGAATGAGCCCCTGATGGCGTGGCTAATGCGATTAGGTCCTATGATGGTGTCACTTGAATAAATATGTGGACAGAGTTGGCATTGGGCTTTGTTGCAAGGATAGGTTCCTGGGTTAGTGGTGTTTTTGGGTGGTGTGTGATTGCTGGAGAGTATTTGTTTCAGGTTGGGGGTTGTCTGTAAGCGAGGACTGGTCTGTCTCCCAAGATCTGTGAGAGTGAGGGATCATTTTTCAGGATAGGTTGTAGATCTTTGATGATGCGCTGGAGAGGTTTTAGTTGGGGGCTGAAGGTGACAGCTAGTGGCGTTCTGTTATTTTCTTTGTTGGGCCTGTCCTGTAGTAGGTGACTTCTGGGTACTCTTCTTGCTCTGTCAATCTGTTTTTTCACTTCAGCAGGTGGGTACTGTAGTTTTAAGAATGTTTGATAGAGATCTTGTAGGTGTTTGTCTCTGTCTGAGGGATTGGAGCAAATGCGGTTGTATCTTAGAGGTTGGCTGTAGACAATAGATCGTGTGGTGTGTCCTGGATGGAAGCTGGAGGCATGTAGGTAAGTATAGCGGTCATGAGAGGAATGAGAGGCTACTAGCTGGGGAAAAACTGAAAATAATTGAATTATCTAATGTTATAAGGGGCGCTGCTGTCACTCTGACTCAAGCCAAAGGCGGTCGAGGTAGGTTGCGCACGCTAGGTACCCGCTCAGAGCAGTGCGAGATGGCTGCTGCACGTGCGCGGCCAGCCAGGGCACTGCTACTACAAATCTCCGATTACAAGTGCAGGACACCAAGACACCCGCACATGGAGCACGCATAGTGAAACCCCTAGAAGAAGAATCAAAAACTATTCATATTAGCTTTTTTACTGAGCTAATAAAACTCACTAAAGATGTGTAAACATCCAGGTTGCTGCAACAAGTTTCCATTATTTATTCAGACATTAAGGGGCTGATTCTAATTGATGTCAAAGTATATTAGGTTACATTCCTTTGAAAACATGGATCACATTCTCTCCAAGTTAAACCAGCCTACATATGGAGTGTATCTACAAATGAGAGTAGAATCTAGCCCACGGTATTCCCTTTGTACTGGTTACGGTTTTCATGGATGTGTTTTCCCCCAATTATTTACTCTTTTAATGTGCATGTTACTATTGTGAATGCTGCTGGCTTGGCAGTCCTGGAGACTCAAGTCATTTGTCTAGTGACAGAACATGGCGAGAGATAATGCAAGCTTCCCCCACACCCTGCTGTGAGAGAATAGTCAACAGTATGGTCTAGAGGACTGGAAATGGCATTGGAATCAGAAATTCTTGTGCTCCTACTCCTGAGTTCCCTAAACTGATGTAGAATCATATAGGCATTCCCTCAAATAACTCCCCAATCATTATATTTTATTAAATATTATTATTTACTCACTGAGCACGCTAAGACGTGCTAGGCAACATGCTGTCTAATAGAAAAAGGAAAAGGGGGAAGAAGGGTTAAACCTAGCTGATTTGCCTTAATCACCAACCACTGTTTTTAGCTCCTGGAGGAGCTGTGGTAGCTCTCCACAATGGAGTAGAACATAATCATATATAAAATCATTCATTTAAAACAGTGAACCCCAAAGATACTTCATGGGGTTGTATGATCTGTCACATCTCCCTCCTAGAAAGGTTACATACAATCCCGGCCCACAATACTACATAAACTTAATACAATAAGGTTTTTCAAGGATATTGCAGGAAATTGCCATATCTGTCACACAAAGAATTTACAATCTCAGGACCTGCATTGGGATCCATTACCACAGAACCCAGCACCCATGTGGCACGAAACCAATGGTGCACTACACAGATTGTGCTAGCAGATCTAAATCAAGATCAGGGCCTTTGCAGAGACATAAGATTAGAAGAGATTAAACAGAGGGAGGAAGTAAGAGGGATGGGGGGCAAGGGTGGCAAATGCAAAGCCATGAACTTGCTAAGTAGTACTGCACCTGACATCTTGTGTTTTTATGATTGATATAACCAGGTTAAGCATTCCAGAAAAAATGATGCATGCAGCTAAAAAGTCTATACAAGCCAAAAAATATCGTGAAGTCCAGGCCAAAATTCATAGGGTTTTTTTCAACAGAATCCAAGAGACAGAGTTCAAATCTGGATGTGCTTTATTTGTATGTGAGGTAAACACATAAGTCAGTAAGGGTTCCTCAGCGAAGTTAGCATAAATGCAGAGCATGCCTTCCCATGGAGCACACTTTCTTGTAAAACCAGTAAAACCAACAAACAAATTTGAGAAAAATAACAAGAAATAAAATATTTTGTGTTCTAATCTGTTGTGAATGTTTATCTAGTAAATACATAGTTCAAGTGCCTGAGCTACCCAGATTGATTTGATTTAAAAAATTTCCTGTACAGATTGTGTCCCAGGGCAGACAGGTTTTATTACAGTGCCTGACATGCAGTTTCTCTGGCTTCACAACAGAGCTTTCAAACAGTGCTTTGAAGGCCTTGTTTTATTGGGAGGAATTCCCCACTTCTCGCCTGGGTAGCTGATCTCACATCCTGGTACAAACAAGAGCTTCTGCCCCACATACAAGTTTTTTTTTTCCTCTTGCGGACTGTCTAGTCACTAAAAATTCTGGTAAATATCTTCCCTGCTCACACTGAAAGATCTGTGGCTCTTGGGCCATTTCCACTTTGCCACCTCATCCACTTTGAGAAACTGGGAACAATAAAACAAAACAAAAAGACTGGAGGAACAGCTAATGGGGCATGATCTATACAAATACAAAAGGTGGCTGCATCACAGAAGACAGAAATAGGTTCAATTCCCAAGGATCTTATCTAGTCCATGCTGTACCTCAAGCAACATGCTAAATTGCCCTGCAGCCTGCTATTGACTATCTCCTCTATTCCCCTTTAGCCATATGCTTATACTGCAGTAACAGATGCTTTAGAAATGCAGGCAGTAATAGGACCAAATCCCATTCAGACAATACCACAATGTGGGACACACTTTGCTGTTCTAAGCAGCTATACATTTCATACCTACCATCTGCTGGCTAGCACATGCTGCTAATGGCATCGTATGCACTAATCAGTGTAAGGGGCTGGGCAGACCAATAAGCCAGAGACCACAGTGCTTGTTAAGGATAAAATCAGCAGCCACTGGCCTACTTTCAAGCATTCCTCCAATCTCCTATGCACAATGAAGGAATCTTTTTTCATTGTTGACAGAAGGAAAGGACCTTCCTCTATCTCCTTTTTCTGCAGTCCTCCTTTTATGCACATAAAGGAAGAACTAATCCCATGGGGAAAGGACTGGGCAGCATATGCCCCAGAAGAAAGGTATCCAGTGATTTTCAAAACCTGACTCTGGCTGAAAGCGTGTACAGCTCTTTAAGGCAGAGCAAGTGACTGTGAGGAGTCAGTTCTGTCCAGTAAATCTCCCTATAGGATTTAACTATATATATATTTCAGAAACTCAGGACACCCTTTTTATCATGAGGAGGAGGAGGAGCCTGTGCTTGCCAGGAAATATTATTTTACCGCCTACCTTGCATTTCTTATTATAATTGCCTATGTGAATGAGGATGGATTTGATTAACTTTCTGAGCAATTTTTTAAAATTATGTAGTTTTCAAATCTTAGTCATAATCAACACATCTTTAATGAGCTATTCCATCTCTTTACATGGCAGCTGATGCCATACAATCTGCTTAGTAGATTTAAAACATGCAAGTTATCCACCTTATTTCTCATTAATTCTACGTCTGTTTTAAGCTTTAAACTATAATACGGTTTGCAACTGCATACATTCCATTTTAAAGAGGAACAGAAAGGCTACAATGAAAATCAAGTTAAGCAAAAATTTATGTTCTGAATAGTAACCAGGCTGTTCAGGCATTCAGCACAGAAAAACATTTAACTTCCCTATTTCTGAAAATTCTTTCCTCTTCTCTGAAATCCTCTGGCACTTCATGGCTGACTAATGAGTTCCCATCATGCATCTTCTCGAGAACAGCTTCACTGATATTAATTGTTTTGTGCTGTGTGCCTTTTGGAGCCTGAATAATGGAGGCATTCTGAATGTATTTCTGGGTGTGCCTATTTTAATTTTAGTTTTGCAGTTTACTTTTAAGGATTATCTGGTTAACTAGAAGGCTTTGCAAAAGCAGAACGTTTTCATAAAACCTTGGACAAAAATCAGCCTTTGTGTAAGTGAGTGAGTGCATGACTCACTAAAGTAATAGGAGTTGTGCCCACTTCCACCAAGGTCTCTTGGCTAAGAGAACAAAATGTTGTTTATTAAAATCATGCTATATTCAATTTTTGGTGCACTAATCAACCTTTATACAACAATACCAGCAAAGTTCTGCCCTCTTCTTTACCCTATGGATCATTTATCCAGAGTGCATATGCTGTGCTTTTTACAGGCTGAAAACTCCTACTTTAAGTCATATATTCAGTACAAGATGAAATGCAGATCCACCGTGTGCTGGATTGTTTAACTATAAATCCCTGAAGTGCAGAAGCAGTATATGAATGAATATGATACTGAATATGCCACTGAATACGCCAAAAATCTAGCTTTGGAGGGAATGCCAATGCATTCTTACATATATGACTTTATTATTACATACTCAGCAGTTGAGGATAAAACAATAGGGATGAAAATCTGAAATTGTTACAGTTTCTTCTATTCATCAGAAGAACATCTGGCTCTCATTCCCCAAGAGCCCAACTTTCAGCTGATCTCTCATGTTACTTTATTAATTAGCGCCTCAATCTAAAATCAATTTGATCAGTTCAAGTGAAATGGTAGTTTCCTCTTTGCTTTAATGAGGGCTCAACAAGAATATACTCAGTTGTTCTGTTACATCAGCTTACAAAGAAGTATTCCATTGATTTACTGTACATTTTACCTATTCAACACTTTTACAGAGTTAAAACAAAGTAAATAAGTCTGCGGCTTCTAAAAGACAGAATATATTAGGTTAGCTTTGCAAAATGCCACTTGCCGACTTGCCCAAGGCCAGTAATATCTTCTGATTAGAAAGTAAATTAAAATATCATTAGATATATTCATCATCATCTTCATGATAAAGGATAGACTGATTTTTTGACTTATTTTTATATTATATTCCAATGCAACTTGTTAAAAGCTAAGATTACTACAATAAATGGAAAAAAAAAAGTAACAAGGAACCTTTACTGACTTATGTGTTTACCTCTCATACAAATATTTAATAAAAAAACAAATACCAAGAGAATTTCATAGCTAAAAACAAACAACCTAAACATCAAAAAGCATGGCAAGGACAGGCCAAGGAAATGTACAAAAATATGGGCCTGATTCTGCAAAGACTTATGCATGTGTTTAACTTTATGCACTATAAATATTTTTTTATTTGTATTGCTGTAGCACTTAGGAGCCCTAAGTGCCCTATTGTGCTAAGTACAGCATTTCCAAGGTATGTGATGTTCCTAGAGCAGGGATGGCCAAACTGTGGCTCGTGAGCCAAATACGGCTCTTTTATCATTAAAGTGTGGCTCGCGGCACCTCCTACATTCCCTCCCATTCTCCACCTACCAGATGGGAGGTGGGGGGTAAGCTCAGGACCTCTGTCTTGCAGTGGAGTGGTGGGGTAGGGCCTTCTGCCCAGCAGGGAGGGGGTCTCAGGGCTTCAGCCCCATGGGGCACACCTGCCAGGGCTTGGGGTTTCAGCAGGGGCAAGACTGAAGCCCTGAGCCCCATTAGGTGTGCCCCAGCTCTCGAACTTCTGAAGATTGCTGTATGCAGCTTGGAGGGTCAGTAAGTTTGGCCACCCCTGTCCTACAGTATGAGATACATGAAAATGAAATATAATCTAAATTAATGTACTAATTATATAAAAAGAATACAACCAGTTTTTCCCCCCCAGGGACTTTTCTTTCTATATAGCTGTGAAGTATCTAACACGCTATTGGTGCCATATGAATAATAAAATTATATATGTATATACACACACACACACAACCCTGTAATACATAATTTAATATTGAAATTAGGCCCCAGAAGGGCTGTGTACCAGTATGCAAGGTCAGGGCCTTATTTGGTAAATCTGTTGGCAGCAAGTGTTTGCTGTTGACCAAACTCTCCTATTCTGGTCACCATTTCCTACATAAAATAATTTACAAACCAGCATTAATGTGTTTTTAATCATTTTACAATATGTTCAGCTTTGATGCCAGAACAGCTTAATTTTGGATCAGGCTACTGTACACAAATCTTGTTTTTTAGATATATAATTGTTGAAATGGGTAGTTTTCCAGCTATTAAACTGCTACAACTTCATTTCTTTGTGATAAAATGTGTGACATTATCTGATTACAATATAACCATACAGATCATTGTTGCAACCACTGTTATATATTTGCAGCAAATATTGTACAAAGGTTGTTGAGTGAGGTGTCTATGAAAAGGTCATGTTTTGCTGGTTATGATTATGCTATCTGTATGCATGTATCATTTTTGTATGTGAAGTTATAAGTATTGGAATAGCCACCAGCTTTATGGGGATTGTCAGCCCCATTCTTTGCAGTTCACCCTAACTGAGTGACCCCAGCTATCCCCCACTGGGACACCAGTCACAGCCAGATATGCTATATAAGATATCTGCAAAAAGGTTATAATTTGCCAGATATGATGCTCTTGTTCATATGTTCGTATCACCTTTGTATTATGAGTTATAGATAGGTATGTATGTCTGTATTCCAAACTTGTACTATGCTTCTGGATGACACCCCAAGACAGTTTGGCATCAGTATGCCTAGCCTGCTTGATGGCCCATTAAGGACCATCAGCTATACAACTGACCCATTGAGAGAAGGCAGATACACCTTGTGACTCAGCAACGCATGCAGGGACATACCTATGGACAGAACTCTAAGGGCTAGTCTACACTGGCAGCACTAAAGCACTGCCCTGGCAGCACTTTAATGTGGCTTGTATAGTCACGGAAGAGCGCTGGGTGAGAGCTCGCTCTAAAAAACCACCTCCACAAGGGGCATAGCTACCAGCGCTACACTGTCTACACTGGCGCTTTACAGTGCTGCAATTTGCTGCGCTCAGGGGGGTGTTTTTTCCACCGCCCTGAGCGAGAAAGTTGCAGTGCTGTAAAGTGCCAGTGTAGACAAGCCCTAAGGTTACCAAGCCATGTGCTGGGCAGCTTGTGTTTGAAACAAAAGAAAAACGGCAAAAAGACTATAAAAGGCAGCTGCATCTTCTCCATTTTGTCTTCAATCCTGCTTCTTACCTGTGTAGGAACCTTACTACAAACTGAAGCTCTGAACAATGGACTGAATGACCCATCCAAGCTGTGGATGTACTCCAGAGACTTGACTTAAGCCAGCAGTTTATTCCATCAGTGCTACAAGCCTGAACCAATAACTTTGCCATTACTGTATGTAATTGGTTCCTTTAACCAATTTTAACTCTCACCTTTTTTTCCTTTCTTTTTATAAATAAACCTTTAGATTTTAGATACTAAGGGATTGGCATCAGCGTGATTTTCGGGTAAGATCTAAGTTATATACTGACCTGGGTATGTGGCTGGTCCTTTGGGATCAGAAGAACCTATTATTTGATGAGACTGGGTATAAAGAACTACTCATCTCTGAATCCAGTGTTTTTGGTGGTGATATAAGAACTGGAATGCCTGAGAAAACTGCCTTTATGTTTTCTTGTTAGCCACTGTGGTGAAACAGGAGTTTATTTTTGTGGCTGGTTTGGTGTATCTTATAAAAGAATAACCACCAGTTTTGGGTTGTGTTTTCCCTATTTCTCAGCAGTTCATCCTGAATTTGGCATTCTCAGTTGTGACCCACTAAGGTGTGGTTACAATGTGAAAGAGCAGTACTCAGCTCTTGAATTCCTTCAAGGGCATACTCTTTTGCAATCTCATATTTAGATGCATTCTACAACAGTGTTTATGACCACCTGCAGTTTCTAACAGGAATACCATAAGCATACATTAAATTATTTTGGATGTTCCTTGAGGGAGTGGGAAGTTAAAACATGGAATCATTTTAAAGTCTGGTTTCAGAGTAGCAGCCGTGTTAGTCTGTATTCGCAAAAAGAAAAGGAGTACTTGTGGCACCTTAGAGACTAACCAATTTATTTGAGCATAAGCTTTCGCGAGCTTATGATGAAGTGAGCTGTAGCTCACGAAACCTTATGCTCAAATAAATTGGTTAGTCTCTAAGGTGCCACAAGTACTCCTTTTCTTTTTATTTTAAAGTCTCTCTCTTTTTTTTTTTTAATGGCACCTAGCATCACCATAGTATGTATTTATCATTGTAGTGCCTGAGTCTACTCCATTTTTGTTGTTTTCTTGTTGCTGGGGACAAAACTCCCTTTACTTTCAATGGTGTGGATTGGGCCACTAATCAGGATTTGGTCCATTTCAAATATAGTTTATATTGTCTGTTTTGTTTAATAGGAAAAACTTGTTGAACTTGATGGTTTTGAAGCTCTTTGAATTGGCCAAAAACTACCTTGGTACCTTTAAAATTATTTCCCTATTCAAATGATCCATTATTAGATCTCTTCCAGCCAAATGAAATTGCTGCTATCAGAAATTAATGTGGCAGATAAATGGAATGGAGCAGTACAAATGCTAAATTCTTTACTTTATATTTTCAGTTGAATGAGCTTTTATGGTGTGGTAAAATAGAAACTACAAGAGAGAATAAAAATATATACAATCAAAGATACCCATCTTTAAAAAGGGGAACAAAGAGGACTCTGGTAATTATAGACCAGTCAACATAACTTCAATACCTTAAAAAATACTGGAACAAATTATTAAACACCAATTTGTAAGCAGCTAGAGGATAATAGGGTTATAAGTAATAGCCAACATGGATTTGTCAAGAACTTATTATGCCAAACCAACCTAATTGTCTTCTTTGACAGGGTTACTGGCCTGGTGGATGATAGGGGGGTAAAAGGGGCAGCTGTAGATGTGATATATCTTAATTTTACTAAAGCTTTTGACACATTCCCACATGACATTCTCAGAAGCAAACTAGGGAAATGTGGTCTGGATGAAATTACTATGAGGTGAGTTCATAACTAGTTGAAAAAACATGCTTAAAGAAAAGAATAGTTATCAATGGTTCACTGTCAAACTGGGGAAATATATCTAGGGGGAGGTACAGCAGGGGTCTAATCTGGGCCAGTACTATTCAATATTTTTATTAATGATTTGGATAATGGCGAGTATGTTTATAAAATTTGCAGATGACACCATGTTGGGAGAGAAGTTGCAAGTACTTTGGAGGACTGGATTAGAATTCAAAGTGCCCTTGATAAATTGGTGAACTGGTCTGAAATCAACATGATGAAATTCAGTAAAGACAAGTGCAAAGTATTACACTTAGAAAGGAAAAAAAAAATCAAACACACAACTACAACAAGAGGAATAACTGGCTAGGCAGTAGTAATGCTAAAAAGGACCTGGCAGTAATAATGGATCACAAATTAAATAAGCGCTAACAATGTGATGCAGTTGCAAAAAAGTCTAATATAATTCTTGGATGTATTCACAATAGTCTCATATGAAAGACACAGGAGGTAACTGTCCCGCTCTCACTGGTGAGGCCTGAGCTGGAGTACTGCATCCAGTTCTGGGTGCCACACTTTAGGAAAAATGTGGACAAATTGGAGAGAGCTTAGAGGAGAGCTACAAAAATGAGAAAAGGTTTAGAAAACCTAGAAAGGCTAAAAAAATGGACCTAATTAGTCTTGAGAAAAGAAGACTGAGGAGGGAGCTGATTACAGCCTTTAAATGCATTAATGGCTGTTCCAAGGAGAATGGTGATAAATTGTTTGCTATGCCCACTAAAGGTAGGACAAGTAGTAATTGGCTCAAAACTACAACAAGGGAGATTTTGGTTAGATATTAGGAAAAACTTTCTAACTATAAGAACAGTTAAGCTCTGGAATAGGCTTCCAAGAGTGGTTGTGGAATCCCCATCATTGGAGGCTTTTAAGAACAGATAGACAAACACCTATTAGGGATGCTCTATGTATAATTAATGCTACATTTCTATGATTCTACCAGTTATACAGTCAGCTGCATGGAGTTCTGACAGACCACTGAAGCACATACTGCAGAAATTCACAGCTGGACTTTGTAACTTCCCTTCAAACTCACATAAAGCTCCTTTTTAATACTGATGTTACTCTAATTAGGCCTGCAATTGATATGCCAAAATGGTCCATTTCATGTGAGACAGTGAACTGATCACCATGCCTGTGAAGAGTTGCAACATTCCAACGTTGCAATTTTGATGGACTGGCAGAAATCCCAGATATGATTGGATGCATTGTGCTGGTATACTGCAGATGTGCCTGCCAATATCAGAGGACGCGCATCTCCAGGGGGACTTTGGCATAAGCCCATCATATTTGCACCGAGGGAAGATGGCACTGGCAAGGCATCTACAGCTGAGAGTAAGGCAGGGGCTTTAACGGTGCCAAGTGCTAAGTTATTCATGGTCAAAAGCAAAAGTGAATGATTGTCCTAAAATAATACCTCGTCCCACTGGGATGAGACAGAGGTGCAGTAATGTGATCCTTCTCCTGGTTTACTCGTACTGACTTGATGCTACACGACTCGAGCCGTTGAGTCTTTCTCAGCGACTTCCTTCACCTCAGGTAGCTAGGTGCTGCTGCTGCCCTCCATCTTCGCCGCTTGTGTTAGCCATCATTTTCAGGGTTCTCGTTGGACCTGTCCACCTCACATAATGCCCCAGACAATATTTCGGACAAGCCTTCATCGCTGATGACATAGCTCCAATGAGCGATCCCCTACTTCAGGTGTTACACCTCTCCACCATGATGAGGTACTGGTCGCACTTGGGGTGGGGGCTGAAATTTGCGTAAGGAAATAGTATGTAGATGAACTAGAGAACCAATTCAGAAAGGAAGGAATAAAAGTTAAAATTGCCTCTTTACACAGATCTGTCTTAGATGCATAGATTCACAGATATTTAGGTCAGAAGGGACCATTATGATCATCTAGTCTGACCTCCTGCACAACGCAGGCCACAGAATTTCACCCACCACTCCTACAAAAAAACCTCACACCTATATCTGTGCTATTGAAGTCCTCAAATCGTAGTTCAAAGACTTCAAGGAGCAGAGAATCCTCCAGCAAGTGACCCATGCCCCATGCTACAGAGGAAGGCGAAAAACCTCCAGGGCCTTCCAATCTGCCCTGGAGGAAAATTCCTTCCCGACCCCAAATATGGCGATCAGCTAAACCCTCAGCATATGGGCAAGATTCATCAGCCAGATACTACAGAAAATTCTTTCCCGGGTAACTTGGATCTTACCCCATCTAATAACATGGCATTCAATAAAAGGAATCCATAAAACATGCACTGTTCAAACATGTACCTGACAGCAAATTTCAAATCTCTTTAGACAAAATCCCTCTCTAAAAATTATAAGTATATTGTAACGCTTGTTAAAGGTGCCAGACTGACAGCTCTGGAGACAGATGTTTTCTGTTTGTTCACAAGAATAGAACAGCACAGGAAGGGGCAATGTCAGCTTCCCACACCGTGCCATCAATGCCTCAAACCTGACTTGGATAGACAGCTGCTGAAGTCTTTGGGCTGACTGCAGAATATGGTCAGAAGCAGGTAACAAAACAAAACAAAATCATAATAATACCACCTAACTCTTACATAGCACTTTTCATCAGTAGGCAGAACTACAAAGGCCAGCTCTGAGGCAATGAATCCCTAGCCAAGTGTCATCACACCTGCCCATGTCATGCTAGGAGGTACATGCTCAAGGCATTGAAAGAGAACTTAGTCATGTTAGAAATTTAGGAGATAGAGAGATACAAAAACAACAACAAGGTGCATTGGGGAATTATACACAGACATGCCAAGTTCCAAATCCAAAACATTAATATATCTAGGTAAGAAGATGCTGTACATGTGCAATGCTAACATTACGTTCAAGATATAACTCAAAGGGATTGAAAGAACTAAAACATGACTAGGAAATCCGTATTTTAATTAAGTTGTTTGTTATGATGCATCCTCAAAGTAATGACAGGTTTCAGAGTAGCAGCCATGTTAGTCTGTATTCGCAAAAAGAAAAGGAGTACTTGTAGCACCCTAGAGACTAACAAATTTGTTGCAAACAGAAATCTTCAATCTAAATGAAAATGTAGATAATTAATTCTAAGGGTTTTTGTTTTGGGCTTTTAAAAATTTTTTTGCAGGCAATGTACTTTACTCGTGATAGATTTCTCTGCCTGCCTCAGCTGTTCTAATAGCTTCTTCTTGTGAAAGCTTTGAATCAAAAGGACTATATTTGAAACATTTATTAAGGTGTCTGGCTGGGTATGTATTTTAATAAGGAGACGATAGAAGCCATTAAAAAGTCAACATCTGTCAACAATTACTACACACTTACCATAAATATCTGCTGCTCTAAGTCCAGGGAAAAGCTTCAGTCATCTCAGGTGTTTGGGTCGCTGTTGTAAAATGCTAACTTTCTAACAACAACCACTGCAGGCAAACTTCCAGTCTGAGACAAATGTAAATCTGTAACTGCTACAGAAGAAAATTGCTAACAGATCAAATGTGCAATGGAACCATACAGAAGGCTCATTTTTATAAGCTATTTTGACTTGAAAAAAATTCCCAGTAGGGTGCCCAGGTTTGGTTTTGTGGCCTATAAAATTCACTTCTGAATTAGCAGATGCTGTCATTTTGTTTTTGTCGATCCTGAAGGTAACACCCCTTTCTCAGGCCTTCAGCAGTAGGTAACTTCAGGAATAGCCTCCGCATTGGACAAATTACTTCTAGTTTCTCTTTGGAACCTCCTCTCATTGAATCCTCCAACCCAGCAATTGAGATTTTCTCTGGATTTATTAACCACAGAATACAGGTATTAGGTGAATTGCAACCCCCTATACCTGCAGAGTCATCTGATATGGTGGAGACATTCATCCCCCTGGGACGGTAGACAGCAGTACCATGCCTTTTCTTCCTCTTGGGTTTCAATGAAGAAAACACTTTTAAATTCCAGTCACACTCTACAGGAACTGCACAGGTAGAAGTTCCTTGGGAGAAGCAGTGGTTTCTTTTCTGGGCCAAGCCCAATGATTTGGGGTACTGGTCTGGCTGGTTATGGGGAGTGGGCATTGCAGGAAGATTGTGTCACTGTGCCAACTGCCAGGTGGATTTTCTGCACAACTGGGGACCTGCAGCCCAGATTCCAAACCTATATGAACCCTACGGACCTTCTAACCAAAGCTCATTACCACTACATCCACAGTTTTTCCTTTGTTTCCAAGCCCTCCCTTCTTCCCTTAAGCAAGCCTTTTAACCTAAACCATACACAAAAAGGCCCAGTTAAAACTGTAGGATTATTTTACTAGAGAGGGTACCTATGACAGGGAAGTACATTGTCTCATTTGTTGTGATACTCCTCCAACAATAAGGCTACAACGTGCATTTTCCTATTTGGGCACACACCTAGGTGACCCCAGAAGTTCAAATATCTTGGGTCAGATGCCAAGAAATCATGAGGCTGGCCCCAAAATCAGGCTTTTTTAAAAGCGAGATTATATTGTGTTTTTTTCTGTCTTTGCTTTTTGAACTTCCCAAAGCATGTGTGGCAGTTACAGTGTCCCTAGCTCTCCCAGATTTATGAAGTAAGGTGTTTCTGGCCCCTGGCTTCAGGAACTCTCACTGGCTGCCTGATGGTGCAGAGCACCTGCCCATCCCCCAGCCCAGCAATTAATTATGCACCTCCCCTGCCTCCATATCAATTCTCTCTCCATCACTCCCACCTCTGCTCTTGCCCCTCAGTATATCTCTGCCACTTCTGCACTTCAGTGGTTCTTCACCCTCTTCTCCCAGCTGTTAGGGTGCAGCTACAGCAGGACACTCTTCTCCCTCTTCCCAGGTTTTGAGGGGGGAGGGAACCCCAGGGAGTCTTCATCTCACCTCTCCTATTACCCAGGCCTGATGTTGCAAGGATTGGGGTGGGTGGAGGACACAGAGCTGCCCATCTCTTTCTGCTCCCTCCCCTTCCCTCCTTTCCTTTGAGAATCAGCTGCTCCCTCTCTCCTACCCAAAACTCCTGTCTTCCAAGGGGAGAGAATACTACTCGTCTCCTGCAACAGGGATGGAGCCTGTCTGGCTTATCTTCCCCAGGAGCCAGGAAGTGGGGGAAAAAGGCAAACAGAGGCTGGAGCAGGCTTTCCCCTGCACAAAGCTAGAAATTGTTGAGGGCTGCCTGGTGCTTCTGGGGTCATAGTGAGACTGGCTGCAGCAGGGACCCAGTTGATGTTACTGGGGATGAAATGACAAGAGTTGGCAGCACTAGGCTTCTCACCTCTAGTGCTGTATAATAATGACTGGATTCTGACGCCCTTACGTACCCTACCCACAGTTAGTCCTTGTGGGAATGTTGGTGGAGCCTGTGGAAGTAGCTCAGAACCATTTCTCTGCACTAGCAGAGAAATCCATCTTTTCCTTACTTGGCACACAGTAATGCATTTGAGGCACTGCCCAGAGTTAGGGACAGTATGGAGCAGATCCCCTTCCTGAGTTTGCTGCCATGCAGATGGAACGTGCCTGGTGCTATATCCCTTCAGAAGGTGCAGCACTCTCCCATTGCACTCATGCTTCATAGCCCAGAGCAGATTAGAGCCTGGACCCTATCCTCATCTTCTCCCTTTTGTTACCACTGGTGGCATAGGACGGGAGTAGTTCTTGTGAGTCCACAGAGGGCTAGTAAACCCAACCTAGACCAGCAGCCCATGTTCTGCACAGGCAGCTATTATTATTATTATCTGCAGCTGTCTTTGACTGTTACAGAGACAGTGCCAGCTCATGTCTTACTAGCACAGGGGAGAGGAGAAGGGGTAATGAAAAACATCATGATTAAATACAGTCCCCCAGTGCAGCAACTGGAACTGTGATTGGCTCTTATATGAGCAACACAAGTGAGTGGACAAAGGTTCCTTGTGTCCTACCCCAGGCCCACTGAAGGGCCAGGTATAATCTGATCCTTAATTTTATGAGTTCTGCTGTTAATTGCTTTATAAGATGTGAATAATGTCATGCTGATATAAACAAATACAGATATTACAAATGGCAGCAATTTAAGACAAATATGATGGAAATGTGAAGAGAAATTTTATGCTGAAAGATTTTGGGGGGTGAAAGCCACAGGTTTCACAGCAAAATCTGAGAGGAAAAGTCAAAGTCTTTGTGTAATTGTGGTCCATTCCTTTGTTTAAAAACAAAAGCTTCACTTTGGGTTCTAAACTAGAATAATTGGTATGTAATGAGTTGAGTCTTTTTCTTAACATTTCTGCAGCTACAGCATTTAATTAACTCAGCATCACAGTCTAATATTTCAAAGCTTGGCAGGTAGGCAATGACCTGGGGAACAAACTATAATAATGCTAGTTAGGTGCTAATACAGCAGTGTCAGACAGGGCACACCAGCACTACATCATCCCCATTACACAAGAGGTTAACTCCAGCTTTCCTGTCCTGTTCCCTTGCTCAGGACTGCTAGTGAACCACCACAAAGAAGGGAGAGCTTCATACCTGGGTGAACCCCCAGGCTGATGAGTCAGGAAAACACCTGTGTATGCACACATAAGGCCTCCCCCAGCATAGCTAACTTTCACTCCCCCTGCAAAGCTCTTTGTAACGGATGGGAGTGGAGGGGGAGGAGTTAGTGAAGTGCCACATTCAATACACATTTTGCTGCATACATCTGGGGGTCTTGCTGCATTTTTCAGGTTCAAAGTGTTGACTAAGGCACAGGACTTCAATTACAGTTGTAACAGGAAAAGTGTGGGATTAGGATCGGGAATCTGGATCACAAGAGGTTCCTAATTTTTAAAAGTATTTCACAATATGAAAAAGTGTGAAGGTCAACATAGGAGATGCAAGTAACAGGAACCAAGAGAGAGATTGTTCTAGAAAAGCACAGCAGGTGGAGGAAGTCAGTCAGAGAGAGAGAGAGCGAGCAAAAGAGCACGCTGGCAGTCAGTTGGGAGACAGCTGTCACTCAGATAGTGAGCCATGAGCCCAGAGCAAGATTTAAGGAAGCTGTTGTGGAAGTGCTAATAGGAAGTTGGTTGCACATAATAATCATCCTGTGCCTTGTTAGTCCTGTTGCAGTCATTGTCCGAAAAGATTCCCCTGTGCCACCACCTGAACAAAGTTAAAGGGCTAAGAATCTTTTAATGATGTGTATTTTGTAGGCCCTCAGGATGAGGTTTAATTGCTGTGATTATTTACAAGGGACTCTCAGTTAAAATTAGAACACTGCAATGGCCAGCAATTTCTCAGCTGGCAGAGATTCAGGCAAAGGTTTTCTTTGATTTCAGTTGAGGTGAGTTCACAGCCCTCCAGATGAACTCCTAGATTCAGCCCAAAGCATCACATTCACCAGCAACCTCTACATGGTTTCAAGATGAAACTAAAAATTAGCCCAGGTTTTCTCAAAACTGTGCCCAAATTGACTCAAATCAAATCTTTGGCAAACCTGCACTAAGCTTTATGTTCAGGAGAAAAAAAATATGAGTTTTACCTGGTTTTCTTTGGATTATTTCTCACATCTCCACCCAATAACGAGCTTGTGAAGAAAATAATTATTAGTGAGTGCTCCAGTGATTGTCACTTTGCTTTTCATTTTAGACTGGAACATTTTGTAGCATGCAAACAAAACATAAATGGATTCTTGCAGTCTTTACACTGACTAGAGGGCCAGTCCACATGAATAGTTTTCTAGGCTGCTGTGAGAGAGAGGGGGGATGCGGGCTTGGAAGAATTAGAATTTTTCCTTTTTAAAATAATTTTGATGGATAATACTGTTTATTTTTAAGCATTTTTTAGATTTTTATCTGGTTAACTTTTTACAGTTTCACAAAATTATAGGTTTCAAGCTTTTTAAAATATTTTTATCGATTTAAATTTGTGGGAAATTATGGTGGGAGGGTCAGGCAATTATTTAACGACTGTGGATGTCAAGACTCAAAAAATTAAAGCTTTATAAAAACTCTTAAAACACAAACTGTCAACCCATCATGTCAAAATATACAAAAAATAGCCTTAAATCAATAAATCATACCTGTTTATTACTATTCATTCACTAGTCCATTTGTAAAAAGCCTAATTAAAAATCCAGTGATTTAGACTTTTGACACTAATAAGAAAAATGCTGCTTGAGAACTTGCTTTGCCTATATATAAAATTTCAATCATTAATTAAAATATTTTTTGTTGTGTGCGGGTGTATGGTGAAATCAATGTTTACTGACATCACCAATATAAATCTAACCCTTCCATGCCTATTTATTTATTTATTTATTTATTTTGTATCCCACTGGGTCTTGTTAAACTGGAAATTCTATTTCTAATAAAGCAGTTCTAAACCTCAGCAATAACACTCCCTTTCTAGTTTTGTAAGCTAAATGTTTACATTACCCAAAAATCTATTTTCCAAATGTTGTTTCTACCAAAATATGATTTGTTCTGAGACAAGAGAAAGATAAAACAATGTGTGTTACCATTGTTATTTGTATGTATTGTTTGTATTGCAGTAGCATGTAGGAAGAGCCTCAGTCATGAACCACGACCCCATTGTGCCAGGCACTGTGCAAACACAGAAGAACGGATTGTCCTTGGCTCCAAAGATCTTACAATCTAAGCCAGTGGTTCTCAAACTGGGGGCCATTACCCCTCTGGGGGTCGCCAGGTTATAACATAGGGGGTCGTGAGCTGTCAGCCTCCACCCCCAAACCCCGCTTTGCCTCCAGCATTTATAATAGTATTAAATATTTTTTAAAAGTGTTTTTAATTTATAAGGGGGGTTGCACTCAGAGGCTTGCTGTGTGAAAGGGGTCACCAACATAAAAGTTTGAGAACCACTGATCTAAGCCATGGGGAGTGCACAACAGAATTAAATCCACCATACCTATGCCATAAATGTTCAGCATAAAACCACGTGCAAATATATTTGGGTCCCAAGCCTGGCATCCTTGTTAAGTTTTCACTCAGTCCTCACTCGGGCAAAAATTCCACTACCATAAATGAGAATTCATCTCAGTAAGGACTGAGTCAAAAAAGGAACCTCCTAATACATGAACAAAACTAGGGTCATTTGTCTTGCTTGTCTGATGCTTGCCTGCTTTTCAAGGTTATTCGTCTTCTGCTTCTCTTATGACTGACGGAACAATTTTATTTTATTTTTAGCTGCTAGATTCCAGCTTAAGCAATTTACACAGAAAATGAGTTGTGCAAGTGTACCAGATTACAAAGAGAATTGGGTGTATAATGAATGATACAAGTGGATGACACTGGAATCAGCCAAACTAAGAAATAACTGTGAGCTGGAATTAACGGTGAGGGAGAGACGGTTCCTTGTAAAATTATAAAGAGAGGAGATAAACTAAATGAGGTCAATCGAAAACAAACCACTGCTACATAGTATTGGTATAAGATAGGCTGTGGTGCCACATATAAAGGAAAAGGAAAAAATATTCCGTACATACAAACATTGTATCAGAATGAATTATTGCATCCCTATCAAGCAGAAATGGGGCTAGCACTTTGAAATTTGTATAAAATCACAGGACTGGAAGGGACCTCGAGAGGTCATCTTGTCCAGTCTCCATCACTCAAGGCAGGACTAAATATTATCTAGACCATCCCTGACAGGTGTTTGTCTAACCTGCCCTTAAAAATCTCCAATGATGGAGACTCCACAATCACCTTATAAATTGGAATAAATTGCCTACTTCAACTGTTGCCTCATATTCCATCCCCCTAAAGAGTATAGCCACAGTTACATCAGTGTAAATCTGTAGTAAAATCTTAATATATATTTACACCTGTCTAACTGAGATCAGAATCTGCTCATTGAAGTAAATGGAAATATGCTCATTTGCAGCAGCTGAGGATCTGGTCTGTGTCACTGTATGGACTATGTGGAACACTTAGTGATATTACTGATATCAGTGTTACAAAATTGCAATGAATCTTGCCACATATGCCATGAAAGGTATCTGTGAAAATGTTATTATGTGCCAAGTATGATGATCTTGTTTATATCACCTTTGTATTGTAAGTTATAGATATGTATGGTATATCTGTATTTCAAAACTTATGCTGTTTCTGAGTGACACCCCCAGACCGAATGGCATCAGCACTAAGCCTGCTTGATAGCACATCAAGAGACATCAGCTGTACAATGAACCCATTTAGAGAAGGCAGAGGCTACATGTTATGAGTCATCAAGACATGTAGGGGCATGCCTATGGCCAGAACTCTAAGGCCTTTCCATGGCAGGTGCTGTGAAGCTTTGTTTGGGACACAGGAAGTACAGGCCACATGGCAAAGGATATAAAAAGGCAGCTACATCGTCTCCATTTTGTCTTCATTCCTGCTTCTTACCTCTGGAGTAACTTTTCTACAAATTAAGCTCTGAACAAAGGACTGAGTGACCCATCCTAAGCTTTGGATGTGTTCCAAAGGGATTCTTAAAGCCAGTGAACTCACCAATTCTGCTAAGAACATAATATATAGACTTGGAAGTCTTATGTATGTACCTGATTCCTTTACTATTTAACAACTCTCTTCTTGTTTTGTTTCTTTCTTTCATAATAAACCTTTAGTTTCAGATATTAAAGGACTGGCTGGCAGCATGATATTTTGGGTAAGATCCAAACTAATATTGACCTGGTAACATGGTTGACCCTTTGCGGTCAAAAGAATATTTTGTATAGTGAGCAGAGCTTTTAAGTAACTTCTCACTTTACTGGACCTATGTGCTAACTAGAAGCTAGAGAACTGGAATGCAATAAAGGGGGCTGTGTGATTTCTTTTTTCAGCTTCTTGATAACCAGTGTGGGGGATTAGGAGCACAGTTTGTGACTGATTGATGAGTCTAACTTCAGTGTTAACAACCAGTTTAGAGAGAATCTGCTCGCCTTTTTGCAGCCTTCCCTGACAGTGGCATTTTCAGTGAGGGCTACCCTAGGCACCCTGGCTCACATGGCCATCACGTCTAAAGCATTTGATATGTAGGTTGCTTGAACAATAGTTTTACAAAGGTCAGTATTCTGTCTCATAGTGAAATCTTTCGGTTAGGAGTTTCTCTATATGGGGAAGTTTTTGACGGATATGTTTTTGCATATAAACGTCTGTGGAACTAAAACAAAATCATTGTGTCCAAGCAGTCAGCTTTAACCTGTTTCCCTTTGAATCAGTGCATGCACATGGCACTGAAAGCACAACATAGTAGGATAGGTATTCCATAGTGTATTACCTCACTGCTGGGCTCTATGTATTTGCGATTTTTTTCTTGCATCACATTGTGGAATACCTTGCAAAAAGTGACTGGAATTCTGGAATGTGGGGTCAAACTAGAAAATTCACACTATTCTTCTCCTGGCATCCCATGATTCATCTGTCTTTTGGGAGCCAGCATCATTTTTATGCTAGCCAGCATGGAGGGAGGACTGCTATGCACCATGATCATGATATGCTTCTGCATATAAACATTTGAGGAACAATTAACCCAAAATCATTGCAGTTATGCAGCTGGATAGCTTTAGTAGTCGGCCCCTGAGCTGCCGAGCTGATTTGGGTGGAGGAGAATGAAACAGAGTAGCTACTTATGGATGAACTTTTCCTGAATACACTCCACTGAGTGAAATAGCATTTCTGGACTTGGGAAAGTAGCACTGATTGGTGGGAAAGGATAGTGATGCAGACTTGGGATGACAAGCAGTGGCAGGAGAATTGCAGGATGACAAAGGCCAATTTTCTGGAGATCTGTGCAGAGCTCCACCTGGAGCTGCCACTGTGAAACACTTAAGTGAGAACTCCCCTCAGTCTGGAGAGGCATCATCATCTGGAAGCTTGCCATCCCTGACTGCTGCTGGTCAGTAGCTACCAGTTTCATGTTGGTAGATCACCTGCTGGGGCTGTTGTCATGGACATTTGCACAACTATAAAGAAAGTGCTGGTGCCCCAGTTCATAAAGATAGACAATGCACAGGAAATTTGATGGACCTGCACAATTTGGGAGCCCCAACTGTATTAGGGTAATTGAGGAGACCCACATACCTTTTCTTTATCTCCCTCTACTGGGACTTAAAGTTCATCAACAAAAAGGGTTTTTTCTCCATCGTGCTCCAAGGGGCTGGTTGATCCCTGTGGAAAGTTCACCAATATCAACATGGGCTCATCTGGAAAGATCCACAGTGGTGGAATATTTAGAAGCTCAGGCCTGTTTTCTTCAGGGAGAAATGGCATTTCTGCTCCCCAGGCAACTATTGACATTAACAATGGTGTGATTCCCATGGTCATTCTGGGAGACCAGCTCACTCTCTGCTTCCCTGGCTTATAAGGCCTTTTACTGGACACTTGGACAGGAGAAGGGAGCTGTTTAGTTATACCCAAAGTACCTTTAGAATGAGGAGTGTGCATATGGAAGGCTGAAAGGGAGACGGAAGTACCTCATGACAAGGCTGGAGGCTGCTCAGCAGTACTTGCCATGTGTAATAACTGCTTGCAGTAATTTGCACAACATCTGTGAGAACACAGGAGGGAACCCCATCAATATGTGGGAGGCAGCAGTGTAGAGTCTTGTAAAATATTATGAATAGCAAGAGAAACTGCTTCTGCAGACTGCAGCAAATCAGAATACAGGGCCAGAGATCCCTGGTGCTCCTGCTTTGAGGCTAGGAGCTAAAGTACTGAAATGAGGGTTTATTATGCACGGTGTAAGGATTTCATTGGTCTGTGTGTAAGGATTTTGCTTTTTCGAAAGGGAACTTCGTTATATGTATGGCATGTGTAATTTTATGGAACTGTACTAAGCTTTTGTCAATAATAAACTTTATGAAAACTTTATAATAACTGAAAATCAAATACTGCAAACAATGACCATAACAGTGAAAACTTTAAACCAGTGGGATATAAACCATGACAGAAAACAAACCATGACAGTGCAAATGTGGCACACATGCCTAAAAGTGCTAAGTGCACATATTTGTGCTGTCCAGGTCTAGGGTGACCAGATGTCCCAGTTTTATAGGGACAGTCCCAATATTCCGGGCTTTGTCTTATATAGGCACCTAGTACCCTCCACCCCATCCCAATTTTTCACACTTGCTATCTGGTCACCCTGTTCAGGTCACAAATGTGTGTAGGTGCAGGATTTCTGCCTATTGTTCTTGCTTTGGGGTATAGAATGACAAGAGAAAAAAGCCATCACTTGTAGTTGCTCAAAGTTATTTTCTCTTATTTTTAAATTTTCTTTGTTTTGTGTTGGGAAAATAAAGATTGATTAACTAAGTGACTGATCAGGTACTTTTTTTCACCTGGATGATTAAGAAGAACTCTCTGCTCTAACATTTCATCCACTCTTATGATCCATCTGGACTCATTTCATCTTTGGATAGATTAATTAGAATGGAGAATTTTATTCCATCTGATATTTAAAATATAATTCAAATGTCCACTACTTAGTGATGTGTTTTTAATGCACTTTAGACTCTAATTCAAGATCAAACCCATTCCCCAGCAAAGTATCTTTTTAAAATCTTGGTTTAATAAAATGCTGTCTGAGAGGCAATTCGTTACATTGTTCATTGGGCTGTTATTATCAGTCTAGTATTCTCTATGAAATAGCCTATTAATAGCTGCTAATCAGTGAAAACTATCCTGTAGACAAAACTTTGTGACTTTTGTTAAGGTTCCAGTCAAATTTTAAATCTGAAATCTAATAAACTAGAATTGCCAATTTGATAAAATATTACAGCCAATATTTGAATAATGTTTAATAAGGATGACCCCTTTTTTAGTGAGTGCAGGGAGCACTGGCTTACTAATTTTAATACTAGGTTTTTTTCACCAAGCAGGACACTTAGTTATTTTTAACTCAGCAAGATCCCAATAGATATAAAATCAACAGTTATCAGTTTCTTTAGTATTACTAATACATTTCGAATGCATTGAATTCTCCTTGATGTAAATTTGCACTTTGTCTCAAGGCACTCTTCTGAATGTGGTCACTGGTATTAATAGCTTTTGGTTTGAAAGGGAGTAATTTAAAACACCAAAGCTATTGCTTAGAAGTTTTCTTTGAGGTTTTTTAGGCCAATTTACTTGGACTTACAAAGGAGAAACATGCATATAGCAGTAGTTAGCAAAAATCCCCAAATCCCTGAGTTCCTTGGAGCACACTAGGAAAAGTGCAGACTCAGCAAAGGGAACTTTGTATTTTGCTTTGAGTTACTCTAATTTCAGATTGTGTTCTTTAATATATACTCATCACTTCTTAGTCCAATCCTGGGTGAGTTCACATGGTCCAGGCTCTCAGATTTTTGCCCCCTCCGTTTCTGTGCTACTTCTATCATATCTAGTAGATGTCATCAACGTATAACTAATTTCTTAGATCCTTTTCCTATCACAGGTTTTTTTTATGTATTATTAGTTTCAACAACTGTATTCCCACATTAGCATATTACTAATTGGAATTCCTCCTTTTAGCCTAATTTCTTTTAATATTTTAAAGATTTAAGTAGGTTAGATGCTTATACTTTTTAATATTCTTCTATAGTTCCTCCAAAATATATAGAGACAGAGACAGATATCCGATTCTTAAGGCAGACAAGTGTCCATTTTCTAATTTGGAGTGAAAGCTGTATTGGACTTTGGGGAATCAGAAAGTTTGATATCTGGAACCTCTAGTTTCCTGGGTCTCACAGTAAGCTATTGCTAACTTAAATGTATAGTTTTCACTTCTCTGTGAAACTTTATTAACTCAAGCACACAGTGGGCCACTGTGCCATGGAAAAGAGGCTACTACCCTTGTTTGCCAACTGTTGGGGGTTCTTTTTAGCTAGAAAAAGGAGGAAAAAAGTTCAATTTATATGTAAATGGAGACTTTTCTGAAGTTATTAACAATAGTGTCAAGATTTTGTTTGTAGCCTGTTCCTTGGGTAACAGAGGTAGAATAAACAAAAGTACATCTCGTGACCTTGCTTGTGTCCTTAACAGGGGAATAGAGTGATGATTTCCTGATTTAAGGGCAAGAAGGACTTATAGTTATTAATAATACATTCAAGGCATATTTGATATCTAAACCCTTTAATATATCCCGCTCTTGGAAATGCCACGATTCCTTCTGGGAAAATGTGGGCATCCCATGTAAATAAACAAATATGCATGTGTATGTAATAGTCTACTTAGTAAGACAGGAAGGAAAGTTTATCTTGCTCCATTTTAAGGCTTTCATAGACCAAACCCATAATTTGTGACTTAGCTCATTGCTCTGATTCAACTATTCAAGGCCTAAGGTTTTATAAAAATACCACTGCAATTAGCAAGTTTACAGGGACATGACAATCCACTCCAAATTGAAGTACCGGAGAATGTACTGATCTTTTGTTCCATGCTGTTATCGATCACTCACTCTCACTTCTTCCTTACTCATTGTCGACTCCACAGTGTGTGAATCTTTCATTTTCAAAAGATGTTCATAGTTCTTAATACATAAGAATATTATGTCTGTCAGAGAAAATCTCTACTTCAGCTTCATAGATGAACAGGACAAAATCCACCCCAAACAAAAAAGTCTATAACTATATTCATTATATACAACTTACAGTAGGCCTTTATAATATACCTATATCTAAAAAAACAGTTCTTTTCTGAATTCTCTCCAATTTGTCCACATCTTTCCTAAAGTGTGGCATCCAGAATTGAGCACAGTATTCCAGATGAGTCCTCACCAGTGCCAAGTAGAGCACAACCATTTCTTACATATGTCACTTCTGTTAATGCACTCCAAAAACATTAGCTTTCTTGCAATCACATCACACTGACTCATTCAATTTGTGATCCACTATAACCGTCACAACCTTTTTAGCAGCACAGTTGCCTAACCACTTATTCTCCATTTTGTAATTGTGCATTTGATTTTTCATGCCTAAAGCTAGTACTTTGCACTTGTCTTTGCTGAATTTCATCTTGTCAAATTCAGACCAATTCTCCAATTTCTCAAGGTCATTTTGAATTCTAATTCTGTCCTCCCAAGGGCTTGCAACCCCTCCCATCTTGGTGTCATCCACAAACTTTATAAGCATAATCTCTACTTCATTATCCAAGTCATTACATGAAAATATTGACGAGTACCAGAGCCATGACAGACTTTTGCAGGACCCCATTAGATATTTCCTCCCAGTTTGGCAGCAAACCATTACAGCAAATCCATTTTTCAATCCAAATTACCATTACAGCAAATCCATATTAGCTATTATTTGTAAACCCTTTTATTTTTCAAATTGATTGCTTAATAGTTTTTTTTTTCCAGTATTTTTCCAGGTATTGAAGTTCAGGCTGACTGGTCTATAGTTTCCCAAGTCCCATCTGTCCCCTTTTTCAAGATGAGCAAATGCAGTGCCATTCTTCATCCTCTGGAACCTCACCTGTCCTCCATGATTTCTTGAAGATAATCACTAACGGTTCTCAGATTGCTTCAGCTAATCCCTTAAATACCTTAGGGTTAATATCATCAAGCTCTGCTGACCTGAATACGTCTAGTTTAATCTAGATATTCTTTAATCTGTTCTTTCCCTATTTTGATGTGTTCCTTCTCCCTTGTTGCTAATATAAATTCTATTAAGTATCTAATTACAATTTACCTTGTTGGCAAAGACCGAAGCAAAATAGGCATTAGACACTTCAGCTTTCTTGATGTAGTCCATTTTTTACTCTCCTTCCCTGCTAAGAAGACTGACTCTTTCCTTCATATTGCCCTTGATCCTAATACAATAAGAAGAGATTCTATAAATCTTTTATGTCCCTTGCTAGATCTAACTCATTTTGTGCCTTAGCCTGATTTTGTCCCTACATGTGTGTACTATTCTTTTGTACTCTGTTGTAATTTGTCCATGTTTCCACTTTTTGGAGGATACCTTTCTGATTTTCTGATAATTAAAGAGCTCCTGAAAGAATAGTAAGAGGCCAATATGTCTGAGAAATTGCCGGTTCTCCTGAATGCCTTTTTCCCCTTAGATTTTCTTCCTATGGGACCATATTTTTTTATATATATATATGTTAATTTTTACTGCATTGAGCTTGAATTCACATTTATACAAAGGTTAATTTACGTTGCCTTTACGCTGCCCTGGAAGTATGAAGGTGTCTAAATTTGTGTACAAAATTTAATTTATGTCCATTTTAATACTACTTTACACTGCCAGAGAAATATAAAGGGATATTATCACAAACAAGAATTGGGCCCTTACTGTGCCTTGAGAAGCTTTGACAAGTATGACAACTTTTTAAAGAAAAATCTAATCAAGAGATCAGTTTATAGAGAAAAATATTTTATTTATGAATTTTAGTTTAATTTCCAGTTTAATAGCATCATAAATTAAAGATTTTTGGTTCCAGAGATGGTTCTCATTATCCCGAATTCTGCTACTTTCCACTGAATTGTTTTATCCCAATTACGCATCGATTGATTACTGAAGAGAGTATTTTATTAAACTGAAGGTTAATCCATAAAAATGTACGGTATGTATTATAGTGAGTGGAAACTTGTCGCTGTTAATAAATGGAAGTCACATATTAAGTAAGGGGAAGGGTCTGATGGAAAACCTTAGTTAGTAATTAACTAATCATGAAAGTAATTAAACATGATGCATGTGGTATAAATCCAATGAAATTTGAGTGATTAATTAGACAAAACAAGAATACGTTAACTTTGATTTTAAATTGTTTTGGTTAAATATATGGTATACGTAGACTGAGCTTAGTATAGCAAACCACAGCTAGCTTCTCCAGCCCCTGGGACCTTTGCCCTGTTTAGCATTAAATATACATAGGCAGACCAGATACTCCCTCCTGCCTCCTATGCAATCTTCAGAAGGAGATAATGGGCTAGGGTAAGATCCACAAAGGTACTTAGATACCTAAGACCCAGTTTTAGGCTCCACTGCAATTCACTAAACTCCCACTGAACCCTGTAGATGCCAAAACTCACTCAGCACCTAATTCTTCAGAGTAAAATTTCTCTAGGCACCTATATTCTGGCCTCTGAGCATGTGGACTGCTGCCTCACTCTAGGCATTTGGATGCCTATCTCTGGCCTAAACCCCAGAGCAATTAAACTGGAGGAAGATAGCTGTTCATTTGCCTAAGTCATGTGCAGTGCTCAATCTTGTAGGTATGATCAATGGCCACCTACCAAGTCAGATCCCATTCACAATCTTGGTGGTGCTGTTGCTGTTGCAGGAGGAGGAGGAGGGGGTGCTGCCTGCCTTATAACTTTTATCCCAGGGGTTAGAGCACTCACCTGGGATATGGGGGGTTCAAATCCAGCCTCTGCCTGATGGGAAGAGTGGATACCCCTTTGTGATGGGTTAGATCACAGAAACCCCCTGGGAGCTGCCACCTGATGTGCCAAGACTACTTCTGCCCCTGCTTTCCTGCCCTGTCAGCTTAGGACTCCAGCACCTTGCCTGGTTTGAGCAGACCAGCTAGCCTGCTGCAAACGCAGACCCAGGTCTGAACCACATCCCCCAACAGCTGTAGGCTTAACTGAAAGCAGCTTACAGAAGTATTCCTGTCTTTAACACTCACATGCCCAACTCCCAATGGTGTCCAAACCCAAAGTAAATCAGTTTTACCCTGTATAAAGCTTATACAGGATAAACTCATAAATTGTTCACCCTCTATAACACTAACAGAGAGATATGCACAGCTGTTCCCCTCCCCCCCCACACACAGAGGTATTAATACATACTCTGGGTTAAATAATAAGTAAAGAGTGATTTTATTAAATACAGAAAGTAGGATTTAAGTGGTTCCAAGTAGTAACAGACAGAACAAAGTGAATTACCAAGCAAAATAAAATAAAACACACAAGTCTATGTCTAGTACGGTAATAAAAACTAAATACAGATAAAATCTCACCCTTAGAGATGTTTCAATAAGTTTCCTTCACAGACCGGACACCTTTCTAGACTGGGCACAATCCTTCCCATTGTACAGCCCTTGTTCCAGCTCAGGTGGGAGCTAGGGGATTTCTCATGATGGCTGCCCCCCTTTGTTCTGTTCTACCCACTTATATATCTTTTGCATAAGGCAGAAATCCTTTGTCCCTCTCTGGGTTCCCACCCCCTCCTTCTCAATGGAAAGCACCAGGTTAAAGATGGATTCCAGTTCAGGTGACATGATCACATGTCACTGTAAGACTTCATT
The DNA here is from genome assembly GCF_015237465.2 of Chelonia mydas. Classification (NCBI taxonomy): domain Eukaryota; kingdom Metazoa; phylum Chordata; order Testudines; family Cheloniidae; genus Chelonia; species Chelonia mydas. The sequence continues at coordinate 159,931,563 of NC_057851.1, forward strand.
ACCCACTTGCCAGCACACATGTACACAGGAAGACTTACAAGTGAAACAGAGCCATCTACAGACAATTGTCCTGGTTAATGGGAGCCATCAAGATTCCAAACCACCATTAATGGTCCACACTTTGCATAATTACAATAGGCCCTCAGAGTTATATTTTATATTTCTAGTTTCAGATACAAGAGTGATACATTTATACAAACAGGATGACCACACTCAGTAGATTAAAAGCTTTGTAATGATACCTTATAAGAGACCTTTTGCATGAAGCATATTTTAATTACATTATTTTCACACTCATCAGCATACTTTCATAAAAATCATATCGAGTGCAATGTCACACCCTGTTCAAATCCTACCTCTCAGGAGACTACTCTACCCAGTAAACTGGGATATTCTGAGTGGTGATCCCTCAATATCTCCCGTTGAAGCTATTCCACTGTCAATAAATGCTAAAAGTGATTGGAGCAGGGATATTGAATCTGGGGTCTCCCACCTCCCATGGTGGTGCCCTAACCGCTGGATTATAATCAGTCACTCTCTGTGGCCCGGTTATTGTTACACTGTGGATAAATACTTAAGTAGCCAATCAGCCAGACAGCATGGAGTGGAATATTTAAGTATTTATAGAATTGAAGCTATTCCACAGAAGAGACTGAGGACACCCTGCCCCATAATAGCCCATGGCCCAGTGGTTAGGGTACTCTACTGGGAAGCACCTGACATTCTGGTGGAGTGCTCTGTGCTAAAGAGTTATAAGGGGAGGGAACCAGCACTACCACTCCCACACCAACACTGGTCAAGAAAAGCAGCTAACCTGGCCTAGGTGACCAATTCTAGGAGAGGGTTCATGGATGTGAATCCCGAGTGGAGATGGGCATCTCCCTCTGGCCTGGAGTTAGGCCCCTAAACCACTCTGAGGGGCAGGGCTTAGACCATACGTCTCCTTGGCATTTCATGTTGGCTAACTTAGGCATCTCCCCACTCACTGTGATGGCTTTTGTTGATCCCATTCTTAGGCACCTAACTCTCCCCATGCATTGTATAGGAAGCCCGAGCTCAGGGTTGTGAATACCTAGGTGGCAGCATGCCTAAGTGTTACATGTTGCAATGCTAATTCCCCTTTGTTATTTTCGTCCAAGGTGGCTACTACCCCCAGGCCACTGCTAAGCATGACCACCTGTGTTCTAAGAAAGATGGCCTAGAAACACTAGTGTACAGCTGCTTAGAAATCCCAAGGGCTTCACAAAACTGGACAAAGTATAGTTGGCTTCTATCTGTTTCTGTTATTCATAAAGCCCTCTGCAGCAGGAATTTCCTGGCTACCATTGCCATATATACAAATGTGGGCACACAGTTCCCCAAACACCTTGAGGACACCTCTTCTAGATTGTGGATGATCATAGCCAGTGGTGTCCTGAAAAACGAAGGGTGAAGCAGTTGAGGGGCACTGGTAATCTCTGAAGATCTTTGGAGGGGGCATGTCAACACAGAACAGAAGGAAGGCAGGCTGTGCCTGTCCCTCCTCACTCCATCTGGAATACATCACTTGGTCCAGGGCCTGTGGGAATGATGGGAACAGAGGTGGGAGGTGATTTATAGAGCTGCAGTTCAAATCTGAACTGCAAAGTGAACCAGTAGTGTTTGGTCTAGTTCCAACTCTAACAGACCTCCTTTCCTCAACAGTATTGTTTGCATAACATACTCAAAACAAACTCAACAAGATTCACAGAGTTAAGTTATCAGACAAGAAAGGTCAGGGCCACAGCACTTCACATTAATAACTGTGGGCAGCGCTGCTAGGGATGACCTTATTCTCTTAAGTCAGGTCTACAGATGGACTTGGGTGTTCTCATCTTATTGTGCACCCATCTACATGAAGTTACTGTAGATGCATTAATCTCTTTCCTTCTGTCTCTGAATTTCCTCCACTTAGACTCTACTTTTTTGATGCATGACAACTGCAAGCACCTTCAAGCATGATGACAGCTGCAGCAGATCTTCACTTTATTGGCAAATCACAAGTGCCTACAATTTGTGGCTGAAGAGACATATTCCACACTAGAGGGTCTGTCTGAAACCCTTTGGAATTGCAGGACTGAAATTAGTCCTTACCTTTTGTGTTTTGGAGTAGGAAAAAGTGGGTTTTTTTTTTATTTAAAGTCAAACAGGTGTTTAAATGTAATGCTTTTGTATGGTGCCTGATTGATGTTTCTATGGCTGGCAGTCTCTATTCACAGAACAGCTACAGTATCAACATGATCAGTGCAAATTTCCCCTGCCCTCCATCCTGACATACCATACCAATTCATTCTATTGACTCTGCCTGTAAGGGTGTTCAGTGTGTTTGAGAGGGATACTTGACTACTGGGCTCTCAGTTGGGACCACTAAAAACTCATTTCATGTAAACAAAACCACAGGCAAAATTTACAGGGCCTGCACAACAAAGAAGTTGGCCATGAATAGTACTAAAGGGGATCGGTGGAACCTGGTAACTTAAAAAATAAAAATAAAAAAAAAAATGGCTGAGTCAAACTACATCCAGAAGTAATGTAGAACAGAAACAGTAGGTAGAGCTCATTCTCCAAGTATTTCTGGAGGAAGGCAATTTGAGAAAGCTTGTCTGATTTGGGATGAAGGAACCCAGAAGCATTAAAAAGACTATGTACATTATATTTTATATCTGATTATAAATAATACAAGTACAGTGTTTGCAATAATGCCAACAATAAAGCCAGAAGGAATATTAAAATTTTGCATTTACCTGGATGGCAAACACCCCCACACACACACACACAATCTGAAGTTCTTTACTTGTTCTTTTCAAACATGAGGGAAATTCAAGCCCCCCCAAAAGACATCAACACTTAATGGGCAGGAGGGTCAGGTAACACCTGGGACAGCTTCCATGCTTATCCTCCAAATAATGGGCTGCACATTGGCTGTCAGAGTCAGTACAACTATCAGTTACTACAAATCTGAACCAGATTTGAACTGGCAAGTGGAGAAAGGGTCAAATTCTGCTCTCACCCACAACACACTGAGGTAAATTTCCTAAACCATGCAACCTCACTGAGGTCCAACCCTCAAAAACACCCACATATGCACCAAGGCACCTAGCTGTGAATATACTGCTAAAAGGCAACCTTTTTTGGACCAAAAGAAGAACAGCCAGCTAAAAAGTTATAGGTTAGACCATCTGATCATGACCTAAATAGAATTAGCATAAAACATGCAGAGTTCAAAGGGATGGAGGAGAGAAGAGAGTGGAAGGGGCAGGGAAGCAACTACCCAAAGAACAAACAAAAACAAAAGCCCACCTTTAAAAGGTTTGTCCTTTGGATATTTAACATGAGAATATTCTTGAGTTACTCTTATTTCTTCAGTTACTCTTTCTCTTATCAAAAGGTGCTAAAAATATTCCAGTATTCTTTTAGTAAATGAGTTATATAATTTGATGGTTGAGGTACATGCATTTTCCTTTATTTGTATAGTATTTTGCATTAAATTACTAACATACTTAATGCTAAATATATTTAATGCTTTTAAATACACATGAAACCACCCACCCCTCCTGCTCACTACCTCAGTATGAGGTTGTTCAAGATAGCATAAGTCTGCCTTGTGGCTTTTTACACAACTTTGGGGGACTGGGACTGAGGTTCCTCATTGTGTTCTACATTGTGTGCCTGTGTCTATTCACCTCAAACCAGACCCACTCAGACAACCAACAGAACAGTTTTATACCATAAGGAAAGAGACCAGGATTACAGTCCAGCAGCCTCCTCTCACAACTTCAGGGCTAAAACTTGAACTTCTGGCTGGGATGGCAGAGGGTACTTCTAGACAGGAACCAGGGAGTTCTCCCAACATGCAGCACATGGGCAGTGCATGGCTCTGTCATTTGGGGATGCTGGCCGGAGCGCCAGAAGCTCCCCCAGTGCTCGGACTGTGGCACTGCCCCCTGCTTTGCCCCAAGACCCCACTGCCACTTGGCTTCTTTCCACAAGGCCCCACCCACGCTTCACTGCTGCCCCTCCCCCCACCAAATTCCTCCACTCCTCCATCTCCTCTCCTCCATGGCCCCCGCCGAGTCCCTCCACGCCTCCTCCCCCAAGTGGTGGGCACCTCAGTAGCGGAGAGGAAGGAGTCGGGACTCAGCGAGCTGTGGGGACCTTGGGGAAGGTGGGCGTGGAGGGAGTCGGGACTCAGGAAGCAGTAGGGCCATGGGGGAGAAGAGGTGGAGGGACTCAGCAAGAAGTGAGCATCTCAGTGAAGGGACAGAGCAGGGAGGGGAGAGGTAGAGCACAGGTAGGGCCACAGAGGAAAAGCAGGAGGGGCGCTGGGGGCAGAGTGCAGTCGGGGTCATCACAGCCCAAGCATCCGTGCTCACAAAGGCAGCGGGTTGGCAGCTGCACTGCAGGGGAGGCTTAGCTTCCCCTGGCCTATTATAGCCATGGCCTATGATGCAGCAGTTTGTAGTACACAACATGTAGTTCCCACTATTGCTGCTGAAGCACAGTGGACCTTGTGCTACACCCACACACCAACATTCCAGTTCTTTTGGCAGAAATATGCTGCAACGTTATATGTAGTACCAAGTTACAGAAATATCTGTGTTACTAATTGAAGCTTGCTGCAGAGCGGTCAGGCCATTTCCATATTCACAGATGTGCATAAGGAGCTCTACTGTATCAAATATCCACAGACAGAGTTTAGGGGTATTCAGATTTTGGAGTTTGGTTTGGGCCCATATTTAGTATATATATATATATATATATATATATATATATATATATATATATAAATTATGTTTCTGCACGCATATGTCTATTTTTAAAGAAAAACATGTTTGCTCTCTCCATCCTCACAGCCTCTTTGGCCAGGGTCTCACAACTCTGCAATGGAAAACACAAATGTCTCATCTGATCCTGTCTTTCAGAGATGGCCTTGATCTTCTGAAGTATTGAGTGTTCTCCACCCGGCCTCCCAGGGTTTAACATCCAATTTCCCACTGATTTCCATTGGAACTGTTGTCTTTCAGCATCCTAAAGGAGGTGCTCAGCCCTAACAGAACTGGCCAACTCTTTTGACAGATTCTTCTCATAAAGAACCCTCTTGCTTCGCATTTGTCTTGTAATGGGCAAAGCAACCATAAAGTGCTGGCACACAGACTTTTTGAAGGAATTTCTGTTTCATTACAATATGTGACAGATTAAAAAGCAAGAGTAACCATTTTTGTATGTATTAATGGAAAGAAAGCCAAAGAGCTGTATTCGCAAAAAGAAAAGGAGGACTTGTGGCACCTTAGAGATGAACAAATTTATTTGAGCATAAGCTTTTGTGAGCTACAGCTCACTTCGTCGGATGCATTCCAGCTAGAAAATAACTGTATGTTATCCACATCCAAGAAGTTATTGTTCCTTATGAAATGGAAGTTAGGAAGTAAGGTCGAAGAGTTTCATTTTGGCTCTCAAGTTTTGCAAAAATTTACAATATTTAGGTTTGTCTTATTTAACATTTGTCTGCCCATACTTTGGATTGATAGGAATTTCTAATGTATCCAGAATGCATGGGCCTAGTTTGGTAGAGAATCACCAGGTGGCATTCTACACCTACTTTGCACAGGTGATAATGACAATACAAGTGTAAGAGAGATAAGATATCTAATATCTTGGGACTGACACAGCTGCAACACCACTGCATATACACATGTAAGGATGTAGGGGGGAAAAAAGAAATCAGACACCATGTCTTTTGTGGTCACACCAATATAAGCTATAGGGCTAGAAGAACAAAATAAAAAACTGAAATCTACAAATGCTAACTTGCCTGTGCCACATAGATTATGCATTTAACTAAGCCTATGTTACAGTCATTAATTTGTGCCATATAAGAGGAATTCTAGAGCTGAACTGAATTTCAGATAAATATCATTTACATGTAATTTGTCAGTGGGATAGATGAATATAGGATCAAGTAAATGCATAGAGATCTCAATAAAATACTAGACTGTCATAGACAATATTGTCAGAATTTGGCTCAACCAATATGTTGGATTTATAAATATCTGACATTTCATTATATATGGGTGTTTCACACTTACCCATGATGATCTCTAGCATGCACCTTCTTCCCCAAGTGGCCCCTCTGATTTTAGTGGGACTACTCGTACAATAAGGTTCTACTTCTTATGAGCGAGAGTGGTAGAATCTGGTACTATATAAAAAAAAATACGAAATCTTGACTTAAAAGAGTGAAACTGAACTGATTCTAAAATTTCCCCTGATGTGATTGCTCTCAGTTCCATTTTGGTGTCCAGCAATCACAAAAGGTGAAACAACCTTATGCAGGGGGCCAGCAGAAGCCCAGTACATCATTTAAATTCTACTTAAACTCTCAAAATACTGCTTAGTGGGTTTTAAGTGGTGCATATGCCTTGTGCTAGCAATCAGCAGAGGTGCCAATTTCATCCTAAATGATTATCTGCTGGCTCTGGGTAATAGAAGCATTCATCTGGAAATCAAATATCCTCTCACATGAATCTGTTAGGCTTTCCAAATGAGGGATGATAATGTCAAGAAAAATAATCCTGATTTTGGCTGTTTTGGCTTTTTATGGATGTGATTACCTTTGGGTCTTGATGAGCCTGGTTATTACTGGCTACCCTCTACGGACATAATCCATGACAACTGTAAATGGCACAGTTCTACCACTTGGCCCACCTTGATTATCATACACATTGTAAGGAGAGTGATCACTTTAGATAAGCTATTACCAGCAGGAGAGTAGGGTGGGGGGGAGAGAAAACCTTTTGTAGTGATAAACACCCATTTTTTCATGGTTTGTGTGTATAAAAACATCTTCTGTATTTTCCACAGTATGCATCCGATGAAGTGAGCTGTAGCTCATGAAAGCTTATGCTCAAATAAATTGGTTAGTCTCTAAGGTGCCACAAGTACTCCTTTTCTTTTTGCGAATATAGACTAACACGGCTGTTACTCTGAAACCAGTTCTACCACTGCTATACTAGATGCCTAAACTAGTTGTAGAAGTTAGCGTAAATAAGAATCAGACCCACTAAGGCCCCTTTACACTGCTCCAGTAATGTGAAGAGGCCCTAATGAAAATAAGAATCAGGCCCAATATTTTTTGAATATATAGGAAAACCAAGTAGCAGGATAAAGGAAAGCAACAGAATGCTTATATTTAAACGGTAACCAAGCCAAACTAAGCAGACACTGGCCGATTAGGAGCATGGAAAAAGCCACATCCATGAGGGTTAAAAGATGGTTAATTTTTCCCACTACTGAAATGCATTACTTGGTTCACACTTTAAACCATACTGTTTTGCCTGGTTTCTTCATGATCCCAGATACCTGCACTGAATGATTACCCCATCCATATTTCATCTTGGCTGTTGGAACAGTCCTTCTTGCCATTAAAATGACAGATATGAAAGTGGAAAATGTGAGGACATATAGCGCATGGAGAGTCCACAGTTTATAGTGACAACCATGTGGTTCATTGTGTGTCATTACCTGTTTATTTTTTAAGTAAAAGCTTTCTTTTGAAGAACACCTTGTATCCTGAAGATATTTCTACCATATGGCAAATCTCATGTGTCATTTTGAGTGAGATCACACTAATTTGGTGTGGTGACAGCTTATTGAGTCACTTGTCTCAATAAAAACTCATGTTGTTTAAAGTACATGTGAAAAATGCCTCATTCATTGACAAACCTAGAGACCAGAATTCCTTTATTTATCCACAGAAGAAAAATAAAGCATAGGTAATAGCATTTCAAAATACTTGCACTGTGCCTCATCGCTGACTAGGAAAGACCCCTTGCAGCAATGAAAGAGTAGTTCATTCTATCCTGGACCTCCCTGCTGAGACTACTAATAATGGTTTCAATTAGTTGTGATGTGCACACTTGCTCACTAGAAATTGGCTTGAGACCAACTCATTTCATATATACCCCTAACAGCAATGAGCCAGATTTTATTGTTAATTAGTAAATTTGGAGTAACTGTTTAAATGAATAGATACCCTGAATCCATTGTAGCTGTAATTAATCTGACCCAAATTACTTTTAATCACTACCAGCCTAGGATGAAAACTGATCTAGAGATGGCACAAAATTCTTCAAATAAAACAAATCACACTTTGATTTCAGGGTAAACCATATAAATAGTATTGGTTCATATTATTAACACTGCTCCTTTTTTTGCACAGCCCGTTTTGATCTTGTTTCAGAGTAGCAGCCGTATAAGTCTGTATCTGCAAAAAGAACAGGAGTACTTGCGGCACCTTAGAGACTAACAAATTTATTTGAGCATAAGCTTTCGTGGGCTACAGCCCTCTTCATCGGATGCATAGAATGGAACATATAGTAAGAAGACCCACACACACACACAGAGAACATGAAAAGGTGAAGTAAGAGGCTAATTAATTAAGATGAGCTATTATCAGCAGGAGAAAATAAGTGATATGAGTGATAATCATGATGGCCCATTTAGACAGTTGACAAGAAGGTGTGAGGATACTTAACATGGGGAAATAGATTCAATATGTGTAAATGACCCAGCCACTCCCAGTCTCTATTCAAACCCAAGTTAATGGTATCTAGTTTGCATATTGATCTTGGGGTATTTAGTTAGATTTTTGCCATATTTTTTCCTTGGCTTGCTTTGGATTCTGTTTTGGGGATTATTAAAACAATCTCACTTTACACCCATTTGAATTTCAGAACGTAACATTTACGAAAGTTTTAAATTATTCTCCCACCCTTGTTAACATTTACAGTGGCAATTCGGCGGCGGGTCCTTCAGAGACCCAGAGCAAGTGAAGAACCCACCCCCAAAGTGCCGCAGAAGACCCAGAGAGACTGAAGGAACCGGTTCTTCAGATTTTGGCAGCTCATCACTGTCTTTATCAGTCTGCAAATTCTATTGTGAAAGTGGGCACTACTTGTCTTCACTTGTCTCTGCTTCCATTTTGGACTCAAATTCCAAGACATATTGATACAGAGCTGAAAATAGAGGGCTGTTAACTCAGGATGGTCCTCTATTCAAATACAAACACCATAGACAATAGGCATGCTCCCACCCAGAACTGGTTTGTCACTGGCAACAAAATCTGATTGGAGTCTGGGATCACCTGTAAAGGCTGATCCAGGAGTCACCTACCAGAGGGATTGGGCATTATAAAAAGGGCAGGAGCTGATCTAGTCAGGGTCTTTGGCCATTTTCACCACCTTAAAACAGACAAACTACTGCAGGGGTTTGAGGCATAGCGGGGGGGGGGCCCTGCCCACCTGAATTCAGATGGTCCTTCAAGAACTCCCGAGAGAAGGGCAAGTTAGAGGGAGGGTCATGGCATTCCGGGTATATATGTTTTCTATATGATCTGTACTCTGTGCTTTAGCTGTTAAGTAAATAGCAATGATGGTTTAAAATCTTGTGAAAAGTCTACCTGTGTGCATTAAGTGTTGCACCTACCATGTGCCCCCTTTAAGCTGTGGGGAAAGTATGAGGGCCTACCACTGATTGCAGGGACTAGGCAGTGGGCCATGTGCTTGAAACTATCAGGAGAGGGTGATCCACACCCTGAGTGTGCACTCAGAGACCCTAAGACAGAGCCCAGGCACTGTCCCTGTTTAGACGCTCAAGGCTTAAAATACATGGGATCCAGTGGCTGAATCTCCTCAGAAATATGGTGAGTAGTTAATAGGGGGCAGGGTGCTCACCTAGAGCTGTGACACAGGCATGGGTGACTAGATGTGAATGACTTACAGTATTCTGAATAGGGAGCTTTTCACCACTAGATCTCTGATTTAAACATGAAAAGATTGTGCTTGTTTCCGTGGGTTGGAGGATTCAATCTGGTTCCTAGTTGACAAGAGTCCACACCTAAGTTGTCACAACATGATATCGGAATAGGTCAAGTCTGTACTCCACCTATTGCAGTACTCCACGCACAATATGGTTTGGTCCAAAACTCATTCTTTCCAAAGACTGAATGGTGGCAGAAGCTGAATTATCCTCTTGCTTTATATAACAGGACTGAGGCACAAAGTCAAAATGGTGGGAGCAGTTTGTGTTGCTACTGCATGCTTTATTTTGCTACTGGTCATGCTGTACCACTTCTATGCATAATTAGAAGATTTCACACTACAGGTATATAAATTCACCATCTTTAACCAGAGACTGGATGATCCAAGACGGCTTTTCAGCATTATGGCTGGGAAGCAGATATTGTTTAACTCAGGCTTTCAGTCTCCCTTACAAAATGTTCACCAATTAAATTGTAATGAATTTTTAGCAACAATAATATTGCTTCAAACCTAGTCAAAGAGGCTGGAAGTATTTTTAGATTTGGTCCTTATCTCAGCTCACACTTAGTAAAAGGGGAATATTTTACTCTTAATACTAACTATGGAAACTTTTCCATCAAGATGATACTGAGACACTGCGACCATCTATACAGAAGAGTTGTACAATTATTTATTGATCCCCCAGATATCCTACAAGCAGGCTCCGTGGAGTCTAGAATTCTTCCACTAGGGATCTACACTAGATGAGATCTTCAGACTGTGTATGTTATTTAAAAACAATTCACTGGCTTTCAGTAATGATTTTAGAGCTGTGCTACTTATTCACCTCATGGCCTTGGCCCCTAGAAGGTCTATGAATTCCATAGGAGTCCCCATCACCTCTTACATTTCTCTCTTGGAAGAATGTGAGTCAAATTTGTTTATTAAAAAAAAACAAAAAATGAAATATCACTTTAGTTTTATCAAACCATTCTCTCGTCTCATAAAACTAGACCTTAGTAAAAAGCAAACTAACTTTTTTGGTTTAAGAGAATACCCATGTTTGAGTGTCGAGATGTTCCTCAAAAGCGAGCCAACTTAACAGCTTTAATAGATATGGCAACTGATTTGACTATTTTCTATTTATTCCTAGCACAGAGTTTGCATAACAAATTTGCTGTTATAAAAAAGGTCCTATATGGAGATAAGTGCTGATCCTTCAATGACTGAAGTCTTTTCAATGGCTTCCCAACGCTTGGAAAGGACTCCCTTCCCAAAAAACTTCTAAGAGGAAAAATACTCAGCTGACCATAACATTACTCAAATTGCATGCCACACCTGTGAGTTCCTGAGCTGTTTAAGGTGCTCAGCACGACTGTAACAGGGCACACTCACCACTTGTGAGTGCCCCGCTTGGCCAAATATGTGTGCCTGCACACTCTCTGTGTGGTGTGTCTTTGGTGACTCAGCCCTCTGGCTGAGTCACACACACTGTGTCTGTGTGATAAACACAAAACCCCTTACAGGGTACAAGTCCAACAGGGGTCTCTCTCAGTGGCCTCTGTAATGTCTCCCACAAGTTGTCCCTGCTCCCGGAAAGAGCAGTGCCCCATGGCTCCCTCCCTGGTGACAAAGTCTTCGTCCTCTTAAGGCCCTTCTGGGCACAGCTGTCCAGCTGCAATTCAGTTACTAGTGGTTGCCCTGGGTGGGCCATGAAGGGGGAATACAGGTGCTGTTGCCCTGAACCATGACAGTTTGCTGATCTCATTCAGGTTTTAAATATGAGAATCTCAAAGCATGTTAAAATGGGAACTCAATATTTTCATTGAAGAAGCCTGTATAATAGGAGAATTTGGGCTCCTGTCTCTTCAATGTCAGCATAAGTCTCTGGTTCTAATTCTTTTTGGCATTACTCTGGTTTTATAGTGGCATAATCACCTTCCAGCTCTGCATTTTGTCACTTCAGGCACCTTCCCTAGAAGAATTTGAATATTAGAACCTGAAACAGTTATAGGAATGGCCAATGCAATTAAAATAAGATATCTATCTAGGCTCTTGGAGAAACAAAGGACAAACCCAAGGGATCCTCCACACCTAACCAAAAAGGTACTCATCCAATAACCCATTTAAACAGCAACAGAAATGTTAATCGACAAGGGCTAAATTGATCACATTCATACACAAACCCCAAGGTCTAGTGATTAAAAAACCCCCACGAGTACTGGGGACCAACAGTCACATTTTTTTTCTTACTATTACACTGATAAACCTGTCTGTTCAAGTATTTACTAGCATAGAATACCATATTGGCCTCAGAGTTTAGACTCTATTTTGAGGTCTTTCTAATTAAGGAAAATTTCAGTGAAACAGAAAATAAACAATACAGTGTTGAAATGGGGAGTCCATAGCAGAAGTAAGGTTTAAACAGTCCTGGATTTGGTGAAAATAAGAGTGATGGATGTACCTTAATGGTTTGAATTGTTAGGATCTCTCTCGCTTGCTCCAGTATCCAGCAATCTTGGTACTTGAGAGCCTGGAATAAAATGAACTACAAAAATAAGATCTCTGGTTTTGTTAAATTGAAAGGCTTGTTTTTGCAGCAGCATGGTGGTAAACAAGTGAATAAGTGAGAGTAAGTTGTCAGGCTACTTCCTCCTTAGATTCCCTTTTATTTTTGGAATAGTCATCCCAAAGATTACAGCATCAATGTTGTCAATAGATAAGATTGTGGAATAGTCTTATTGTCTGTGCCAAAGAGATCATTTTGTAGATTCTCAGTGCTTAACTGCTCTTACTAATTACTACTCACAATGCACAAACATGTGACACTTAACTCCCTCCTTATAAGAAAGGGCAGCACTGGCTGGTGACTGCCACAGCAACTGTCCCAGGATAGGACTCACCTTCCTGGATGTCACCCTGCAATCTAACCCCAGATGATATGTCCAACACCGTTAGTCTTTTTGATGGGGTTTACCAGACCCTCTGAGGCGCCCTGCTGGAGGCTTCGTGGTCCTGCCACACCCTGCCCCAAAAAGGGCAGTGGAGTGGATCCTCCAAGCTGCCTAGAGTGGATGTGTCCCACACAACCAATCAGGACCCAGCAGCCTTGTATAAGAAGAGCTGCAGGGCATAGGCACCAACTTTCTCATATGTCAGGGGGTACTCAAACCCTGGCCCTGCCCCCACTCCACCCCTTCCTCCAAGGCCCTGCCCTGCCTCTTCCCACGCCCCACCCTGCTTTTTCCCCCCCACTCTCTCCCCACAGTGCACTGCGCCCTCGCTCTTCCCCTCCCTCCCAAAGCCTCCTGCATGCTGTTAAACAGCTGGTTGTGGTGGGCAGGAGGCGGGGGGAAGGAGAGGAGGTGCTGATCAGCAGGGCCTGCTGGTGGGCAGCAAACACTGGGGGGGCAGGGAGGAAAGCTGATGGAGCTGCTGGTGGGTGCTCAGCACCCACCATCTTTTTCCCCCATGGGTGCTCCAGCTCCGGAGCACCCACAGAGTCAGAGCCTATGCCCACTGTAGCCTCCTGGCTCCTCACCTGTCACCTCTTTTTCTCTCTCACTCTCCTGACCAGGGTTTTTCCAGTCTGCAGAGTTCCCTGGCTACACTACCCCGGCAGGGCAGATGGCCTAAGTAGGCCTGCTTTGCTTTCTCTTCAGAGGCTATAAACATTCTACCACACATCCCTTTCTAAGCAAATGTATTAAGGTGAAAGCATTGCAGAGATAACAGAAGAACCTACTGGCACGCTAATAAGCTTGCCAGAGCTTACCCGCAACTCTTCTACCAGAGTTTGTGTTATTCAGTCCTTCAGACCCCACAAAGGGATTTCTGTAATCATGAATTCACAAAAGCCTTTGCTCAGAAAAAAAAAAAAATAACCCTCTGCACAGGCTAGCCTTTCCTTTATACAACCTGGCTGTTTGATCTGCAAAGATCCTGAATAGGTAATGAGCCAGACAATGGTTCTCTCCTCAGGGTGTAGCTTCAAATGGCTGGGTCAAGAGGTAGGAACTTGCATTTCTCCCCTTCTCCCCCGCCAAAGATATTTCCTAGCAAGCCCACTTAACTTTGTCTGTCCTGAAGTTCCTTCTTGTCTGGCACATTAACATAGTCCTTTGATCATAACACTTCAAGGTTTACATTGGCCATGTCTCCCACCTCAAGAGGAGAGACAGTCCCACAATAATCCATGAACTTTACATTAATACAATGGACTTCAATGCTATTTAAACTTAATTCAATAAGCTCTCCTAAAGATATTGCAGGAAATTGCCATAACTGTCACCATCTACTTTATATCAGTATATGATTCAGAAAGTACCATTTTTCCTGAAATGAAATAGTCCTGAACCCTCATTATTTAAGCAGTTGACAGGAAAAACAAACTAGTCACTCTTAAACATGAAGAACTGTAGGATAGAAGCAGAATTTTCAAAAAGGAATTAATGCTAAGTGTCCTACTAGGTTTATGTCCGTTAAACTGGCACTCGTGTGTCTATGCCAGGAAGCCAGAATGTCTGAGCTACAATTCATTAGAACTGTAGAACCTTGGATGAAAGGGATCCCATCTGCTTATTAATTCTGTGAGATCCCAGGTGCAAGACTCAAAATGAAATACTCCCACATTCTTCTGTTTTACCACTGATGAGCTGGATAATGGCCTATGAGTTCCTTCCTCTTTGGCAAGTTTGATAAAATATTCGGATCATGGTCTAGTTAAGCTAAACACCACAAGGTCCAGAATTAAATTCCTTTTTAGTGAGGCAACTGTTGATGTTACACATTTTTCAGTACATTCCCTAAGAGGAAGAGCAGCAACTTTTGCAGAACATGCAGGTGTCCCAAGATATGTAGGCAGTGCTGTAATCTGCTTTTAGAAGGGTCATCTACCACCTAAGTACCCCTCATGGCAGGAGGTCACTCTATGGTCCCCTGCCTTTGCTTTCCCCCTCTTCAGGGCTCCTTAAATAAAACATCCCAAAGGAAATTAAAATATTTCCCCACCTGGGGTTCACTTTATTCAGTCCTCAAATATGCACTGGCCCTCCAGGACCCAACCCCACTTCAGTATCTCTCTGCTTTAGCTGGGAGGTATCTACCTCTCTTTCCCAGAGCTGGGGCATAATTCAGTGTCTCTGCAAGAGCCAGTCTTGCTCCCTGCAGCTGATGACCAGCTGCTGTTTCTCAGGCTTTTGTTTCCTTGAGCATTGCCCCCCTTACTGCAGCCACCTGCTGCCCTTCATAGGGAATTTCCTAATCCCCCTTGGGTGGGGCTCTCCAGTGCCTAGGGCAGTGGTCCCCAAACTTGAGGGTGGTGCCCCCTTCCCTCTGTCCATGTCCTCCCAGGGCCAGGAGCAGGGCCGCAGCCTGTAGAGGCAGGGAGGGATGTGGACAGGGGTAAGTGGTGGTGAGGGTGGGGCCGCAGTTGGGGATGGGTCTGGGTCTGGGGCCATGAGTGGAGCCATGGCCAGGGGCAGGGCCAGGAGCGGAGCTGTTACCAGGCCATGGTGGGGGCTGGCATCTGGGCCCCTGTCCAGGTGCAGAGCTGCACCAAGGCTGGGGACAGGGACTGGCGCAGGGCCAGGAGCCAGGTATGCGGCTGGGGACGAAGCCAGAGCAGAGCTGGGTATGGGGTGGGGCTGGGTGTCACTCCCTCCCTGCCCCTTGTGGGGGCTGGCCCTGGCCCACCATATCCCCTGACCATTCCTCCATTACCCCTGGGGGGGCACGCCCCACAGTTTAGGGGCCTCTGGACTAGAGCAAGCCACCCTGGCTCATGAAAAAATGCCTTCCAGAGACTCTTGGAGGCCTTCTGATACAAATGTATAAAACTTAGTCTTCAGGATCTCCCCACACACTCTAGAGTGTAACATCTTCTTTGTAAAGAAATAAATTGTCACTACCCATGACATTTGAGAAAAGGAGATTACTCTGAATTAATTATATGATTCTTCTGCATCTTAATCAGGCCAATAACTTTAAGAAATAATGCTTAGAGGCACCTCCCCCTGTTCCAAGAACAGGTAATCTAGGAAGGCTCAAAAAGAGTTTCCGATTTTTTCCACTTAAGTATGATCTGGCAAAACACTGAAGCATGTGCTTAACTTTAAGCACATGGTTTAAAACCATTAAGTCAGTAGAAGTTAAACATTAAGCATGTGTAAATTCTTTGCTAATAGATATAGTTTGATAAAATAGTATTTGCTATTTCAGAGTTTTATTAATATTAAAATGTGGCCAAATATTGAGGTCTTTACACAGGCAAAACTCTTATTGATTGACTGGATAACAGGATTTCTGAGTTCTGTCCTTAGACTTCACTGACTCACTGTGTGAATGTGGACAGGTTCCTTAAATTTCCTGTGCCTCCATTAACCTGACTGTCAAATGGGGATAATGAAATTTACATAGCATATGGGTATTTGACACTTAGCTGTCTACACTACAGCCTGCGTCACCCAAAGTTATGAATATTCCACCCACAAGCAATATACCTTACACCAACATAAGCATTCATGTGGATAGCACTATGTCAGCCGGAGCGTGTCTCCTGCTAACATAACCACCTCCACGAGCAGCATAAGCTTTCTTATGCTGATGGGAGAACTGAGCCAAAACCTGAGTTCCTCTCATTTTTAGCTCGCTCAGGCAAGACTGCTGTTTCAATTGACTTCCTACACAGCTTTTAATCATAAAACTAATCAAACTGTATTAAAAAGAAGTCTATAAAAATCCATCTCTGCCATAATAGCTACATATTGAAAGAATTAAAAAATGCATTAATTTAATATTTAGATAAGTTTTGGAATTTTTTTCTTCCCAATGCAAGTTTTTGTAATAGAAATAGGCAAGAACTCCAAATCATTTTTCTTCCACTTTCTAATTGGTTTGTGTTCTTTTGCTATGTTGTATTTTCCATGCCTGCTTACTCTCAATTGCCAATGATTTTTTTAAAAAAAAGTTTCCTCAATTGCCATAATTAGTAATGTCATTTTATAATGAATTTGTTTGCTAGAATAAATAACTCACTTCATTATATTGAACAAGAAAGCTATAATTCCTTTTTGTGACAAATTATTAGTCCATTTAAATGCCCCTGAGAGTGACTAGTTGGAGCATTTCACTCTTGTACACCTATGGTTTTTATTTCTCTCTATCTTGGTTAGTAGTTTTTAACATTAATATACATATTGAAGAGAGCATTAAAAAGTCTTATATTTGATGGAAACAGGATTATTAGTCCTGGATGAAGACCCACAAAATAAAAATTCAAACCTATGCAAAATTTTGAACCAGTTTATTTTACTGGGTCCATGCCCCTTTTGTACTAGATTTCGATTAATATATTAAAATGAATGAGGTTAGTAATGGGATCATTCATGGAATGAGTTAATTTTAAGCAAATATTCATGGATACTCTTGAAAAGTTAAATTCTGGTTCTAAATGTGAATATTCACACTGATGCCTAGTCCCATTAGAATCAATGGAGCTACTCGCGGTAGTTAAGACTGTGTGCAAGTGGTTTGAGGCCCAAGGTGGGTAATGGTATCAGAATTTGACCCACAGGAGATCATAGTTTATGGACTTCAGGCTGTTCTGCTTGTTTACTGAGAATACATTTCAGAGATCAGAATTCAGGACCCAAGCTCAATTGCTACCTCCTCATACTGAGTGGAGCTGAACGTGCTCAGGAACTGGAGGGAGAAAGCACCAGGCATTGTTCTCTAGAAACTATATTGCCTGACTCAAGGGGAGGGAGCCACATTAAATCCACTGCTAGAGTGAAAGTTACCATCACATGATGCTTTTAAGTAATGTGTGAAATCTCAAATACGAGGAGATACTAAAGGAGAAAAAATAATGGTTGTTTGCTACTTAAAAAACTCATAATTTTTAAGCCCATCTTGTGATTTTTCTCGGCCTGACCCATGACTGTTTAATGTTTGGGGTTATTGTAGTATCCCATGTGCTAGCTCACTAGAAGTTTGGACATAGCCCTTGCAGGTAGGCACCACCCTCTCAGGGCTGTGGTGCGTCAGCCCAGGTGATAGACACCCTTCCAAACATTCTTTGCAGCCCTGAGACGCTCTACCAACTGCATGGGCGTGAGGGTGCTCAATGCTTGCTGTCTCTCTTCCCCATCCACCTGTCAAGCATAGGTCAGGGGCATGCCTATCTATTAATGAAATCTCCATGTTTTCCTAGCGCAATCAGCTCTGTTGAAAATAGAGATAAGAGTAACAGGAAATTGCTAGATATTGGTAGTAAAGTCATTTATTCTAATTGATTATGTAGCATGTCTTATGTTATTATAATGTTTAGTAATCAATGGTAATTAGAAGCATATAACTAAGTCATTCCTAGCTGTGGGGAAGCATGCACAATATGAACCATAAAAATAGGAACAGCTGTAGCAGTTGATATTCTGATTTTTTTTTTAAAATGTGCATTGGAAATTGTATTAGCCAAGATAAGAGAAAGGGAAATGTCTTTTGTTTTTAAGATAGTAAAAGCATAATCAGATTTGGGAATCCAAATGGTTTCAGTAGAATGGGACATTGTGCAGAGTGTGACAAGGGAAAAGATCATATGGTTTTATGAATTGTCCATAACTAAGTAAGCCACCAAGAAGCCATGGGGACTTTAAGTCTTGCTGTAAGTGTGATTATTATTAACATTTAGAGAGATAAATTCATATTTAAGTCCATGAACCCTCACCTGGGAAATATGAAATAGGGAGAGGGCTTGACAAAATTCACTTATGACAGCCAATTCTCCTCTCATTTACACTGACCGGAGGAACTCTATGGAAGTCAATGGAGTTATGCTGGTGTAAAGGTGAGATTAGAATCTAGCCATTGTATACCTAACACTTTTCTTATGTTGCTTCTTTGTATGTCAGAACTGGTCTTTTCCTAACTTTTTTCAAACATGTAAAGTGTTTTGGATTAGTTACTGTCCACACTTGAGAAAAAAGTGCCATACTATAAATGCAAAATTGACAGTGTCCAAGGCCAAACATACCCTTGATGTATTGCACTGAACCTTTGCAAGTCTTGCTACTCTATGTGGATGTAATAAGCTTTATTCTCACCATAGAGGCACATAGCAAGTTAGTATGAAAATAACATTGGTTCTAAGGTGTATCTAATGCACACTGGCTGGGCTCAACAGCCCCATAAGTAACGTAGGTTTTCCCAAACTAATTATGGCATGAGTAATTAGTCAAAACTCAGAGTCAAGTGCTTCCTCTGGAGTACAGACGTAACTCATGCTAAAGACAGCCTCACTCCTCCTAGAATAATTTGTGCCCTAGAACTTAAATCTACATGATTTCCATTAGCAATTTGGCAGTGAGGGGCAAAAATGTAGATACAAGTACCCAGTGTTTACACCTATAGTTCAATGGTATCAAAAGAGATTGGGCATATATATGGGTAAAAAAAATAATCTAAGAGATATAATAGTTATTGTTACAAGTTTTGGAAAGGATTTTAAGCTTTGTGCTTCAGAGTTTAAGTCAATCTCAATTAGGTATTTTAGAGGAGACAATATAGGGAAGCAGGTTCCCCTCCCCCACACCCCCATCTGCCTACTGTGGGGTTCTTGCACCTTCCTCTGAAGTATCTGCGACTGATGCCAGGACCACAGTTGGAGACAACATTCTGGGCTAGATAGACCTCAGGTCTGATCCAGCATGGCAATTCCTGTGTATCTATGTCAGCTGTGCTGATCACAGCTTTAGATAAAAGTTCTACTTCAAGTGGCTTGGGTCACTTCTTGGCCCAGACAGCAATGGTTCAAATCAAGTCAGCAAGAAAAAGGCAGTCTATAATCATAATTTAAAAAGAGAGAGTCAAAAGGCCCTTAATCCGCAGGCCTTTGTCACTGTTTATCTCCCTTGCCTCTACGGGGGGCTTACTAGTCTCTCAGAGACAACCTGATGCTAACGCCACTCACGGGCTAGCAGAGAGTTATTGCTCCTTAGCCATTCCAACCTCTTCTGCCCTCTCCTCTTTATAATTGGCTTACTCTCATTAGTCACTGCAGCTGTGGTTGTCTCTTTCCATAACTGGTATTTCTCAGAGCTGCTTGGGGCATGGCTAGTCTTGCTGTCCAGGGGCAGGGCAGGTTCTTGACCCTTTCCTGCCTCTGTTTTGTAGATCCCATCAAAGTGTGGAAAAATGGAAGCACAAGTTTTATGAGTGAAAGTTGTGTACACATAGAAAACCAGGCCGCAGTTAACAATGTACCCTATAATATTAATTAAGCCTGACTTAAGGAAAAGAGGGATGTAATCGACTAACATACATTTCCTATTTAGTGAAATGTTTGACTAAAAAAACATATTTAAAATTGAGTTAACTTGCAGTTTTCACCATTTTTAGCGTGAACCTTATTCCTTTACCAGGTTTGGCCTTGCCTATGATACTAGATTGAGTTATTTAAGGTGTGGATCCATAGCTGACATTAAGAAGTTTAGAACAGTATTAAGACAGAGTAACTGTATCACTGCATATTAATGGGATTTATGAGTGACAACTGGTTATTTTTAACATAACTATTACAGAATAGTTCAGTTAATGAGGTTACATGATGAGTCTGGTGGTGATTTCACATGTTGTTAAAAGATATTTCTGTATATTCAATGGGTTAAATCCTTATATTTTACTCAAACTAGCTTGAGTCCAGTGATGTTGAATAGGATGTAAAGTCAGTTAAATGGGATGTAATTTAAGAACCTTAGAATATGGCGCAAAAATTTTAGTATACAATTGTGTTGATTTTTTTCCCTGTGTGTGATATACTTTCACTGGACTTGTTAAGTACAACAATTACAGGTATATCTAACACTATAATTTTGTCTAAAACAAATAAAATCCAATTAAACCTACTTCATACTACCCATAACATTCTTCACAACTTTTCTAAACTGAGAGCAACTTCCCATTGATAATTTCAGTCAGTTATTCTAAGTTAGGGAAATGAGATTTTCATCTACAAAATAGCTTGCGTGTGTTTATCCTTACCCACTGTGAGGAATAATCCTCCAATAGATTATCCACAAGCACAGCCTCCTTGTGCTGATGCTTCACTAGGCAGACATCATGGAAATTTAAAAAGGTGATTTGCATGAAGCGACATCTGGTGTGTGAAGAACAGATTATACTAGGAGCAGTGTAATAGTGAGAGCAGGAGCTGGAAGTGTGTTTAACCAGAAACGCTTTGGCTGGCATCACCAGCCCTTAAAAGGCCTTATTGTCTGTTTTAAAGACATGAGTGATGTAGTTATTTCCAGTTCCTGTTTAGGTTCATGCATCAAAAAAGTGATGGTTTCCATCAACCCAAATATAAACACTTTCACAAACAGTTGTGGAGGACCCTCTGCATGGCTGATCTCTCTATAAAGCCCTATCATGGGGTATAGCAGCATGGCCACTTATTGCCTCCCATCTTGGTTTGGATGGTCTCCCCTCTATTTCCCCTTCATCCTGGCCCCATAAAAACCACCCTCAGGGCACATCTACAATAAAAAAAAAAGGCAGCCAGTCTCAGAAACTGGGTGAGTTGTCTCAGGCTCACACCATAGGGCTAAAAATAACAGTGCAGACACTCCTGTTTGGACCAGAGGCCAGGCTCTGAGACCCACTTACCTTACCAGGTTTCAGAGACCCAGAGGGAACAGCTATACTGCGGTTTTCAGCCCGATAGCACAAGCCCTAATCAGCTGACCTCAGTTCTGAGACTTGGTACCATGGGTTTTGTTTTGCTTTCCAGCATAGACCAGTGGCATAGCTAGCAGTGGAAATTTGGGTGGGCCCCCTGGGCAGTGGGAATAATAGGTCAGGGAAGGCTTAGCCTGGGCAGTGATGGCCCCCCCCGTTCCCTGAGACCTCCACCACCTGCTGTTGCTGCCTGCCGCCCAGGCAGGCAGGCAGGCCGGGGGGGGCGGGGTGAAGAGATGAGCAGCGGGGGTGGGGTCTCGCGGCAGGCAGGGGAACGAAAAGGCACCTGGCGAGCAGCAGGCGAGGGGGTCTTGCGGGAGGCGGGGGAGTGAAGAGGGATGCGGCAAACAGAAGACATTTGGGGTCTTATGGCAGGCGGGGGAGGTGAGGAGGGATGTGGCAGGTGGGGGGGCGGGTGAGGAGGGACTTAGCGGCAGAGAGGCCAAGCGGGGAGGGGGCTGAGCGGAGGCAGAGTGAGCGTGGAGGCTGGGCGGGGCTGAGGGTAGAAGAGGCGGGACAGGGAACTAGCCTCCCCCAGGGGAAGCTTCACCTGCCAGCCATGGTGGGCCTCGACCTTCAGGCAATGACCGTCTGTGCTAGCGGAGCATGTCCCCCAGTGCCACGTCCTCTTCCTAGGGCAATCACCGCAGGCAGCCCCTTCTCCACCGGGCTCAGCTCACCTCGCCTGGGGGGGGGAGCCATGGCGCCTGCTCCTCGCCCCGCGCTCGCAGGGCCCAGGCGCGGTGCTGTGCATTACTGAACCTGGCAGGGACCCGGCGCAGCTCCCCCGCTACCCCTCTCAGCAGCTGCTGGTGGGGGCCCAACTATTCCCGCTCCAGCAGTGGGCGGGGAACGCGGCAGCCTCCCCTCACCGTGCACAGGGTTGATTTCCCAGCACAAACGGCCCACGCTGCATTCGGGAGGGACTAGGCCCTATGATCAGGGTGGTGGTTCC
This sequence comes from Chelonia mydas, assembly GCF_015237465.2. Lineage (NCBI taxonomy): Eukaryota > Metazoa > Chordata > Testudines > Cheloniidae > Chelonia > Chelonia mydas. The sequence continues at coordinate 159,954,066 of NC_057851.1, forward strand.
TGTTGCCTCCTTTTCAATCATTTCCCCCTGTGATAGCAGCCCAATGGTACAGCCAGGCAGAGGGGGACGGGGCCGAATACCTGGGGTGCTAATCTGTCTCTGTGGCACCGCCCCCCAGGCCACGCCCCAGCATAGACGTACCTTCAGTCTCCAGGGCCCTTCTAAGATCAATCCTTTAATTCATTCCTCACCAGTTCCTCTCAGGCTAGCAAGAGGGTTTGTACTCAACAGAATTCAAAAGTCCAAGACAAATGTTTTTCAGACCATCTTCCATGATGTAACACCCACTCCCAGGGTTTAGCTGGCTAGAGTGCGGCAGGAACCAAACTCATTCCACGTAGCTGTTTCTTCACCCGGCTACACAACTGCCGGTTTCCTGCGTGTTCCCAGCTCACTGCCAGGCTTCCTACCTCTGGCAGTCTCAGCCACACACATCCCTGCCTACACGCTCCCCCTGCCCTTTATATTGGAACCGCCAATTTGTCTCAGGTGGGGCTGATCTTGAAATCAAGGCTAGCTTAGCCCCAGCCTCTCTAGCCCATGGGCAAGCCAGCTTGGTACATGGGGCTTAAGTAGTACTAAGGACCTTGTGCAGGTATCTTTCACTCTCGGGTGGGATATACAATCGTACTCAGCAATGGCCTAACTGTGCCTCTGTTGAAGTCAATGGCAGTTTTACTATTAACTTCAGTAGGAACAGAGTTAGCCCAATACTTAATATTTTTTAAAATCCCACGTTTAACATTTTTAATACATTTCCTCTCACTTCCATGTGATTGTATGCATTCCACTGCCGTAAAAGTCAACCAAAAATGACAATTTGGAACTAAATTGATTATAAGACCGGATATTGTATAACATATGATTGATAATAATACATACTCATCTTTGTGCAATACAGAGACTTCCTTGATTATAGCCTTTTGAAATACACTTACGACTTATCACCACATCAACTGCCAACCACATTGCTTAGTATTAAACAGCTAATTTTCCCATGAGCAGCCTACCTTCTTCCACTTGGGGTAGCTGACTGAACCCTTTCTCCAAACGTGACACAGAACGCTTTCAAAATTTTCCAGCTTATGACAGCTATTTTTAACACTTTTTAAAAAAACAACCCTTTCTAAAGACAGATATAGAAAAGATAAATCCCAGAACCCCCTTTTCCTGTGCTGATTTGCTTATTAGTGCCATCTATTGGGAATCGTACTACTATATTATAAAACAAGGAATAGATTGTCTTCTCCCTGATGCTCTCTATCTGCATGCACAGTACGGAATGCAGTCTACTACTTGGAATAGGGGAGTACGAGCCAACCAACATCCAATTTTATTAGCCTCATATTAGGGGAAGAGTGTAATAGCTGTGAGGCTTAATTAAATGTATGTTTTTAAAGTGCTTTGATTTCTTTGCATGAAAGGTGATTTCTAAATGCCAAGAGTTATTATTATCTCATAATATTAACATACTGTGCCTGATTTTCCACTCACAGCAGGTTTTACATTCATTTAACTCTTGACTCTTAATGGAATAACTCATGATTTCTTCCAGAGTAAAAGAGGGCAGGATCCAGCTTACCGTTATGTTGGGGTATCACTTAAAGCAACTAAATATAAAGGCCCTAAAACACAAACATCTCAAAATTGTAACAAGAAAAATTACTAACAGAGTATTCACAAACATAAGACATTGGACTTTGAATACAAAAAAAATCCCCCGACAAATCTATGTTTGCAGAAGATAAAGAAATATTGACATCAAAGAATCACAGCATGGTCTCCAAACCTCCTTCCCCTCTTAATAGATTAAGGGGGAGAGTAGGATAACACATACTGAATATGTGACAGATATTGAAATATAAAAATGAAAAATTGTAAGGGTAAAAGCTTTGATAGTTATACTTTAATGATTTGTAATTATGCACAGTGAATGAGTTTAGATGAGGTAACACTTAGGCCAAGGCCTGGCTGGTGTAAGTACGGTTTTGCCAATTCTTCTCTTACGTAGAATTGCTGATCTGCTTAAAATGATGCTATTGCTAACAGAACAAAGATAATACGTTGTGCTGGAAGTTTTGAGGTAAAAGACACACCAATCTGTAACAAGACAAAGACTGTTACTGGGAAGACATAGAATGACATGACATAAACTGCATAAACAACAAAAAATGAAGAAGTTGGGTAAACTGAAGGGAGCACATGTGTAAAGAACAGATTATACAAAATAAAAATGGGTGATGTCCTAACAGCTGATTGGAGAAAAGTTAAGCCATACAGAATTTGAAAATGTACAAGAATCCAAGTGGCCCAAATTGGAGAGACATTGGACAAAAAACTGAAGGAATGGAACTGAAGGACCAGACCAAGGGATCAGAAGAGGCAACGACCGTTATGAAATATAGAACTTCCTGGTGCCCCAGAATGTGCTAATTTGGACCCTTTACCTATTCCTTCTTGTCTAATACTATTGTCTGGCGTCAGTACATGTTCAGATAATATAAGTGACAATAATTCTGTCTGCAACTGTATAAATAAAGCCCAAAATGGATTAAGCCTATATGGGGTGGACTTGTGACTCAGTTTCCCAATTTAACCCTCCCAACAGTTACCATATAAGAACCATGAAAAAAATAGCTCCCTCTATAAAAATAATGACTGTATAAACATTTGCCCATATGGGGTTTTTAAGTGGCTGGAATGGAAAATTGTCTTGTTTTCAGAATATATTTTTTTCACAAATGTTTTTCCTTTCTACTGTCTCAAGCTGTTCTTTAACAGTGTTAAGGAGGAAAGAAAGATCAAACAAAGAGTTTCTGTTAAGATAATTTGATAAAAAAGGGCACAGAGTGTCAGTTAGAGCCATGGGACACTTTTCAGTAAAGCTTTAGGACATTTGTGAAAATGGAGAGGAAAAAAACAAACCTGTCAGATGTTAAAATCAGTCCTGAAATTATGAGCTTTAATGCTCTGCAAGCCACAGGAGGCCCTTTAGCTTGGCCTTGATTCTTTCAAGTAGCTGAAAATGAATGCATGGTGCAGAGGCAGCAGCTTCAATTAGATGTAATATTGAAAAAAAGGTTGATGGCTCTTCCTTGTTAATGAGGGAAAAACAAGTGTTCCATTCTTTGGAACAGTGCCAATCCACCCTGGTAGTCAGTACCAACATAAGATGATCACACATATCTAAATGGTACATAAAGCAGGGCACCTTACAAATATGGTTCCACTCTGAAAAGTAACTCCATAAAAATGGCACCCTATTCCTCTACAGACCATCTTCCTCTGTGTATCAAGAGACTCTCCCTAGTAATTCAAATAAGCTTTGATATTTCCCCCCACTCTTGTTAGCACTGCAGAATCACCACAATCAGAGAGAGGGAGAGAGAAAGCTGGCTTCTGTTCTGGCTCCCAAGGCATGTAGAGGGTCTGATCCAGCTCCCCTTGAAATCACTGTTACCCTCTCTGATGATGGTGCTTTATTTCTGACTGAGAAGAGGCCTCTGAGCCTACTCTGGATGGATATTGTTCATTTAGGAACGAACTTTTGTGGGGCATAAATGCCCCTCTCAGGGTATGTCTACACTGCTTTCCAACTTGCATAGATACACCTATGCTGGTTTTGATCAAACTAGCATGCTAAAACCGGAGCATAGCTGCCGCGGCAGAAAAGGCTAGCCATCCCAAGAACATGCCTACGGTGTCAGATGGGATTGTACTCAGGCTGCTCCTGCCACTGTGGTTACACTTCTATTTTTCACATAGTAACTCAGTCAGAGCTAGTGGTGTATGTCTACTCAAGCTAGAAATTACACCTCCAGCCCCAGTGTATACATACCCTCAGTTCTCAATCAGCACAACCCTGCTATTTAAAATATGCATCACTTAATGGATCCCCATCTTGACTTGTCAGGTACATAATCCTTTAGTCACTTTTTAAAAATACTGATGCATCATTTAATAGTTAAAGTACAAGAATGGGAGTCAGAAAAATCTCAGTTCTAGCCCTGGCTGAGCCACAGGCTTGCTGGATGATCATTTAACCTCTCTGTGACAGAGTTTCCCCATCAGTAAACGAAGAGAGATAATACCTGCTGCATAAATAGGGCCCTACCAAATTCACAGCTGTGAAAAACACATTATGGACCGTGAAATCAGACCTCCTCCATGAAATCTAGCTATTGGAGGGGCAGGGATAGGGGCACCACATCTGGGGGCTCATACCATTCACCACAGTCCAGCTGCTAGTCCACCAGGCTGAAGAGGGATGGGATTTCCTCTTCCCCTGCATGGCCGCTCTTGGGGGTGAGATCAGACCCATCTTCAGGTACCTCCCCCGGTTGCAGGAAGCTCAGAAGCCAACACAGACGTGAGGGTGGCAATACCCCGTCCCCCCAAGCCTGCTTTGCAACCCCCCCAACTCCCTTTTGGGTCAAGACCTCCACAGTTATAACACTGAAATTGCAGCTGTAAACATCTGAAAACATGAAAAATGCTCAAGGGAAAAGATTACAGGACTGATATACGAATACCAAACATGGATTTAGCATCTAATCATCCTGACTTTCTTAAGGAAACCACTGACTTCATTGGGAGCTTTATCCAGGTAGGACTGCACAATTGGGCCCATGTTTATACCTGGGTTGATTCTACCACCCCTAGTCACAAACCTTACTCCACAAAAAGTTCTACTGAAATCAATAGAACTATTCATGCAGTAGGTTAATACTCAGTGTAAGTAAAGATGCCAGCATATGGCTAACGTGAATATTTATATTGTTATCACTGAGGCTGGGTGAAACCTCACTGGAGCTGGCAGGCATGGCAGTTGCCCTTCATTCAGGATCAGGATAAATGTAAGAAGCAGTGAAATTTGGATGGCTTAAACACAGCAACTAGATGACCCTTGCAGTCCCTTCTAACCCTATGGTTCTATGATTCTAAGCTCCTTTTTGAAGTCAGATCGCTGAAACAAGAAGCCATCACATGAAACACAGGCCACATGCACGATCAGTCAGAAACTGAGCTATGTGGGCGGAGAGGTTTTGCTGGATATTGTTTGATAGTGGTGTCTGTGTCTGTAAGCAGAAGCAGCAGAGAACAAGCAGAGAGAAACAATCAATAAAACAAGCATAGAGGAAGTGAAGCACTGGAAATGTGGCCCTAAGAGAAATAAAGAGAGGGAGATTTTTGGGCAAAGCGATAGCTAGAAAGAGGCTTGGAACTGTGAGCAAAGAAACTGCCTCCTGTTGTTTGATTGCTACTGTGTTTGGGGAAAATAGGACTTTGTCCATTCTTTGTAAATAAACAGGATTGCATCAAAGAAGTACCTGAATGCATTACCGCAAACAACCTGAAAGGCCCCGAATATCAGGTAACCACTTAGTTCTAGGGATATTAAGGATGTGAAAATCTGCATGCTTTTTCCTGTTTATAATTTGATTTAATTACAATATATTTAATTAATAAAGTTTCCCTCCTTCAAATATGCTACAGATCCTTCTTTTAGTTTCATGATTCTGTATGAAGAAATGTTGCAACTTACGGATTCTGAAGTCAGACCAGAAATGAAGGATGAAAGTCCAAACTTTCCCGAGTGACTGGAAACATTAGAGAAAAGGTAGACGTGTGAAGGACAACTTTCAGTTACTACTGCAGTGTAAAAACACCTACAACAATACAGTTAATTTTGTTAGCCTTTTAAAAAGGCTACATTGGGATGCTGACCACAAGGCAGCTAGTAGCCTCTAAAGTAAACTCCCCTATATATGGAACAACTGATCCCCCTCTGAGCAACCTCTTCAGTTACATTGGTATGTGACCTACTTTTCAGGACTTCCTGTAGTATAATGAATTAGGAGTTAGCATGTGCTATTCTTGTCTGCATCTACTAGGGGGCAGCAAAAATCCTGACAAAGGAGACTCTAACTCAACTGACCAGATGCTTGCATTAAGTGAATAGTGAGTACTTCCTCCTAGTTTTGGCTGGAGGTCAGTAATACTAGCTAAAAAGCAGCACAGCTAATTAAGAATGAGCCCTGCAGAAGTAGTGCCTGCCTCTTCCTTACCACACGATCCACCAGTAACACCACAGAAGAGTGTCTTGGATCCAGGTAAAAAGAAAAGGAGTACTTGTGGCATCTTAGAGACTAACAAATTTATTAGAGCATAAGCTTTCATGAGCTACAGCTCACTTCATCGGATGCAACAGGATCCAGGTGTAAGGATTGGGCAGAGTCCTTCTGCTGGGCTCAGAATTTTTTTAATACTAGTATGTTTGTTAGACTACCCTGACCAACCTCCAGACAATGAAAGGAAGAGAAATCATATGCAGCCCTTTCACCAAGCTGGTTTGGTTTTGCAGTGGTTGTGTCCTAGCAATGCAGTGGGGGAGCTGATTGAAATATCATCTTCTGGGGTTCAGGAGATCTCTGGAGGAGGGACACCAAGTCAAATACACACAAAGATACCAACTAGCCAAAACAAACTCATTAATAGAGATAGCAGAGTTATTAAAGGGAGACTAAAATTGCCTCCAGCATGAACCTTCATCCAAAATGCAAATCGAACTTCAACTGATGGGATTTTTGCTTGATTGCATGTTTTCCTAAAGTAGCATAATCTAGTGATAAAATCATGAAACTTTGAGCCAAGAAACCTGAGTTCCATAGCCAGCTCTGCCACAGACGTCCTATGTGGCCTTGGGCAAGTCAAAGTCAGATTCCTACACTCTAATTCCTGTCAAGTATTACCTTATTCCACGGGTAACCTTCCAGATTTCCCAGTCCCATGGAGTACGGGTGGCTGCATCTGGCCTTTATTTTCTGTACCACTGAGGACAATGATGCTTGCCTGTATGAAGCACTTTGATATCTCCAGATGAAACATTCTACATGCAAATATGATTATTTATAAATGATGGTTTAATTCCCCTCCACCATTATTTCTCATCGGTGCATGTCTCTGTCAGGACCAGAGGTGAAAGTGACAAAATACAATGAAAAAACCAAAACAAAACAACAAAAACCAAAACACTCTCCCTCTGGTATTTCCAGCCTGCTTGGAAACATGAATTTTAGCAAATCTCACAAAATAGCTTCTTTTCCCAGTTTTTCCAGCTCAGTTTTGGAAATAGAAAGAGGTTCTGATGGGAGTTGCTTGCTACCTTTAGAGTGTTTATCTGAACCAAACCGTAACTTGGACCTTTTGAGTTTAGTCAATTGCTAATGATTAAAGAACAAGTCAGTGTAAATATAGGGAGAAAACATGGTAAGTTCAGACCTGGTGTGCTATTTATATCATTCATGTTCCGAACAGGCTGTTGTATGGTTTTTTTTTTTTCAAATCCTATCAATTACTGTGATAGTGGAAGTTTTTGTGAACCTGGCAAAAAGTTTTTCAAACCAGCTAGGCTTATCAATTTGCAAGTGAGTTGTCAGCACTGAAGCTAGCAAAATGTAGCTTGGGGAATTGCTTGGGGGGAAATAACTTGCCTAATTAACTGGTCCTCACTAAGGGGATCTTTAAAAAATATTGCTTTGTCAGCAAGGTACCAGCATTGTCTCAGGCACCATCATCAAAAGTGTATTAATTAGAAACAATTCTGTGATCTTTTAGAATTGTTTGGATTTCAAACAAAACTCTAGAGCCATGCTACAGCTCTAAACTCTAGATTTGTATAGACTTTGTGACAAGTCAAGTATCAATCTGGACTAAGTATAGAACCAGACCATTTTGACCCCCTTGCTAGAAATTGATCCAGGTAGTGCTCAAATTGCAAGGATTTGCTCAATTCCCTTTGGGATTTGCCATGGCGATGAAATCTGAATACAAATATTGCTGTTCAGACTTATCATTAGCACAAAGCCATGATTTTTTTTAAAGTTTTGGAACAAAAGTAATGGGATAAGATGTTTAGGATGTTTAATTTAATATTGATTTTTAGCAAGAAAAGATGGTAAAAGTCACTCTTTCCACAGAAGCTACCATATCCTTGCAAAAAGTCAAGTAATTTGATTTACTGAAATGGACAGAATTTCTTTCCTGTTGATTCAAGAGGAAAAACAATCAAATTTGACTTCTATTTTAAGTACATAATGAAAACATTGAAGGGTTTAGCTGAGGTTTGGTTTTAAGTTAATTTGGTTTAGTTAATTTCATAGGCAGATGTGGGTCTAAGATCTGCACAAAAAGACCGCTGATCTGAAACACACATGCCCAAAGCCAAGAGTGCCCAAGGATTTTCCTCCACTTTCCTACAGGCTCTCTCCTCCCCATGAAGAAGGGAGAGAGGTTTCCCTGTCAACTATCTTCTTACTCTTTAGTCCAAAATTACACTGAGGTCTAAATATGAAGTTTGCCTAGCAGGAGGCCTGAAAACAAGCTCTTGAGATTAATGGACAATATTCAGGATTTTCATATTCAATATAAATGCAATAGCATATCTATTCTTTCATAAATGTAGTATCTGCAGATAAACGTGGGGGGGGGGGCAAGGTTGCAATGTGTTTGTTTTTATTTTTAGAGTTTGCAAGCTGGGATTATTATGGGTCCCCAGTTGCTGGATAAACCTACAGCAGTTTCTACAAAGGCAATTTTTCATCTTTGTTTTCACTTTAATAGATTGAAATTGTTGGTTTCAGCAGTGGACTTTGTTATCTACAATCCATGCCTTTGTCACCTCCAGTTTAGTCTGCTGAAAAGAATTGTATATTGGACGACACTATAATATAATAACATTACATAGTCCCATTTGGTCTTTTGGTAAATATTATATGACTTTTGGGGTCCGATTTAGCTAACGCTAAAGTCAATGGGAGACTTGTGATTAACTACAATCTCCCACTAGTTGGTAGAGTCCTGGTACTGCTGCGCACCCACTACTTCCACAGATTTCACTAGGAGTTGCATGTGCTTGGAGTCACTGAAGATCCAAGCTGAGATGAAGTACCACGTGCCAGAGATCTAGTTAAAATCCCCTCTGATGGACACTTGCAAGACTGCTGTGAGGAATCCAAACACGTAGCTTGTTGGGGCTGGCACAGTTTAGGCACTGTCCCTGGGTTTGGGCCTCTAAGCCTGCACTCCAGGTGCAGATCTTGTGACTGACACTCCTCTTGGCAGATAAGACCCCCTCAGTCCAAATGCCTACGCCCCAAAACTAGTGTTCTCTCCACCTAGCCTCCCCAGCAGCTCCTGGATGTTCCCCAGACTCCCACCTTCTGGTTTACAGCTTGATTCACTGGGGATATGTGACAATGGAAGCAAACAGACAGGCATTGCACAGGATTCTAAAACAAACACATTGCTCTTTTTTTAGTAGCACAAAGAATACATTGATCTATACAAAATAATAAACACACCTGTATGTATTTCACTGTCTCAGGTGCCTCACCACCCTGGATTGTTCTTTGGGCTTAGGCAGAGTTCACTAGGATGTCCAGGATTCTTCCCCCAGAGCTCATGAATCATGGAACCTTTTCAGCTCAGCTCGCTTTTTCTGACCTTGGCTGGTCCCACAGTTGAACTGGACCCCTGCCCTACACACACACACACCCCCTGCTGTGAAAGCCTACCCATCTTTTCCTTTTCCTGCCCAAAATTTCCTGTCCCTCCAAAAGCCTTCTGGTTTGTTTCTCATGTGAGTCCATTTTAAACTCCTATCACCTCTGTCCCTTTCTCCTTTTTGGAGATTCCCCTTCTCTCCACTTCTCCCTCCCTGCAGACAAGATGGAGCAAATAGCTTCTCCCAGCTCCAGCCAACCCCCTTAGCATGCCTATTGTTCAGTCAGAGTACAGTTGTTGTTAATGACTCTCCATCGTCCCTCTTCTGATAAGTACAAAATAGCAGATTCCACATCCACGTAGAGGCATTCCCTGTTGCAACAATTTTATAACAACTTTATAACATCAACCAGTTGTATATACATTCCCCAAATTGTCACACCACACTATGGCACAGGTCCTGCAATGAGCTCCACAATGAAGACAACAGAGTTACACCAGGGCTGAATTTACCCAATTGAGCAAAAACAATTGTCATTACCAGAATTGTGCTTTTCACTTACAGTGAAATCTGCAAAACCATGCAGGGAAACCAATGAAAAAGTCAAATTCTTTGTGCAACTTCTCCCACATTCTTTCCCCATCCTGCCAACATAGAATCATAGAGGATTGGGGTTGGAAGAGACCTCAGGAGGTCATCTAGTCCAACCTCCTGCTTAAAGCAGGACCAACCCCAATTAAATTATCCCAGTCAGGGCTTTGTCAAGCCGGGCCTTAAAAACCTCTAAGGATGGAGATTCCACCACCTCCCTAGGTAACCCATTCCAGTGCTTCACCACCCTCCTAGTGAAAAAGTTTTCCTAATATCCAACCTAGACCTCCCACACTGCAACTTGAGACCATTGCTCCTTGTTCTGTCATCTGCCACCACTGAGAACAGCCTAGATCCATCCTCTTTGGAACCCCCCTTCAGGTAGTTGAAGGCTGCTATCAAATCCCCCCTCACTCGTCTCTTCTGCAGACTAAATAAGCCCAGTTCCCTCAGCCTCTCCTTATAAGTCATGTGCCCCAGCCCCCTAATCGTTTTCGTTGCCCTCCGCTGGACTCCCTCCAATTTGTCCACATCCTTTCTGTAGCAGGGCCCCCAAAACTGGACTCAATACTCCAGAGGTGGCCTTACCAGTGCCAAACAGAGGGGAATAATCACATCCCTCGATCTGCTGTCAATGCTCCTACTAATGCAGCCCAATATGTCATTAGCCTTCTCGGCAACAAGGGCACACTGTTGACTCATATCCAGCTTCTCATCCATCTGTCCTTTTCTGCAGAACTGCTACTTAGCTAGTCAGTCTCCAGACTGTAGCAGTGCATGGGATTCTTCTGTCCTAAGTGCAGGACTCTGCACTTGTCTTTGTTGAACCTCATGAGATTTCTTTGAGCCCAATCCTCCAATTTGTCTAGGTCACTCTGGACCCTATCCCTACTCTCCAGCGTATCTACCTCTCCCTCCAGTTTAGTGTAATCCGCAAACTTGCTGGGGGTGCAATCCATCCCATCATCCAGATCATTAATGAAGATGTTGAACAAAACTGGCCCCAGGACAGGCCCCTTGATACCGGCACTCCACTTGATACCGGCTGCCAACTAGACATCAAGCCATTGATCACTATCCATTGAGCCCAACGATCTAGCCAGCTTTCTATCCACCTTATAGTCCATTCATCCAATCCATACTTTTTTAACTTGCTGGCAAGAATACTTGGGAGACCATATGAAAAGCTTTGACTTTGCTTTCCGTGTGCAATTGATCAGCTCATCCACAGAAACACAGAAACTGACATACCTGTTTGGAAACTTTTTAAAGGGCTGGGTAACATTCTGTATGTATGTGCTCAAGCAGTTATAAGGATTTTCAAATCTTGATGTCTAAAAGATTGGGGTCTTTTTGTTTGTATTTGTTGGCAGGGTTTTAGCTATTTTTTTAGGTGTCAGAAAGAAATGAAACTCCCATCTTACATCTTACTCCCATTGCACAACTGCCCAGGTGCATTTGGGGACATTTCATCTTCTGAAACATCAGGCCGTAATCTGAAACATCAGGCCGGATTATCAATTTGATGGATCAATGGTCCAATTTTGTATGTCAAATTGAAATTATTTTTATATAACAGGACCAGATTATATGGCCATGTTATGACTTTCACCTGTACAAGTGTAATCTTTAGTTTTCAGTTAAAAAAAAAGACATTAATTTACGGCAACCTCTGCCATTTAGACTAAAAGCCAAGATTTTCAAACTTGGGTGCCTAAATTTAGGCACCTAAATCCATAGTTAAACATCTTACCATTGACTTTAGGGGCGATTCTGGGCACTCAGCACTTCTGAAAATGATTAGAACAATTTGACTTTCTTGCAAGGGGAAGCAAATATTTCTGTAGCTAAAAAATAATTTGAATAAATTTGTTACAAAGAAAATCAAAGTTAATACCTCTAGGGCAAACTTAAAATTCAGAAATATTTTTAACAAACATATGAAAATGTTCCACTGAGGACACAAGACTAAAGCCAACAGAAAAATAAGGTCATTCCTATTAGATTCTTAAGACACATTTAAAAATTATTCATTTGCATGGCAATTAGTATTCAAAACTCAGCTCAGGAAAAAAACTGCATATCCTTGGGGATCCCAGTTCTATAGGTATTTTTTAAGCTGTCCAAATGTAAATATAAAATCACTCAGAGGATCAAAGCAGCAGAAAAAAATTAAATTGCACTGTTTTTCCCTACAGCAAGATAAAGCAGAGTCATGAACGGAATCAATAAAGTCACTGATGTCACTGGCAGCACAAGCACTCCATTAGTTTAGTTAGATCGGAAGTAAACATTAGGAAGAAGCAGATTAGCTCCCATAGCAATGGAAACAGGAACTCATATTCCAGATGTTTTTTGGAAAATCTGGTAAAAATCCAAACTTCTACCCTCCTGAAAAGAGCCATGCAACTTCTGGTTTTGTCCTTGATTCGGAAAGGACAACTACATACTCCTATGCTCCACTTTTTATTTCTTTGGTTAGGAGGATAATGTCTTCATGGCTTATGCAACGTCTTAAAATCTAGATGAGAGAAGAGACAGAAAAAAATGCGTGTTGTTTTATTTAAACAGCTTAGATATCTACTATCCAATCACTCATACTTTGATTTAGCCAGATTTTATGCTAAGGAGGTTTTGGCTGGGTCAGGACTTGAATAGGAGACCTCAAAGGATCACCTACAGAAAGGTGCTGCAGAAAGTAGTGTTGGTGATTCAATGGGTGGCATTCTTCACTCTGAGTCAATAGCGAACCAATGCCTCACAATGGTGCTGGGGGCACTATGCTGCTGGAGGAGCCAGCTTTTGGAGAAGACAACAAAACAAGGTCTTGGCAACTAGTGATCATTAAAGACCCTATGACAATATTTGCAAAAGCAGAGATGTTGACCCTAATGTCATGATCAGATCCTAGCTCAGATAATGACATTCTGCCTACGTAAATTCCCCCTGCTTGCTCAATTACACACGGTGTTCTCTCCTATCCTAAATTGTTGTAAAGTATTGCTGTGTGTTGTTAAATGGCTGCTGCATTCGATACTCACAGGTGGTATTACCATATATCCTTTAAGTATGTTCCTGAAGAAGATCCAGATGACTGGTAACAAGTTGGTGGTGTGCTGATATTTCAAAAAGGATAAATAGAATGACTTAGGTAAATAATAGGCCAGTTAGCCTGACTTCAAACCTAGGCAAAGTACAGGAACACCAACTATGGAATCTCAGTCAATAATTAAAAGGCTAGTGTCATAATTAATACCACTCTACATGGTTTTATGGAAAATATGACTTCTCAGGTAAACTTGAACTAGTGTCAAAAACTATATCAAGTTTAGTTGATAAGGACCACGGTGTTTGGACTAGGTGATCCTAATACACTCTATAACCCTAAAAATCTATGAATTACCAATACCTACTCTGAGCTTTAATTAATTGTAATTTATGCAAGATGCCAAAATCTGCCCTCAGCATAAACATAGAGTCACTTTGTTGATGCCTATTGAAATATAACTAATTTTCAACAATGAAAATTGGAGTATAATTTGGCCCTGTTTGTGTAAAATGCTTTGCGATCTCCCAATGATAGGTATTTACAAAAGTGCCTCTGAAATACAGTTATATATGTCAGATTTAGACTAAAGATTTAGAAGCAATAAGAATAATACTTTGCATTTCTATTTTTCATTGTTTACTGAATAATTAATTTTTACCGTGAACTCTTGATGACATAGGCCCATATGTGTTCTGTACCATTTGCATTTGAGTGCAAGACATATACTTGATCACTGTATGGAATGCTCTTCAGAGTCAAACATTTGCTTTTTGGCACCAACTATCAAAGCTGTCCCAATGCACTGCATTTGTTTGGGTGAAATTCATTCATGCAAGGGAGATTTCCTAACTTTGAATATATTGCCAAGCACATTGGCCTCTGCTAGGTGTTGCTTGTGCATAGGAATGAAGTGTTTCATTATCAACCTCAGTCTGGATGCCTAACGCTCATTGTTATTTTTATCTTCCTAAATGCAAATAAGTATGTTCTAAGGGACCCAAATAACAGGTCCATTGCATATGCTAAGCCAAATCCTGCAGTATTTATACAAACTGCATTAGGACCAAGGGAGTTTTTGCCCATTGTCCAGTGGATGGTTCACATAAGGAACATAATTTTCCAGACCACTCCGCACTGGACTTAACTCTTGTCCCAGTGAAATCTTCATTGATCCCACAGAGGAGGTTTATGAAACTTCTGGCCAATGGATTTAACACTTTTAGCAATGAAGCCCCCATGTTCAAACCCTATTGTTTGCCCATGCAATGTCAGTTACACTTACTCAAACAAAACTCCAACAGATGTCAATGGTAGATTTGTCTGGATAAGTACTAAGTGCAAAATTTGGGCCATCAAGACTAGGAGGGTGAACGCAGTCCTTGTAAAATAAAAAACAACCTGACACATCACCCAGAACTTATATTAACTCACATTTCTTTTGTCTGTTTGAAAAAAGTGTTCAGACTTTTTTGTTGTTGGGAGTGGAATTTTCAGAAGTACTTGTTTGCCCAACTCCACAGTGGGACTAGTGCTCCTAAATCATTCAGGCATTTCTGTGAAAATCCCATGACCAGTTGTGGTGGTGGTGGATTTGTGACGTGGACATCTGTACACAGGAAAGACGACTCAGATTACTCACCTCATTTCTCCCAAGTCACCAGACAGCACCCATCATTGACTAAACCTGCACGGGGGAAGTCTGGTGAGGCACTCTGAGTGATGGAAGAAAGTATTTAAAAATAAATTCACATTTTCACTTACAAGAGACAACGTGTATGAGGATGAAGCCTGTGCCTTCTACTTATGCCCTAATTTTGTTACTGCCTTGGGGAGTGACGCAAAACAGTAGTTGTGACTACTTTATTCAATACAGTCTAGTATAAACTAATTTATTTTCCACCTAACTATATTTGATTTTTGCTTGTGTCTAAGCTTCAACTAATATTTTCCATATACAGCTGTGGGCATGCAAGGGAGAGGGAATTTTCTGAACCTAGTAAGCACTGAAGAAGAAAAATCAGTGTATTTTTTTGTTCATAGCAGAATTTGTAGGACTACCACAAATAGCTTGGAGCACAAGGGGTCCATTTTTCAAAAAAAGGCCTCTAAATAGGGCATCAAACTGGTGCTTGATGTTAGGCTGACAATTCTATGTTTAGGCACCAAAATAAGTGGCTTGATTTTCTAAAGGGCTGAGCACCCAGCAGATCGATTGACTTCTGTATGTTGCTGAGCAGTCACTTTTGAAAATATACCTAAATATGGATTACATAGCCTAATTTTGGGCACCCAGTTGAAAATCTTCACCAGGATGGCCAACGCCTATATTTTGGCATTTTAGTTGTTGCTAAGGCAAGTAAAATGAGCATGATGTGCCTACTTTCCATTCTCACTGAATATAGAATTTAGATCTCCTGTTTAGGAGCCCCTTTTTTGAAAATTAGGCTCATTGTCAATGAAATATTGACATAGGAAATTCCATTTGAAATCCTTCCTGAACTACACCTTTATGAAAAGCAGGAGAGTTTATTAAAACAAAACAGTTGTACTATATTCTAAAGAGTTACTTTTGTATTGGAATTATCTTGCAAATGAAGACAGTGCGCACTTTGGAAATGTACTACTTTTATTTAAATGTTTCTTGCCTCACCTTCGCAAACAATCATAAGATCATTTTCCTCTAGGGTATGGGGTCACCCCAGAGATTCATGGATTTGCAGGATTGAGCCAGATTTGGGAACTGCATGATGCTTGGTATGACACCATCAGCCATGGTCAGTCTGGCTGGTGCATGGAGCTCAATAAACTACGTGAGTTTGATGATGATGGTTTAATTGTGTTGTGATAGGAATTCATTCTGCACCACCCCATCTTCTACTTGTCCTTTTTCAAGCTACACTCAATTACAGTAGCACCTCAGAGTTATGAATTCCTCGGGAATGGAGGTTGTTTGTAACTCTGAAATGTTCATAACGCTGAACAAAACGCAGCTCCAGCTCCAGCAGGTCACACTCCGGGCCAGCTTTCCAGAGGCAGCTAGACAGCTTCCTTACAGGCAGCTTCTTTCCCAGGCCCAGGCAAACCTGTCCCCCACCCGACTGAGGTGGAGGTGGTGTTGGTAGGGTTGCCCACTTTCTAATCACAGAAAACTGAATACCCTTGCCTCACCCCCTGCCCTGCTCCTTCCAGAAGCCCCACTCCTTCCCCTTACCTTCACCGAGGCCTCACCCCTCACTCACTCCATCCCCCCCTCACTTGCTCTCCCCCATCCTTGTTCACTTGCTCATTTTCACTGGGCTGGGGCAGGGGGTTGGGGTGCAGGAGGGGGTGAGGGCTCCAGCTGGCAGTGCGGGCTCTGGTGTGGGTCTGGGGATGAGGTGTTGGAGGTGCAGAAGGGGGATCTGGGGCCAAGGGGTGGGGTCGAGGGAGGTGGGGCCGAGGGGTTTGGAGTGTGGGAGTGGGCTCTGGGCTGGGGCAGGGAATTGGGGTGTGGGAGGGGGGGTATGGGCTCTGGGCTGGGGGGTGCTGGCTCCAGGGTGGGGCCAGAAATGATGGGTTCAGGGTGCGGGCATGGGCTCAGGGCTTGGGCAGGGATTTGGGGTGCAGGTGGGGGTGCGGACTCTGGGAGGGAGTTTGGGTGCGGGAGAGGGCTCAGGGCTGGGGCAGGGGGTCGGGGTGCAGGCTCTGGGAGGGAGTTCGGGTGCAGGAGGGGGCTCAGGGTGGGGGCAGGGGGTTGGGGTGAGAGTACGGGGTACAGGCTTCAGGAGGGAGTTTGAGTGTGGGAGGGAGCAGGGGATTGGGCCACAGGAGGGTGTGCAAGCTCCAGACAGGACTGACCTCAGGCGGCTCCCGGGAAGCAGTGGCATGACCCTCCAGGTCCTAGGTGGAGGCATGACAAGGTGGTTCTTCACCCAGCCAATAGGAGCTGCGAAGCTGGCACTCAGGGCGGGGGCAGCTCACAGAGCCCCCGTGGCCACCCCTCCACCTAGGAGCCGGACATGCCAACTGCTCCCCAGGACCCATGCGGAGCCAGGCACAGAGCCTGCCTGCCTGCCTTACCCCTGCTGCTCTGCCCATTTTTAATGACCAGAGCTGCCAGGGTCCCTTTTTGACTAGGTCTTCCAGTCGAAAACCAGACACCTGGTAATGCTAAGTGGTGGTGGTGAAAACAGCACATCCCCCCTCCAGGCAGGTGGGTGTGTGTGTAAACAGCACCCCCCTCGCAGCCTGGGGAGGGGAGGTGAAAGCAGCATCCACAGCCGACAGGAAAACAGTGCAGACCCCAATGCTGCTCCTGCTCTGGCTGCCTTGGGCTGGCAGGGGGCTCACAGCTTTGCCAGTGAATCTCAGAGTCTTCAACTCATAGCTGTAAGTGAGTGCCCTGCAGGTGGGGGTGGGGGTATGGGTAGGAGTTGGGACAGGCAGCCCAGATGTACCTACCTTTAAGATGCAATTACAGACACAGTACAGTATTTGCTTTGTGTCTGTCTGTCTGTCTGTCTGTCTCAGCTGCTGCCTGATTGGTTACTTCTGGTTTCACATGGTGTCCAGTTGACCGGTCAGTCCATAACTCCGGTGTTCATATCTTTGATGTTCTACTGTAGTAACATCACATTCATTTCAATCATGATATCAAGAAACCTTAGCATTTGCAATTCACTGTCCCTATGATCGGTATCCTCAAATTCCATCCCTATGGGATGATTGTGAATTTTGGTCTCCTAATCCAAAACCAGGTCTTACTTACCTTTCCTTACTACTACTATTAATTATTATTATTTATTATTTGTTGCATTAGCGCCTGCAGCCTCCAGCTGAGACTGGGGTCCCATTGTACTAAGGAGAGAGTATGAAAGCAAAGTAAAGGACGCATATAAGAAAGTACAGGGAAGAATAGGGACTTACTTCTGAGGAAACCTGTGTTGTCTGACTATGAATAGAGTAAGAACTCTGATAAGATCTTCCCCCATTGACACATGAAATGTAGTCAATATTACCATAATAATAAAAATAAAATAATAATATAATTACTTGAATAGTGTCTCTAGGAGTAAATCATAGGCAAGCACTCTCAAGAAGGAGTAAGAGGTAAGTGAACATGAACACTATTGTCTTTTCTGATTTCGGCCTATTACATTTCAGTAAATGGGAGAGTGGTTGTGCAATAGAAAAAACAATATCAACCATCAGTCTTAATTCTGCTGCTAAGAGACAGTGTGATGATGGCTCCAGCCGTGTAAAGCTAGTAATAATTCCTTTAAAATATTTGGATTTCCTAACACCATCTATATTTAAAAACTGAGGACTCAGTCCTGAAGCTTCACTGGATTCAGTGAGGTTATCAAAATGCTACTTGACTGTTAACATTTAAAATGTGTGTGGAAGGGGAAGGGAAATTGGGAGAGTGGAGGGGGTAAGACCGGAGCAGTATAGGGTGGGAAATAAAGGTTTGAAGATTCAGTTCAGAAAAAATCCCCCAGAAGTCTGCAGGCCAAATTCTACCCTGCTATAAGCACAGGCTACTCCCACTGCAGTCAGTCAGATGTGTTGCAGGGGAAAATTTGGCCTGAAGGACACAGTGTGGACACTACCTTTAACAAGTAATACATCAAAATAAGAACATAAGAACGGCCATACTGGGTCAGACCAAAGGTCCATCTAACTCAGTATCCTATCTTCTGACAGTGCCAATATCAGGTGCCCCAGAGGGAATGAACAGAATAGGTAAGCATCAAGTGATCCATTCCCTGTTGCTCATTTCCAGCTTCTGGCAAACAGAGGCTAGGGACACTATTCCTGCCCTTCCTGGGTAACAGCCATTGATAGACCTATCCTCCATGAATTTATTTAGTTCTTTTTTCAGCCCTGTTATATCTTGGCCTTCACAACATCCTCCAGCAAAGAATTCCACAGGTTGACTGTGCATTGTATGAAGAAATACTTCCTTTTATTTCTTTTAAACCTGCTGCCTATTAATTTCATTTGGTGACCCCTAGTTCTTGTGTTATGACAAGAAGTAAATAACATTTCCTTATTTACTTTCTCCACACCAGTCATGAATTTATAGATCTCACTCATATCCCCCCTTAGTCGTCTCTTTTCCAAGCTGAAAAGACCCAGTCTTATTCATCTCTCCTCATCCGGAAGCCGTTCCATACCCCTAATAATTTTTGTTGCCCTTTTCTGAACCTTTTCCAATTCCAATATATCTTTTTTGAGATGGGGTGACCACGTCTGCACACAGTATTCAAGATGTGGATGTACCATGCATTTATATAGAGGCAATATGATATTTTCTGTCTTATTAGGTATCCCTTCCTTAATGATTCCCAGCATTCTGTTTGCTTTTTTGACTGCTGCTGCAAATTGAGTGGATGTTTTTAGAGAACTATCCACAATGACTCCAAGATCTCTTTCTTGAGTGGTAACAGCTAATTTAGACCCCATCATTTTATAATTATAGTTGGGATTATGTTTTCCAATATGTATTACTTTTCATTTATTAACATTGAATTTCATCCGCCATTTTGTTGCCCAGTCACCCAAGACTAAAATAGCAATAATAACTCTCTTTAATGAAGGGATTCAGCTGGAGATATCAGGTAAACAGGATCTGTCTCTCCCACTTTCTCTGACCCCAAATACATCCTGGTTCTGGCCAGGTCAGAAAACCTATAGGTTAAATCCCGACTCAGTTGAAGTCAACGGCAAAGCTCATTTAGTTCAATGAGACCAGCTATGAGAACAGCTTCTTTCTTGGTACAGCGATATGAAAATACCAATCTGGAACCAAGAATTTAGAGGCATGTGGGGGGAAAAATTTCATGACCATTTTTTACTTCAACAAAAGTTTGGGTTGGGTCTGGCAATCTATAATGCGATCACAGATCAAATTCTTCTCCAACCCTCAAGCACCTCAGCTGCTCTCCCCATCCCCTTTTGGTCTGAAAAAAAAAGTAGAAATGAGATAAAACTTGGATGTGAGGTGTAGTCCTAGATCTGGTATAGATGGATCATTGTTCTTGCTGGAGAAGAAAGGATCGGCCTCTTGTGTAGGGGATCAGCACCAGTGCTGGGACTATTTAATCAAAAGAGAGTGTTGAACAGCATTAGGTAGAAGATTTTTTTAAAAGGCGTTGCTAAGGGTCTGATGGAAAGACCATTGAAATCAATGTGAATCTGGCCCTTCATGCAGCTTGACCCGGACAATCCATGCTTGGTTTTATCAGCATATTTGTGTATCAAGAGACATAATAAATTACTAATCTGACGGCTTGAAATCAATTACCTTTGTACTGGCAAATCAATAGTAACAGAACTAGAAATCACAAAGCACGGCAGACAAACCTGACTTGGACTGTATGTATTTAATAAACTGTGTGTATGTAATACTTGTTTCTTTTTTTACTCTATGTGAGGCTTACAGAAGATAAAATGTCCCTGAACTATCGGCAATACAACCAGTGAATCATTTGGTTATAGATTTGGAAGTGAATTGATCAAATAATGATGAATTTATTAGAAAAAATGAATGGTTTGACTGCTGAAGACCCTCGTCTTTATGGGTATAAATAGAGCAACATAGAATAAAACATATTCGTGAATCTATGGTATGTGTTGGAAAGCTGATACTTCCTTCAAATCCTGGTCTGTTGTTGCATGGTTGCTGCTTTTATATAAATCTTCAAATGCACTGTCTCATTAGTTCGGGAGCGTTGATTTCAAGTTAAAATTAAATGCTTCTCAACAGCCAATCCTTTAAAAAAAAAAAAGCTTTAGCTCCTTTTGGGTCCATATCATTATCCACACCATATGGCCATTCTGCTTGTGTCTTTTCCTCTTTTGTCCTGTCCTCTTGACAAAATAATATATTACCTTTAATCTGCTAAACTTCTTCAGAGCTGTGCTGGACATCTAACATCTCATAGGATAAAAACAAACAATCCAACAAAGAATCAAAAATAAAAAGGTCTGGAGAGATGAATGGGGTGTTTCACAGAGGAAAGTTGGCAACATTCTCTTTTTTTTTTTAAACAACACAGCAAGCTTATGGAGAAGGTCAGCTCAAAAATAAGCAGTGCACACCTCTGCCTTGACATATAAAGAAAGTAATGTACTAAATATAAACATCTTCCTGCATTTCTTCTCTGGATACATTTCTACTTTTAATTTCTGTAACATTGGCCGTTGCATCAGCGTTGCTTAGAAAACCAAAACCCAGGAACGCTTTTTTCCCTATGAAATGTAATATTAAATAGACTTCTTAACCTCTGGTTCATTTTGAACTTAGGGCTTGTCTACACTGGCAAGTTTTGTTGCCAAAAACTGGCTTTTGGCGACAAAACAGTGATAGCATACACACTGCAATGTGACTTTTTTTGAAAAAAACACCTAGTTTTGGTGACAAAAACTTCCACCCCTGTGAGAGACTTGTGTCTTTTCCCCCGCCCTTTATTGTCAACAAACATGCAGTATAGACACCAATTCCCATGCTGCTGCTCTGGTCAGCGGTTTGAACTCCGCTGCCCTGCAGCCAACCTGCCCCTCCCCGTTGCAAGCCCCGGGAATTTTAACTCTGATTTGCTGCTTTCTGGCTTCCAGAGGAGCTTCCCAGGTGGCTTCCCAGTTGAGCATGGCTGGCTATTGCACCAAACGCGCTCCCGCTTGGACCACTGCTGAGTTGTTGGCTCTGATCAGTATATGGGGAGAGGAGTCTGTTCAGTCACAGCTGCGAGTGACCTGTAGGAATCGGGACACACATGGGCAAATTTCTCGAGGCTTGTGTGAAAAGGGCTACGTTCGGGACACACAGCAGTGCAGAGTGAAGATAAAGGAGCTGAGGCCGGCGGACCATAAGGCGCGGGAGGCGAACCATCACTCCGGTGGTGCACCTAAGACCTGCAGCTTCGATAAGGAGCTGAATGCTATCCTTGGTGGTGACCCCACCTCCATCGCCGATAGCCCCATGGATACTTCGCAGGCAGCAGAAAGGGGGGTAACCCACAGGCTGAAATTCTGGATGAAGAAGTCGAGCTAGAAGAGGATGTGGTGCTCCCAGCAGTTTTGCCCGGTGGGGCAGTCAGCCAGGAACTTTTCTCCACTCCAGAAGTGCTCAACAGGGAGCAGGAAACACATGAAACTCTGGGTAAGTTGCTGTGGCTTGTGTAGGGACTCAAAAAGTGGGAGGCAGGTAGTGTTTTCTGTGAGCTGGACATTGCCCTGTGTAGCTAATCCGCATGGCTAAGCAGGGTGTCGATGAACATCGAGACCTGCAGGGAATCCTCCAGAGAGAGGCTCTGGAAAGTTTCCAAGAGGTACTTGTTAATCCTCTACCTCAGATTCCAAGGGATTGCAGCCTTGTAGTTCCCCCATTGTAGGAAATTGTATCACGCCATTTAGGAGTCACTGGAACTGGGACCAAAGCGGCACATAGCTGAGCTGCATGTAGACTGGGGTGAAAGCTACAAGCATTCAGCAGCTGTGCCCTAGTTTCTCTGGTCACCCGCAGCAGCGAGAGGTCAGCCAGCAGGTTGGCTGCTTGTGAAAAAGTGTGGGATAATTTTAGAATGAGTTCCCTGCAAAGCTGCCCTGCAAGCTGTGACCTTTTTGTCCGTACGCAGAACGACCTTCCCTGCACTCCTGACACTCACCATGATTGGGGTGCTCGTGGAGCTGTGGGCCTGCCTAGAGTCTCAGAAAGAAAGTGATTTCTACTAGCAAAAGGCCCTTTTTACTAAAATGTTTGAATCATTTGCTGGAATGTAACAATCCCTCTTCTGTTCAGCGTAGACCTTGAAGAACACACCCTGCAGACCGGCTTCGGCAGATAAGAAAAAACCCTAGGCACAGCAAAGAAGACCTGTTCCGCGAGGTGCTGCAGCGCGACGAGAGACAGACCAGGGAGTGGAAAGAGTGCTGGGGAGCCGGAAGGCAGGGCAGAAAAGAGAATGCAGCATTTGCTAGGCAAGCGACAGAGCGGATGATAAAAGTGATGGAGGATCAGACAGGGATGCTCCAGTCTCTGATACAGCTGAGCAGATCTGAGCAGATCCGTGGTCAACCTCCCCTACAGCACATGCAGATACACAATTCTTTGCCAACCCCACCCGTCTCTATGCCCACACATTCCTTTTCACTTCACAGCCCTCCTGAGCCTCCCCATAGCTCCACCCCCTCTCAAAGCTTGCACAATGATAGCTGGAGCTACGCACAGTTGTGCGGCTTTATCTTTTTTTAACCATAAATAAAGGCGAAGATATTTAATGGTACAGCGTTTTTATTCTGTGTTCTACAAAAGCGTATAGCAATCAATTCACTCTCGGGAACAGGCTTCTAAAGCATTGTGTTGCATGGATCTTGGGCCCCAAAATTGTACAGGGATGCAACAGGGAAGCAACTCCAAAGCAGACATGTGTTACTACCCCTCATTGTCAAAGTGGTTTCTCAAAGCCTCTCTGATGTTAATAGCAGCCCTCTGGGCTCCTCTGACAGCCCTAGCATCTGGCTGTTCAAACCATGCAGCCAAGTGCTCTGCCTCAGTGCTCCACACCTGAGCAAACATTTCACCCTTAGATTCACACAGATTATGCAAAGTGCAGCACGCGAATATGACCACGGGAATATTATCCTCGGTAAGGTCTAACCTGCCATTTAAACACCTCTGGTGAGCTTTCAAAGGGCCAAAGGCACATTCAACTACCATGCAGCACCTGCTCAGCCTGTTGTTAAAACGCTCCTTGCTGCTGTCCAGGTGCCCTGTGTAAGGTTTCATGAGCGAGGGCTGTAAGGGGTAAGCCGGGTCTCCCAGGATTACTATGAACATTTCCACACCCCCCACTGTGAACTTGTGGTCTGGAAAGAAAGTCCCCACCTGCAGCTTTCTGTACAGACCATTGTTCCTGAAGATACATGTGTCATGTATCTTTCTAGACCAGCCTGCATTGATGTCTGTGAAAGGCCTCCAGTGATCCACAAGCGCCTGCAACACCATGGAGAAGTATCCCTGCCTATTCATGTATTCAGAGGCAAGGTGGTCTGGTGCTAAAATTGGAATGTGTGTGCACCATCGATCGCCCCGCCACAGTTAGGGAAACCCATCTCTGTAAAGCCATCCACTGTGTCATGCACATTTCCCAGACTCACGGTCCTATGCAGTAGGATGCGATTTATTACCCTGCACACTTGGAGTAATACAGCCCCAACAGTGGACTTTCCTACTCCAAATTGATTTGCAACTGACCAGTAGCAGTCTGGATTCACGAGCTTCCACATAGCGATTGCAACACGCTTCTCTACCTGCGGAAGGGCAGCTCTCAATCTGGTGTCCTTGCGCCGCAGGTCGGGGGCCAGCTCTGCACATAGCTCTGTGAAGGTTGCTTTACGCATCCTAAAGTTCTGTACCATTGGTCGTCATCCCACACCTGCGTGACAATGCGATCCCACCAATCAGTGCTTGTTTCCCTAGCCCAAAAGCGACAGTCTGCCATATGCAGCTGCTCTGTGAATGCACAAAGCACTGATAAGTTGCTGCCGTCCATATCACACACGGGTGCCTGCGATTCATCCTCTGCTAACTTTGCGAGTCACTGTGCTGCCATGCGCAATGTCCTCACAACAGCTAACAGCGCATAGGAGGGAAGTGTGGGCTCCATCCTCTCTCACTGCAGTTGCTGGCATGCACTTCAAAAGACTGACAGTTGGAAAAATGGCATGAAAGGAAGCCAGAAACTTTTGGAGCAGTGGGACACAAAGTGGTGCATGACGGTACATTTTGCACATCCCAGAATGCGCCGCGCTCCGTTTCCACATTCCCACAACACCTAGCGACGGATGGTGTCGCCAGGTACTGAGGGATGCATACCCACAGTCCATTGCTCTCGCTGTCGACAAAGGTGTCCCAAATGTGGACACGATCTGTTGACAGAGGGAGCAAATGCAGACACGCTTTGGCGACTTTGCTTTTGTCGATTTTTCCTTTTCGACATTAGTTTCATCAAAAAAACTTGCTGGTGTAGACAAGCCCTTAGCAATGAAAAATGGACTCAGTGTAAGAGGGCAGACAAAGGTGCTTAAGTGCTTTCTTTAACTGGGGCCTGAGTGCCTTCAGCATACGGCAGGATGGAGTCCTTATAGAAATTTGTAAAGTTTTGTTTGTTTATTTTGTATGACCATAAAGAAAGTTGTAAACAGCATAACCACTATGTGCAAAACCCCATTCTCACACCTTCACTCAATATTTTCCTGTGTGAGTAGCGCCGTGGATGGGAGTAGCATCCTATATGTGCAAATAGTAACTGCAAAAACGTGAATGACTTAATCTGTTAGCTGTAGGTGGCAACGTTAGCCTGTGTTTCTCATTCCTTAGGGCATCACTACAGAGGGGTAGAATCAAGGCAGCTAGAGTGCAATCTTATATGTTTTGCCTGGGCTTTTACTTTTTAACTATAATGAAACCGAATATATAAACTCAAATCATCGAAGCATGCAACTTTAACTTCACCTTAAAGTTTTTGTGTGTGTTGAGGTTTTACACACACACACACACACACACACACACATACACACACACGACAGGTGACTTTTAGGGATGCACACATGTAAATGAAACTGATTAAAGTATATGTGCATTAATGTCCAGTATTTAGGCTTTTTACTTTTAGCAAATGAGTTTTCTGATGCCAAACAAAAAATATTCATGTTTTCAGCAACTAGGCCATTGACATTCACTGTACTGCCACTGATGATCATACATTCACTTGGTAATATGGTTTTTAAACCATATCGTGTTTTGACGACTGCTACAAAAATACTGTTAAAATGTAGCAGATTGTAACAGAACATGAATTTTGCCATGCAGTCTGATGGTTGAAGAATTGATTTCTAAATAACAGCTCTGTTCACTAAGGAGATGATCCTGAATTTCTTGTTCACCTATCCCTTGCACATCAGAGTTCACAGGGGATTTTGGGTGTGCAAGGAATGTAGGCTAGGCCTTGTTAATAAAAGGACGCTTTGAAAGACTGCTGATTTTTAAAATTTAATATGGAGCAGCCATGCCAGAATGACAACAGTAAAGAGTAACAGTGTCCATACCTGTTTAATTTCAAATATCTTTATATAAAGAATGCATTTCTGAACCTGAGAACAGGTTCTGAACAATGAGCCTTGAAGAGTGACACCTTTTGTTTATATACAGAATAGGTACATAGACAAACTTCTGCCCCACTGTCTAGCCAGTGTATCTCAAATCGGACCCGGGAGGGTCCATCTGCGCAGACAGTGTTTCTGCCTCTATACCCATTCAATCCTTGGTGTCTCCTGAGACTGCCAATAAGGCTGTCCAGCTGTAATGGTTATATTTTGATGAGAGCTAGGCAACTTTCATTTACTATCAATCTGGATGCTTTGACTTGGTAAAAATCTTTACATCCCATAACAAATCCCCTGAGACATCTTGTCGCCTGTCTGCACAGATTCTTAGATTGCACTAGGCCTGTCATTGTATTTCCATGCCTGAGTTTCCCAGAAATTAAACATTAAGCATAACAACTTGGGTGGTTTTGTATTCCGTTGATTTATAAAAGCCCAATTCCAGACGTCACTCCCACTTTCAGCAACTGTGCCATTATAATTGTTGTCCAAAAATATCTATGTATCTGGTCTACTTGTAGCATATTTTGCGCACAAGTTTAAACTACATATTGTGGGGCCCAATCTTGCTCCCACTACATTTGCTGGCAAAACTTTCCTTGATTTCAATGGGAGCAGGGAAAGAACCTACGAAATGTGCTGTGCTTGGAACGCTGAAATCTGAAATTGTAATCTGTTTGTACTGAGCGCAATGGACTTCATAGCTTGTTAACTTCAAGCCACTCAGATAGAGTATAGAAATCAATAACAGGCACTGACTGACTAATGAATATGAATGCAGTTCTCCACATAGTCTGTCTAGACTGGGATTTAGAAGTGTGATGTTAGATCACATTAGCTAGTTCAGTCTAATGAACACCTTCTAAAACTCTACTAGAGAAAAGACACATTGTACTTTAGCATGTGCTAAACTGATTGAATAAAACCAAGAGGGAAGTCTAAGCTTTAACTTGAGTAGTTTAGTATATGCTAAAGTAGGATTTATCTTGTCTTGACTAGAATTTTAGAAGGTGTTAGATCAAGCTAACGGGATCCAACAAGACATCTTTAAACCTTCATTTAGGCAATGCCTCACACATTCTTTTACTTCATTTAGCAATTCCTTGAGTAGCCAAATTCACCCCAGAGCTGCAAGCCTTGCTAAGAATTTCTTTTTAAACAAACTCTGTGTATCTGACTCTCTTGGAATAGTTGTGAATCTTTACTGCAGTAGTGCAGAGTATCGTGCCATTCGGGATCAGAGCCAGCGAGAGAGAAACAGGAAACCAGGGGGCTGGAAGTTAGAAAGTTCACGAGTTAGTCTGCACACACCTCTCCTTCCTTCTGCACTAAAATAAAAAACTGAACCAGACTAATGTGTCTGGCTTAACTGCCTCTCTGCATGACAGAAGCCAGCTGCAGACATGGATACATTATTTTATCCTTACAGTTTTATTGGGCCAAAAAACATATTCGTTAAGTAACCTTCAGCAATAAATATGACAAAACATGTTCTTAGGGAAATATGAATACAATAAATGTGAAGAGGAGAAACAGGCATCCCATCTTTTCCTGTATTACACATTCACCTTCCTCCTGGGCATTTCGCTGATGCTCCTTGATTTTCTCTGTCGATACACTGTGGTTGCCATTAAGATCTTTATAGTTTTTCCTAATTAATGTCACTCGGATATTCCCTATATACAGGGAATACCACAAATGTGGAAATGATAGTTACTTGTAAATGCAAGTTGTAAAGATTTTCACAACAAACACAGTATAGGTAATTTCTCCCATATGCTTTCTATGGTATCAATCTAAAGTATCTCGGTATTTTTATGACCCTCATTGCTAAAGTATGCACGTGTCTTATAATCGTTAGTGAGTTTTATCCTCACTACACCCCTGAGAAGTGGGAAAGTTTTATTCCCATTTTACAGAGGAATAATAGAGGAGCAACATAGATGTTGGGCTTGTCTTCATTGCCACAGTTAGCTCAGTTTAGTACATTTGAGTTACTCCACTTAAGCTAGCCTAGCTTGCATGAGAGTAAAGTGAGGAAAATCACACTGCGAAACAATACACCAGCTACACAAAAGTGATTGGATTAACAGTTGATGAGCTGGAGCTACTGCTTCCCTGCTATATCACTAGCTGGAGCAAGAGCAGCAATCCAGCTTCAACCCACCCCTGTA
Organism: Chelonia mydas; assembly: GCF_015237465.2. Lineage (NCBI taxonomy): Eukaryota > Metazoa > Chordata > Testudines > Cheloniidae > Chelonia > Chelonia mydas. The sequence continues at coordinate 159,982,534 of NC_057851.1, forward strand.
CGTGCCAGCTAACATGAGCTAAAAGCACCGCTTAACTTGAGCTAGCAATTTTTGTGTGTAGACAAGAGTCAGGTTAGGGGAAAAACTCAAGTTATACCTTGAGATAACGATGCAGTGAAGACAAGCCCCAGACTAGGACTTGCCCGTGGGAAACATGTAAGTAAGCTGGGAACTGAGTGCAAATCTACTGAAACCCAGCACTGAGCTATTTCCATTAAACTGCTTGTATATGTGACAACTCCCTAGCTGGCCATCAACCGGGACTGAACACATGAGCTCTAACTCTAAAACCTATACCCCACTTGAGCTAAGGGACAAAGTCATCTCTCATTCTCTAGCAAGCTATCACTGCCCGCCACCAATTGGCCCATGGTGCCAGCCTCAACTGCCTACTTGTTATATTTTCAAACAAGCCCCTTTGTGCTTTCTCCCATGTCACCCCACATGCTTGGGAGGCACTTCCCGTAAACATCCACAAAGCTACCTCATTGTCAACCTTCAAATCCCTCCTCAAACTCTCTTTTGCCTTGATGCCTACACAAAAACTTGACAATGGGTAGGCTGTTGGCGTGGTCTCTGCACACTAACAGCCTATAGTGCTGACCAGTATTGTCTCATTGTGTCCTAGTACTCCTCCGTCTGTATCCATTTGTTGTCTTTTGTGTTATACTTAGATTGTAAAGTCCTGGAGGCAGGGACTGTGTTTGTACAGCGCCTAGCACAATGGGGTCCTGGTCCATGGATAGGACTTCTAAGTAACACTAAATCTTAGAGCTTGTCACAGGGTTTGGGGTGCAATCCAGACCAGTGAGGGCTTGCGCTACCACTTGCTCAGCAACCCTTTAAAATGCTTTGCTGCTGTAGCTCCCAGCCTGGGATACTAACAACCAGCCTACGAGCTAAAATAGTTTTGATTCCACTACGCTTACATTACATAGGAGATAAGTAAATTGCTGCCTTCTTTGTCTGGAAGGGAAACTGTTTCTCCCTGTTGGCCTCAGACTTTAAAGCATAATATAATTAAAAACCCATATTTCTTCATATAGTGTTAATACATATATTTCACAATTATATTAATCACCAGTGAGTCATTAGCTTTCAGGAAAGACCTCATTCTATACTTTAATAATACAGTAATATGCTATACAATCAGTTGGTTCAATTGCTTATCACTTCAGATTCAGCCCCCGCGTCTTCATCGACCAGTATACCTTTGCTGTGTATTCTTTGAAAAATAAAACCGAGACCAAGCTTCTCTTTCCTGCTTGCTGTAGACACCATGAGGTTTCCTCCCTCACTTTTTAACTTAATAGGTTTATTTACCTAATATGTAAAAATGGACATTCATTGTCTTTGCCTGAAGACTGGGCTTGTTAGAGAATCAAATGCACATTCCTTTGTCGAAGGCAGTCTGTGCTTATGCATTGCTTGCCAAGCACACTTTAAGAATATAATGCTAGCGCGTATTCATAACTTTTTGTACACATCCTGTGCATACATCACGCAAGAATATTAATGATTAGTGAGTTATTAATTTTCCAATGATATCTTATGATACACTTTTCAGATAAAGATTACAATCATAGTGAGTTGGATACGCTGAATTGGTCAGGCCAGCTGAAAGTCATTACCTGATACCGAGGAGCCCCTTGCCCTCTGGCACTGTAATGCTCTTAGGGCTGCAGTGATACACTGAGCTGAGATGTGAGTTATATTGATATTAACTACTGCCCCTCTGGTTAGTCTTTCAGCTTTTCCATTACAAAGCTGGATTTCAGGGAGATGACATTTTCTCATTTGATCAGAATTGTCTACCTCTTCCCTTCACTCGCCATGATTACTGGTTTCAGATGTTCTGTGGTGCTCAGGTAACGTAGAGATGAATTGTAAAGCAAAAGTAATTGTGTTTCTGCCCTTTTCCTGCTTCCTGCTTCTGAGGTAGTAGCCTCAGAGTTTTCTCTTGATAAAATATTTTCCCTCTTACATTAGGTCTTTCACTTCCACCTAGTGGCTGGATGATTTTGACAAGGTCTTTTACCTCCTGAATGGTGACATCACAGGAGGTAAAATTTGACCTGTAGCTCTAGCAGACCTCAGTTGTAACATACAAGTTGAAAGCTGATACACTGAGGTCATATTTAAGTCTCTATGATATAAATCTTTATTACATTTTATTCATAATTTTTCACTGTCAGGAGGATGTTTGAAGAGAAACTGCCAAATATTTTGCTTTCTGAAAATCTAGAAGACATCTTTGCCACTGTTAAAATGATCAATACCCCGCCACACACATATCGTTTGAGATTCAAATATCTTTTGGGTCCTACATATACCTATCACAACAGGTAGTGTACCTCATCCCAGTCACTAAATGCCCAATAAGAACTATGTGGATGAAACCAGACCATAGGTGCTGACTCTGTGGGTGCTCCAGGGCTGGAGCACCCACAGGGGAAAAATAGTGCGTGCAGAGCACCCACGGGCAGCCTCCCCCATTCAGCTCCCACCCATCAGTGGCCCTGCAGATCAGTGAGAGCCTCCCCCCTCCCACCACAAACAACTGTTTGTGGCATGCTGGGAGGGAGGGGGGAGGAGCAGGGACATAGCGTGCTCGGGGGAGGGGGCAGAACTGGGCAGGAAGTGGCAGGGTGAGAGTAGGGCTTTGGGGGAAGAGGTGGAGTGGGGGCAGGGCCTGGGGCAGAACCAGGGGTCGAGCACCCCCCCACCCCCGGCAGTTTGAAAATCAGCGTCTGTGAACCAGACAATCACTATGTTCTCAAATGAACGCACACAGGAAAATGATCTAAACAAAAACACCACGTCACCTGTGGGTAAACACTTTTCACAAAGCGATCACTCCATATCTGACCTATCAGTGCTCATCTTCAAAGGAAACCTGCACAACACTTGCAAAAGATGAACCTAGGAGCTTAAATTCATAACTTTGCTCGACACTAAAAATTATGGAGTGAACCAAGACACTGGCTTTATGACTTATTACAACAAATCTGTAAGTCACTAACAATCACCCCTCCCCTCTTCTCTGAATGATCCCTTGAAATATGTGTTAAAGACATGCGCTAACTAATCTGTTCAAACCTTGTATTTAGCAGTGACACTCTGAGGTAGTTTCCCAGCCCTGAAGAAGAGTTCTGTATAAGCTCAAATGCTTGTCTCTCTCACAACAGAAGTTGGTCCAATAAAAGATATTACCTCACCCACCCTGTCTCTCTAATATCCCGGGACCAACATGGCTACAACAACACTACATACATTTTTGCCACTGTCACCAGTGCTGAGTGCTTGGCACAGCAATAGTGTGTGTGTGTGTGTGTGTGGGTCACTGCATGATTACACTAAGAGAGGAGGATAGGCAATTAGAAACCCAGGTCCATGATGAAGTTAAACTGATGCAAGTCCTGCTATGGGGACAAGGAGAAGGACATAAAGCAGCTTGCTCAAAAGGCCAAGTTGCTTCTCTTTCCCCCACCGTTTCCTACCCTTTAATAATTCACATTGTGTAAGTCCAGGCTCTTTAAAGATACTGCCCAATAGGAAGACACATAGCTTAATAGGAACAAGGGAATCTCTTTCTGGTTTTTCTCAACACATAACATAATAGTATCAAAACTCTGAGCAGCTGGGGACCTGAGCAGTGGCTGAAGATCTTTGTGCCACCAGTGCAATGCAAAGGGACCTTAAACCAGCCCTAAGTGGGATGGTGAACATTTTCCTCAGTGTGGATGAAACCTGGACTAGTGTAAAACCATGCAACCTGGCTTTATGCTAGCTCCTCCTTGCATCTCCCATGTAGGGGGTGAGTGGGAATGGCTGGACATGGTGCAAGGTGAGGATAGGCAGAGCCAGAGCATGATGTACCATGCCTGTTGCTGGTCAGCGGAATGGCCCGGAGGGGACCATTCCAGGTGGCACAATTTAGAACAGCCCTATAGATGCTCCAATTTGCGCCAGGGCCACTTTGACCCCCTGGCAAGCCCAGGAATGGAATAAGTGTAACTGTGGCTTAGAGCCACCTATGCCTCCACACGCTCTCCCCGCTCAGCTGTACTGAGATTGCAGTTGGGGCTTGGCTCCAGGTCTTCATGCTGCTGCTCACTTTTTTCAGATACAGCACTTGCCCTTTATATTGAGCTCACACTTCTCATTTCTAATAGAACAAAACAAAAGGAGTGCAAGCCACATACATACAGCAAAGAAACTGTTTAAACTATAGTCATTATGCAGGATGGCACTAAAGAACATAAAAATGTATTAAGTTAATTAACTATCGTCTATGGATTGAAACAGCCACATAATAATGGGCACTTACTTACTCTTATCTCTTTAGCCAATTTTACATTTACATATTGAATTTTTCAAGTTGGAATAATTGGGTTTGATTTTGTAATGAAAAGGGAAAAAGCCTTATTGTATTCCCTGTAGCTAAGAGTCTATACATATTTTCCATTGCCTTTCTCCACTTTTAGAGTGGTAGGGTCAGAGCCTGCTCTCTAGGACACCAAAGAAATATGGAGTAACTCTACTGAAGTCAATGGACTTACACTGAAATCGGAATCTGACCATAAAAATTTGTTTCAGGTCTGAACTTAGCAAGTGTGGTTCTCAGCCAAGAAGCACATTTTTTAATTTACCATTTAAAAAAAAAAAAAAAAAAAAAAAAGCACGATGTTCATGTTTCAGGCTAGTGTAAAAAACCTTAGAAAACTACAAGTGCTAATTTAGTTTTAAAAATAGTTCTAATTTAATAAGAACTGTTGACCAAATTCAGAGGAGGAGCAGCAGTGCCATAGGTGAGACTGGGCTACAGCTTTGATCCTAGCTTGGCAGGTTGGATTTCATTCTTCCAGCCTCTCCCCTTCCCTTTCCCGCACCCCCCACCAATAAAATGCAGTTCCTGAGGCTTCATTGAGGTGCCTGTATCATTACCAGTGACTCCTTATTCCCTATGGCTGCTTTAATCCTACAAGCCCTAAACCTATTTCTTATTTCATACCCCCAAAAGGAAGGCTAAAGAATAAGCTTTGTTCACCTCTCATGATACACAATCTTTGTTGTTTGGCACTGAAATAAGATGGAATAAATTCATTTTTAATGCATGAACTGAGCTAACAGCAGCATTGCCTTATGGGGAAGTTCACTTCTGAGTCCTCCAGAAGGACAATAATGATGAAAAGAAGCCTTTGTGCCTATAAGCTTTAGGGCTAATTAAACTCATACAGTAAGGGGCATATTTCTCCTATCACCACTTTGCACAGCAGAGCCTAACAAATATTGCTGTTTTGCTGTAGTACAAGAAGATGTATTCTACTGAAATTGATATTCACATCCAATGACAACTACAAAGTGGGAAAGCAAGTATGACTATTGGGCAAATTCTCTGCTCCATTCTGCAGCACACTGGCCTCACACCAGCCAGAGATTCCCACTGAAGTGTTCCCCCTCCACCCCCATGTAGGAGGAATCTTTGCTGCTGTTTAGCTGGCAAAGGTGGCATAACTTCTTATGCCAATCCTCCTGTCCATGGCATAGGGGAAGGAGGAGCTATACTCCTCTAAGTCTCAAGCTCCACCAGATTAAAGGATTTATACCAGGAGTTAGTAGTCCTGAATTAGGGAGCTGGCAATGGCTCTCTGCAGTCAACACTTTCCACCCTCTGCAAGCACAGCCTGTATTTGGAAAGAATGGCTCTTTTGGTCATATCCTCAGCTCGTGTAAATCAGTGTGACTCCACTGATGTCATCTTACATTACCTGAGGATCTGGCCACATGGATTTTCCCAAGAATCAGATTTAAAAAAAAAAAAACTCAGAAATCTTAGTTGGTTTTTCCACAGATGATTTTTTTCAGGAAAATTCTGAGTAGTACAAAATAAGGGGAAACTTTGGACAAAAGGACCTTCTTGAAGACAACTTTAAGATAAATCTTAATTTGTCCTATTTAAGGGTTCCTTAACTTCTGAAAAGACCCAAGTATTATTACTACCATCTTCACAGACAAGGCAAAAGCCAGACACATGTAGGGCCAGATCCTCGGCTGCTCTAAATTGGCATGAATGGAGCTAAGCCAGTTTACAGCAGCTCATGGTCTGGCCTAAAGTAAAGTAATCTAGCAAATTTAGTCTCTGTCTCCTCTGAACCAAATTTGGCTAAACTGCAGTGATGTTGAAAACTCATATGTATCATTTTACAAACACTTTTTAGACCCAGCTATGTAATATAGAGTATCCAATTACTAGTGATAAAAATCAGTAGTAGATGACTTTTTAAATTATAAAGACTAAAGCTATTTCAAGCTGCTGTTCATCCACCAGAAAATACTGTTATTTATTACTAACTAGAGGATGAGTTTTCCCCATCTGGTTCTTTACTGTATGCACATCACATGTCTTTCCCTGGAGAAAGAAGATCTGACTGCGTGCATTTATTCTCTATGATTAGCTAGCATTAACAATTGGGTTAATAAAGTAAATCCCTTTCAGGAGTAGCCACTAAGCAGATTTACTAGCAAAAGTCATTGTAAACATGACTACAGAAATACTCCCCTTTCGTCTGTAGACACGGTGCTGTACCCAAGCTGTCTAATAAATGGAAATAGAAATGACTAGTAACAATGGAGAAGAAATTGACCGAATGAAGGAATTCTGCTATTATGATTCAAATCACAAAAAGTTTTAGATACCTGAGGCCCTGTCATGGTGTATTTTCCAAAACGTAGAAAAGTGAGTTGTTGTCGCTATAATTTGCTGTGTAGCAATTAGAGTGTTCTTAATGTTACAACATTCATGAAATTTGTGGGAAACCTTTTACATATTCTGGAATGGTTAATTCTTACTTAGGACCAAGATATAATAGCCAGAAAATAGGACACTGACAGAGTTGCCCCGTCATCACTGATGGAGAAAGATTGCTACTGATGCATAAAAAGTCATTGGATTCTGAAAAAAATACTGATCTTGAACTGAACCAAATTGTACCGTGCCAAATTAGTGTCGAGAACAGTAAAATCTATACTGCTGAATTTGGTATTGTAATTTTAAAACGATGGACTACATTTTCATATTACGGTATCAGGCACAAACAAACTTGGGTCCCAGAACAAAGCAGTATATCAGCTACTGTCTATGAAATAACAAAGAATAAAACAAAATTATTCTATGATAAATAATTAGGTTTGTAAACTTTTTCAACAAGTTGATTTTATGGTTCCTGATTGCCAGAACAGCAATGTAAAAAAAATGGAAATTCTCCAGCCTTCTAGTTATAGCATATAGCACTCTATCCACAAGGGCTATTGGAGTTAATGCTCTCCTCCACCCCTACCCCCACCCCATGCTGGTTGTTTGGGAGCACAATAGTAACTTGAGCTAAGGTAAGCTCTCTCCCACACCAATCAGGTCAGACGAGAAGGAATTGCCACTCTGTGACTCAGTCACAATTCTTCCTGTGGTTGTGCAGCCTACGTGTTACGCCTCATACAGGGTTAGACCTCAGGGCATAAGTTAGAATTATATTGTCAGCAGTGTGTTTGCAAAGTACTTACTGTATATTGTCTGAGGAATCCAAAAGTGTCATATTAGAGAATTCCAACAAATAGTAAGCCTGCTGCACCAGACATAGCACCGGCAATGGCAAAGACAACAGAGGTTTTATGCAACTGCTCCACTGACAGATTTCAGCTCAGGTTTACTAATACAATGTGTTATCTGTCAAGGAGAAAGAAATGAGTCATATCGTTTGGTGGCATTTGAGTCTGTAAAGGTCACAAACATGTCAGATCGGTCAAGTCATTTTGGTGCTTCTATGACCGTCCCTTTTTTGTGCTATTGGCTTGTGTTCATTAGTAGTGAAATTGAAAATGACACTCTACCAAGATATGTAAAAATCTTGCCCAGCCTTAATAAAGCAGCAAATGCCATGGCAGGCTGAGAACAGTTCTCTGCACATACAAAGGAAAATAGGTCTAAAAGAGGAATTTGGTGCAGTCCTAACAATAGTTATTATGGCTCTACTTTGGCTTGGACTAGCATATTTAATAATTTAACACATTTGGAAGGAAAAAAGGAACTGTTCTGGAACTTCAAAAGACAAGAAAGATCTGATTTTTATGTTAAAACATATATTTTTGCCAGTATGTTACAAAAAATAATAATAATAATCGGATATCTTTCAAGAAGCTGTGTAAATGCATGTTCAGCCCCTATAGAATTTGTGATACGATTCTGTATCTGGGGCAGTGGGGGAGCGGGGAGGAGGAGGGGCGAAATCTTCAGCTAAAATTAATGTTACTGGGCCTACTGTAAACTCCACCGATATACACCATCTGACCTATTGCACATTTTTGTCTTCATTCACTAAACTTATAAACACTAGAACAAAACATTTTACAAATAAAGGCCACACCCACCTATACTTTGTCCTATTAAGACAGGATTTGGCCTACAATTTAAAGGGAAAGAGATAATTTCTTGAGAGATAAAAAAATGTAACAGATTCCCTGTGTACTGAAGTCTTAAACAGGATTCTTCCCCCTCCAAATCAACTCCAAAAATCATTGTGAATAAATGTTAAAATGATTTAACAAGTAGTAATAATACTAGTGTGCTTTTCATCCTAGGATCTTAAAACAATGTACACCTCACAGCAGGCCTCTGAGGTAGCAAGTGTTTTTAAAATACCCCATTAGAGCTTGATAACTGGAGACAAATAGTGTTCTCTGATTTTGGATGATCTAGGTTTTAAGTGTCCAACCCACAGGCCTAATTTTCAGAGGTACTGAGCACCAGCAGCTCCCATTAAATGTAATATGCTCAGCCTCTCTTAAAATCAGGCCCAAAGTGTCTCAAGCTGGACTCCCAAAAGCACTGGAAGCACCCACAATTAATAAACACTTTTGAAAATTTGTGCCTAAGTGACTTGCCCAGGGAACACTGCAAATCAGTGGCAGAGTTAAGAATAGAATTCAGTAGTAAGGAATGTGCTGAATGTAAGCACAGAACTCCAGAACCCCCGATATCAGGGTAGGAAGATGGGGTTCATTTAGCCCCCCATCTGCCCTTCTCACAGGTGCCTTCCTGCTAAATTCCCTACAACTATCCCCTCATCCTAGATCCGAGGGCACCCACACATTACAATAAATGTTTTCAGGAGGCCACAGGGTCCTGCTCCCCATCCCTATACCCTCCCTTTGTGGCTGGTGGTGCTCTCTATCCTCTTGGTTTTCAAAAGTGTTGAGAATGATTTAGGAGAAAGGCTTTGTACAGGTCACTGCTGCTCAATCCATATAGTGCATCTGGGAGTGCGGAGACCTGATAATCCCCTAGCATGTTAACTAGGAAACCTTAGGAAGATAACAAGTGTACAGCTGATAAAGCTCTCAGGGTTTTCCTCACTATTGCATTAAGAATTATGAGGCATCTTTGTTGTCTGTTAATAAAGTATTTATTTTGTTAACGTTGCTATTGGGAAGTGGAAGGAAGCGTATCCCTGGGAGGTCCACCCTTGTTGGAGGAAACAGCTATCTGCCATCTGGAAGACCCTTGTTAGGGCTGAGGGGGCTGTTGCCTCAGGAAGATAATCTCTCTGAAGACACCTAGTTGCAGGGGGTGGCTGTAGATTTCTCCTGGAAGTATGAGTTCTGAACCACTCAAGTGAACCAATACCTGCTGCTTAACCCCACTTGACATGGCTCACCCAAAATGAACCCTGCAAAATTTACACACTGATGAGTTCTGACTCTCAGTGCCAAGCTCCAATCACTGTATTTATGGGTCATCATATGGACCCACGGGAAGGAGGCCCTTGAAGAATTCCACCTGGATTTCAACAATTTCCACCCCACCATCAACCTCCACCTGGACTAGTCCACACAAGAGATCCACTTCCTGGACACTACAGTGCAAATAAGTGATGGTCACATAACCACCACCCTATACCGGAAACCTACTGACTGCTATTCTTACCTACATGCCTCCAGCTTCCATCCAGGACACATCACATGATCCATTGTCTACAGCCAAGCCCTAAGATACAACCGCATTTGATCCAATCCCTCAGACAGGGACAAATACCTACAAGATCTCTATCAAGCATTCTTACAACTACAATACCCACCTGGGGAAGTGAGGAAACAGGTTGACAGAGCAAGACGGGTACAGAGAAGTCACCTACTACAGGACAGGCCCAACAAGGAAAATAACAGAACACCACTGGCCATCACGTACAGCCCCCAGCTAAAACCTCTCCAGTGCATCATCAACTATCTACAACCTATCCTGGAGGACGATCCCCCACTCTCACAGGCCTTGGGAGGCAGGCCAATCCTCGCTTACAGACAGCCCCCCAACCTGAAGCAAATACTCACCAGCAACTACACACCACACCACAGAAACACTAACCCAGGAATCAATCCCTGTAACAAACCCTGTTGCCTTCTCTGTCCCCGTATCCACTCTAGCAACACCATCATAGGATCCAACCACATCAGCCACACCATCAGGGGCTCATTCACCTGCACATTTACTAATATGATATATGCCATCATGTGCCAGCAATGTGCCTCTGCCATGTACATTGGCCAAACCACACAGTCTCTGCATAAAAGGATAAATGGACACAAATCAGACATCAGGAATGGTAACATACAAAAGCCAGTAGTAGAACACTTCAGTCTTCCTGGACACTCAATAACAGATTTAAAAGTAGCCATTCTTCAATAAAATAACTTCAAAAACAGACTTCAAAGAGAAACTGCAGAGCTACAATTCATTTGCAAACTTAACACCATCAATTTGGGCTTGAATAGGGACTGGCTGGCTCACTACAAAAGCAATTTTCCCTCTCTTGGTATTGACACCGCCTCATCAATTATTGGGAGTGGACCACATCCACCCTGACTGAATTGGCCTTCAACATTCGTTCTCCACTTGTAAGGTAACTCCCTTCTCTTCATGTGCCAAAATATATTTATGCCTGTATCTGTAATTTTCACTCCATGCATCTGAAGAAGTGGGGTTTTTTACCCACGAAAGCTAATGCCCAAAGAAATCTGTTAGTCTTTAAGGTGCCACCGGACTCCTTGTTGTTTTTGTACATTTACACAATGGATCGAACAATGGATAAAGGCCATGAGATAAGGGGGACCCATTCCACTCCTGAAATGATATCAAAGGAATGTCTGTGAATAGCATGATAACTTTAATTTCTTGATCACCTTTGGTTTATTTTATTACATAAAGATTAAAGATTGCTGACTCAGTGTTACTAGTTTTAGAGCCAAATTCAGCTCTGTGTTACTTCATTGACTTCAGTAGGGTTTCACAAGTGTAAATCAGGGCTCAATTTGGCACTTATTTTGTCTTGATGAATTTAAGTGTTAGATGATATACAAAAGAGTGTATCAGTAGGTACAGTATATTCCAAGGGAAGGGACTTATACAGTATATATTGTGACAAAGTTTCTCCTCTGCCTTGGTGGGTTCTGCGCTTTCTGGCGGATTTGCTCGCCTTAGAGGTTCATGGCAGCCTTCAGTTTGCCCGCTTTTGCTAGAGGGTCAAACCTGCCATTTACTCAGCTAACCTCATCACTGGCCAGCATGGGGGAAATGGAGAACAATCTCCGCAGTCTCTGTTGTCCCACTTAGTGGGTCGGGGACAGGCCAGATCCCTTTCCAAATTAGACCTTCCCTTCTGGTGTGTCTCACAGACCAGGTCAACTCCTCCTGTGTCAGATAGGGAGTTGGGGCAGGGGGGAACCTCTACACTGGGTTCCAGCCCAGGGCCCTGTGGATAGCAGCTGTCTAAAACGTCTCCTGTATCAGCTGTGTGACAGCTACAACTCCCTGGGTTACTTGCCCAGGGCCTCCCCCGAGCACCTTCTTTATCCTCGCCGCAGGATCTTCCTCCTGAAGCCTGATAACGCTTGTACTCCTCAATTCTCCAGCAGCACACCTTCTCACTCCCTGCTTCTTGTGCATGCCCCACTAACTGACGGGAGGTCCTTTTTAAACCAGGTGTCCTGATTAGCCTGCCTGCCATAATTGATTCTAGTAAGTTCTTAATTGGCTTCAGGTGTCTTAATTAGCTTGCCTGTCTTAATTGATTCTAGCAGGTTCCTGATTGCTCTAGGGCAGCCCCGCTCTGGTCACTCAGGGAACGGAAAACTATTCATCCAGTGGCCAGTACATTTGCCTTCTACCAGACTCCTGCCCCCAACTGGTCTGGGTCTGTCACAATATATACATTATATTCCAAGACTTATACTTTCTAATTGAAAAGTGTATTAGAATCGAAATTCAGTCCTGCCAAATTCCTTTAAAAAATGGCCACAAAACAAAATTTAAAGGTGTAGCAACCCGAAGAACATTACTGTTTAATATTTAGAAAAAATGTTTTGATTGTTAGAGTCAAGTTCTTCTTTTCATTGTTAAACCATCTTAAATTCAAGCAGGCTGCAAACGAGTATAAAGACTGTAACCTTTGAGCCCTCAAACAGCTGGTGTCTCAAGTGATTTCTCAGCATTCTGGTGGGACAGCAGCAAGCAGGAGACTCAGAAAAGCTTATTTTAAGTAAAAACTTTATTTTTCATTACAATTCACAGTTTATACATGGCAAGAAGAGCTTCTCACCACGTGGACATTCAGAACACTGTGCTGGGAGAGACAGGGGTCTTTTTCTTTTAAAAGAGCATGGCCTGGTACTAATTCATGGAACTTTCCTTAATTTAAAAGCTTACTCTCTGTAAATGTTAATTGACTGATATTTACACTGATAGCGTTGATTAATCAGAGAACAAGATTAAGCATCCAGAACATTAACATTCATATTTTGTATGTTATCTAATGGTCAGAAATGCTACAAATTTGTCATTTTCATCATGGCCAATCAACAAAGTCTAATTTTTCTTTAATTTGCACAGAGGCTAAATTATTCCCTTAGGGCTTGTTATATTCATTTTATGTACAGCCAGCTTACAATAGACTAAAATATGAAAAAATTTAAAAAAGACAAAATTATCCATTCCTTGTTTTTATCCTGCATTCCTTCTGAATCTCACACACAACTATAAACAAAACAACAGATATAGAATTAAAGTCAATGCTTTTCTTTAAAACCAATACAGAAACCCCAAGGATTGGCTTCAGATCTGCATATCATCAGCCTGTCCTATCTGAACAATCATCGGCATTCAGATTGTGCTATTTATCAGCTTTCCTTCATGTCTGTATTTGTATTCAGAGAAGTCTGTATTTTATATGTAGAAAGTCACAGTGATACCAGTTTCAATTGCATTCCCACATCAGTCATAGTTCCGGTGTAGGCAACCAATGTACAGTGTGACATTCAGGAAAGCACTCCAATAGGATCCAGTAGGAGCCTGGTGTGAGTTGGCTTAAATAAAAAGTTTAAAATTCTTTTCAGAGAGTAACTTTCTGGCAGCAGATTTATGATGATTAGAAATTGCTGTGGTATTCTTCTGTAATGTTTTAATGAGTATGGTTATTAGAATGCACCAATTAAAAACATTTCCACACTGTATTAACTTCTACTTCCTCTTGTGATCTAGCAAATAATTTAATTACACATCACTGGAGATTTTTGGTAATCTGACACATGGGATAACATTGCTAAACAATTCTTGAAAAATAAAACCCAAAATGGATCCATAAATTCTACAGGTCTGGTTCTAATATAGTGTGAGCATGCATCACCTGGATGTGAGTAAAATAAATATTTTCAGGGGACATTTTTGCAACTCTTGTAACTGCCGTGCCTTTAAAGCTAGATTTAGGAGTGTCGCTTTGATGTCTGTTGATTTTTGGCATCCATTCTCAATGCTGCTATCTTCACTAAAGACACCTTTAAAACATCATCATTTCAGGCAAGATGAAAGCTCAAATGAAATACATTACTCCTGCAAAAAACAAACAAACAAACACAAACCATGTAAGAGTTATAGAGGTTCTGTTTCTTCAAAAGATAAGGCACTGACAAAAATTTCTTAGGTAAAAGGCTGCATAAGAATTTCTTGCCATTTACAAATGTGTTGTAGTCCATAAATGGTCCATTCCTAGGCTCAGTAAGGTAGACCCTGAAAATGTAAGGACTGATCCCTCAAAGCTACACTGTTAACATAAACAAATATAATTCATTATTTAGGCCATATGGCACATTAGGAGAAATGAACAACAGTCTGAGCACAAAAAGGCATTGGACGTTGCTTGCTCCAGCATCTATCAACAACAGAAATTCCATTCATCTTGTGTCTGAAGAGATATGATGGTGACACTGAATCCCTATCGTGGTGGTTTCTGTTGAACTCATGCACATGTATAAAATGTTACTAGCATCAATCATGGATAGGAAAAAAAAAGAAGTATATGGCTAGTTTAAGCCAAAAGCTTCTCCAAGGATCGGCATCCAAAGTCAGCACTACTTAATGTTTTCAATCACAGCAATATCTTCCGCTGCACAGTGAGGAGTCAAACCATTCATATAAATGCTGTCTGTCTTTGTTAGAGCAGGCAAGATGTCCTTCTCACTGCAGAGGTGGTTGACTGACAGGGTTCTCTTGCAAGGGGTCAGATCTTGACTGTGGTTGACAGCGAGCTCTGCAGAGAGCTTCCTTTTGATGGAGGTAGCCCGTTGAAACTTGTCATAAATCTCCACACTTAGACGCCTGCGGGTTTCTTTGAACTCTGCCGTGACATTGGCCGTCCATTCGGCAGCGTGAGCTCTGAACTCTCCCACCTGCAACACACACAATGAAAGAGAAGGGGAGAGAAACACAACATGATTAGGCACGTCAAGGATGGTTTATATTCGGGACCCCAGCACGAACAGAGAACAAAACTGTTGCCCACTGGCACAACTCTTTTTTGGTTCAGGTTTACCTTTTGTTAAAAAAAAAAAGTCTAGTTTCATAGAGTTATATTCTTTCGTCCAAAAGGAAGACATATTAATACAACAAGAGCTAAGAATGACATTAAACACAACAACAACAACAAAAATCTATACAGTTAAAAATGGACAAGCTGATTTATATGGAATCAATAAGGGGAAGTTTCCTTTAAAAATGAGGTCCTGGCAGTTGAGAACAACCCAGCTGGCCGGGGGGTGTTGAATTCCCAGAAATCCAGACTGTGTTATGTATTGTTACCAGGGGAGATGTACAGGGTTATTTATGGACACACTTACTGTCTGTGTAAAGATCTCTGTGAAGCTTGCCACAGGATTTTCTAAATATAGATGGAAAGGGCTTTTAAAAGAAAAATGGCAGCTGCTTGTATTCTATTTTTAGCGCATGTTCAAAACAAGGATTAATGTAAGTGACAGTTTTAGTCAAGTCAGCAATATGCTTTGCTTTTTCTTTCCATTTCAACTAAGTCTGTTATTTCAAATAGAGAAAGGAACAGGAGTACAATGTGGGACTCGAGGGCTGTCACTAATTATCCTGAAATGAAACCATGTCCACTAGTCAGAGAGCAGAGATGTTGTGGAGTCTCACAGCTCTATGATTCTATTGCCATTATGAAAATCCCTCCATTCTGATTGGCTACGGGAGGTGTTCTGATTTGCATAATGACTGCTATTTCTCAATTAGGAAATATGCAGATCCCTGCACTTTGACTGGTTCCTGCTCTCAGCACTCCAAATGCATTTGCCAGGAACCAACACAGGGGCTGATCCACTCTCAGTGAAGACAGCAGTCTTTCAACCATGTTTCTCCTCAACTTTACACTCCGCTTAGCTTTCAGTATCAGCAGGCCTGAAGAACATGTGTGTGCACGCACATGCATATGAGTGTGGGCAGGGGGTAGGGAGAGTCCAAAATTACCCTTTACTTCCCAGTGCCCAAAATGTTCAGCCTTTTGACCACTTGAAATAGGAAAGGCACTCTTTTTTGGAGAGGGGGTAAATGGAGCAAAGAAAAAGATAAGAGGATGGAGAGAAGTAAGGGACATGGAAAGTGGGGGTGGTGCAAAAGGAGAGAGAAGCTTTTAAATATACTGTTACAAAACTTATTTTTTTAAGGGAGCTGTGTGGGGGTTAGGGTTTCTTGCTAAGTAGCAAAGGCCTGGGAGGTGCTGAGGTGTAGCAATGGGAGGAAATGGATAAGAGGAGGGAGAAAATGTTTTCATATAATACGTGGAGGGGGATTCCTCTAAATTTGGCAATAACCTTACACTGCGCTGATATGAACCTCAGCCTCTGCCTTTATTTAACATTAACACACTGGCCTTTAACTGTACTTAGCCCAGGATACAGTTATTACACCAAGCAGAGAAAACCCTCCATTTACCATTTAAAATAAATGAAGAGGACTCCTTGGAATGATTAGGTTGTTTTTCAGGGTTTTGTGTTTTTTGTTTTTTCAATTAAACTCAGGAACAGATATTTTTGGAGGATTTTTTTCCCTTAAGTCTCCACTTTTCAGACTGTTTTAATGGTAAGTTAGGCTCAGAAAGGAGATGGTAGAGTAGACTAATGTAAATCCAAAGCATAGCACGTTAAAAGAATTAAACCACTTAAATAAATTACTCTAATTTGTAGCGCGGAGTCCCAGAATTTCAATCGCTGGCAAACAAGCAGTGACAAGGTGAGCACATATTTGTTCACAAAAATCAAATGAAAATAAAGTCAGAGAAACAAGAGGCTTTGCCTTTAAAATGATTATGTACATTAGCTCTGGAAGGTGGCCACAGGGCTATGTATATTTTGCAGTGCCGCTGGAAACAGAAACACAATGGTGGTAAAAGTTATCAGCTCACGGGGGAATGATAAGGGGGTGTTTAATCCAGCTTTTCTTCTCATTGCACAAACAAAAAAGCCCCCAGATCCAAAGGTCATGTTATTAAATCTGTACATCATTCAACTTCAATAGAATTACACCAAAAATGAATGTGGCCTAATATGTATATTTTTAAAACAAGGATTCTTTTCAGTTTTGCATAGCAGTTTACGCTAGCTGAATAATTAATCAGTATTCAAACCGGGCTAAAAATAACACTGACATATGTACTTCAGATTTTAGAACAATAAAGCTTGTGATACCTACAGATTTTAACTGTGCCAGTACTTTTCTTAATAGAAAACAAGTAATAAAAAAAAACCCCACCAAAACAATGAGCTAGATCTTCCCCTACATTAGGGCAGCTTTGCCCTACTGAACTGGTGTAAAGCTATCCTAAGAATGGCTTTCCCAACGACTAGAAGATCCCCTTGAGAAGGGGAATCCTTAGATGGCACAGAAAAAGCGTATGGGTTGTGTTATGATAATTGGCTCTACAAAGTTACCCTAAGATCCATTGTAAAAAGTATGTGAAAGTTCATAAGATGTTACAATAACCACAAATAATAGGTCAGTTGTTTACAACGATGAATGTTACAACAGATGTAAGAAAACCACACAGAGAAACGATTAGTCCAATCCAAATGGCCTACTGATATAAATCAAGGACCGTGGTGAGATTATACTTGGTAAACAAGACAATGTGGGAACAAAGCTACCTGTTCCAAATTTGTCCTTACAGAAATGGATTTAATTGGTGGACAAAACAATGAGGATATATGCCACCAGCTTTAATCCTTTTGGGACAGTTCATCCCCTAATGTGCCAGCATTCAACGCCTCTCAACTCTTCTAAAGGACTCACTTCCTGAGAGGAAGGCTGGCTGGCCTTGCTCTTGTTTAAGGAACTTTGTCTTCCCATTTAAGAGCTGAAAGTCATTATATTATCTTGATATCCAGTCTGCGGCGAACAGCAGAGAGGCTAACAGAGGGAGTTTGCCTGGGATCTGTCTGAGAGGAGGTTCGCTAAGGGCTGCATTAGGGAGGCTGTGTTGGTGAGTATCTGAGTGTCTGTTGTGGGGACAATTTGACCGTGTGCTTGATTGGTTGTTTGAAAAGTGTGAATTGGGAGTGCTTTGTTCCAGGTGAGCCTTGAGTGGGCCTGACTGTTATAAAATGCCAGTCAGCTGAGCGGCGAACAGCAGAGAGGCTAACAGTGGGAGTTTGCCTGGGAGTTCGCCCCGGGGAGAGCCCACTGAGGCTTACATCTTGCTGGATTTTCCAAGTAGTTTCTACAACTCCTGAGGAAGCTCGTAGAAGGAAGGTAATATGGATGGGGAGTGTTCAGCTGTTGTGACCTGCACTGGATGTGCCATGTTAGTCTTTCTTCCACAGGACAGAAGCGACTTTGTCTGTACAAAGTGCAAGCTGGTCTCCATATTGGAAGAGAAGGTTCAAGGTCTGGAGAAACAAATATCGACCCTGCGTTGTATAACAGGAAATCTTCAGTTTCTCGACAGACATCAGGATATGCTTCTACAGGCACAATGTTCTGAAGATTCAGAGCAGGCTGTGCAGCGGGGACAGGAGGACAGTGAAGGAATTTGGCAGTATGTGACCTCCAGAAGAAGAAAGGGGAGCGTCCATGTACCAGCAGCGCAGATACAGGTAAGCAACCGTTTTCATGTTCTCTCCACAGGTACTAATGCGGAGAGTGGACTAGATGATACATCTGAGGGAAGGGAACAGAAGGAGACTCCGCCGATTGGAAGGCATGAAATGCACTGTCCTAGGGATGGGGGTTCCACGACCACCGCTCCGAAGAGGAGGAGGCAGGTGGTGGTGGTCGGGGACTCTCTCCTCAGAGGGACTGAGTCATCAATCTGCCGCCCCGACCGGGAAAACCGAGAAGTCTGCTGCTTGCCAGGAGCTAGGATTCACGGAGAGACTGCCGAGACTCATCAAGCCCTCGGATCGCTACCCCTTCCTTCTCCTCCATGTGGGCACCAATGATACTGCCAAGAATGACCTTGAGCGGATCACTGTGGACTACATGGCTCTGGGAAGAAGGATAAAGGAGTTTGAGGCGCAAGTGGTGTTTTCGTCCATCCTCCCCGTAGAAGGAAAATGCCTGGGTAGAGACCGTCGAATCGTGGAAGTCAATGAATGGCTATGCAGGTGGTGTCGGAGAGAAGGCTTTGGATTCTTTGACCATGGGATGGTGTTCCAAGAAGGAGGAGTGCTAGGCAGAGACGGGCTCCACCTAACGAAGAGAGGGAAGAGCATCTTCGCAAGCAGGCTGGCTAACCTAGTGAGGAGGGCTTTAAACTAGGTTCACCGGGGGAAGGAGACGAAAGCCCTGAGGTAAGTGGGAACGTGGGATATTGGGAGGAAGCATGAGCAGGAGAACGCGAAAGGGGAGGGCTCCTGCCTCATACTAAGAAAGCAGGACAAACAGCAAGTTATCTCAAGTGCCTATACACAAATGCAAACAGCCTGGGAAACAAGCAGGGAGAACTGGAAGTCCTGGCACAGTCAAGGAATTATGATGTGATTGGAATAACAGAGACTTGTTGGGATAACTCACATGACTGGAGTACTGTCATGGATGGATATAAACAGTTCAGAAAGGACAGGCAGGGCAGAAAAGGTGGGGGAGTTGCACTGTATGTAAGAGAGCAGTATGACTGCTCAGAGCTCCGGTGACTGCAGAAAAACCTGAGTGTCTCTGGATTAAGTTTAGAAGCGTGAGCAACAAGGGTGATGTCATGGTGGGAGTCTGCTATAGACCACCGGATCAGGGGGATGAGGTGGACGAGGCTTTCTTCCGGCAGCTAACGGAAGTTACTAGATCACAGGCTCTGGTTCTTATGGGAGACTTCAATCACCCTGATATCTGCTGGGAGAGCAATACAGCGGTGCACAGACAATCCAGGAAGTTTTTGGAAAGTGTAGGGGACAATTTCCTGGTGCAAGTGCTGGACGAACCAACTAGGGGCAGAGCTCTTCTTGACCTGCTGCTCACAAACCGGGAAGAATTAGTAAGGGAAGCAAAAGTGGATGAGAATCTGGGAGGCAGTGACCATGAGATGGTCGAGTTCAGGATCCTGACACAAGGAAGAAAGGAGAGCAGCAGAATACGGACCCTCGACTTCAGAAAAGCAGACTTTGACAACCTCAGGGAACTGATGGGCAGGATCCCCTGGGAGAATAACATGAGGTGGAAAGGAGTCCAGGAGAGCTGGCTATTCTTTAAAGAATCCTTATTGAGGTTACAGGGACAAACCATCCTGATGTGTAGAAAGAATAGTAAATATGGAGGCGACCAGCTTGGCTTAACAGTGAAATTCTTGCTGATCTTAAACACGAAAAAGAAGCTTACAAGAAGTGGAAGATTGGACAAATGACCAGGGAAGAGTATAAAAATATTGCTCAGGCATGCAGGAGTGAAATCAGGAAGGCCAAATCACACTTGGAGTTGCATCTAGCAAGAGATGTTAAGAGTAACAAGAAGGGTTTCTTCAGGTATGTTAGCAACAAGAAGAAAGTCAAGGGAAGTGTGGGCCCCTTACTGAATGAGGGAGGCAACCTAGTGACAGAGGATGTGGAAAAAGCTAATGTACTCATTGCTTTTTTTGCCTCTGTCTTCAAGAACAAGGTCAGCTCCCAGACTCCTGCACTGGGCAGCACAGCATGGGGAGGAGGTGACCAGCCCTCTGTGAGAAAGAAGTGGTTCGGGACTATTTAGAAAAGCTGGACGAGCACAAGTCCATGGGGCCGGACGCGCTGCATCCGAGAGTGCTAAAGGAGTTGGCGGGTGTGATTGCAGAGCCATTGGCCATTATCTTTGAAAACTCATGGCGATCAGGGGAGGTCCCGGACGACTGGAAAAAGGCTAATGTAGTGCCCGTCTTTAAAAAAGGGAAGGAGGAGGATCCTGGGAACTACAGGCCAGTCAGCCTCACCTCAGTCCCTGGAAAAATCATGGAGCAGGTCCTCAAGGAATCAATTTTGAAGCACTTAGAGGAGAGGAAAGTGATCAGGAACAGTCAGCATGGATTCACCAAGGGCAAGTCATGCCTGACTAATCTAATTGCCTTCTATGACGAGATAACTGGCTCTGTGGATGAGGGGAAAGCAGTGGACGTGTTATTCCTTGACTTTAGCAAAGATTTTGACATAGTCTCCCACAGTATTCTTGCCAGCAAGTTAAAGAAGTATGGGCTGGATGAATGGACGATAAGGTGGATAGAAAGCTGGCTAGATTGTCGGGCTCAACGGGTAGTGATCAATGGCTCCATGTCTAGTTGGCAGCCGGTATCAAGTGGAGTGCCCCACGGGTCAGTCCTCGGGCCGGTTTTGTTCAATATCTTCATTAATGATCTGGAGGATGGTGTGGATTGCACCCTTAGGAAGTTTGCAGATGACACTAAACTGGGAGGAGAGGTAGATACGCTGGAGGGTAGGGATAGGATATAGAGGGCCCTAGACAAATTAGAGGATTGGGCCAAAAGAAATCTGATGAGGTTCAACAAGGACAAGTGCAGAGTCCTGCTCTTAGGATGGAAGAATCCCAGGCACCGCTACAGACTAGGGACCGAATGGGTCGGCAGCAGTTCTGCAGAAAAGGACCTAGGTGTTACAGTGGACGAGAAGCTGGATATGAGTCAACAGTGTGCCCTTGTTGCCAAGAAGGCCAATGGCATTTTGGGCTGTATAAGTAGGGGCATTGCCAGCAGATTGAGGGATGTGATCATTCCCCTCTATTCGACATTGGTGAGGCCTCATCTGGAGTACTGTGTCCAGTTTTGGGCCCCACACTACAAGCAGGATGTGGAAAAATTGGAAAACGTCCAGCGGAGGGCAACAAAAATGATTAGGGGACTGGAACACATGACTTATGAGGAGAGGCTGAGAGAACTGGGATTGTTTAGTCTGCGGAAGAGAAGAATGAGGGGGGATTTGATAGCTGCTTTCAACTACCTGAAAGGGGGTTCCAAAGAGGATGCATCTAGACTGTTCTCAGTGGTAGCAGATGACAGAACGAGGAGTAATGGTCTCAAGTTGCAGTGGGGGAGGTTTAGGTTGGATATTAGGAAAAACTTTTTCACTAGGAGGGTGGTGAAGCACTGGAATGCGTTACTTAGGGAGGTGGTGGAATCTCCTTCCTTAGAAGTTTTTTAAGGTCAGGCTTGACAATGCCCTGGCTGGGATGATTTAGTTGGGAATTGGTCCTGCTTTGAGCAGGGGGTTGGACTAGATGACCTCCTGAGGTCCCTTCCAACCCTGATATTCTATGATTCTTCAGCCCACCAGTTGGGATATCTAATTGCCAGCACCACAAAGGTACCTAAGATCCTGTATTGTATTCCCTTCCCTTGTGTTACTTCCTGCCCACTGTTTCTTTCCTCCTATCTTATCTCACTAATGTGGGTTTTCATCAAATCCCGAAGTCAACTAGGCTGCATTCATCTAAACCTGCCTTGTCTAAGGAGAAAGAATCCAAACAGATGATAGCCCTGACTAAATCATAACTAACCAGAGTCCAAGCAGCAGGTGTTGTGGTCAATGTGCCAGCCAAAGCATCCACTCATAACTAACCAGAGGTGCAGCATTCCAAAAACATCAACAAAAGCCATATTTCACCTATCTTTTCTATCCTGTCTCTCCTCCACCTTGTGTCCATCTGTTTGTTAAGAACAGGGTAAGTGAATGCCCTTCACATCAGGGCTGAGAGTAAAATTAACCTTTTCCTTTTCATCAAAGAAAGGTTGTTCTGAAAATAAGAGACTCTGATACTTTAACTCCAAAAGGAGAGGAGACTTTGATAAGGTCTGAAGTTTGTTTTGTATAATCACTTAACCACAGTTTCAATATAAATCTTGTTTTACTTTCTTCTTCTTTGTCTGGGAGTGTGAGAGTTTAATCCGTAAATATTCAATTTGAATTAATGCTTTTGGGTGTTTGCCAAGTAACTAAGTAAAACCAAGGCCTCTGTTTAAAATTCACCCCAAAGCTATCTATCACTGTTTAATGTTGACCAGTGATGAGTTTATAAACACCTTGAACTCTTTAGGCCTTTGAGATCAATATCCATACAATTCCCATGCTATCCCCACATCTTTGCACCTTCGCAGCTGCGTGAGTACTTCTCGGCTATAGCTGAGGATCTAGCCCAGATATTTCACTTTGAGACACATTGCTGACAAGTCACGTTTCAAGGGATGTTGTCAAGATTGGTACATCTAAATTTAGACCTGCTGAACTAGCTTTGTTTTGATTACCATCCCTCTGCTCTGTCAGCCTGCTCCATTCTTATGCCCAGGCAAGCTACTGAAAGCCACAAGCATTCTGAACTGACCTACCCACCACCCTTTTAACCTCACTCTTATTTTTCTTCTATTGGCAGCTTCAGCTCTCTTCTCCCCATCCCCATGCTTTCCCCACAAATAACCAACTGGCTGTGCTGCTGGCACAACTAATTATTGGCAGTCCCGAAGACATGCTTTTTATTCACTATTCATGGCCACTCAGCGACATGCAGAGGACCATGCTATCTTCATAACACTGGGCCACTTGCTGTATTTTAACTGTTAGGCACATTAATTATTCAATGGGATTTTAAAAGTCTAGTTATTAGGTTATCTAATAATTAAATTCTAATAAAATCTCCTTTTTGGGGGCTAGGTGGTGTAATTGGTGAGGCTCTCCCATAAATATCCTCGTTGGAGACTTGGATTCAACTCCTGATTTAAATAATAAAAGACATGAATGTCGTGGTCTTATCATCGGCTCGTGTTTCAAAACTATCACACAGTTTGCCATAAATCAATTCTTATAAAATAAGAGAAAGAAGGATTGAAATGCAATGGTGCTGCACGGGGAAGCTGGAATAACCGCTGCACAGGGAAGCTGGAATAAGTGCTGTGTGTCCTATGTCTGGCCCAAATTGCTGCTTTCAGCCCCTAACTTTTGTGGGCCCTGGAATGCACTTAAAGAAAATTTTTACCCTTTCAGATACAGCATCTTTTACCACGTAACATTTATGGACTCGAGCTCAAGGGGTTATTGAAAGAGTAATGTGCAATTTCTAAAATTGCCAGAGCACATAAACAACCTGCTCTTGTAATTTAATTCCTCCTCTGTTCATAATGACATTTCAATGAATGTTCAGGTTCTCTCAGTCCCCAAGGTATGACATTTCCTCATACTGCATTCAATTTTAGCTAAATTTGGGGTCTGGTAGCCACTTCATATCTGATGCTAAGTGATTGAAATGCCAGTTGTCTGCTGTTCAAAACCAAAAATATCTGCACATAAATTTCTACAGCAAGAACTGTTTACTTTTTCTTCAAGTCCCCTTGCCTCACAAAAATAGATTACTCTGCAGACTCCATAGGAGACATGTCTGCTTTTTTAATCAAATAGTTCTGAACCATATGATACACTGATGAAGACTGCTAATCACTAACATGGAGTGCAAGGATTGGAATATGCACAATATTTCTTAAGTGCTGGTGAAAGGTATCAGAATGACAGCCCAAGACTCATCCACATAACAGATAGTACAAGTGCCAGCAGCCCAATATCTTCTTGCCAATAGAAACCTATGCTAGAACACCATCATTAAATGTGAGTAGTTCCAAGTCCAACCCCAAGTGTTTCTCTTTTTCTACAGAGGCAATCAAAAATAGATTTGGGAGGAGTTAAACATCCTCATTCATCTCAGTGGAGTATTAACTCTAGAGCATTATGATGGCAATTTAAATGTCAACGACTAACTAACTTTTCTGATAGTCTTAAAGAAAAAAATATCCAGCTATCTTGTGACTGTGGCTAAGTCCTGAATTTGTGCACAGAGTATCTCTAACCCCAGATCAGGCATTCAGGTTATAGGTAGTTACAAGTTTTCTTTGAACCTCTCTGATCTGTATAAGCAATGTGCACTCATTTAGAATTTACAATTTATACTTAATGTGGTAATTTACGTATTCAGTACTACTTAATTCGCTTTTAATAGGAATTTTCAAACACTGCTTGTTTGCTTTGGGCTCTCCTGATCATGGACCTTTATGCTATTATGTTTCCTGACCCAACAGACACCACAGTCCCACAAGTCTTCCCATAGCAACTTCAAATGTAGCATCAGATTCTTCCAGAAATATGGTAATGCACTTATCATGGAACAGGAGAGAGCTCACTATCCTGACTAATGGAATTCATATTGAACCAGATATGCTTCTCTTGAAGAAAGACCATCAATCTGCCTAAAGTGAAAATATCAATCTCAATTGGTTATAACATAATGTGGAATATTCTCTAACTTACAAATCTCTGACACATTTATCAAATAATATAAAACAGTTAGCCACCATTTTAGTATGACACACCTAAAATACTTGAACTTCCCTGTTCAGTAACAAAACAGACCTTTGCACAGACCTTTTGCTGATGCTACTATTAGACAGGCATGCAGGATTTGGCAGGACTAGGGAAAGTCCCCAACAGCATTAGAGTGGGCTAGTGGTTAGATTAAGGAAGTCAAACCCATTACCAAGAAGCCATGAAGATAAATGGAAGTGCCCTGAAATGGCTTGAGTCATTACAAGCAGCCGTCCCTGCACCTCCTGAGTCCTTTCATTTGGAGTGCCACAAGGCTTAGTCCTCAACACCATCCTAATCAATTTCTACACAAAACTGTTGGGGGAGATGGTGAGAGAGCATGGGCTACAATACATCAGTACCCCGTATGTCAAATGTAATCAGCTTTCTCAACGCTCTTCCAGCTTTCTCAATGCTTATCTAAGATCAGCACCTCGATGAAGTTTCATATAGCCTACGGCCAGAAGGGAGCATCTGGCTTTTTAACATAGGCAAGACTGAGATGATGCCACTGGGACGGAAAGCACTTTGAATAGGGTGACCAGAGAACAAGTGTGCAAAATCGGGACAGGGGGTGGGAGGTAATAGGCTTCTATATAAGAAAAAGCCTCAAATATCGGGACTGTCCCTATAAAATCGGGACATCTGGTCACTCTAACTTTGAAGGACTTGTGTCTCTATAATTTCCCCCGCTATGTGGGACCTTTACCCTCAGATCCTCAAGTTTGCCTGCAGCCTTGCGATCCTTTAGGACTCCTCATTGCAATAGGTGCCCAAACAACCACAACAAATCACAATCAACAAAAATTCCTGCTTCCATCCAGCAATACTGAGTCCCATTCTATTAGACAGCGATCTGACCACAGCAAGGCATGCATTCATGACCTCCAAGCTTGATTCAGTCGTACTAGGAATGAAACTAAACACATTAAGAAAGCTCTAGTTGGTACAAAGCACATTAACCGATCTTCTTAGTGACACACATTACTGTGAGCACATCACCCAGGTGTTCTGTTCTTGCCTCTTGCAGAGAGTTAAATTCAAAACCTCTCTCCTGATATTAATAGCCCTTTATCAAACTGATCTTAAGCATCTGAAAGGTTGCCTCTCCTTCTGCAACCATGACTTCCAATAACAGTTCCTGTGTTCCACTGGAACTATGAAATTGTTAAAAAATAGCACAGGAGTTGCGAGAGACTTTGGAACTCCCTACCAGAAGAGGCAAGAATGACTATGAACCTTT
The DNA here is from genome assembly GCF_015237465.2 of Chelonia mydas. Classification (NCBI taxonomy): domain Eukaryota; kingdom Metazoa; phylum Chordata; order Testudines; family Cheloniidae; genus Chelonia; species Chelonia mydas. The sequence continues at coordinate 160,008,965 of NC_057851.1, forward strand.
CCACTTTCAGAAATAAATGCAAAACTCATCCTTTGACTTAGCTTTCCCGCTACAAGTTCATTCTCTCTCTCTCACACACACACGCACACACACACACACACAAAAACCCTATAATCTTAGCAAGCAATTTACTTCTATTCACAGGGAAAGAAGGGAGATATCACTATTTCTAATTAAGATACACTCAACTACTGTGATAATGGATGCTATATAAGGAGATAGATAAGTACTGTGTATCATAGGAGAGGAAAAAGGAAATTTTATAGTAAGTATTTCTATTTACTTTGTTTGTTTTTCCTTGACAGCTGTACTTTTACATTATTTTCTTTGGCTTGTGCATTTTAATCATTTTCCTAAAGCTACTTTAAGCCAAAAATAGGAATTAAATAACAATTTGGTGGGCTGGGGCTGGAGATATCCCCCTATTAATTCTGTAGAGAAATATGTGAAGCCTGGTTTACAGATATTCTTAAAGCACATGCTCCCAAGTCTGTAATGTCTGACAATTACCACTAATACATTCCTCCGGAGCACTGCAATTTCATTTTTCCCTGAGGTGAACTCTTCTTCAAAATAAAACTTTGAATTAATCTCTCTTGGACACAGTAGTCTGAGTCAAAACTAGAAAGAGTATGAAAGTGTCACATTGTCCTCGCAGAAGAGGAGAGTACATCATGTTTTGTCTTTGGAGAAACTCTTATGCAATATTCTCAGAAACTGTACAGTTCAGCTCTTTTTTTTAAATGTAATTCATATAGATAGGAAGCAAGGCAACAGGGCAATTGTTGGGTGGGTTGATACATGGCATGAGCAGCAGAGCTGGCCTATTTCTTCCCCTACAGCTCTTCTGGCCTGCGGGCATTACTGCACTGAACTAACTTGTTGCACAGCAACAACCTTAGCCACATACAGAAGCTACTACTGCCCCTCTGTTACAAAGAGGGGTCCTCTTCAAGGCTCACGCTGCTGAAAGGCTCTTTGGGCTTCCTGGCTCTCTTTTCCATCTTTCTCACTATTTGTCCTCCTATCTCTCCTCAATACCACTACCCCACCAAAGTAGCTTCTTCTAGACTTCTGTCTGTCATTCCCCACAACGATGGGGGAATTATTACTAATTATTACTATATATTACTATTGTATTATGATAGTGCCTAGCAATCCCAGCCAAAGATCAGGGCACCATTGTGCTAGATGCTGTACAGAGATGTAATGCAACAAAGGACAATTCCTGCCCCAGTAAGTTCATAATCTACAGTTCAGATAGTATGCAACAGGAGGCTAAAGCAAAATGATGCTATAAGAAAACGAACAGAATTGAGGAGAAAGATAGAAGTCATCAACTAGGTCAATCTAGCTGGGAGTGATTTGTATGCATTACAGCAAAGGAAAGTATTAAGGAGAGATTTGAAAGTGGAGTGGCTCTACAGATCTTCAAGTCCCTTCCAGTCTCCTAACCACCCTCTACCCACTCCTTTTCATACACTGGATGTTTGCTGCTGATTTATATAAAATGCTTCATGTAAAAGAGGAGACTCTGACATCTATTTTTCCGTACTTCCATTGACGTATAGATTTGTGACTACCCATTGTAATGCTTCAGAATATGTCAATTTGTAATATTCAAGAAGGTTGGTTTTTGACGGTAAAACAAACCTGACCATGTAAAGCCATATGCACAGGTTGTCACTGGCTCAATATCTACAGGGGGCTGAATGTTTGGAGATGCAGGTTTTAGAACAGGGGTAGTCAATAGGCAGACCTTTGGCCAAATCCAGACCACTAGATGCTTTTGAATGGACCCTGAAATCTTTTTATTTACTTATTATCATTATTGTTATTGCAGTGTGAAAAATGTTTCTCTGGAGTCTGGACCTTGACTTTATCTTGACCAAAAAATTTGGACCTTGACAAAAAATAAGACTGCCCCTGTTCTAGAACCAAATTTTCAAGAAAATTATGAAGGCACTGTCCCCCTCCCATAGGACAGTGAGAGACGGGAAATACTCCAGAGAGATTTATTTTGGCTGGATTGGGCTTCTGTTTGGACATTCAATAATTTCTTTGCTCCCAATAGTATTCAGCAATCATGCAGCACTTGACATTTTCATAGCACCATATAAGCTTTAACTAATTGATGCTCAAGTGCTACTTGTTGAAAATTTTAGTGCACTCCCAAGTAACAGTTTTAAAGATGTGGCTCACTTCCTTCTTTTTGATGGAAACAATTTCCTTCTCTCTCAGACAACGCACAACCACAATGATGATGAGACCTACTAATGTTTATAAAAAATAAAGCCAGCTTCAATTACTTACAACATTATGCCAGGAAAGAGAACGATCAAAAGTGAGCCAATGTATTAAGGTGACACAAGGATCAACTAACTGAGTAGTGGATAATAGAGAGTTCAGTTTATTGTGCAAGCATTTCTCAGAGAAGATTCCCAATATTACATTATCAGTGGCTAAATCTTAACTTTTAATGTCAAGATTTACTTGATCCTTTGACCCTTTGAGTTATAGTCATCTCTGGTTTAATTCCATTGACATGAAGTGGAATTATACCAGGAATTGATTTGGCCCATAGTTTTGGGACTTAAAATCCTAAAAACTGGAAAGTGCTTTATTTTTAAAAATAGAGTATGGATACTATTGGGGAAAGATATCAAAAGGGTATTCGAGAGACTTGGTCATATCTTTTACTGGCTCATGAATAAAGTACATGCATTTAACACCTTTCATTTGGAACGCTCCCCAGGCACTTGATAGCCATGCAATGCCAATTTGCCAGAGAAGGCGGGCACCTCCCAGAGCATGTATGGCAGTTAGGCACACAGCAGGTTGCCCAACAATAGCGGAAAGCGATTTGGAAAGCTAAGGATCCCTTTTCTTATTAAAAGATGTCACAGGAGCTTCAGGAGCCACACAGAATACTAAAAAGGGGTACTAAAGTTTCACTCCAAAAGTACTAGACTCCGTTTATTGACATTGGAAGGCTGAAGGACTAAATCAGTCCTACTGGAATTTGAATCCGTGGTTACAGAGAGCTATTCTCAACTCTGTCACAAAACCATGGCTAACTTCAAGTTTCTTATGTGCTCATTAGCATGACTTTGCAACTGAAAAAGCACACTGAGCTTATGAGTCAATTATTGTCTCTCCCCTATGGGATTTAAGTTAACACACTAGCCTTCCACTTCTGGAGACCTGGGTTCACTATGCTCCTAGCCATATTCTAAAAATGTTTGCTGTTTGCGGCTGCTACGGGGTGACAATTTCCACAGAACTGCCAAGGAACACAGATTCTTCTGGTGAGTGACCTTAAGCTCAGGAGCTAGAACTCTGCACAAATATTCAAAGTAATTTCTGCTGACTAATGCTGGAAGGTAGATACAGCTAACTCCAAGCAGGATAATAGAAGAGATTTGAGTGTCTCTCTGAGGCAGAAGGAACACAGAGCTGGGATTGAGAGAAAACCCTAAAAACAGCCTACTTGGGTGAGAAAGATCATCCATGGCTTTTTCCTTAAGTTATCAATAAAGTCAAACAAACTCCAGATAAGCAGTAAACCTGGACTATATATGCTGTGTGCATACTCTCTTCAGAACAGGGTGAGAACAACAGCTGATTACAAATACCTATATGCTGATAAGTTGGAAAGAATAATTTTCAGGAGCTATCTAGCAGTAGAATAGTTCAATGTCTAAAAATAATCCTTAGGTGCTTACTCATATTTAACTTTCTGAAAAAGAACTTAACGGATAAAAGAATACAGTAACAGTGAAGAGGGCAGCTATTGGTTGAACATGACTTCTTCATTTCCACAATAAAGGGAAACATTAGCTAATAAGAGGAACATGAGCACAGGACAACTATTAAATGATTAAGATCATTTATTTATTTTTATTTTTAAAAACCAAGATGGTAATCACTGAGAGATCTCATATGAAAGATCTGTTCTGTGGCGATGAAGGTCACATGTAGAGCTGGCTGGAATGTTCCAACTATTTGTTTTTTTATGCATTTAGTGAAAAAAAGATTTGACAACACCAAAACAATTTGTGACTTCAGATTGATTTCACAAATGTGTTTTGGTTGAGAACAACTTTAAAAAAATCATTAGACTCAAAACAAAACATTTTTGACTTTTCTATTTGCCAAAAATTTAGGCCTGAAACAAGTTTTTTTTTTTAATTCCCAGCAAACTGAAATGTCCATTATTTGCACAGGTTCAAATCCTGACCCCTCGCAGGTAGTAGAGGCCAATGGTTGGGCACTGTGGCGCGTGCTTACTACACTAATCATAACTAAGGCTCCGTGTTTATCATGGATTCCATGACTTTCTGTGACCTCTGTGACTTCTGCAGCAGCCCGGAGCAGCTGGCCTGGGAGCCACCTGAGCAGCTCAGGCAGCCCCTGGGCCAGTTGCACTGGCTGCTGCTGGGGCAGTCTCAGGCCCCCCTGCACCCCAGCACAGAAGTTTGGGGGGGACCTCAAGATTGGGGTGGGGGGCAGTGCTTACCTGGGGGGGCTCCCCAGAAGGGGGCTCCCCTCCCTCAGCTCCTAACTCCACATGCTGCCTCCGCCCACAGGCACCGCCCCCACAGCTCCCATTGGCTGCGGTTCCCAGCCAAAGGGAGCTGCAGAACCGGGGCTTGGGGCAGAGCGGCGGCAGTACATGGAGCTAGTAGCTGGGGTCCCCGCTTCTCAGGAGCTGTGAAGGGAACCTGCCCCAGCCCTGCCAACCCTCCACCCCTGGTCCCCAAGCAGCCACGGTGTCCCCTGGGCCACAACTCCCTCCCCCGAGTACCTGCGGTGTTTCCCTGGCCACGCCCCTCTAGCACCCCAGCCCCCCCCCCATGAGCACCTGAGTTGCTTCCATGGACCACGCCCCCCCTTAGCTGCTTCCATGCACCCGCGCTCCCCCAGCACCCACCACACCCCCTGGACCGTTCCCCCAGCACCCGTGGCACCCCCAGGGCCAACCCCACAAGTTTTAGTCAGGGGTATATAGTAAAAGTCATGCACAGGTCACAGGCCGTGAATTTCTGTTTACTGCTAGTGATCTGTCCATGACTTCTACTAAAAATACCCTTGACTAAAATGTAGCCACAGTCATAACTACCTTGCTGTTACCTTGTGGTCTCCCCTTCTGTTTGCTGTATAAACCAGCAGTCTTGCTTTATATTTAGAAACAATAAGTGAAGCAGGGACAGTCTTTTCATTATACAGATATACAGCACTTAGCACAATGGGGTCCTCATAGCTGATTGGGGCCTCTAGGCACTACCACAATACAAATATTAAACAACAATATCATCACCACCACAACAAAAACACCTCAGGCCTGATTCTGGTTCCTGGCTCTGGCTCTTTTGTGCTCCAGCATTTCTAGTGGATGGAGAGAGCTGGTCCATACCACTCACCTTTTCCTTCCCCTTACCCAGATGGAGGGGGCCATTCCTGCATGGGCCATGAGCATGAGATGGCCAGAGACAGTGCTCTCCAATGATCACTGATGTCTAGGGGACTGCTCTAGTCAGCATAAGTTAGAGTAGCTCTTAGGCTGCTCTAAGGTATGCTGGGACCTGGTTTGGCCTCTGGTCAGGATGAGGATGAAAAGAGTGGAAAAATAGCTTAGAATCATCTTGCCATCTATTCCAGGTCATGCACAAGGCACAACTCAGTTGTTCTAGGGCTCAGTAGACTATGAGCCCGAGGAGTGTCCCTGAACTAGATGAACAGACTTCTTCATAGAATATCAGGGTTGGAAGGGACCTCAGGAGGTCATTAGTCCAACCCCCTGCTCAAAGCAGGACCAATCCCCAATTTTTGGCCCAGATCCCTAAATGGCCCCCTCAAAGATTGAATTCACAACCCTGGGTTTAGCAGGCCAATGCTCAAACCACTGAGCTATCCCTCCCCCCATCTTCATGTTATGTGCACTTCATTGCATTTAGTAGCTATGTTCTCTTTGTGACGGGTGCTCAGTACAGGAGCAACGTATGGTGGACTGCACTGAGCATTTCATAATTAAAACCAGAATCTATAGCACTATAACCCACAATCGGGAAATATTGTTTTGAGAAGGGGGAAAAGGCCAAATTCCACTCAGAATCAATTCAGCCAGATCGCCACTAATGGTTAATGATACCAATACTCCTGCTCACTTAGCTAATTGCCACTCTTTTTTGAATCTCTCATTAATAAAAATCTCTTTTCCACTGATCCTGTTAGCATTGTCTGACCTATTTGGTACATGGAGACGGTCACTATCATCCAGTATGAAAATTACTACTTCAGGGACATATGCAAAAGAGACAAAATATCCATTCTAATCATTAAAAAAAATTCCATTACAAATTTTTTCCAGGATATGAAATTTAACAGCTAAGAGGAGTAGATTTAGAAAGTTTTCAAAGTGCATGGCACCATAGTGCAATAGCCATCCAGTTAATACTTTTCATTCATAACAGCACACAAAATGTATGAGAGGGGAACTGTATCTCAAATAGATTTTTTTAAAATGCAGTTGTTGGATTAGTACATCTGAGCAAAGGCATCTGGATGTATTTTCTGCCAGAACCATTTATGAGTTTAACAGTGCTTTGGGCCTCTCTAACATCTGATTCAAATATAAACGCCTAGAAACTATTGCCTTTCTGAATGCAGCACTTCTCTATAAAACACACCTCACCCAATATCCTGGATTGACTGCACAGACTCTTGGATGTGCCAGCTACAGTGAAGCACACTCCTACTCAAGATGCAAAAGCATTCGACAAAGGCTCTCATTCTTTCACAAAATAATACTAGAATTCATAACTATAAAGAGATAAGGGATTTATTAACTAAAAGTGACCTGTTTTCCCCTTTTCCTCTCATAATAATCTAGTCCTCATTCTAAAAGAAGAACATGTTATCAAAAGCTGTGCACTTCCCAATTGTTACTTACATTTTGAGAGAAAAATTCAAGCTGGACTAAACTCATCACTGGTGTAACTGCACTGACTCGAACATTTACAGTAGTAATGAATTTGTCCCATTATACAGCACTGTGCAATTGGAAAATATTTAGGAGTCATTCAGCAAAGACTACTTCTGCATCGGCTTTCAGTTTTTTCATGGGTCTCCTAAAATTTAAATATTTGACATCTATGTCATAATATCATCATCCATTTGTATTCCAGTGGTGTCCAGAGGCCCCAAATGAGATTAGGCCCCAGAGTGCTACATGCTTTACATACACATAGTAATAGACATCACAGTGCAAATGTACAAAAGGTAGAATCTCCTATTTTTTGAGTGTTTGACTTTGCAACCTTTTCATATAGTTTTTTGTTCATTATATCTTTTCACACACCGAAGTTAATGAAAGATTCCTCACTATAGTACATTTTCTACTCATACCTAGTCCAGTTATACCATTACTGAAGTATAGGGTCCCTCACCACTCCCTAGAGAAGTTTACTCCACAGACTAATTATCCTTGTAATTAGGAAATCTTCTCTGATATTCAGCTTAAATTTACCCCTTTGTTCACCTTTCACTCCAATTTATTTTTGCAGAGCTGTCCAGTTTTGTCCAGTTCCATTTGTGAAACTTTATGCAAATTATTTGCAAAGATACGAATTAGCTCACTGCATAATTTACATATTTTCCAGTAATTTGTATATGACCATAACCTTCAATTTACCTAAAGCTGCACAAAAGGTGGTAGCCGTGGTAGGCAGTTAGATGATGAAGGAAGCCTTGGGAATAGGTGGGTGTCGGGTAGGGCTGTCTGAGGGGAGGAAGCCAGGGCATGTGGGTTTATGAGGCTGTTTGGGTGAAAGATGAGGGTGGATGGGGGCTACCAGAGGGTCTGGGTGGAAGAAGCTGGAGAAAACTGGGAAGCAGCTAAGAGAAGTTGTGTTTCTGGGGGTGTCTAGGCAGAAAACTGGTAAGGGGGGTTGAGTGAATCTAGGCATAGCTAAAGGAAGGTGGATTTGTGGGAGTGTCCGGGTGAAGCAGGGAGAAGATGGAGGAGAAATGAGTTTGTGGTGTTGTCCAGTGAGATAGCTGGCTGACTAGCGATTGGCTGAGTGGTAGCTAGGTAACCAAGGATGTAGGTGAGTAGAAGGGGAATAAACTGGGGGCTAACACAATGCCCAGAGGGAAGATGGGGGCAGCAGGATGGAGTTGCTGAGGGTTGGGCAGATGGGAGTGTCTGGGGAGGAAGCTGGGCTGGTTCACCTGTGGGTAGTACAGCCTCCCCCCACCCGCATCCCTGCCACTACAGCCTCCATGTTCTCCTGCTATCAACGCTGTCACTAGCCTGCTCCACACCAGCTCCTCAGATCCAGCAGGGGAAGCAACAATATAGAAGCTATTTAGGCCACTGTGGTGCCTGCTCAGCTGGCATCGCTGGCGTGGGGGGGGGGGGAGGCTCACAACTGCAACCCATTCCTGCAGACCAATAGAATGCGAGACATTCAATCTGGGCTGCAGGAATACATGAGTGGTGGCCTGCATGAGTGTCGTGACCCTTGGCAAGGCTGCACGAGATATAACCATTAAAGGAAGATAATCTGCTTCATTAACAAACACTGGATATGTCCTAGATTTCATTAAATTCATAAGTTTAAAGGCCAGAAGGGACCATTATGATCATCTAATCTGAGTTTCTGCATAATACAGGCCATAGAATTTCACCTGCATTGAGCCTATAACTTCTGGCTGAGCTTAGGGTGACCAGGTGTCCTGATTTTATAGGAAGAGTCCTGACTTTGGAGGCTCTTATATAGGCACCTATTCTCCCTCCCCCCCCCCCCCCCCCCCCCCCGCCACCCCCATCCCGATTTTTTACACTTTCTGTCTGGTCACCCTAGCATAGCTACAGGTTTATATTTTAGAAAGACATCCAATCTTGATTTAAAGAATGCCAGTGATACAGAATCTACCATAGCTCCAGACAAGTTGTTCCAATGCTTAACTACCCTCACTCCTAAAAATGTGTGCCTTATTTCTAGTCTGAATTGGTCTAGTTTCAGTTTCCAGCCATTGTACTTTAGGCTAGCAGACACACATGTAGCAAAGTGCTCTCTGCTATCCTCTCCCCTTGAGGGTACTTACAGACTGTTTTCAAGTCACCTCGTAACTTTATCTGGAATAAGCGGAATAGATCGACTTTTTTACATCTCCAACTCTAAAGCATATTTTACAAACCTGAAATAAGTCCTGTAGCTCTTTTCTGAACCCTTCTTAATTTTTCTACATCTCCTTTGAAGTGTGGAGCACAGAACTGGATGGGACTGGAAGCAGTATTCCAGTCATGGTCTCACTAATGTCTGTAAAGATAACATTTCCTTTCTCCTACTCGGTCTTCTTCTGTTTACAGTGATGGATTGCGTTAGCCCAGTCTACCACAGCGCTGCACTGGGAGCTCATGTTCAGCTGGTTATTGACCACAACTGCTAAGTATATTTCAGATTCACTACTTTCCAGAAACAGTCCTATATCATGTGAGTGAGACCTACACTTTTTGTTCTTAGATGTATGATCTTTTATTTGACTTTATTAAAACACACATTCATATAAATCCAGCTTACCCAGTATCCATTTGTAGAAGTGACCTGACTTTATATATATGTTTACCATTTCACCAATTGTTTTGGTCATCTGCAAACTTTACCATCAATTATTTTATATTTTCTTGCAGATAATTGAAAATGCTGCATAACAGGTGATATTTCCTTGAAAAGAGTCCCAGCCTTTCCATTATTTTGAAAGAAACAAATATAGAGTAATATACCACTTAAGATCAAAATTTATTTTTTGTCCTTGTAACATACTACATACTTATGTAAATATACTACCAGTGACAAATTGCTTTTATTCATAGATTCCAAGGCTAGAAAGGACAACTGTGATCATCTAGCTTGATCTCCTGGATAATACAGGTCATAGAACTTCCCCCAAAATTCATCTAGTCCAACCCCCTGCTCAAATCCCCAATTTTTGCCCAGATCCCTAAATGGCACCCTCAAGGATTGAACTCACAACCCTGGATTTAGCAGGCCAATGCTCAAACCACTGAGCTATCCCTCCCCCCAGTAAGCTAGGCCTTAAAAACCTCTAAGGATGGAGATTCCATCACCTTCCTAGGTAACTCATTCCAGTGCTTCACCACCCTCCTAGTGAAATAATGTTTCCTAATATCCAACCTAGACCTCTCCCACTGCAACTTGAGACCATTGCTCCTTGTTCTGTCATCTGCCACCACTGAGAACAGCCTAGCTCCATCCTCTCTGGGACCCCCCTTCAGGTAGTTGAAGGCTGCTATCAAATCCCCCCTCACTCTTCTCTTCTGCAGACTAAATAAGCCCATTTCCCTCAGCCTCCTCTCATCAGTCATGAGGACATTAACCTCCTTTAATTCCGTATTAGTTGAGCCATGTATCAGCATCTTGTAACTTTTAACATTTATTATAGATGGAGCTAGACATGTTTGATGATACAGTAGTCTTTCTGGCATGACGTCTATGCTGGGAAGTAGACTTACATGACAAATTGTCAATTTTATCCATCAGACAGCAGATGGACATGACGATTCACAAGCTACTCTAAAATCCCTCACTTAAATGTAACTATTAAAACCTTTATTTTTTTAAAAAAACCCAAGACTTGCTTTACATTGCTGAAATTCTATTTACAACAAACTGATGAGAGATTTAGCATTTTCCTGCAAAATACCACAGTGTGGGATTTTTTGGTCCAGCCAATCACACCCACAAAGCAGTACATTTTACCTGCTCCCTCATTAGGGCAGCAGGTCCTGCGTCCCTAGTCCCACTGCAGTGCTCTACCTACAAGTATAATAATTTTCCCCTCAAATTTCAAAGCGAAGTGAAGTCACTATTTTTCATTGCTGAAGTTCTAGATCCAGTCTTTAAAGGCCTTATCCAACTCCATTCAAGTCAATGGAAATTATCCCATCAACTTGAACAGGAGCTGCATCAGAGCCTGAGGCTGCGATTTTCAAAGGAGCCTAAGGGAGCTAGGTACTCAGCTTCCATTGAATTTCAATGGGATTTGAGCTTCTAAGTCCCTTAGGTTCCTGTGAAAATCCCAGCCTAAAATTATTAAAATACTTGACCTGGGCATGTATTCTCACAGGAAACACAGCAATTTAAGAGCAGCAGCACTCAGAAGTCAAGAGAAATCCTACAAGGGAGAACTCCTGCTGAAATCTTGCCTTTCAAAGGAACATATAGTCAAAAGACCAAATTAGAGTTCAGAGTAATCGAAGTCTAGAGAATAATGAAGAGGACGTTGTTTGAGGAAAGCTAGTACTGTCAAAGCTGAACTTCAGAGAGACAGATCGCCTACTTAAGATTAGTGCACACAGCATGCTCCCCTGCCTTTCTGACTCCTCGTCTGTCTTGCTGTATGAATTGATTCTAGCAACAGATCTAGCCTCCAAAAACTCCCACCTCTGTCTCTGCTTGTCTTTCACTTCCCACCCCATCTGATACATTTCAAACTCTCAAGTGCGCTGCAAGAGTCTAAATTAGGGTCATCTGAACTCCTGACAGGCATGATGGTTATCATACTTTTAACAGTAAAAACATTGAGATATTACTGAGTACCCCCCATAATTAAAAATCTTCAGCAATGCAATGGCATTTCATCAAAGTAATTCTATTTTAAAAATATGAACAATTCATTTAAAAAAATCAAAGGAAGTGTATCATCAATGGGGCGGTGTAGTTTTTCATCACACCACCACTTATTCCTGACAGACTTACCTGTGGGATCTCAAAAATGGTATTATGAATGTTATTTCTGTTGGGACAATAAAATGTATTATTCCCTCCATACCTTCTGTAAATTCCTTTTTAAGCAAAATATTAGCAAAGGCAGGAAAGGTTACATAGGACTGTAGAACTTAGATAATATTAATCATCAATAAGACCATCTCCTAAGTCTCAATTAAGGACTGATCTGCTACTCTTGACTTTAGCAAAAAACCCAAGCAACGATAATAGGGTTATGTGGATTATTATGGCCATATATGAAAGCAGCTATCAAAGACACAGACTAAAACATGGTTGATTTGTATAGGAGCTGGGGAGGGAGGCAGGAGGGGATGGGTGCTTTACAACTGAGGCTGGACTGATCCCTAGAGCAACTTAGAACATCTTGAGGGCTGCTCTCAGTTGTTTGGGCTGGTCCTGGCATTCAGAAGGCTGTTCTCCCAGTTGGAGGTGACCACAGCGGAACAGTATGGCAGCCATGCCTCCTCCCCCTAGCCTAGGGCCAGTAGTGGGGAGGAGGGAGTAATTTCTCTGTGCTGGGAAAATTCACAAAATGACTGGTTAAAGGTGGCTTTCCGACTACTTTGTGCTGCCATACCAGATTACAGCAGGTTGAACAGGGATTCAGGACCTATTCCACAGGTGTAGTTTAAAAGACACTTATTCTTAATGAGTTAATGTCCTTAATAATAGGGCTAATCTGCTCCTGATTCAGGAATTGATGTCAGGAATTTTGCTATTGATCAGTGGGAACAGGGGCAAAGCTAATGGAATCTTCTGCTTTTAGAAAGGCAGGCCTGTTGCCCTTGAACAATAAGAAAAAAACCAAAACCATGGTTAGCTGTTAATACTATTAAAACTTATATGGTCCTTGTAAACCAGGCTCTGCTTTGGCCAGCTAACACTCCCTACCAAACCTTACAGAACTGCATTAATAAGGAAATGCTATGTCTGCCCAAATCAACTAATTTACAATCAGTTCTACTTTTCTTAGTAAAGGGTCATGACAAATCTACCATAAAACCTGGGTAATTTGCAGGCCTTATTGCTGTATTCGTAATATTTTTCTAGCTGTGTAACTCTGCCGTAACTGTTGACATTAACAACTGAGGATTGTCATCAGCTACTGCAGCTTGGTTGAATAAAACATATGTTGCAGTAGCAAAATTTCCTTTAACCAATATTTATCTCATCAGTTGGTTGGACAAAAGTTTTTAGCTCTTTTCAAACGTTCTCTCGGACACTGGCAAATTAGTGGAGTCATACTGTAGTTTTGTTGAATCATACAGCCAACGTTAGTGCCTTTCAGCAAATACTGAAGCTGCATTTCTTCAATACTAATAGAATATCATTCATCTACATTTAACTTCTGGAGGGCACGTCCTCATTTTTGGATGGAGCTCTTGAGCGGCCTGCTACAGTACTTATCGAACAGATTTTCTGAAACCTCTGGCTCTGTGTTCGTATCTGGAGAGAGTCCAAGTTACTGCATGTTTGAATATATTTAAAAAAAATATATTCTTAATATTATATTTCTTGTATAAACTGTTCAAACAACAAAGGAGAAAGGAGGAAAATACGCACACGATTCTTTTCTGATAGAAAATGTAATAATTTATGCAGGCAATACTGTTATTCCTTTTCCAAAGGGTCCATAACGTTTCTTCACAGGCTTTTTTAAAAGATGTCAGAATTATTCTTCAATCTGTACATCATTCCTTCAGAACCTGCTGCCTATTTAAGTGCAATTCTGTTTCTCTAGGGGGACGGATACTCTTTTAATGGCACAATTGGTTTTGCCATTATGAAAGCTTCATGTAGCCACTTCTTACAATAAGGAAGAATAGCTAGGATTAATGTTGTTCACAATACTGCACAGAAGGCTGGGGTAGCTTATTATTATGATTGGCCCATATCCTGCAGAACTCCTTGACTTCAATGGGATCTTTCCCGGATATGGCTGTTTAGGTCCATCATTTTTAAGTCACTTATTATAAATGTATATTGTGTTTAATTAATAGAGCAAGACAAAATGTCTTAAAGAATTTACAAGCCAAGTTATCAAAGACAAACAAATGAGACAGGACTATAGTTCAGGTGAGGGAAGCTCTGGGGATTATTGATGATGAGAAGGTGGTAGGAAGAGTTACTGGAAAAAAAGCAGTGGATTGCAAGAGCTAGTTTGCATATGAGAACAGTGAGGCAGGCAGTATGAGTGAAGGTGTAAAGCAGAAAGTGGGCGGAGGAGACAAAAGGAGAGAGGATTGAGAAGGCACAAGGAGCAAGTGGAGGAGTACAGGGAAATGAAAGCAGAAATGTAGGCATAGCTTGTATTTTGACATCTAATACCTCTTTAACCTGTCTCATAATCCATCAGTTATGCATGGTTTTACTATCCATGATACACTGCTTTTCAATTTCTACTTCACACCTTCAGCAAATCCCTATTGTCCTTAATTTTAAGCAGAATATTTTAATGGAGTCCAATATATTCCACTAAATAGATTGAATTATTTCAGTTTTAGCAATGCATCATTTATGGCATTATAGATTTTATACTAAACTCTCTCTCATTGGATTTCATCAATTTCATTTTTCTGAATTATGACAAAATGAGCAATTCCTCCAGAGTTGGAAAGAGAATCAAATGTCCTGATGTGTAGTAAATCATCAGGCTGCTATTTAGAATTTTCTATTGCAGTCATCATTGTGGCATCTGAGTTCCAGTTAGGGACCTCCACCAGAATCTGCACAGTGAAAACCAGAACAGACCATGGGTGAACTTGGCTCCAGTGTCTACCTGAAAGCCAAACGAACACAATACTCAGGTTCACTCAGAATCTGCTCTGACTTCCTCGAGTGCAGAACCTTGTGGGGAGGCCAGGATGACAGAAAGTCAAGTGGGCATTCCCAACAATGAAAGAGAAAGGGGAACAAAGGAGCACCCATTTAGCACAAAAGCAAGATGTAAGGAATAAAATTTTAATCAAGGCACCAGGGAACTTGAAGAGAAGAAATTCTTAAATTGACTGTGCATCAACGCTAGGAGCCCAGATAATAAGATGAAATAGAATTGCTCATTTATCAGTATGAATTTGATGAAGCTGATATTACTGAAACCTGGTGGGAAGATTCACTTGATTGGAATCTTAAAATCCTTGGTTATAACTTATTTATGAAGGTATGAGTGACCAAAAAGGGAGGGGGAATGGCATGCTATCCTGAATCCTTATGGATTAATGTTCTAACAGATAGAGCACAAAATGGAATACTAATTGGTGTCTAAATGACAGAGAACGACAGCCTAGTTACACATCTATCTACAATGTGTAGGGGTAAATATCATGGAGGACTTAAATCTGAGTGACATATGCAGGTGATCTCATGCTGCCAGGACTAAAACTTCCTTGACATTTCTACAAAATTATAGACAAATTTCTCACTCAAAAAACAAGTGGTATCCAATATATGGGGAAATTCTATATTAGACCTCACCTTGTCAGATAAAGAGGGACTTGATCTCAGAACTAAAAATAAAAATAAAAATCAGTGGCTGCTTTGGTGCAAGTGATCAAGACTGGATTACACTTGTAATGTGCACACATAATAAACCAGTAGTATATTTATGTGGTGCTTTTAAAAGGCCAATTTCCCAAAGTTGAAAAAAATTCTGAGCCAAATCAGCTGGAAGAAACAATTTAAATAGAAAAATGTGAATAATAATTAGGAATTGTTTAAGAATATTTTACTGAAAAAGATTTGGGAACCATAGAGGAAAATCTACTGAACATGAACTCCCAGTGCAATACTGTGGCCAAAAGGACTAATTCAATCCTTGGATGTATAAACAGGGATATCGAGTTGGAGTATATTACCTCTATATTTGGCAGTAGTGCAATCTACTGGAGTACTGTGTCCAGTTTTGGTGTCCACATTTCAAGCAAGATGTTGAAAAGGGTTCAGAGAAGAGTTAGGATAATGATTAAAGGATTAGAAAACATGGCTTTATCACGAAAGGTTCAAGGAGCTCAGTCTCATTGTCTTATCAAAGAGAAGGTTACGGGATGACCTGATCACAGTCTGCAAGTACCATCTTGGGGAACAGGAATCTGATAATGAGGGTTCTCCAGTCTAGGAGATATAACAAGAACCAACAGCTGGAAGTTGAAGCTAGACAATTTCAGATGGGAATGGTATGTACATTTTTGGAAGTGAGGATGATTAATCATTGGAATATCTTAAGGGTTGTGGAGGATTCTCCATGCCTGGAAATTTTAAAATCAAGATTGGATGTTTTTCTAAAAGACATTCTCTAGTTCAGTGGTTCCCAAACTTGTTCCACTGCTTGAGCAGGGAAAGCCCCTGCCGGGCCGGTTTGTTTACCTGCCGCATCTGCAAGTTCGGCTGATTGTGGCTCCCAGTGACCGCAGTTCGCTGCTCCAGGCCAATGGGAGCTGCTGGAAGCGGCAGCCAGTACGTCCTGCACCGCTTCCAGCAGCTCCCATTGGCCTGGAGCGGCGAACTGCGGCCACTAGGAGCAGCAATCGGCCGAACCTGCGGACGCGGCAGGTAAACAAACTGGCCCGGCCCAGCAGGGGCTTTCCCTGCACAAGCAGCGGAACAAGTTTGGGAACAACTGCTCTAGTTCAAGCACAGCTATTGGACTCAAAACAGGAATTAATATAGGGAAATCTTATGGCTTGTGTTAGACAGGAGATTAGTCAGGTGACCATAATGGTCCCTTCTGGCCTTAAAAATCTATGAACTTCTTCATCATGGGGTCCTCAGTCAGTCGAAAAGTCAACCTCAAAATTGTACTAATGGAGTAGCATGTTTGTCCTTGAAAAGTCACTTGTAGAGCAAACTCTTTGCACAATAGGGCAGGGAACCATCCTGTATGGTTGGAGAAAACACTGAATGAGGTAATTGGGCTTTTCAAGTTAAGCTTTTATGATTTATCAACATAGAAAAAGCTTCTTCCAGACAAGACTTACAGCATAATACCATATACTTTTATACAACTTCCTTTATACAAAGTGCACAGGAGTAGAATAGAAAGATAGTGTTTTAATATTTTCTTAGAATAGCACAAAAATCTGCCAAAACTCAGACTCCTCAAGCTGATTTCTGTTACTTCTGAAACCTTAACAGCTATGGCTACAACATTCTCTGTTGTGAGTACTCACAGACATGCTTGAGCAATGGGTTAAAGAAGCACACAGTGAGTCTCTGCATCTCAACATGATGAAAATTTCAGTACCTGAGGGATGCAATTACTTGAGCAAATAGTGCCAGCTATTCTAGGGCTGTATTTAATCTGACCTCAAAAAAAAAAAAAAACTAGAGAGAGAAGTGTATGACAATATCCTGAACCCCTGCATTAGCTAAGGGAACATGAATATATATATATATGAAGAATGAAATGTTCCTTTCTGTAGCCACAATGAATATGCTTGTTGAGGCTACAAAAGAGAGAAGGGAGGGGAAAGGGAATAGGGTATGCATTCTTGGTGCTTGAGAGAAATCTGTTTGGCACTGTACAGTGCTGCATCACCTGGCAAGTATCATTTTACTTAACACGTGTCATAAATATAAAGGGAAGGGTAAACCCCTTTAAAATCCCTCCTGGCCAGAGGAAAAATCCTCTCACCTGTAAAGGGTTAAGAAGCTAAAGGTAACCTCGCTGGCACCTGACCAAAATGACCAATGAGGAGACAAGATACTTTCAAAAGCTGGGAGGAGGGAGAGAAACAAAGGGTCTGTGTCTGTCTGTATTCTGCTTTTGCCGGGGACAGAACAGGAATGGAGTCTTAGAACTTTTAGTAAGTAATCTAGCTAGGTATGTGTTAGATTATGATTTCTTTAAATGGCTGAGAAAAGAACTGTGCTGAATAGAATGACTATTCCTGTCTGTGTGTCTTTTTTGTAACTTAAGGTTTTGCCTAGAGGGATTCTCTATGTTTTGAATCTAATTACCCTGTAAGGTATCTACCATCCTGATTTTACAGAGGTGATTCTTTTACTTCTATTTACTTCTATTTCTATTAAAAGTCTTCTTGTAAGAAAACTGAATGCTTTTTCATTGTTCTCAGATCCAAGGGTTTGGGTCTGTGGTCACCAATGCAAATTGGTGAGGATTTTTACCAAACCTTTCCCAGGAAGTGGGGTGCAAGGATTGGGAGGATTTTGGGGGGAAAGACGTGTCCAAACTACATTTCCCAGTAAACCCAGTTAGAGTTTGGTGGTGGCAGTGGATATTCCAAGGGCAAAGGATAAAATTAATTTGTACCTTGGGGAAGTTTTAACCTAAGCTGGTAAAAGTAAGCTTAGGAGGTTTTCATGCAGGTCCCCACATCTGTACCCTAGAGTTCAGAGTGGGGGAGGAACCTTGACAACATGCAATAGGGGAATGAATTTAAAAGCATCCATAGGCCTTGCCAACTTGTATCTGTTTAACTCTTACCAAGGATTGAGTTTGGACTCAAATGCCTACAGTGCATAGTTAAAATCAACACACGTGAAGTTTAAAAAAAAATCCAGGTCCAATTAATAAAAATAAATCTTAATGTATGACACGGTAGTACATAGAGGCCCCAACCAAGATTAGGGCTCCATTTTGCTAGGTTCTGTACAAACATTTGGTACCGATAGTGCCTTACCCAAAGAGCTTACAATCTAAGGCTACATCTATATTTGGACCAGGAGGTGTGATTCCCAGCTCATGTAGAGGTACCAGCTCTATCTCTGCTCCAGCTAGTGTGCTAAAAATAACAGCGTAGCTGGAGTAGCATGGGTGGCAGCTCGGGCGAGCCATCCTGAATATGTACCCACCCAGACCCTCTGGGCATGTACTTGGGCAGCTAGCCAGAGGTGCTACCCATGCCACCTCAGTGGCAGTGTTATTTTTAGCATGGCAGCTGATATGTCTACGCAAGCTGGGAATCACATCCACAGCTTCAAGTGTAGACATAGCCTAATAGAGAAAATAAAAGGGTACACAAAAGGAAGCTTTATTATCTCTATTCTACAGATGGGAAACTGAAGCACAGAGAGATTAAGGACCAGGTTCTCATTTACACTCTGCAATGAGAAGTTAATGTAAATGAGAATCAGTTTTACGTGACTTGCACAAGGGGACACAGGAAACCCACAGCAAAGCAAGGAACCTAACCTAGAATCCCAAGGCAGTGCGTCAACCACAACACCAAAATGTTCCAAAAATATTAAATTAAGTCCTTGCAGTTTCACAGAATTCAAAGCATGTTCACTGAAACCAATAGATATGATAAACATTAATTTCTGGAGAGCTTTCAAAAGTGTAAACGGGATTTAGGAGCACCAGTTCTGTTGACTTCCAATGTGACTTTTGCCCCTAGGCAAGGCCTCTTAGGCACTTCTGAAACTCTCTCCCTTAGTGATGAAGTGCCCATCTCCACACAGAGTATCTGGGATACTCAATAAGCTTTAGATGGAACGTAAACAAAACATGGATACATGCCCAGAGAGATCAGCTTGTTTCTTTCACAAAACTGGATGAAAGAAAATCGTCCAAAAATAGCAGATGATGAAGAAAAAAGGAGATCGAATTGGTAAAGATGCACTGACGTGAACAGAAAGGCCTTGCTCTAAACCCTGAAGAGAGCCACAAAGGGAGCCTGGCACAAATCCTTACCTAGGAGGTTCCAGAAATTGCTTTCCTGAGCTAAGGCGGCCTTGTAAAGGAAAGATTCAGATGGAATATCAGGAGTACTGTACAAGAATTACCTAGCTGACTGCAATTGCCTCAGTGTAACATAGAGAGAGAGAGAGGTTTTTCCTCAAGTGTGTCAGGCTCAGATCCATGGGCGGCACGGATAAAAGGTCAGGGGAGGCAAAAGTCCACCATGCAGCGGGGAAAATGGCTGTGGCGCAGGTTACCCCTCCAGAAGCGCGCCAGCCTGCCACCACTTTTGGAGTGCCGTAAGCAAAGCTCGATAGAAGGGGGTGGAATGGCACCCAGACCATGGCCCCGCCCATGCTCTGCCTCATCCCTGTTCCACCTCTTTCCCCGAAGGCCTCCCCATGGCCATGCTCCTCCCTGCCTTTTCCCTCCAAGGCTCCACCCTTGGTCCACCTCTTGCCGCCCCTGCTCTGCCTTGTCCCCCATGGCCTCCCCCTGCCCCCTCTCTTCCATCGCTCACCTAAGGCAGGAAAAAGCGATGGGGCCTTGACCCCATGGCGGCCCCTGCCGTTCTGGGAAGGGGACCAAGAGAAACAAGTGGCAGGAGCCTAGGGGGAAGGGGCAGAGAAGAGTGAGTGGCAGGCGGGGCCTTGGGGGAGGCAAGAGGTGGAGCCAGGGTGGGGATGGGGGGGGGAAGGCTGAGTGGGGGCGGGGCCATGGTCCAGATGCCAGTGGCCCAACCCACTTCTAGGGCATTTCCGGTGCTCGCATGTGAGCCTCCCCAAATGGAAGACTCACACACCCCCTATGCTAAGATTACTAAGGGCTGTAACAGCAAGATTTGAAGTAACCTGTTTATTTACTAGCAGCCAGTGCTGAGTGGGCATCACAGATTCCTTCACCACTTTTCCAGAAAGCAGGGTTCCAAACGTGCAAATGGTTAAACATGCTGTGAATGCAAGCAATCACATGTGTAGTGTCATTGACATCAGATGGACTACTCATGTGAGTAAAGTTACAAACATCCTTAGAGGTTTGCACGAATAGGGCCAAGATGAGCAGCTATCTTCTTTAACTACTGCAGATCTAATACACATATTGTCTTCAAAGAGAGGAGATTAGATTAATACCCTTTCATTAATTAGACGCCAGTTCTTTTCTCAGAATAAGTGACTATGAATTCACACTAAAAATGCACTCATATCAACGCTACGCAATCAGCTACTTGAATGATACCACTAAACATAGGCAACACAAGACAGCGCTAGATAAAGCGGAGCAGTTCACATTGTACTCCACTGAAAACAATGATTCCTTGTATTGTCTTTGATTACTGCAGATTAAGTATTTGCAGATGACGTGAACCTAGAGCACATGGAATGAATATCTTGCTTCTGAACAAAATATTTTTTCTTAATTAATGAATTTCTGTTTAAAGCTTTTTAATCAAGCCTGTTCTCATTAGCCATAACCAAAAGAGGTTTTACTTATCCCCAAATGTTTACTGAAACCAAGCCATTTGGCTAACTGATTACATTTTAATTAAACTACTTTATCATCATTCCAATGATGGAAACAAATTTACATGAAAAAGCACATTTGAACTTAAACCAACACATCTGACTGCGAATTAATATGTATGTAACTGAATTAGACTATTGTAAAACACCTCTGGGCATATTTTAATGGTCCATGCCTTAGGTGCAGTGCACTGTATGACAAGTAACATAAGACAAATTAATGTATCACTAAAACAAGTCCAGGAGTCGCCTACTGTTTAATATGACTATGTGGTGGTACATTTGATTCTTTTGCTTTACATATCTGTATCATATAGCGAAAAATCACAGGAAAATATTAGGTTTCAGAGTAGCAGCCGTGCTAGTCTGTATTCGCAAAAAGAAAAGGAGTACTTGTGGCACCTTAGAGACTAACAAATTTATTTGAGCATAAGCTTTCGTGACCTACAGCTCACTTCATTGGATAAAATATTATTACTCCAAACACTGAGTGCATGGCTTAACTATCAAAAATAGTTCCTATAAAAAGAGACATTTCCTTCCAGCAAGACAGGTGTACTTTTCCACTGCACATATTTTCCTTTAATTGATATCTATGTTTACCTGAGTTTATATATAGTGACATAAAATCAATATATATTCAACCAGACTGGTACAAATGAATTGTATAATGACATCAGCTATTTCAGCCCATGCTGTACCTCATATATAGGCAACTTTGATTCATGCCCTAAAAGCAAACATTTACTTTATGTTTGCTGTTCTCTAATCCAAATATAAACGAAGAAGCAAGTTGTTCTTAGATGCAAGATGCTCTTACCTCTTCCTTTGTCTTTTTCGATATGACTCTTAGCCAGTCTCCAATCATGCTCAGGACAGCAGCAAAATAAGCAAGTCCTACAAGGATCCAAAACCACACCACTGGCTTGTAGAAATCAAGGTATTCAATGTCTG
Organism: Chelonia mydas; assembly: GCF_015237465.2. NCBI lineage: Eukaryota > Metazoa > Chordata > Testudines > Cheloniidae > Chelonia > Chelonia mydas. The sequence goes on from NC_057851.1 coordinate 160,030,894, forward strand.
ATCCCCCTGAAAGACAAAGTTAAAAATAAAGTGTGCTTCATATTGGTATACACAAAATTGTACTTAATGCTTTCCTTTTCTAAAACACTCAATTTTAAAAATGTACATTTTTAAGGCTTTTAAAAAAATTCTTTTTCCCCAACTGAGTTTTTCACATCAGTGCAAATACAGATAGGCAACAAAATTAAAAGAAAGAAAATCACTGAACAAGACAAGGGGCTAAATTCATCCCTGGTAGAAAAGCACTGAAATCCATTGCATTACACAAAGGATAAGTGTGGCTCAATAACTGCTATCAGGTTATAATAATTATAAAAATGAACCCACCTAACAGCTGACAGACTTATTTATAAGCACTGCTGGTTCTCCCATACTTGCTCCAAACTCCTATACTATGTCAGCTTTAAGGGCTGATCCAAGTTTAACGGAGGAGTAGGTAATATGTCAGGGTCTGGGGGGTGGGGTGGGGTGTTTGTGGAAGCAGTTAGAACTACATTGAGTAGAGGCTTTTGTCTGTCTAGGTATATTCATGGTCCCCATCACTTTAGTGCCCTGAGCACCTCACAAACATGAATGACTTTGTCCTCCCCACATCCCTGGGAAGCAGGAAATAGTATCACCTCCATTTTACAGATGAGGAAACCAAAGCACACGGAGACTAACTAAACTGCTCAGGGTCACAGAGCAAATCTCTGGCACTGACAGAACCCAGATCTCTTTAAACCAAGTGCCAAGATCATCCATCTTTCCCTTTTTATTAAAAAGGAGAGAAAAATCTGTGAAATGCCCATGGTGGGGCCATCATAAAGAATAGACATTCCAATTCCACAGGGGACTCAAGTTATGGTCACCACAGAGCTTTCACTCAACATTAAGTAGTTTATATTTAGTACCACATAGCACACTGAGCACTAAACCCCACACTAGCAATTCAGCCTGGCCATGATATGATAAAGCCCCTAATCTGGAGCCTCTGAGACTGCAGATTTGGCAGCAGCATCCAAACCAGCCATGTTTATAAGCTTGTGGTTGTTATTAATCAATGAATCCACAAGTTACACGGAAATAACATACAGATTATGGAATTCTACTGATGATTACTTATTAGAGGGAAAGGCTTTTTAATGCATAGATTTAATTCTATATGTACAAATAATAAACGTTCCTGTCAATCAAAACTGTTGGGACAAACCCATGGATAACAAGATTTTTTATTCAATTGTGTATGAACTTCCAAAAATACAGGGAAATTCTGAATTCAGTAACATTCTGCAATTCCACTAATGGCAATGAAATGTAAAAAGAGGCGCACAGATATAAGAACATAAGAATAGCTATACTGATAAGATCAATGGTCCATGGAGCCCAGTATCCTATCTTCCCACAGTGGTCGGTGCCAGATGCTTCAGAAGGAATGAACAGAACAGGGGAATTATCGAGTGATCCATTCCCTTTCATCCAGTCCCAACTTCTAGCAGTCAGTGATTTAATACCTGGCACATGGGATTGCATCCCTGACCATATTGGCTAATAGCCACTGATGAACCTGTCCTCTGTGTACTTACCTAATTCTTTTTTGAACCAAGTTATACTATTTGGCCTTTATAATATCTTTATATTTTATCTTATTATACTCTCAGACTACTATCCTTATAAAACTGAGGTTTGAGTTGAAATTATACATCAGCAACATAGGGAGGAAAACCTTAATATAGAATGTTGTAATTTAAGGATAGAAAATTCATTGCCAGGATAAGGTGGAAAAATATCACTTGCAAGTGTGAATTTAGCAGCCACAAATAATGAGATATAAAATGTGCTTGACTTGACAAGAAAAATCTTATCTATAAGATCCACTAGCGTGTTTAAAATGAAATGACAGCCATTAAAAATGATGAAAAGACATTACCGGCTTTCTGCGTGCTTGCTCAAATGTAGTCTACTGGACAACGAGGCAAATGGATGTGAATGAGGGTGGTAATTTGACACATTAAAAATGTTGGTCAAATGTTATCTAATTGCTTTCAAGACAGAATGGAACCTTGAGCTACTAACTGAGCCAGAGTTACGTATTGATGAAAAAAATCATGTACAAAATCTTTTTCGTATGGACTGCAATTCCCCGTACTTATGCGAAGAGATGGATCCTCAGAAATAGGTAACACCCATTTCTCCCAATTTAATGAGGATCTTATGTTGGTATGGCAGAATATTTTTCATATACACTTTTTATTTATTGAGATCTAATATAAGGTTTAAAGATTGCCTGTGATGCAGGAGGAGTTTCTCTCATTTGTCTTAGAACACAAACATGCAGAAATAAGAAGGACATGGAGGTTGCTCGTCATGAGAGCAGCCTGGGAGGAGATCCAGACTTCATTTTGCAGCATTTTTTGCTTCTCCATAGTGGATGTTATTCTTGCATATATTTTATCATTATTTTAAAAGCAGAGGTGCTTTTAAAAAGTTTTAACACAAAAATGGTAGTCCTTCTACCGTATTGAATTATTATATACTTGTTAGTTTTTATACTGTGGAGTTTGTTAACAAAACAACTGGAGCTGCACTATGCACTATTTTTATTTCTCCTCTTGTTAAAAAGGTGATCCATGAAGGGAAAGTGCAAAATTCCAGCAAAATTAACTAAGTGTGATAAATACACTCAACAGCCAGCCTAGGAGGGGCATTCAGCAAAATTTTCCTTTATAAGTGACTTTCTTCTTTTAGATCCCAGAATATTCACCCCATTGCAGCTGGCTCCCACTCCAAGTGATGGCTCTGCCACCAATAAACCTTGCTGGAGTCTGGAAATAGTCTATAGGAAGTCAGGAATGTGTCCATTTAAAATAAACTGCTTGGTCTTGCACATATAGGAAAAACATAAAGGAAAAACTATTTTAAATATGGAAAACCCCATATAATATGTTTTAAAGCCCTCAGCATTTAGCTGACTCACTAAAAGCTGAGTCCATGCTACAACAAGCTTCTCTAGCAGCTATAAAGTCACAAGCATGGTGCATGCTGCAGCATTATTCAAAGTGGGAGTCAGATAGTCCTTACAGAGATGGTTGTGTGGTACCAAGCCTGGAGCTAATATGCTAACTTCTTCTCTTCCTCTGGCTGTGGGAAGCATTCAGCACATAAGGTTAAACCTCATGGAGTTCTGTAATAAGGTTAACCAAGAATCTCATTAAATTAAATAGGTAAGAGAATGGGATTCAAATCACTAATACAACTGTTCTGAAGTTAGAGTTAATGAGATTCATTAACTATTGAATCACAGTTCAGATGAATGAGTATGATAGCAAACGCATCCCCAATAAAATGTATGAGAGTAGCCAGCTAATGAATTTACCGGTTTATACTGTAAGAAACAAAGAAAAAGAAAGGAGTTCAATATGTAACACATTTGCATTGACTTTTATGCAGCATAATCATTTACTCAACGTTGTTATCTTTATTTTAAAAGCCAGAATGCTCTATTTAGCAAGAAGCTGAACCCATTTGAACATGTTTTCTTTGCAGAAACAGTACTGAGAGACAAAATTCTAATTCTTTGGCCAGGTGGTTTGTGCAGCCTGGATACAGTTACTAATAATGACCATGGAGAAGAGCTGTGCCCCTCCAGCCGGGGACATGGTCTGTTTGATCTGTGCACAGATCCATTGATCGCACCCCTTGCCTGCCCATAATCCTCCCTCCATGAGGCTCTATAGAGGTCCACCACTGAGACCTCCTCACTAATATGCAGGGGAGTGTGGAGTACACCAGGGGTCTGACCCAAAGCCCTTGAAATCAACGGGAGTCTTCCCATTAACTCCAGTGGGCTTTAGACCAAGCTCCAGGATGGGGTCTACACTACTGCTGCCTCTCTGCACATCTTCCCCACAAATTAGTGATTTGGGACTTTCAATGGTTACCTAATACATCCTAGAACCTGGGCCCAATCCAAAAGCCCTTACTGAGATAACAATCCCTTGAACTCCAATAGAAGTGTTGTATTAGTAAAGACTTCCAGATTGGCTCCCCATTGCCTACCAAACTGAGAATGTTAAAAAAGCTACTTTTACAGAAATACAGTATATTTTCATATTGTTTAAGCAACCACTGAAACAAAAGAGAAATGAATAATTATTTCTGTAAAAGTAGCTTCTTTTTTTGTTTCAGACATTTAAATATATATTTATTTATATATAAATAAATAAGAGACAAGATAACCCCTCCAGTGTTGTAAGTTTCAGTATAAAGAGGTGGTTACTCTAAAGCTAAGGCTTCAAATATTATTAGTGCCACTATAAAGAATGCTCTTCTCCTGGCTCTGGTGAGCTGTACATTTGGGACAGCCAGCCAAAGCCTTTCAGGGAGATGCAGGACATGTGGCAGAAGCAGTCTAAGGTAACAGGGAACTAGGCCATTTTGGCTTTATAAACTGTAACTAGTATCTAAAGCATATAGGCAGCTACTGCAGAACAGGAAGAACAATTACAATATGCTCTCTCCAGTCTGATCTATTGAGGAGGTGTATAGCAACATTCCATACTAACTGAAGCATCAAGTAGCCTTCATAGTTCACTCCAGGTAGAGCTTATTGGAACAACCAAGCCCTGAAATGACGAAGAATGGTTTATGTCAAAACTGATGTAACCCCAGTTATAGTTATAAGAACTTACCAGAAATATCATCTAGTGGTGGAACATAAACTGTGCTGCAGTGACTAATACACTTAGCATTCCAGCTTTACGGGGTTGTGTGAAGCAAAAACTGTCATTAGTATTGAACTTTGCTTTCAATTATAGGGCTAAATAATTTCATTGACTCCAGTACATTAGTGGAAACATTTAAGTCTCCATCTTAACGTTGTTAGGCCATTTCTGTGCCCTGCAGACAATGGAAGCACTATCAATAATGCCAATATACTGAATCTAAGCACTGCAGAACACCGTAAGGAACTTTAAGGTGAACTTGAAGGTGGAGGCAAGTAAAGAGGATATTTTGGAGTCAATTTTCAAAGTGGTGAGCATGAGATATGCAGGCAAATCTTACCATTTTTTTAAATTGCACTGGTTGTGATGTGAGCTTACAAGTCAGGTCAAGTTTATTAATAATGACTCAGCCATAGGCCAAATGCACCAAAACCTAAATATAGCACAATAAACTAAATTCAGAATTTTAAAATCTATATAAAAACAAATTTGAAAGAATATAAACTAATTAAACCATATATGCTTCCTACGCCACTAGTCTTTTCCTTCTTTTAGCACTTGACCATACAAATAGCACAACCCCTTGGTGCACAGATACGTTGTCAGTTCCTAATAAGTATTCTGTTTTCTGAGAGTTTCTAGAAAAAGGCATCCAGGACAAAAACACTGAAAGCCATTTTGATCTCAAGTGGCAATACAAATTACAATATAATAAATAATGGGGTAGGACTTCTACCTGGCCAGAGCTGCATGGACATTTGGTTACATTTCTCAACGCTGGTATATTGGCCTTCTGAGTAAGCTGACTGCATAGATTGAAAATGGAAAGCTCTAAAGGCCCTCTTCCTTAACTTGTTATTGGACAAACTGTCTAAATATCTGGCATATTGATAAGTCTTTTTAACAAGGGGGAATCAAGATAACATATTGCCATCAATATCGTCTAGTCTCAGCTTGATTAGGGGTTTCATATTTTTAAACTTAAATCTAATAATTTCCAATTATGCGAGGTCTAGAGAATGAAAAGAATTTTGAATGTACTCTAACCAAAAAAATGTATGTGAGAAAGCCCTGCTGAACAGTTTCTCTAAGCAAAGCCTTTGCAAACATTGTGGAAGCATACTATGAATGTGAAACCAAAAATTGATATTATGGATAGTAAAGAATTCATGCTTGACTCGGCTCTAAGAGCAGCTGGGTTTGTACTTGGGAGACCAAGAATCTTTATAAGAAATTTGTTTTCAATCACTTTCAGTCTCAAGGGATTATTCCATGCCCTTATTTCCGCACCATGCAAAATTTGAGCTTATACCTGACACCTTGGCCTCTATCACTAAGGGCAAGAGCAATTAAGTTGTCTCAGTGAGCCTACAATATCATGCATACCTATGGAAATTCAAGCCTAACAGACTTGCATAATTTATTTATATGCAGCTCCCATCTTTGACCTTTGTCTAATTTACTTGAGTTTTTGGACATCTCATTTCAATTATATATAATACCTGCCATATTAAGATTAGCTATTTCAGAAAGGCTTGACAATACCTGTTCATCCACCTGTTATCTACTTTGCACTATTTTTATATACAAATAATTTATTCTTGTATTACAAATATTGTCGATTTGAGGCTAACTTTAGTACCTGATAATATCTTTCATTATACTGAAAGATGACAGATGTGACATGAAAAAGCTCTCCACTTTTGACCTTCATAGAACATTTATATTATTGGCCTGATTTGTTCTGTACTATTAAAGTCAATGGTTTCACTTCAAAGCAAGAGAAGGAGAGAATTTAGAACCACAGTGTCCTATTTTTCAACAGAGGATATTCCACAAGCCCTGTCTCTTACCTCATTTTCGCAAATAGGAACTACAGCTGTAAAGCTTTGTTCAGTTATGGAAATTATTTCTTTCTCAGGGACATGACCTGCAAATTAGATGGTCTACCAACTACCTAATTCTGCCATGCTTACCTATATTGATTAGTGCCCTCCTCTACAAGTAGCCTCATTGGAATAAAGGACATTGCTCATGTAGTAAGATACTACACCATGTGAGTAAAGGTGGCAGAATCGAGACTTATGTTAATTAGACACTATTATTTACATAGCAACCAAAGCACAGCACGCAATTCTGTTTATATCAGTGTAGTAACTCTGGTTTACACCTTTGTAAAACATAAATATATGAAAAATGAGAGAATAAAATGCAACATAAAATAACTCAATGGTGAGGTCAACACATCTTGTTAAAACTATTATTTATGTTCACATGGTATTTTGTTTGATTTTTATAGTACTCAGAAAAACAAAATCTTTAGCATTAGAAATCAAAATACAGGATATGGATCAATGGAATGCCACATTTTACCAGTCACTTTTTATTTTCCTCAGTAGGTACTGTAATATTCCATTTGAAAAGTTTGTCACTTTGTTATGTGTCATGGCAAAATACAATATTTTGACACTTGTTTTTGTCACAAATTGGAACATCAAAATATCAAATCCTTTCACAGGAAGAACATTATTTAATTATTTTCTTGGACATATAACAGAAGAACTCTCTCTCCATCTCTCTCACCCCTTTTTTCCCATCCTGGGACACTGCAATCCTCTATGGTTGCTTTAACATATCCTACTCTAGTGGAACTAGCCACTGAAAGTTTCCACTGGTTCCAAATGGCAACTAGGTTTTGGATATAATAAAGATCTGCTAGTCTACTGCTTCCTGGGAATACTGAGTCTCGAACAGAAATCAACAGAGACAAGGAGAAAGAGTCTAGTGGCATCTACTCAGGGGTGAAAGTAACTTAAAGGACTTACCGGTACTCTGGAGTCCTGAGCAGGGGGGCGTGGCCTCGACTGGAAGAGGCGGGGCCTTGACCGGAAGAGGCGGGGCCTTTAAATACCCAGGCCCTTTAAATCAAGGTTTAAAGGCCCCAGGGCTCCGACTGCAGCTGGGAGCCCTGGGGCCTTTAAATCACCCCTGGAGCTACCAGCTGCAGAGGCAGCTGGGAGCCCTGGGGCGATTTAAAGGGCCCCAGGCTCTGGCCGCCGCTACCGCAGTGGAACTCCGGGCCCTTTAAATCACCGCTGGAGCCCTGCTGCCGCTACCCCAGAGCTCCGGCAGGGGGGCTCAGGTGGCACTTTCAAGGGCCCGGAGGCTCCGGCTGCTGCGGGGAGCCCTGGGGGTTCGGGGGGGTGCTTTAAAGGGCCTGGTGCTCCCCGCAGCGGCCAAAGCCCCGGGCCCTGTAAAGCACGGCTGGAGCCCTGCTGCCACTACCCGGGGCTCCGGCAGCGGGGCTCGGTGGGGGGGAGGGGGGCCCGGGGCTCCCCACAGCGGCCGGAGCCCCAGGCCCTTTAAAGCGCCCACCTGGGGAAGCTGGTCCGGTCTGGCACGGCGTACTGGCTCTTGCCGGTACGCCATAGCGGACCATACCGGCTTACTTTCACCTCTGCATCTACTGGAATTTCTGCCAAGGCAGCCTCCATTACAGCCTTTCAGTTTCATTACTTTTCTCTACGTCCAAATTTTCTGTTTGCTCCCTTCCTTGTCCCAGCTACTCCAACACACACTCAATCTCTCTCTCTTGTCTCCCTAAGGATTCAAGTCTCCTCCTTACTTTTCTCAGCCTCTTCATGTCTTGTTTTCTGCAAAGCTCCTCTCTTTAAAAAGTAGTGAGGTCTGGGCAGGTGTAAGATGCCAGTCTGGGGACTTGCCTCTTCTCTTTAGGCACAAAACAGGCACTATTCAGGCACTGGAAGTGGCAAGCTACACCACAGTGCCCAACCAGCGTACCTTAGTTCTGACCTGGAAAGATCATCCCTAACGTATGGCTACACTGCAGCTGGGAGTGCTTCCCAGAGCAGACAGACAGACACGTGCTAGCTCTGCTCATGCCAGCACACTAAAAATAGCAGTGTGGCAGCGGTGGCATGGGAAGCGCTTGGGCTAGCCATCCAAGCAGGTACCCAGAGGGTCAGGCGGGCTTATATTCAGGCAGCTAGCCTGAGCCACTGGCCGTGCCAACAAAGCCATACTGCTATTTTTAAGCACACTAGCTCAAGCAGAGCCTAGCCCATGTTTGTCCACCAATGCTGGGAAGCATGCTCCCAGCTACACTGGAGACATACCCTAAAATGGAGAGGAGGGAGGCTACTTCAGACTCAATTAAAACTTGGCCCTCACTTCTGAGACAGCAGCAGTGCCAGTTGTAAATGAATTTTTCAGCTGTAAGACACCTATGCACTAAGACCTGGACTACAGCTCCATTTTTACCTGCCACATGACACAACTGTAATAAATACAAAACTAGGCATCATTTCACATTTTACAACTCCAACAAACTAGGAGATTTTATTCAGCTGATGCACACTACTGTCTCAAAAGCATACAGGATTTACCCACTACTTCAGCAGAGCTAAACAGAAAAAGGAGAAAGCCATGCTACAGTGACTGAGCAAAACTTAAATCTTAATACAGTACATGGTCCCTATTAAGTAGCTAACTTGCAAACGTTCTGTATGCTTTCTCATATCTAATAAAGAAACCTAACCATTAAGTTAGCTATATGTTTAGAATTATGGAGAAATGAACTGATCTTTGCAAAATATTCCAGACACCTGCTGCTGATGCAAAATAAACTAACTCACAAACCAAGGATAAAGTTTAACAAATCAGCAGCCAACTTCAGATCTGTCGCAACCATTCTGAGTGTCACAGCTACAACAGAGATAGAAATTTGATGCTCTTCCTCTGAAACCATGGGCCCTTACAACTTGAAAATCACCATTACCAGTACAGGACCCAGGACACAAAGGCAAGCAGTTATGTGGTACACAAATTGACTACATTACTATATAAATACCAGTCTTCTGCACATTAATCTGAGTGGAAATAAAAATCAATAGTTTCATGTTAATAGTGGAAATGTGAAATGAAAATGTATATAAAATGAACTATTACTGAGTAAAATCATGCCAGGATGTTCTGCAGAAAGATAATGTGTTTTCTGGTAAAATACAAGTTTTAATTATACTGTGCGGTGCAGGAACAAAATTATATCAAATGAGCCCATGAAGAGACAAATGTACAAACATTTATATTGAAAGAAATGATTAATGTGTACTCAATGTTTCAGTTATAGCCAAGTGGGCCATTTCACATTATGCCCCTACTATAAATATAACCAGGCCTTGCATTAATGTACTGCTGATTGCATCAAGATAATATAAAACACCCAAAGCTTTGGCTTTGAAGCAGTGTGTCAGCTTTGACATAGTGCTAGCCAGCAGCAGGTGAATCTCACTGGAATCACAAATTCTGAGCCAATGTCTACTCCTGCAGCCAGAACAGCAAGCAGAGGAAAGGAAGAGAACATAAAGACCATAGAAAGGAATATGGGAGAAAAAACAGCAAGAGACATAAAACATAACATGCATTCACATTTTATATTTATGTGTATGTCACACAAACACTATGTTAAAAGAACATTACAGTTTTCCAGTCAAGCAATCCGATGAAGTGAGCTGTAGCTCACGAAAGCTCATGCTCAAATAAATTGGTTAGTCTCTAAGGTGCCACAAGTACTCCCTTTCTTTTTTCAAAAATTAGGAAATGCCACAATTAAGTTTGCCAGTGTAACCTTAATTCAGCCCCCTTGGGCATAAGCATTATACTACAGTCTTTAATTACATGATCACATGCTATATTTTACACAGGTTCTCTGCCTCATTCAGTGCACAGGCTAGATGATGCTCATTGAATAAATCCCAGCTGCTAGGAGCAGCAATTGCAGAGAAAGACCTGCTCAGTTCCTGCAGCCTTGGATGAAGCATGCTTAGTCACTCTGTGGGGATTTTCCACTGCATGCATCCGATGAAGTGAGCTGTAGCTCACAAAAGCTTATGCTCAAATAAATTTGTTAGTCGCTAAGGTGCCACAAGTACTCCTTTTCTTTCTGTGGGGATGGTGCATGTGCAGTTCAGTCAGCACTTGGGAGCTGTGAACATGCTCACAACAGAAAAAACTCTTCAGAAAAATGTAGCTCCCAAACTCTAACAAGTTTTTACCAAGCGTATGTGAACTGTGACTTTTCAAAGTCTATAATTTGGCCAGATTTTTACAGGAACAGACACATTGCTTACACCAGGACAACCTCCCTGCCATGTTTCAAGTCCCTGCTAAAAAAACATGGAGGCATTAAAGCTTCTCAAAGAAACAGTTATAGGATTTTTTTTGTAAACGTGGACAAATAATTTTTCTCTATCCTCATTTTGAAAAGTGGTTACAAAGTTTTAGCTAAAACTTCCATTAAAAAAAATCAGACACTCAGTATGGACATTTTCAGCCCAAATAGTTAAAGTTTGGCAAAGTTATAAGCAACTGAAAACAGGGTCTTGTAATAGAAAGTGCCACACAACCTTAACTACAGCACAATGCTGCCAAATCTGCCTATAACATACACACACACAAATAGATACAGGGCGAAAGTGAACACAGGAGACAGAAAGCACAGAAAAAGAGAGAGCATGACAGCTAGGGATATTTGTACAGCTGAAACCAAATTCTGAAACAATATTTTGACAAGTGAGAGCAGAAGATCACCATTGTCAGAGCTGTTTTTAAATGACCCCAGTGTAAAAACCAAAATATTTAACAACCTGAAATAATTTACTTATTATTATAATGTTGTACTTGTCTAAAGTAAGAAAAAAGTATTACAAAGTTAAAACAAGGTTTTTTGTTCTTGTTCATGCAAATGATTCCGATTGAAATAGCAAAAGTATCTACATTCTGATGGTTACATGAACAATAGTTATATTAATTATCACAATGCAAATCCTGTATAACTATTAAAAATATTACAGATTTAGGTTGGGATAAAGAATCATGACAAAATCTTACCTGCAACATAGTCACCAAATCCAATGGTAGTTAAAGTAATAACTACAAAATAAATTGCATCTAATGTGCTCCAGCCTTCTATATGCTTGAATATTACAGCAGGAAGAGCAACAAACAGCACACAGCCAAACAATATGAATATTATTGTTGATATGATGCGAATCTTTGTCTGACTCACATTCCATTTCTACAGAAGAAAGGGAGAGAGGAGAAAGAAAAATCCATGGTTAATAAAACTGTGATTGTACTTGAGCACCTATCAAATCCAGAATGAGGAGCATCATCTTTACTAAGGAGCAGAGCTGGATGAATAATTAATTTTTCAGTTCATTGGCAGTTAAGAAAACAAAAATCAGTCAACCAGAATGGCAACAAAACGTTTCAGAATTTTTGGTAAACTGACACAAATCAACAGAATTTTTTTTCCGGTTGAATGAAATATTTTGTCCAACCAGAAACAAAGTGTTTAATTTATAAAGGGATTTTAATCCTTTTGAAAAATAAAAGCAAAGGAAATGAAGGGCTGGAGTTACAAAATGGCCAGAGGAGGAGAAGGAGCTCTACTTATAACCTTTAGCCAGTGGGTATGCACTCAGCTGGGATGCGTGAGATACAGGTTCGAATCCCTAATCTAAACTAGGGATTAGAATCCAGGTCTCTCCCTGCCAGGTTGAGTGCCCTATCCCCCAGGCTATTGATTATTCTGGAGTGGGTTCCTCTCAGCCTCTCCTGTTAAAGCTATTCTACTTCACACAAATAATTAAATATGCATTGGAGCAGGGCCCCTCTTTTCTCATCAACATCTCAAATAGCTCCTAAGTGTCCTTGTGAATCCAGCCCGAAAAAAAATTTAGAGCTGAAATGATTCAACAAATTTGTGACTAGATTTCAGTCCAGCTAAACTGCATTTTTCAGCACATAAACTATTTGTCTGAAATTTTTTTCCCAGCTGCACTCAGAAGGATAGGATATTATTATTCTGGGTACATCTACTCTGGAATAAAAGAGCTGCAGCTGGCCCAGGTCTACCGATCTAGGTTTGTGGGGCTCAGGCTGCAGAGGTGAAAATTGGTGTGTAGATGTCCTGGGTCCCAGAGCTCAGGTTCCAGCCCAAGCACAAATGTTTGCACAGCAATTTTACAGCCCCGCTGCCTGAGCCCCATGAGTCCAAATCAGCCAATCCAGGCCAGTCGCAGGAGTTTAATTGCTTTGTAGAATTACCCTCTGAGTCCACCACAGGAAGAGAGGTTTTTATTCAAAGCACACGTGGATATTCCAGGAAACATCTGCAGACTCTGAATGTGATTCCCTTTTTGGTCTGAACGAATGGCATTTATACCACTAATACTAAATAGAGTAATAAAGTAATACTAAAGTTTCAGCAGATTTGTCATACTGGCATACTTAACTAAATGTTTAAATGGGCCTCAAATGGCTTCTATTTTTGTGGGTGCAGTTTTGCACCTGCAAGTAACTATGAGTAAGAATCATGCATTTTAGCCTCCTAAATATCTGACTGCACCCACAAATCAGGTAGTTGCCTAACTATATTGGTTCAATTAAATGCAGGCAGAAAATTGTACCCACAAAATTTGAGACTTTCTTAAAATCTGGCCTCTTGTAGAGACAATAAAGGAGCTCAGAAAAGAGCTTAACTGGTTCCTGATTGACCTTTCCTTACATTATTTTTAACTAGTTTAGTGCTTGTGAAAGCTAGTCCAGACAGTCATCAAGACCAAAGCCAAGCTTTTATCATTCAAAACCAGGAAGCACAGGCTGTGGTGATGTAAAATCTCCTATGATGTGACTCAATTTTTATTTTATTTTGCTGGTGGGGAGTGGGAGGGGAAAATCACCTCTAAGAGTGAGAGAGCCATTCAGTGTCTGACTATGGAAATCAAACCTGCAGAGACTGCCAACAAGGGAGCAAATTGCTAATCAGTTTTAAAATATGGATACTGTGACAAATTTCCTCCTCTACCTTGGTGGGTCTTGTGCTTATTGGTGGATTTGCTCACCTTGGAGCTTCACAGCAGCCCTCAGTTTGGCCGTTTTCATGAATCCACAGTCCAAGTCAACTCCTCCTGTGTCTCACCAGGAGTTGGGAGGTTTGGGGGGAACCCAGGCCCGCCCTCTACTCTGGGTTCCAGCCCTGGGCCCTGTGGAATGCAGCTGTCTAGAGTGCCTCCTGGAACAGCTGTGCAACAGCTACAACTCCCTGGGCTACTTCCCCATGGCCTCCTCCCAACGCCTTCTTTATCCTCACCATAGAACCTTCCTCCTGGTGTCTGATAATGCTTGTACTCCTCAGTCCTCCAACAGTATGCATTCTCGCTCCTAGCACCTCTTGCTCCCAGCTCCTTACACACGCACCACAAACTGAAGTGAGCTCCTTTTTAAACCCAGGTGCCCTGATTAGCCTGCCTTAATTAGTTCTAGCAGCTTCTTGATTGGCTGCAGGTATTCTAATCAGCCTGTCTGTCTTAATTGTCTCCAGAAGGTTCCTGATTGTTCTGGAACCTTGTCTGTTACCTTACCCAGGGAAAAGGGACCTACTTAGCCTGGGGCTAATATATCTGCCTTCTATTACTCTCCTGTAGTCATCTGGCCCGACCTGTCACAAAGACTTCAAAAGCATGTTTTGTTGCTGGTAAACTAATTTATTTTTGCTGAAATAGTCAAATCATGGGTTAATAAAATGGAACTTTGCTGGAAGTATAAAAAAAAAAAAAAAAAAAAAAAAAAAAAAAAACCTTGTCTGTTACCTTACCCAGGGAAAAGGGACCTACTTAACCTGGGGCTACTATATCTGCCTTCTATTACTCTCCTGTAGCCATCTGGCCCGACCCTGTCACAATACCTAACTGTTAGGAAATGAATTAAGCTATTTTCCACACAGGGAGACAATTAGCCAATAAATGCAAATAGAGCTGGTCAAAACTTTCCAGAATCTGAATTTTTCAACAAAAATTTTCATGAAAAGTTTGATTTCTGAAGAGAAGTAGTAAAGAATGATCAAAACACCTCGTGATGTTTTCTTTCCATTTTTTCAGCCAACTCTAGATGCAAATGGCTCTTGGTTGCCAATGATCCAGCTGGGTTTGAAATGGTGGCTTTGAGCTGAAAGTCAGTACTCTGAGCCTTTTCTTCTCACTTGTCTTAAAGTCAGCATTTGCTTGGTGGATGAAACTGTCTGGCATAACACCGTTCTGCATTGTGAGAATCTCAAAAGCAACCATGCTAGCAGACAGTTCTTACTATACAGGAAAACAGGCAAACAATAGGGCATGCTGCACAGAATTGGTCCCTTTGAACCTACAACAGTTGCAGTGCTGGTACAAACAACAGGAAATTGCACTGCAAATTAAGGCTGCTAAATAAACATGTATTTAAAAATGTAATATGACAGGTACTGCACCACCTGCTGCCACTGGGACAACCAGTGCTCGGGTTGTAGCTGTAACTGCTTTAGCCACTGGAGGCTGAAGTAGATCTAGATGCAACTGAGGGACTTCTAGCCCTACAGCACAACAGGCAGCCACAGAGAGAGGCGACACGGAGGAGGAAATACACGCTTCTGTAGGTTTAACTAGGCAGAGGCAGAGTATGTAGCTGTCTGCACATGCTTCTTTCTGCCTCTGCTCCTGTTTTTCCAGATCCAGCAACAAGTGTGGGGGGTGAGACTCATTGTGGTGGGCGTCAGGTAGGAATGGGGAGGTTTCCATGTGACAGTCCCTACTACAGTGTCTTTAAAAGGAGCAGTTTTGCCAACTTTCAAATTTTTATTGCAATTCTTGCAACCATTGATGTTTCTCTTTAAGTCCTGGCTGCTGAATTCCTGTGAATATGTAAGAATCTCAGGTTTCATTTTATGTTTTTAAAGTGTCCACCCTTCATGGCTGCAAAGATAAGCATGAAAGTGTGACCTTGGTGCACCTAAAGGCTCAAAAACCAGAAAGCCAATAAAAAGAAACCCGAAAGTACTTTTCTAAAAATTGCAGTCCTAGAGGGCCCTGACTCATTGATTTTTGAATGTTTGGGGTTGGCAACTTGCTCCTAAGTTCCCCCGGGGAAATTTTCGTGCTTTTACAATTACACTGTCCTGTTCTGAAAAGATGTTTTTCTCTGCCCTATTTCTACTGTAGATTAAAGACCAACCCGAACAGGGGCCACTTGCTCAGCCTTCGAAGACTTATGTATGTGAGTAACTTCACACGTGAACAATCCCATTGACCTCAGCAGAACACCTGATGGTGTCATAAGTAGGACTCAGGCTTCAACTATGCCAAGAAACACTGAAGCCAAGACCTGTCAAATACATATGAAAAAAATGAAATAAAAGGAGAATTTTTTTCTAAACAGTTACATTAATTGTAGGTCTTACTTGTCACAACAGAGAAGTACAAATTTTTAAAAAATCATACTCTGAAAGTTAAGTTGCTAGTGTCCTTTTAGATATCTGTTTTATGGCAATCAGTGGGATAAAGCTATTATAGGCTCAGAAAAAAAAGTGTATAAAACAGGCAATGGGACTTCGTTTCAAATGGATTCTTGTGTATGTGTAAGCACAATTTTTGCATACTACCACTTGCACATGCTTAACCCATGTAGTCACACTTATAATGAAGCAGAAGAGAGCACTGGCCAACTAAAACCCTCTAATCTCTCTCAAGTTCTATTTTCTTTATAGAGAGTCTTTCTTTTAAAGACTATATTCTTTCCGACCCCCTCCTTTTTAAAATTAAACAGAAGGATGCTTGTTTTAGTTCAGGGGAAGTCCTGGAGAAGAGGAGAGTCCAACGGTCACTTCCTGTGCTGTGGGGGCTGTAGAAGGAGGGCAAGATCTCAATACAGTATGGGGAATGGAAAGGCAATAGAAGGGCCCACTAGAAGGTGTAGCAAGGAAGTCCAAGAGTTCACTTCCTGCTCACTTTGAACACTGCCTATAATATCAGTGTATGCTTTATCTATGGTTTACCATAAATCTCAAAGCGCCTGCACCGATTCCCCTATATTATCTAAAGTAATCCCATTCAGCCACATTTCTGTGTAAGTGATTTCTTACTATAGTGCAATACTATAATTTTTTGAAACAAACTGCTGCTGCTCTAGAGTATTTTAAAGGAAAATAAAAAAGATAAGTTGATTGATTTGGATCCAATTTCTCTTCCCAGTCATAATTATTTTAGGAAACTGAATCTGAATGTATATGTTGAACTTCACCCAGTTGTCTATCAACAGTGTTGGATAACATGTACTTACAGTAACCTTCAACACACCTTTTGCGAGACATTAACAATGACTCAATGCATTATTCTCTTTAAAAAGTTTACTGTATTTTTACTTAATTTTAAAGTGAGGAGTAACATTTAGGACAATATATTTAGCATACTTACAACAAACGTATCTTCTACTTTGGCAATTCCTTTTCCAAATATGGTCCCTAGTTGATCTCCAACTCCAGCCAACAGAAAACCAAACAGAGGAATTCCCAATAAGGCATAGATGATACAGAATATCTTTCCACCTTCTGTACGTGGCGAGATGTTCCCAAAGCCTACATTACAAACAACTTGGGCTATTTATAAATTACTTACACATATTAAATTACATGTCCAAAAGTATTACAGGAGGAGAAAACTTAGGCGGTCCCCATTGGATCAACCACATTATACATTGTACATTTCTATAGATTCACCCTTATAATTTGATTTTCTCATTTTCCTCATTCAGAGTGTTGTCCAATTAACCTTTGTCTCCCTTATACGTATAATTCTTATATCGCTGAATTTTTTTCCTTCTCCCACAGAGTAGCTTCACCATAGAGGCTGATTCCTTGCACTCCTTACTCAGGCAAATCTCCCACTGAAATCACTTGGAGCAAATCTTCCATTGACTTCAATGGGAGATTAACCTGAGCACAGGGTGCAAGATCAGACCCTACTAAGTGGAAATTACTATAACTGGAATTGCAATTTTGCAGACTGCAATGCATTGAAACTGTATGCAGCTTACATTCAAATGTAGTATAAACAGTGTTCCAAGATCACAACAAGCCACATTTTCAAGGGAGGCAGCATGAAACCACACATTTGGATGAGCAAGATGAGGATTTGTACATTAAGTGGGACTGTTCATATACTTTAGGACTGAAGGAGCGCACACATACAGGTTTTTGCAGGCACAATAAGACTTTGCAATTTGATGCCACTGTCCATTTGAAAACTCAAATCACTTACAAAGATTATTGAATTTAGTTAAAAACATACTTCTAGCATGCATATTAGCTCTATTTCAAAACAGGTAAATGGAGGTATAAATAGGGGCATTTGAACTTCCAGAATGCAAGAGGTAATACAAATACGTGAAGCTCTTTTTTGTATCTAACTCAATTTCTGTTTATCTATTTTGAGCACCCTGGTTTGGCACCAAAAACAAATTTTCTTCATATGCAGCATTTTGTTTATTTTTACTATTGCCCTTCTTGAAATTAGAGATAAATCAGAACCAAAATCCTGTATCCAAACATCTCCCCTTTTCCAACACATACACACTTTGGAAAATTTTAAATGAAAATCTGATTATGAATGCTATGGCTTGAGCCATACATTGGAAATGTTTGTAATAAAGTATGTAGCAGTTGTATTGAACTAAGAAAAACATTGTTATCTCAAATTTCAAGAATGCAAAGTATCCCAAACCAAATTTATGTTGCAGGCATTGTATTATTCTTAATAGAAACACTACCGGTATCCTTTTGTATACGCAGGGGCCAAAAGGATCCCTGGAATAACTCCCCGGAAGAAAACAGAATTATACAAGGTATGAATTTGGCTCAATATGCCTTAATGTAACCTTCAACCTTAATGTAAATTACCAGACAAAAAATGAGTTATGAGGGAATTAAGGTTGAGTACAGATCAGGAATCAACAGCAAAAAATGTTATCTGTGTTGTAATTATCCCAGAATCAAGCATTATAAACCCAGAAAATTCAGTTAAGGTTAAATGAAATGCCAACCTATTAAGGAGTAGAGATGCACAGTTAGGGCACCTAAACAATCTTAACTCTGCCCTGTAGTGACACTATGCAAAAAAATCACAATTATAATGAAAACATTTTAGCATTTGTGGTCTCTTATTAGACTAAACTGATTTTAACTAAATATATGTTTTCTCCCTTCCCTGCCCACTACCCCCATGATGTCTCTATGGGGCAGTGTAATACAGTGCTCTGAGTTAATCTGGAGCCAGGACTGGAACCACTGAGGTTCACCATTCAGGGAGTTGTAAACTGATGCATTCCCCACTGTACTGCACCAAGCAGATCTCAGAGCACGACAGAATCTGGTCCCAGATTTTTAAAATAAATTAGCTTTTGTTTACTGATGGCCAAACCAACAGAACGAAACAAATACTAGTTAGTCTGGTTTAATTAACAGGTCTGTGTATATGGCTACAGTACTTTTGAATAGATTTTATTGTTCAGTTTTTATAAGGCCTTTGCGTG
This sequence comes from Chelonia mydas, assembly GCF_015237465.2. NCBI lineage: Eukaryota > Metazoa > Chordata > Testudines > Cheloniidae > Chelonia > Chelonia mydas. The sequence goes on from NC_057851.1 coordinate 160,050,015, forward strand.
ACTTAGAGCCAAGCATCTAGGGGCACCATGTGCAATTCAAACTCTTGTCTTTGGCAATAGCCCTTGATTTTGGTAGAGCAAAGAGACATATTTCCCTGTTCCACATCCTCTCAGTGATGATAAAATACTCACCCAACTAAGCATACTCAAAAGAAAGAGGCTTTTTTTTCCTTTTTGACTCTGACATTTCCATTTCCATTCCTCCCACTGCTGTCAGAGGAGATATGTTTCTTGTGCACTCTATTTGTAATCTGCTACTAATCACTTCCAGGACGTCTAGTTCCCATTCAGCTCTATATATTTACATATTTACAGGGACGTACTTTACATAGGAACCAGATTATGCATCTCTTTGCTTTTATGGCCCTCAACTACTTGTATATGCTCTTCATAACAGATTTTTTCATGTAGAAACACCATAGAAAAGGTCTCTTTTTAATTAATTACATATGAAGGGTTCTCACACACACACATTCTGGATTAACAGCCAGCCGTGACAGGTGGTGCAGTGTACCTCTGGCTGGATGCGCACTTCTCAGGAAAAAAGACAATGTGTTTTGGGATCTATCATTATAACTTAGTGCCCTAGCAACACGGTCTGTTATAAGATTTCCATCACCCGCACAATATTATGTTTCATAGTAATATGCTACCATGTATTACATATCAGCCTGTCTTCATAGCTACATTAATTGTCCCTAAATAATAATGTCTTATTACTTCCCCACATTGTGAGGTATTCTTTGATTTAGGGAATGGGAGAATAAATTTACATGTGCTTACTGTGGTTGATCTAATTTTTGAACATTTTGTCTAAAAGAAAGCTATGGTTCTCTAAAAACCATCAGCAGCATGCTGCTCCTACACAACAAGAGAGAGAAACTACATCCCACATAGCTTCATCGTGCTGATGCTAGCACATAAACCGTAAGGACACCACTACATGCCTCCAAGTATCGTGCAGCTCTTTTCTATTTTCAATGATCACATAGACATTCACAGCATGACTGTACTTGCTATAGCTCTATCACTGAATAAGTTACATGGCAGCAAAGGTCTTCACTGCAGAGTTCTCTCTTTTGCTCCATTAGCAGCCCTAGGCCCATCCAGATGCTGGATCCCGCTCCCAGTCTGCCATATTGGCTGAATTACCTCTCCGAATCAGCAACATTTACACCCCTCCACACACTCTCTCCTCCCGTCCCCTGGACCAGCATTTGTAAATAGAAACATGGCTGGGTTCTCAGGCTCTGCACACAGGTCAACACCACAACCACACAGGCAGTTGCTGTGCAAGGAGAGATTCTTCACACCTCCTGTCCCGTGTGTGTTTCTATTCCTCTGGTTCTGGTACATAAGTGATTCCTGGATCTAGAGTCAAAGTATTTCTTTCTAACAGTTTGTGGACATGAACTAAGGCAGTGTTTTTCCAACTTTTTTGGCTGCATACCCCTTTCCAGATAACGTAGCCTACCACGTACCCCCATCTGAGATAGAGTCATAATATACCTATGATTACATTGCCCAGTCTTACTAAATAAAATGCATTGTCCGCCATTACAGGATTTTTCTCGCCTACCCCAGTTTGAAAACCACTGAACTAAGGGATCCAAAACCCAATGAAGTCAATGAAAAGATTCCCCTCAAAGAGCTTTTATCAGGCCCTATCTGCAGGGAACTAGAAGAAAATCACACATTTTACTTCCAAAACTGGGTCACAGACAGAATGTCCCCTACCTTACTTTAATACACCATAGCATGACTTACCTCCTGGTTTCCTAAAATGCCTTCCATGCTGTGTTAAAATGCTAAGTGTGCCACTAATGCCCAAAGGGTTCGTGTGCATTTCGAGCATGTTCTCTGACAGGTAGTTACAGACAGATACAAGAAACACATTTTAAAACCAAGTAGCTTCCATTCACCCATGAGTGAACCAAGACAGGAAGGGCACTGCAAATACTGCTACATGTTCTATTCAGCAAGATAACACATTACACAGTCTATGCCCATTCACTACGTAGCTAAGTTATGCTGTTTCATGCTCCGCAGGCTAGATAATAACATGAGAGTACTCCATATTGCTAAAGCTAAACTGTCTCTTTATTAAAAAGAACTATTTACAGAGGTGCTCCAGCTGCAGTAAGCATTCAAAGCACATGTACACACACTCGCTTTCTGGTGCCTCCTCTAAACTCTTCTCTCCAATAACCTGTGTTCCCCCCTGCAAGTTCCATGCAGGTTGCTACACCTTTCCATTCAAGGATTTTTGTTGTTGTTGTATATTTTGTGCCAGTATTTGCTGAGGCCACAGGTTATTCGTACATAATGCACAACAGGAACATGGCCTTTACTGCCCTCCCATTGCGACCTACTAGGCCTCATAGTCCTTCAAGGTGGTGATCTTTGAATAAGTCTCCCATTTGCAATGCTGAGAAGTGAAAAGTAATGCACATCGGATAAATAAACATTGGAAAAAAATAATCTGAGCTATAGATACAAAATGATGAGGTCTAAATTAGCTGTTACCACTCAAGAAAAACCTTGGAATCATTGTGGATAGTTCTCTGAAAATATCTGCTCAATGTGCAGCATCAGTCAAAAAAGCAAACAGAATGTTAGGAACCATTAGGAAAGGGATAGACAATCACAGAAAATGTCATAATTCCACTATATAAATCCATGGTACGCCCACACCTTGAATACTGCATGCAGCTCTGGTGGCCCCATCTCAAAAAAGATATATTGGAATTGGAAAAGGTATAGAAAAGGGCAACAAAAATGATTAGGGGTATGGAACAGCTTCCATATGAGAAGAGAGTAAAAAGACTGGGACTATTCAGGTTGGAAAAGAGATGACTAAGGGGGGATATGACAGAGGTCTATAATATCATGACTGGTGTGGAGAAAGTGAACAAGGAAGTGTTATTTTCACATAACACAAGAACCCAGGATCACCCAATGATTCTCCAACAACAGGCCAGCTGATGGCTGAGGCTCTTTCTAAATCTTCCTTGTCATAGATCTGGCCTGTCTGCCCAGTGTGCCTGCTATCTGCCACTATTATGCAGTTATCTTTGGTTTTGTTGCCACCACTGTCCTGAGAGGAGCTGGTTTTCCCATCCCATGAAGCTTTGAGATTTCAAAAATGTTCTTGTTCCACATCAGGACAAAAATCAAGCCTTTTCCATGTGTTCTGAGAAGAGAGATTGGCTATTCTGGGTTGGGTCTATCACCTGTCGGTCAGGGCACTCACCTGGGAGACCCAGTTTCAAGTTCCTGCTTTGCCTGACTCTTGGGAGGGTCTCTCATTATTTCCTGATGGAGCTGTTCCACTTAGTATGAGGGAGAGAGAAAGAGAGAGACTGACTGGCTCTATAGCCCAATGGTTAGGGCACTCACCCAGAATGTGGAAGACCCAAGTCCCTGCTCCAATGAATATTTAATTATTTAAACAATGTGCAACAATTCCAAACAGGAGAGAATGAAAAAGACCGAGCCTAGAATAGACAATAGCCTGGTGTTTACGGCACTCACCTACGATGTGTTAAATCCAGGTACAAAACCCTGGTTTGGAGCAGGAACCTGAACTTGAGTCTCCGACAGCCCAGGTGAGTGCCTCTGCGGTGAGTCTCCTCTTTCACGTTGAAGATATTCTGGTGTTTTACTGTGATCAAATCCATAACTTGACTGCCCTGCAGCCCAGCAGCGGATGGTGCTCCTGTGTGTCAAACTACTATAAACTTCAAGTGATAATGTCTCCTATTTCTTGAGTTTCTTATCCACAGTCTGAATTTGCCCACTGGCCTCAGACTGGTTTTACTGTACATCACTGCCACTTGTTCTCATTTCTCCAGTCTAATATTACTGCCTATCGGTGTAGCTGGGATTACTTGGCAGCTGGCTCCACAACCCAGCTGGAACTGAATTGTTCATTGGTTTAATAACATAGTTGCAAATGTGATCCTTGAATAGCTGGCAGAGTTCTTCTTTAGTGCATGTACATTGTGAGTCCCAAATCTGATCAAGTCACACTGCAGATTTCCTCCTCTTCACTGAAATCTCTATGTCCTCAATTACTGCATGCATGACTGAGCTTTTCTTTCCTGGTGTCACTGCAACATCAGGACATCAAGTGGTTCTGTTTCCCACACCCCTTGCACCATTGCCACTAGGCTGGGTGGTTTTTATTCTGCCTTTTGTGTTGCTTTCCAAAACAGATACACTGGACCATGATGCTTATATTGTTGGTCATTCTATCTCTGACCTGAGTCCTGGGTTCCTTTAGCTTGAGCCTGCATATTTGTTTTGCACTAATGGCAGTGGATCTGGGTTTTTTTAATCCTTTCACTGGACCGTTCAGACGCCCTTGCTATTTTGGAGACATTTATCAAGTGTTAGAGCTATTTTTCCTCAACACTCTCTCCTGGAATCATGTCTCCCACGAACATCCTGCCTTTAATTAGGGAATGTCCAAAGTTATATGGGAGTGTTAGAGTTCTCAGCTCTGTAATGTGAGTATTTATTCCCTTTTCTGCTTCTTGTTGTTTGTTGTTTTTTGGTAGGAAAAAATCTCTCTCTACCATCTCATTCTGCCTGGGGTCAGAGTACTCATCCAGCACCTTGATCAGCCATCCCCGTGTTTTGGGCATTATTCCCAGGAGCAGTGTCCCCCATTCCCTTCTCATCCTTTCCCCCCACACAATGAGATAGTAAAAAAGCTGCACCTTCATTTTCTCATTTTTTTTCGCTAGGGCATGGTCAGATCTGTATACACACTGAATTCTTTCTTCCACGCTCGTGCAAGGCTTTCGTCCGGAGATTCAGTATTCCCAGTGGTCTCCATGCTGCCTCTTTGGTGTTTCTAGGTCCTATTTTCTTTGTCTGTTAATTAAACCCTCTTCTTTGTTGCGGGTCTCACTAAAATGACCACTACCACTATGTTTTGTATACTGTGTGCTGGGTCATAATAAGAGAGGACTCTGTTTTTTTTAAAAACTGAACTGGCTCTTTATTAAAAGAACTCTTTACTAGTTACAGAGGTGCTGCAGCTGTCCTTCCAAACATGTGCACACAGACTGAGTTCCTGGTGCCACCTTCAAACTTTTCCCTCCTGCAGCATGCATTCAATCTTCCCTCCAAATTCCAGGCAGGTTACAGTCTGCACTGTACATGCATGAGTGGCTACAAATATGGGTCAAATGTGCCAAAATTTCTTAGCAAATTAAGTGCCAGATCCAAGACTAGAACCTATATTGATTAATTCTGCCACCAGCATTTAACCCATTAAGCCCCAGTGTCAGCCAATGTATCGAATCTCTGAGCATTACTCTGTTTAAAAATGTGGCTAATAATAATGCTTTCCAGTTACTGATTTTCCATCTATATGTCTCAAGCTCTTAACAAGGTTGTTAAACATTCTTAACCTAAATACAGTTTATATATTTATATATGGGGCACTATGGCTACTGGAGAGATCAAGTCTGTATTTCTAACTTTGCCATAAGATTGCATGTTAACTTCTGACAAGTCATTTAACTCTGTTTCTCAGTTACCCCATATACAGATCCCAGCGTTTCCTTTCACTATTGAGAAGTAGCCTTGACCAGTTTGGAATTCAGCTATGAAAATATTTTCCCTCATCCTCTTTTTTCTTCTTCCATCTGCTTCACTGAAAGAGAATTGTGTGCTTTAAACATTTTACTATTCTTACCCTTGAAAACTGCCTCTTTTGTGAACCAGTATTAAAACATACCTGTATGTTAAGAAGTGTATTTTCCCTGAGTGGATCAAAGTTACAGAGAAACACAAAATATTGCAAAATTCCTAAGAGGTTAAGGATTTTTTACTCTTAAAAGTCCTTACTCAAAAAAAATTCAGAGAACAGCCTAGTTGTTAATAAGACTTACACCTAAGTGTCTTGAAGTGAAAGGATGTTTTACTTCTTTATTTTTTGGAGGCACAAGAAGGACTTAAATCATCTTCGTAACGCGACTGAAGTTGCAATCTTAAATAAAGATAGGTTATCCCCTCTCCCTAATAAAACAGCATACAGCTGATGAGCTAAGACTGGAGGCCTTGGTCTTCCTGTGCCACAAAATACAAGCTTCCACCAAAAGAGCAAAAGGAATATCTCTGATAGCTGTCACCTACAGAAACACTTTTAATTTTCTTTCTAAGCTGTAATGAGAAAATAGCGGGTAACATGCTAGCCCCACCCTGGAGGGCCCAATTCAATGCCAAAACTCCCACAGGCATCAGTGGGGATTGAACCAATATTGAGATGTGTGTCAGCTGGTGTTTTGCTAACTGCTTCTTCACACTTATTAAACGGTACTATTAATACCACCAAAATGGTGAAATGCTGATGAACCTAAAATGTAGGTACTAATCTTTAAAGCCTTCAATGAGCTGCGGGGACAGCTGCCTTTGAGATTGTTTCTCTTCATGAGATCTGCCATGACAGCTATGATTGATGCCTGATGGAGTCCGCAATGAAACTCAGTGTGATTAAACTTAACAGACTGTATATCTGAATTATTTTATATCAATTCTGAATTATGGAAATTTTATTTCCAGGGTAAATCCTGAAGTTATTGCTCAGTTCTTACTCAGGCAAAACTCCCACTGACTTCAAGTATTTGGGTTGACTCTTGCTGTGCATACTGTAGCCCTAATTCAGCAAATTACTTAAGCACACGCTTAAATTCATCCCTACTCGTCAAGCATTTAAGCAAGTGCATATATACATATCCTATATGCATACATACATACACAAAGATGTATATAACCTACGAAACAAAGTAGTAAAAAAATGTATTAGCAGATTTTAAAAGTCATGAGGTAGCAGAAATTGTTCCTGGAACTCGAACTGTCCTATGTTCTCTTACTTCCTAGAATTTCACTCTGCATGAGAATCTCTTGGTTCTGATGTTATTTGAGGAGCTAAATCAGGCACAGTTACAGGACAGTAAAAATATTTTTAAACCTTTCAAAGGACTAATAATTAATTCTGTGTTTTCAACTTGTAGGAGCCTTAAAACAATTAGATAGATAGATAGATAGATAGATAGATAGATAGATAGATAGATAGATAGATGTTGCTTTCTGTTCAATACAATGGATGCTATGCACTATATTGCTCACCAACATTATAGAATGGTCCCAGTTCATCAGTACGCATGAACATTTACATACAAACATCTAATAAATTGATTAACTGAATCCTCAGTTAATATTCTGACTTGAATTCTTTGATACAGCCGTAAATCCAAAGCTGGGAAAGTCTGGAAGTGAACAGAGAGGGTAACTTGTAACATTGGCCTGATGCTTCTAACACAGAGTTCTCAGAAGACGGGTCCCTGAATCCAAAATTGTTACTGTCTGTGATATAAGCAAACACAAAAATTATTATCTGGAAATATGAAGTACACTATCATGTTTTATTGGTTTTGGTCCATGGAAGTATTTTTGCTTTCCAGGCCCTTCTTGCTTCTAAAGCCATTCATCCAGCACAATTTTCCATGGACAGCAATTGCACCAATCAACAAAAAAATTGCACCATCTCCAGGTTACCTCGCTGTTAAATGTGTAGGCCATATCTTTTCTTGAATTAACTGAAGTGAAGTGTTCCATAATATCAAATCACTTCACCTGGCTATGGGAAAACAGAAGAAAGTAGAATGGAACACTTTACAAAATATTGATAGACTTTCAATTAAGGGACCTTAAGTTAAATTGGTTGAGACCTTCAATTCAGATCAAAGTGAGGCACAGAAAGTAGTAGAATGTGCCCTATGTTAAAAAATGAGTGGCATTTAAAAGTCATTTTTCACTCCTGCCCCCCACTAAAACCGATCTTAAATGTATATGCAGACCAAGCATGTGCAGCCCAGGCCATCTGATTCAGAAGACATATTCTAGACCAGCTCTGACGATGTATTTTGTGTGCTGTTCTTGGGTCAGGTGCTGAACAGAGTTTGGCCAAACATGCCAGCTCAGCATGTTCAAATTTGAGGGGGCTGAAGTTGTCTCTGAAAACAGTTTTCAAACCTGGCTTGCTTTCTAGGGTAGACAGGGCTTGTTTTTCCTAGGAAGGATAGCAGGATTTGTTATTAATAATGGGCAAACCAAAAGAAAAAAGACTTGGAGAGGTGATAGCTAAAAGATCAGAAGCTTATTTGAAGTCTTTGAGGGCTCCTCTCCTTTGTGTGTACGACACCCAAGGGCATACCCCATCACCTCTAAAATCCCTGGTCCTCCCTAATATTGGTCTCGATTCTGTAAATAGAGTGCCTCTTCGAGGGTGTTGAATCTCCTCTGCTCTCCCAGTCACACCATCAGAAGTTGCAGGCATTCAGTACCTAGTAGAATCAGGCTCTTTGGTGTCAGATTACCTTTCGGGAGGGCTGTGAAGCCTGCTGTTCCCCTCCCCTACAACAAAGCCCTATTAGAGATGGTCCAAAGTGGGTGAAATCTCACTACGATTGCCTGACAGGAAGAAGAGTCAGAATGGGAGAAAGACATTCTCTGAGGGTAGGTATGGGCACTTTCCAAATTAAGAGGGTCAGTGTGTGTGTGGGGGGGGGGGGGGGTTCATTTGATTCAGGGGATGTGCAAAGGTTTAGTCTGGCTCTTATTCTGTGCAAACTTGTTCACCCATTTACCAATTTTTAAATATCAGTCCTGATTTTTTTCTTGTCTCTGCCTCTAAAAAGTGTGACCAGTCTTTAAAATAATGGGCACAAACATAGCTGACAATGCAACTATTCCCTTTTCTTAAGAACCACAGTATGTCTATGACCTGAAGGACAAGGACATCTGTTTAATGAAAGAAATCATCTCATGTTGCTTCCCATTTAACATTAAAGCATGGAGAGTTTAGGGACAGAGCAGCCATAATGCAACCCATGAATAATACATTTTAATGGTTTTTAAATAGCATAGCCATAAGTACTGAAAAGGGTCAATTAAATAAACTACAGTACACCCAATGCTGCCATTAAATCTGAAAAAGCAAAACAAAAACAAAAAATCAAGATTGGGTTGGGGGTGGGATAGCATTTTCTATACTCTCATGGTGGATACAAATCTGTTGACTTTAGTTACTTAATTTTGAAGGCACTACAAATTCCAGCCCCATTTCTAATACAATATCATAAAGTGTCAAACAAACATTCTTAAAACTCAAGTCGTCTAGAATGCATAACAGAAGAGAACTCATATGAAAGTCTGAGGGCATTATTTTTTTTAAATAGCCAGTATTCCACTGATGGAGATTTACAAATTCCAGCAAAGGCCTGAAAACTTCTAGTAGCTCAGTCCCATCACCAGCTCTAACAGAAATTCTATGACAACTTTTAACAGTTATGAAGTTCACATGGGTCACTACAGTATGCAACAGGAGAAATCCACAGAACTTCAGAATCCGCAGGCTACATTCTGAAAAAAAATCGTCTTCAGAAATAAATCTATCTGCACACATTGTTTTAAACATTTATTTCCCCTTGCTAATTAAAATGGGAAAATTGCATGTAAACGTAACCCTCAAAAATATTTAGAGATAGATGAATTCTGCAAAACATTGTTCAAACACTTTCACTGTAATTCTGAATTTTAAAGTATCCAAAAGGGGGAGGGGGAGAATTGATTTTGCAATTAATGATTCTGAAAGTATAATTCCACCAACTGTAAGCAACACCTTCGATCATTAAAATTGATGGAATTTAAAAAAATCAGATTTACTTTCCACTCCTTCTGCTGCTTGCATTTCACCTGCTGCTGTATGGACAATGAAAACAGAGTAGTCATTTTGGGTTTAAAACTCTGCAGTGCAATGTTTAAATCCAAATAATTTTCTTTTCTTTTCTTTTTTTAATTTCAAGAAAACATTTCTGTTCGTTTTAAGTTTTTTAACCCTAGCCCTTTTACATTCATAGGACCAGATTTTAGAAAGTGCTCACTGACTTCAATGGAAGCAGCATTAGGCCAATGCTGAACACTTTTGAAAATACCACCCCACAGATCTAAATGCTTGGTCTTATACTAGTTGATGGTGTAAATTCAAGAGTTCATCATAATTTTCTGTTTGTAACTTCCTAATTAGTTACTTACCAGGTAACTGTGATATAACAAATTGAAGATTAAAGCCAGATTTTCAGCTCCATTTTAACCACACCTGTCTTTTCTATGACTACAAATATTTCTGAGAACTATGTGTGTCCTCCAGATGTCTGAATATCTAATTTGCAGGAACAAAAAGGAGGCTATTTTTTTTATCGTTGTTTTGTATTTTTTAATATGACTCTCTGACTTCATGTGGAGAAAAAGCAGCATGACATCTTAAGCAGCAAATAAATCTTTCTTGTTTACATGCAAATAGCCTGAGAACAGATGAAAGCTAAGTTTTCAAATTCTTGTTTGGTTTTCCACTGACTTTAATGGGAGTCATGCACTAAATCCTTATATTCCTTTCTTAAAATTACATAGGTATGGGATTCTGGGATACATTTCAGCTAGTGCTCTTCTAAATTCTTCCCATGCTCATGTAAAGGCACTAATAATATCACTAAAAAGATGAAGTTCCAAAGAACCTGATGTGCTGATACTACTCTTTAATCTGTCAACGGACTAGCAAGTAGTTCTCTGAGGAAAGCATCCCTACCACATCCCATATGCTTAAATTTAAATCAGTGGGATTTACGCACATGCTTAAGTGCTTTCCTCAATCAGGCCTTACAGAGAGACAGGGAGACAGACACTCTCCCTGTGATCCATTGTAAAATCTGCAATCAAAGGCAGATAGAGCCCCAGGATGAAATTCTAGGGTCTAGGCTCTCCTAGTGGTAGACTCTTAATATGTAATTCCTCAGATCAGGGTGTGTAAGAATCTTACACTTCAGGATACAATGTAAAATGCATCTTTTTGTGCAAGCCTTCACTCAATGACAATGACTGCAAATGGTTGGAACTTTCTTGGGCACACACTGAGAACCTCCCTCTTAAGCGAGCAGAATAACTGATGGCAATTATATTATAGAATAATAGCAATGTAGGTATGGAGGGGACCTCAAAGGATTATGTAGCCCATCACTCCCAGTTCCCCACACTGAGGCAAGATTAAGTATACCTAAACCATCCTTGAGAGGTGTTTGTCTAACCTGTTCTTTAAAACCTTGAGTCAGGCATTCCACAGTCTCCCTTGGTAACTTACAGTATTCCAGTATTAGCTATCCTTATAGTTGGAAAGTTTTTCCTAGTATCTAACCAACATCTCCTTTGCTGAAGATTAAGCCAACTACTTCTTGTTCTACATTCCCTGGACATTGAGAACACTTGTTCACTGTTCTCATTATAACAGCCCTTAATGTATTTTAAAACTATTAGGTCTGTAGCGGGGTGCTCACCCACTCCGGCCCTGGAGGGGTTAAAACAGCCCTGGAAAAGGGCTGCCCCACGGTGCCAATAGGCTAGGTTGATTGGGGAAGCAGCCACAGCTGGCCCTATAAAAGGGCTGCTAGGCAGGCAGGGGCACTAAGCTGTATGGACCCATGGTGCTCAGGCTCCAGCAATATTCAGGGCCTGGCTCTACCAATGTTTGGGGCTAGGTCTCTCCCCTGGCCCCGCCTGCTGCCCCCCCTGCACCTCTCCCAAGTGTCCCTCAACCCCCCCTTGCTGCCCCCGGGCGCCGGTCCTGGAGTGTCCCTGCCCTCCTCTGCAGCTCCACCCTGACTCAGCTCTTCTGGCTCCCAGCATGAACTGCTGCCGCAGGGTCCTAGTGCCCCCAGCGAGCTTGCCTTGCCCTGCCCCTGCCCTTCTGCCTCGGACCCTTCCTTTTTCCAGCGGGACCCTCCACCAGCATGGGGGGGCCCCCCGCCCACAGTCACTGCTCCTGCCCCACACTGGGCAAGGGGAAGCCCCATCCCCCACCCTCAGTGAGGGGCAGCAGCAGGGGAGGAGATACCCATGTGATGGCAGCTTCCCCCCCCCCCACCGGCGCCCACCATAGGGGAGGCAAGGTGTCTTACTGGGTCTGAGAGGGGCCCTAGGAGCACATGCAGTGACAGTGGTGCGAGGTGAGTGTGCTGCTGGGGGTGGAGAGGGGGGCCCCTCTCCCAGAGCTTACTCTGCCAGCGGGGAAAGGGCTGAGGGGAGTCCTCCTCTCTGGCCCCAGCCCCGGGGCAGCCTGCCTGCACCCCAAACCCCTCATCCCCAGCCCTGCCCCACCCCAGAGCCCACACCCCCAGCCAGAGCCCTCACCCCCCTGCACTCCAACCCTCTGCCCCAGCCCTGAGCCTCTCCAACACCCCAAACTCCTCATCCCCAGCCCCAGACAGAGCCATCACCCACCCCCACACCCTAACCCTCTGTCCCAACCCTGAGCCCCCTCCTGCATCATGAATCCCCAGACCCACCCCTCAACCCTGCACCCCATCCTTCCGCACCCCCTCTCACCCCCAAACTCTTTCCCAGAGTCTGCACCCCCTCCCTCCGCACCCCCTCCCATCACCAAACTCGTCCCAGATCCTGCACCCCAGACCCCATCCCGCACCCAAACTTCCTCCCAGAGCCCAACCTCTCATCCCTTCTGCACCCAAACTCCCTCCCAGAGCCTGCACCCTGTACCCCAATCCCCTGCCCCAACCCAGGGCCTGCACCCCAGACCTCCTCCCCCCACCCAAACTCCCTCCCAGAGCCTTAGACAGGTGGGGGGTGGAGTTTGGGGGGGCGGGTTCTGGGCACCACCAAAATTTCTACAAACCTGCCACCCCTAGGGAGCTAGGTCAGTCTCTCTCCAGCCTTGGAGGGAGACGGGCCTGGCTGCCTGGGAGCTCAGGGCAGGGAGCGGAGCAGTGCTGGAGAAGGGGCAGGCTGAGCTGGGGAGCTCAGGCCTGGCGACCTCCCAGGCTGCGGCCTGATAGAAAGGCCAAAGCAGGTACTGGGCTGCAGGGAAAGGCAGCAGGTCCAAACCCCACCTTGCCAGTGATGAGTGGATTGCAGTCTGCCCCAGTGAGCAGGGGCTAGACGATGACTGGCAGTAGCCACTGAGGCAAGCTGGGGATAGAGGGTTGGGGGTTCCCCGGGGAGGGGAGACCCAGAGACTGCGGGGATACTGCAGAGAGCAGAACCCTGAGCTAAGAGGTCCGGGAGGGACACGGGGGGCCTGAGGCAAGCGGGACATTGGCCAGCAGAGGGCGCTCCAGAGCTGGAGAGCTAATTCCCAGGATGACCAGCAGGAGGTGCCGCACCAGTGAGTCATCGCGCCTTGCTACAAGGTCCCTCCTCAGTCTTCATTTCTCAAGATTAACATGCCCAGATATTTTAACCTTTTACTCATTGGTCAGGTTTACAAAAGCTGTTATCATTTTTGTTGCTCTCCTCTGGACTATTTCCAATTTGTCCACATCTTTCCTAAAGTGTAGCACCAAAAACAGACACAGTGCTGCAGCTAAAAATTCAGTAGTGCAGAGTAGAGCAGAACAATTACCTCCCATGTCTTACATACACTACCGTTAATACATTCCAGATGATATTTGCTATTTTCACAACTGTACATATTCTTGGCTCAAATTCAGTTTGTGATCCACCATATCCCCCAGATCCTTTTCAACAGGACTACAGGCTGGCCAGCTATGCCCCATTTTATATTTGTGCATTTGGTTTTTTCTTCTTAAGTGTAATATTTTGCATTTGTCTTTATTGAATTTCATCTTGATTTCAGACAAATTTTCCAATTTTATCTAGACCATTTTGAATTCTAATCCTGTCCTAATAAATGCTTGAACTTCCTCCCAGCTTGGTGTCATCTGCAGAATTTATAAGCATATTCTCTACTCCATTCTCCATGTCATTAATGAAAATATCGACTAGTACCAGGACCCAGGACAGATCCCTGCAGGACCTCACTAGATACATCTTTCCAGTTTGACAGCAATCCATTGATACCTACTCTCAGAGTACATTTTTGCAACCAGTTGTGCACCATGGACTTTTCAGAGGAACCGATGATATTTTTAGATTTGGTGTCTAAATACTACATTGATGGATTCAGTAAAAACATATAAACAGTAAATCTACTCACTTCCTCTCCCTCTGTAAATAACTTTTCCCAAAAACATTTCTCAATAGATTTAAATCGCACTCAGTTATACAGTAGTGAGTTCATGATGTTCAAAACAAGCATGTATATTGGACAGAAATCAAATGTTTAATGAAATGCCTGAAGGCAAAGTTATTCAGTAAATGACAGCTACCATATGCACATTCCTAGTAGATTAAGATGCTTATAAAATTTATTCTAGTAAACATAAGATATAGAAGTAAAGTTAAGTGACCCACTGCTACCTTTAACTGAACTAACCAACAATAAAATAAGCAATCCTAAGAATCACACTTTTTAAATCACGCTCAGGAAACTGAGACTGTACACAAGAGATTTTGTATAACATAATAGCACAGTGTTACTTTAGCATGCATTGTTAACTTCAGAAATACAATAAAACTGTAAAAAAAAACAGGTGCAAAATATGGATTGGAGGGCCTCCTTTTTTTACCCGACTTTCTAGAAACTTGCCATAGGTGTCACCTGACAGAATATCAAAAATGCTCCAAAAACATAGTACCACTGAGGTATATTGACACATGTGAATGTATTTATTTACAGCAAAAGAACCTTCCCAAAAATATACTCAGACCAAGCTACAAGCACTAACACAATCAGGAACCCAAACTCGGAGCCTTGTGTATTGTTCTAAAAATACAAGTAGTAAGCTGTCAAGTTTCCTTCCCCACTCTGATTTCTAGGGTACAGATGTGGAGACCTGCATGAAAGACCCCCTAAGCTTATTCTTACCAGCTTAGGTTAAAAACTTCCACAAGGTACAAACTTTGCCTTGTCCTTGAACCCTATGCTGCCACCACCAAGCGTGTTAAACAAAGAACAGGGAAAGAGCCCACTTGGAGATGTCTTCCCCCAAAAACATCCCCCCAAGCTCTACACCACCTTTCCTGGGGAAGGCTTGAGAAAAATCCTCACCAATTTGCATAGGTGAACACAGACCCAAGCCCTTGGATCTTAAGAACAATGAAAAAGCAATCAGGATCTTAAAAGAAGAATTTTAATTAAAGAAAAAGTAAAAGAATCACCTCTGTAAAATCAGGATGGTAAATACCTTACAGGGTAATCAGATTCAAAACATAGAGATTCCCTCTGGGCAAAACCTTAAGTTACAAAAAGACACAAAAACAGGAATATACATTCCATTCAGCACAGCTTATTTACCAACCATTTAAACAAAAGGAAATCTAACACATTTCTAGCTAGATTACTTACTAACAAGTTCTAATACTCCATTCCTGTTCTGTTCCTGGCAAAAGCATCACACAGACAGACAGACAGACCCTTTGTTCCCCCCCCCTCCAGCTTTGAAAGTAACTTGTCTCCTCATTGGTCATTTTGGTCAGGTGCCAGCGAGGTTATTTTAGCTTCTTAACCCTTTACAGGTGAAAGGGTTTTGCCTCTAGCCAGGAGGGATTTTATAGTTCCGTATACAGAAAGGTGGTTACCCTTCCCTTATATTTATGACATAAGCAATGAAAAATAGACTGTATCATGCATTTGCACATTACAGGACCAGTCTTTCACTCTTTGAAGTCAATGGGAATTTTGACACTGAAGGAGCAGGATCAAGCTGTGACAGATATTGCAATTCCATGCAGTATCTTTGGGAACCGTTGTATTAAAGTTATATAGGATTGTGCTCCACTCCATGGAGGAGGATTACCACAGCTTCTCCTGGAACTAAGAACAAAGGGATGATTAAGGTGACTCACTTAAATTATAAACACTTGCAGAGAGGTACCACCCTCAGTATGGTGGCATATACTGGTTCAAACTGGTTTTTCCAGAGACAGACTAAAAAAGTGCTTTTGACATAAAAAGACTGAGTTTCAACTGACTCAAGGCCTTCTCTCTGATCTAGCAAACGGACAGGTCCTTCTGTCCAAAGGGGGCCTCCACAACCTTTGCAAAAGGGTTCAAAAAACTCTGGCTTACTAGGGCTCCATATGACTGATGGGTGACTCCTGGTATGTTTAGTGCGTGCTTAAACCTGTTCATTGTTTTTACTGTTTTCTCTGTAATGCTGTTACCTTAAAATAAGTGTGTTTGCTTAGAAAGAGCTGTGTGATCACTGGGAACTGCTGGCAATACATGGTTCATAGCCCTCAAAGAGAAAAAGCAAACCACAGGCAGTGGCCTTTACGCAAGCTGGCTTGATGGGGATATCAATGGAAGGCAGAGAGCTGTGCAGTCTTAAAACCACTGGTTTGAAGTGAGTGGGACACTGGTCCCTCACCAGAGTCAGGTGATGGCTGGAGACCTGAGACCTGACTGGGAACAGCTGGAATGGACCATGGAGGGAGGTGTACAGGTGCAGTTACCCTGAAACTGTGACACAAGCCTTGACAGAAGAAACATCAAGATGGGTAGAGAATATCCTAAAAATCGTTTGTACACGGGACAAATAAATATATATGGCATACACTGTTAAAGCACAGAGGCTGGCCTGTTCTCTCCCACCACTATTTTTGTCCCTATGAGTGTTAAATCCCAAAACTGCAGTATTCTCCATTCTGATGAGGTACTTGTATCTCACAAGATCCCAGGTATAAAGCATATGAATCACGTTCTCAAGCACATCTAGGTATGTTTTTGACAATTAAAAAACTACAAACTGTGGGAAATGCTGTAGGTACCACAATAGCACCACATCACTCTTCATAACGAATCCTGAAGGCAAATCATTCAGTAAACTGATAAGTAAACTTTTCAGATATGGACACCAGCCAAAAGAAAACCAGAACCACTTCAACAATACATTAAATTCCATCCATCAATAAAAGTTCAAAATAGATTACTCTCCAAAACAATTCTATCTCTTAGATACCACCAGCACAACAGCATATGGTGAACTGCAAATAGCCATATACAATAACACAGAGACAAGAATAGCTGTCTCAGAGAGCATGCTTCTTTCCCTGCACATCTTAAAACATCCATCATATAGCGCTAAACCACCTGATGCTATTACATCTATTTTCATTTTCACATGCTAAAAGGAGCTTTCGGAAAAAAAGGGCTATAAATCTGATCTCTGCACTTAAGAAATATAACCTGCACTTAACAGACCCTGGCATGAAGTGTTTCAGCACAACCCGCTTCCCCAATTAAAAACCACATTGTGTAGCCCCAACTGCATCATAAAATCCACACTCACAACCTTCAGTAAATACCACTGAGCTTAAGTAAATATCTATTACAAGATCGATCCTTCCCACAGCAACTTTGGTATCATCATTTTCATGACCTACAAATCTAAAACCAGTTGGTACAACCGAAGCACCCAACTGAACAATTTATGCTGGGAAACATGGGCAGTAAATCTAAAAATATGGACCAGCACAGCTATTTCAAGTATATGTAAACCTGAAGAATAAAAAAAAAATTCCAAGTCCAATTATTGTTTTCTTGCACTTACAGTAATGATAGCTGGGGCTTTTTGCCTATTGTTCATTTTATTAAAAATGTAAGTTCCTCAGAGCAGGGATTTTGTCTACTCCATTGTACCCCCAGCATATTTTGAGCACTCAGCCAATAATAAAGAAACGGAAATGTGTTTTCTTACCATACACTGTCTATTTAGAGTCTTATGCTATGCTCCATAGACAGTGCCTAAATTAGTGAAAATGGACAGAAAGTGAGAAGCAGCATGAACATTTTGTGAGTCAAACTTTAAAACTGAACAAAAAAAGTTGAACAATTCTCACAGACAGATTGACTGATGTTTCTTCTTTCATTCTTTTCTCATTGTAACCCTAATGCCCTCAAGCTGGTGGCAAACACATCAATCTCCTTGGGCATGGAGTGTTTCTTATTATGTGTCTGTACAGTGCCTAGCACAATGAGGTCTCAGTCTTGGCTAGGGCCTCTAGGTGTTCCTGTACGACAATTAAGAATAAAAATGACAACAAAACTTCTCCCTGCCCTTAGAAGGATCTTGAGGTTCCTGAGACGAAATGAGAAAACTTGGCTTCTGGCTCCTCTTTACCTCCCTTTCCCCATCTCAACAAGAAAACCTCCCACCCTCCCTGTCCAGCCCTCTTCCTCAGCTGACCCTTGTGAGGCTCCTTCCACTGCAGTTGTCCTCTCTTGCTCCTCACCTCAAGGCAGATATAGAGCCTAACATTTCTGCCTGCTTTACCTCAGCCACCAGCCCCTTTTCCCTGTACTGACATCTTTGCCACCAACCTACTGGTTTCTGGCTTCAGCTAGCTACTACTGCAGCCTGACACCTCCAGCTGTTTTCTGCCTGAGGGAGGGAGCAGGAGCTTATAGCAAAGTGAAGTCTGGCATCCTGCACCTGGAGGCTTGAGGAGGATGGTGGCTCTCAGTAAAAGGGAGGAGGGCAGGGATTTTTCCCATCCCAAATTAACTGAATGAGCTTCTGTTTATTTGCCCCTCTGGCCCTTGGAACCTCCACACACACAGGTTTTAGGGGTCATAGCAACCAGTGAGCCCCTGGTAGCACAACTCCAATGGAACCACTCTGCCTAGATGCCAGAAAGGGAACTGTGCCTCAGAGCTAATGTGGAGGCCCAAGAACCCCATAGAGATGGCGCTTTGCTTCCAGTGGATATCCTAAGACCAGTATGTTCTGGGAACTTGAACTACTTAATTAGTCCTGTGTGGGGTAGAATTTGGCTGACAGTTTCAAACGCGCTTGTTATTAGCGCAGTTTTGATTTATAATATAGACAGGGCCTTACAAACCAGCACTGAAAGCTCTTGGAAACATTATCAAAGAACTACCCTATACTGAGTCTGACACCTTCAGAAATACTTCCCAAGAAACACCACTACTGTCATTCCAACACCATCATTTTCACACATGTTGAGTTTACTTGTCAGGCAAAAGCTGCACAGAGAAGAGAACAGCAGAGTATATGGTGTCACAGACCCCTATGATAACTAAGTGTGTATACACATATCAGCTGAAGATAGCACCCAAGAGAAACAAAGACATTCAAAGGAAATTAGAAAATTGTTCCACCATATATATAAATATCAGCTGCACAGGAGAAATAGTTAGTCCCTTTGAACCAAACAGTGATTTCAAAAACATAGATAATAAAGGACAAAGAAATGACTTCTCACAGTTGATTTGCCTCTAGCCTCTTTGTACTGATCTTAAAAGGAAATCTCCACAACACATGAAAGCGACAATGTGCACTTACTTTACAACAGATGGAAATACTAAATTTATGATGAAAAGTACAACCATATATAGCTTGTGTACAAATGCATATATATTTATAAACATTACATATGTGTGTATATACATACACATAGCTACATACGTATATGCAATTATTACACATGTGTACATTGTATGTATCTGCAAATCAGAGAATATAAGAAGATAGTGACATACTGCTCTTATTGGCATCTGTATGATTCATGATTGCTGAATCCAGTTTAAACAAATGCCAATACATTCTTTATACCCTCACATACTATCATGCTTTGGTTTGGTTTTTGCCATATTACAGAGAAGTTATTTTAACTCCTAGTGGCTCTGAGCAAGGTAAACTGACACAATCATAAAAACACCTCTGACCAGTCCATATTAGCACTCCCACTAGCACCAATGAAATCGCCCCAATGTTAGACCAATGGAGGGTGGGGAAATTCCTAAAAGATCTCAGGGCAGAAGCACCTGACTTGACTGGTCAGGCAGACTCAGTTTCAACGCTACCCCTCTAGCATATTGTCCGCTGAGACAGCATGTGTTGCATGAAGATGATAATAAGAAAGAGCAAGATCTGAAAGTCTTTGCACTGCAGCAAGTCTTCATTTCAATTTATTTTAGGTTGATACTTTTGGGGTAGGTAAGGGTAGGGGTAGAGTCCAGGACATGCTGGGGGTGGGAAGTAACAGAGCAGCAGCTGGAAGCAAGTAGGAGTTGAGTATTTGATTGAAGGGTGGGTTTAAATGCTTTAAGCAGAATAAAAACCCATCCGCCAGTAAGAATATTCAACTAATTAAAAAGTTAACTGAAAGAATGTGGATGGGGAGAGGGCTTAAAGAGTATGGAGATAATCTAGACATGTAAGGAGGTAAATTCTGCAGTACAGAAATTTAAGAAGTGACACGTTAAAAGAAACGACTGAAGAGATTTCTCAAAGAGGTCTCAAAATCAGATTCTGGAGCCACACATATTGCTGGCATGAAGAGATTTTAAAGATTGCATGTGTGTCCAAATACTCTACGGTATTCAGAAACCTGCTTTTAAAGTGGATCCTGGTAGTATTTGCCATGTTAAAGATTTAGGAAACCTTATTTTAAAGTATGATTTTTTCCAATTGCTCTCAGATGAATTTATATTAAAATATCACAGAACAGCCAGCGAGGAACACAAAATGTGACAAGTTCAGAAAGGAGCTAGAGTAGTATACTACTATTGCAGGCAAAATATCAAACAGAAGAGTGAAAAATGTTGAGTCAAAGGGTACGTCTACACTACGAAATTAGGTCGAATTTATAGAAGTCGATTTTGTAGAAAGCGTTCTATTACAGTTGATTGTGTGTGTCCCCACACAAATGCTCTAAGTGCATGTAGTCGACGGAGTGTGTCCACAGTACCGAGGCAACCATCGACTTCCGGAGCGTTGCACTGTGGGTAGCTATCCCACAGTTCCCGCAGTCTCCACAGCCCATTTGAATTCTGGGTAGAAATCCCAGTGCTTGATGGGGCTAAAACACTGTCGCGGGTGGTTCTGGGTACATATCATCAGGCCCCCCTTCCCTCCCTCCCTCCGTGAAAGCAAGGGCAGACAATCGTTTTGCGCCTTTTTTCTTGAGTTACCTGTGCAGACGCCATACCATGGCAAGCATGGAGCCTGCTCAGCTAACCGTCACCGTATGTCTCCTGGGTGCTGGCAAACGCGGTACTGCATTGCTACACAGCAGCAGTTTATTGCCTTTTGGCAGCAGACAGTGCAGTATGACTGGTAGCTGTCATCGACGTAGTCCTGGGTGCTCTTTTAACCGACCTTGATGAGGTCAGGTGCGCCTGGGCAAACATGGCAGTGAATCAGCCAAGTCATTTCCCTTTTAAGTTTCGTTTCATGGCGATTCAGTCCTAGCGGCAGTGCACTGTCTTTTAATCTGCAGCCAGCAGAAGACGATGGCCAGCAGTCATACTGCACCGTCTTCTGCCGAGTACCCAGGAGATGACGATGGCTAGTGGTCGTACTGCACAGTCTGCTGCCAGCAAGATGTATAAAGATAGATGAAGTGGATTAAAACAAGAAATAGACCAGATTTGTTTTGTATTCATTTTCTCCTCCCTCCCTCCGTGAAATCAACGGCCTGCTAAACCCAGTTTTGAGTTCTATCCTTGAGGTTTTGACTTCTATCCATGAGGGGGCCATTCTGTTTCTCGCAAAGCCACCTCCTTTGTTGATTTTAATTCCCTGTAAGCCAACCCCATAAGCCATGTCGTCAGTCACCCCTCCCTCCATCAGGGCAATGGCAGACAATCGTTCCGCGCCCTTTTTCTGTGCAGACGCCATACCACAGCAAGCATGGAGCCCGCTCAGATCACTTTGGCAATTAGGAGCACATTAAACACCACACACATTATCCAGCAGTATATGCACCACCAGAACCTGGCAAAGTGAAACTGGGCGAGTAGGCGACGTCAGCACGGTGACAAGAGTGATGAGGACATGGACATAGACTTCTCTCAAAGCACAGGCCCTGGCAATGTGGGCATCATGGTGCTAATGGGGCAGGTTCATGCGGTGGAACGCTGATTCTGGGCTCGGGAAACAAGCACAGACTGGTGGGACCGCATAGTGTTGCAGGTCTGGGACGATTCCCAGTGGCTGCAAAACTTTCACATGTGTAAGGGCACTTTCATGGAACTTTGTGACTTGCTTTCCCCTGCCCTGAGGTGCAAGAATACCAAGATGAGAGCAGCCCTCACAGTTGAGAAGTGAGTGGCAATAGCTCAGTGGAAGCTTGCAATGCCAGACAGCTACCGGTCAGTCGGGAATCAATTTGGAGTGTGCAAATCTACTGTGGGGGCTGCTGTGATGCAAGTAGCCAACGTAATCAAAGATCTGCTGATATCAAGGGTAGTGACCCTGGGAAATGTGCAGGTCATAGTGGATGGCTTTGCTGCAATGGGATTCCCTAACTGTGATGGGGCCATAGACAGAACCCATATCCCTATCTTGGCACCAGAGCACCAAGCTGGTGAGTACATAAACCGCAAGGGGTACTTTTCAATAGTGCTGCAAGCACTGGTGGATCACAAGGGACATTTCACCAACATCAACGTGGGATGGCCGGAAAAGATACATGATGCTCGCATCTTCAGGAACTCTGGTCTGTTTCAAAAGCTGCAGGAAGGGACTTTATTCCCAGACCAGAAAATAACCATTGGGAATGTTGAAATGCCTAAAGTTATCCTTGGGGACCCAGCCTACCCCTTAATGCCATGGCTCATGAAGCCATACACAGGCAGCCTGGACAATAGCCAGGAGCTGTTCAACTACAGGCTGAGCAAGTGCAGAATGGTGGTAGAATGTGCATTTGGACATTTAAAAGCACGCTGGCGCAGTTTACTGACTCGGTTAGACCTCAGCGAAACCAATATCCCACTGTTATTACTGCTTGCTGTGCACTCCACAATATCTGTGAGAGTAAGGGGGAGACGTTTATGGCGGGGTGGGAGGTTGAGGCAAATCGCCTGGCTGCTGGTTACGCACAGCCAGACACCAGTATGGTTAGAAGAGCACAGAAGGGCGCGGTGCGCATCAGAGCAGCTTTGAAAACCAGTTTCATGACTGGCCAGGCTACGGTGTGAAAGTTCTGTTTATTTCTCCTTGATGAAACCCCCCGCCCCTTGTTTCACTCTACTTCCCTGTAAGCTAACCACACTCCCCTCCTCCCTTCAATCACCACTTGCAGAGGCAATAAAGTCATTGTTGCTTCACATTCATGCATGCTTTATTAATTCATCACACAAATAGGGGGATAACTACCAAGGTAGCCCAGGAGGGGTGGTGGAGGAGGGAAGGACAAGGCCACACAGCACTTTAAAAGTTTAAAACTTTAAAACTTATTGAATGCCAACCTTCTGTTGCTTGGGCAATCCTCTGGGGTGGAGTGGCTGGGTGGTCGGAGGCCCCCCCACCGCGTTCTTGGGCGTCTGGGTGAGGAGGCTATGGACCTTGGGGAGGAGGGCAGTTGGTTACACAGGGGCTGTAGCGGAGGTCTGTGCTCCAGCTGCCTTTCCTGCAGCTCAACCATATGCTGGAGCATATTAGTTTGATCCTCCAGCAGCCTCAGCATTGAATCCTACCTCCTCTAATCACGCTGCCACCACCTTTTAGCTTCAGCCCTCTCTTCAGCGCACCACTTACTCTCTTCAGCCTGCCACCTCTCCTCCCGGTCATTTTGTGCTTTCCTGCACTCTGACATTGTCTGCCTCCACACATTCGTCTGTGCTCTGTCAGTGTAGGAGGACAGCATGAGCTCAGAGAACATTTCATCACGAGTGCGTTTTTTTCGCCTTCTAATCTTCGCTAGCCTCTGGGAAGGGGAAGATCCTGTAATCCTTGAAACACATGCAGCTGGTGGAGAAAAAAAAAGGGACAGTGGTATTTAAAAAGACACATTTTATAGAACAATGGGTACAATCTTTCATGGTAAACCTTGCTGTTAACATTACATACATAGCACATGTGCTTTTGTTCCAAGGTTGCATTTTGCCTCCCCCACCGCGTGGCTAGCCCCTCATCCCTCCCTCCTCCCCGTGGCTAACAGTGGGGAACATTTCTGTTCGGTTACAGGCAAACAGCCCAGCAGGAACAGGCACCTCTGAATGTCCGCTTAAGAAAAGCACCCTATTTCAACCAGGTGACCATGCATGATATCACTCTCCTGAGGATAACACAGAGAGATAAAGAACGGATGTTGTTTGAACACCAGCAAACATACACTACAATGCTTTGTTCTACAATGATTCCTGAGTACATGCTACTGGCCTGGAGTGGTGAAGTGTCCTACCATGATGGACGGAATAAGGCTGCTCTCCCCAGAAACCTTTTGCAAAGGCTTTGGGAGTACATCCAGGAGAGCCGCGAATGCCAGGGCAAATTAATCATTAAACATGCTTGCTTTTAAACCATGTATACTATTTTAAAAGGTACACTCACCAGAGGTCCCTTCTCCGCCTGGCGGGTCCGGGAGGCAGCCTTGGGTGGGTTCGGGGGGTACTGGCTCCAGGTCCAGGGTGAGAAACAGTTCCTGGCTGTCGGGAAAACTGGTTTCTCCGCTTGCTTGCTGTGAGCTATCTACAACCTCATCATCATCATCTTCTTCGTCCCCAAAACCTGCTTCTGTGTTGCCTCCATCTCCATTGAAGGAGTCAAACAACACCGCTGGGGTAGTGGTGGCTGAACCCCCTAAAATGGTATGCAGCTCATCATAGAAGTGGCATGTTTTGGGCTCTGACCCGGAGTGGCCGTTTGCCTCTCTGGTTTTCTGGTAGGCTTGCCTCAGCTTCTTAAGTTTCATGCGGCACTGCTTCGGGTCCCTGTTATGGCCTCTGTCTTCATGCCCTGGGAGATTTTGACAAATGTTTTGGCATTTTGAAAACTGGAACGTAGTTCTGATAGCACGGATTCCTCTCCCCATACAGCGATCAGATCCCGTACCTCCTGTTCGGTCCATGGTGGAGCTCTTTTGCGATTCTGGGACTCCATCATGGTCACCTCTG
Organism: Chelonia mydas; assembly: GCF_015237465.2. NCBI lineage: Eukaryota > Metazoa > Chordata > Testudines > Cheloniidae > Chelonia > Chelonia mydas. The sequence goes on from NC_057851.1 coordinate 160,074,862, forward strand.
CTGATGAGCTCTGCATGGTCACCTCTGCTGATGATCTCTGCACTCACCTGCAGCTTGCCACACTGGCCAAACAGTAAATTCAAATTCAAAAGTTCGCGGGCCTTTTCCTGTCTACCTGGCCAGTGTATCTGAGTTGAGAGTGCTGTCCAGAGCAGTCACAATGGAGCACTCTCGGATAGCTCCCAGAGGCCAATACCGTCGAATTGTGTCCACAGTACCCCAAATTCGACCCATCAAGGCTGATTTCAGCGCTAATCCCCTTGTCAGGGGTGGAGTAGGGAAATCGATTTTAAGAGCCCTTTAAGTCGAAAAAAAGGGCTTCGTCGTGTGGACGGGTGCAGGGTTAAATACATTTAATGCTGCTAAATTCGACCTCAACTCCTAGTGTAGACCAAGACTGAGTCTCAGTGGTCTAGGAAATAATGAAATCTACTTTAAACCCCCAGCGCATTTCAACTTCACAATAATGAGATTTCCACACATGCCCTCTAAGGCCCTGACCTTCAGTGAGACTCCTCACATACTTAAAGTTAAGCATGTGCATAAGTGTTTTCAGGATAGGGACCTAACATCTTAACTCCGTCACGTTTAGAAGATTGTATAGTACTTTTAACTGTGCTTATGTTATATGCTTCTGTCCATTTACGGTACAAATTTAATAGCAATATGTACAAATACACTTGATTTTTTTATCTAAACCTAAAACTTCTGTCTGGTATCACCTTACTGATTTAATTTAACTTGATATTTCTTTATTGGGTAAAAATGATCTTGAATGTTCTGTCGGATTTAAGCATGACACTGATGATAGCATCATGTGCTACACGCTATATACAAGAAACACTGTAGTGGGAATTGGGGGTACGTAATAAGCACACTCTTCAACTGGGACATTCTGAACAAGCCATTGTTATGATTTATCTTAAAATCCTACAGTACTCTCAGTGGGTCAGATGCTGATACCCTTGTCTTTATTTCAGTGGCGCTGCTTAAGAAGTAGGTACTATTCGGTGTGACTAAGGATATCAGAATCTGGCCCAGTGGCAAAACAAATTGGTGGGTTATATATTTATGATTAAAAAATAAGGTGGTTCCAAATGGTGTTTTCTTTCCTTGGTTTAACCAATTTGCAATATTGTCATTTATGATTCAAATGCAATAGAAACACTTTACGTATCTTCAAGGAATCCTTTTCACAATCCTAAACTTTCTCATCTTTATTATCTCTCTGCAACTATGTAGTGGCATGCTGGGTCTACTACAAATAACAGGTATGAGGTCACTTCTTTCATCTTCCAACAGCCTTTAATGCTGTATCCCTGTCATTAGATGTAAGGTGTTTGTAAGGAAATCAGGATAACCCATTATAATAGGACTGCTGCTTACTTCGTTTCCCCTCCTAGCCGGGGTGTCTCCACAAGTTCCCCCCTCTGTTTTACCTCTCTTCAGGGCTCTTTCAGAACTCACAAAGGCTTTGGTTAACAAATGTCCTGTCTGGGGTTAGTTTAATATCAGAACCAGTTTACAATCACCCAGAGTCCCAAACTCAGTCCATTCCAGCAACACAAAGAAAAAGTCCATACTTAGCGCATAAACTCATAGACTTTAAGGCCAGAAGGGATAATCATGATCATCTAGTCTGACCTCATGCTCATCACAGGCCACAGAACCTCACCCTCCCACTCCTGTAATAGGCCCATAACCTCTGGCATTTTCCTCTCACGCCCAGGGCTCTTCTTCCATCCTGGTCTGATATCTCAGCCAGTTCTGCCAGCTCTCCCTCACTGGGGCTCTGACAACCAGTCCCAAATGCAGTCAGGGTTTCCCACCCCTCCAGGAGCCTCCTAATCACTGGTCTTTATTCGCCAACCTCCCTAATGCCATGGGCCTGCAGGAACCATTTTGTTTTTTATCCCTGAAGTGTCCACCAGTATAGCTGCAGCTCCCTGGGCTTCCCCTTTTCAGTGCAGCCACCTTCTGCTCCACATAGGGAATTTCCTGATTCCCCTCTGGTGTGGCTTACTCCATAATCAGGATTGGTTTAACCTAAGGGTCTCCAGCCGACAGGGCAAGCCATCCTGTTACACTCACCTTTGGCAAATTCCTGACTTCGTCTAACAGAGTCATGGGGAGGTGGGAATAAAGCAGTTCCAGCTGTACATCCAGCTCAAAAGTCACACCGCAATCTCAGAGGAAGATAGCCAAGGGCATGCGCCACCATGCACTGCTTATTGCCCTTCCAAACAGGAGTACAGTATATGGCCACAGCAAGTGCATACTGCTGGCTACAGCCTATATCCTAGCTTGGATAGTCCCATAACTGGCAGGCTACACCCCCTTGGGGGATAACAATACCTAGATATTATACAGCACTTTTCATCCATAGATCGCAAAGCGCTGAACAGGGCACACTGATGTAGATGCCACCCATTTAAACACTATGGGCCTGCTTCTGCTAAAGTCAAGTGCAAAACTCTCATTGTCTTCAATGGAAGCAGGTTAAGGGCCTATGAAGGGACCCTACTCTGCTGCTAATGTGGGGAGAGTTTGGGGAAAGAGACCCTCTTTGCTTTCTTTTTCCCTACCCCCTTAGCACACTTGTGAAGCATAGGACAGGATTTTGCTCTGTACTTTTTGCACAATCTGCCAACACCTGGAGAAGGGAAAGCTCTTTGGCCTTGAAATGAGTGTACTAATAATTATTTGCTTGACTGATAACTAAATTATCTATATTGCTTATCTTTCATATATTGTATCTATAAATTCAATTACGAGCTTTGCTACTCTAAGCTCATTGTTTTCAGAGTGTAATGGAGAGTGTGATTATTTATTTTTAATTAAGTCCAATTTAATGTTTGCACAGGAAAAGTGGGTCACCTGCAACAACTTTTTGAGTTTTTTTTAAACAGCAAATATGAAAAACTAGAATGCACTAATTATGCAGTTACTAGGGAAACAGATTAGAACAAAATAATATAAGACAGATATGCTCTCATTCTAAGGTTTTAATCAGCAATAAAAAAATCTGTCAGATTTTAGGGTAGCAACAAAGAATATTAACTGTCATCTCCATGCAAGAGTTAGTGTTGGCACAGACGTGAATTCGAGAACCACAAGGGGAAGGAGTCAACAGTTCAGCAGGAGCTCTGGTTTCACAAACAGTGCCATTAACCAAACAGAAAATGGACCAGCTCTAGATGGCCCTGATCTAAAGTCAACTGGAGCCAGTGAGAGTCCTTCCATTGATGTCAATGGGGCTATGGATCAGGTCCTACCCAGGTAAGTATGGAACTAGTTTATTCATCCCAGGAGAAAAATAAATCACATTATCTTTCCAAAATTCAGGTGAAAAGGCTGTTTCACAGACAGATCCTGGCCAAACTATGGGATAATAATGAGACAATTTGTGACAAATTCATAGAATAATAGAACAAATGAAATAGATAACACAACATATTTCATTTCTCTAGAGAGGTCTAATAGGCAAGAACAAGATGAAAAAAATTATACATTCTGAAAGAGAAAACATGAGCAGAGACAGATCTGTAGACTTCCTCTTGCAGTGCTATATTTGATATTTGTAAGTTCAAACAAATGCAAACCCTTTGGAAAAGTCCTAAAAAAATTAGAGAGAAAGATCACCTTTCTTCTAATAAATTTTATAGGATGGTTGAAACATTCTATAGAAAGGTGATCTTGCTTTTAAATTAAATTCATATTTGGAGTAATTTATCCATTTGGTTGCAGTAGGACATTTCCACAAAAGAATAAACCCATATTATGCAGGATAATATCACTAATGCCCTGTGGTATCTGAAATTTCCTTATCTCCAGACCCAAACATGTACAGAAAACAACTTTCAGCCTATCTGCAAATAATCTAGAAGTCTGATTAATAATGATCATTGCCCCAGTCTAGTGCTGCCTCCTTCACGCAACAGTACCTGAGCATTCTCCACTGCAACCACCTGAAACAGCCTTCCCGTATCTCTTAATCTGACCATTTCTTTAAATCTCCCTTGGAAACATTTTTTTTGTCCCTTACCTATACATGTTACTTAAGCTATTCCAATTTTTATTATAGAATGCTCTGTGTGTTTTTTAACTCTGTAAATCATCCCAGTATATAGGAAATAGAATTTCTCATATCATATTACACTCTTGGTCCAACAAAGCCAGTACTTGCCTCTGGCAGTCGCCTGTTACTTCAGAGTAGGGTGGAAAAATCCCACAACATAATGCACCTTTACCATTGTGTCAGACTATACACAGGAGAAACAAATTATCTCCTGTCCTTTGTGCTGTTCCACAGAGAGTTTGTATTTTGCAGAGAGTGTGCATTTAACACTAAAATTAATTTTAATGTAAACATTATATAACTCTAACACGAGCAAACAGAACCAGTGGTTGATTAGTAAGGAACAGAATTATCAGACACACGCACGAATATGATTTGTTGGGCAAGAGTCAACTCAATTTTCATACAGGGAAATCATGCCTTACTGATCTATTAGAATTATTTGAGGGAGTCAACAAACCTGGGGACAAGGGTAATGCAGTGGCTATAGTGTACTTGGACTTTCAGAAAGCCTTTGACAAGGTCCCTCACCAAAGACTCTTAAGCAAAGTAAGAAATCATGGGATAAGAAGAAGGTCCTCTCATGGATCAGTAAAAGCCAGGAAACAAAGTGTAGGAATAAATGGTCAGTTTTCACAGTTGAGAGAGGTAAATAGCAGAGTCCCCCATGGATCTGTATGGGGACTAGCGCTGTTCAACATATACATAAATGACCTGGGAAAAGGGAGTAACCAGTGAGGTAGCAAAATATGCAGATGATACAAAATTACTCAAGATGGTTAAATCCAAAACAGACCGCAAAGTATTACAAATGGATCTCACAAAACTGGATGACTTGGCAATAAAATGGCAGATGAAATTCAGTGTTGATAAATACAAAGTTATGCAAATTGGAAAACACAAACCCAACTTGAAAGATAAAATGATGGAGCCTAAATTAGCTGTTACCACTTGAGAAAGACCTTGGAGTCACTGTGAATAGTTCTCTGAAAACATCCACTCAATGTGCAGCAGCAGTCAAAAAAGCTAACAGAATCTTAGGAACCATTAGGAAAGGGACAGATATTAGGACAGTAAATATCATAATGCCAGTATATAAATCCATTCCGTCCAGACCTTGAATACTGTGTGCTGTTCAAGTCTCCCCATGTCATATTAGAATTGGAAAATTTATAGAGAAAGGCAACAAAAAAGATTAGGAGTATGGAAGAGCCTCTATATGAGGATAGATTTAAAAATATGGGACTGTTCAGCTTGGAGAAGAGATGACTAAGCGGGGATATGTCAGAGGCCTATAAAATTATGGATGGTGTGGAGAAAGTGAATAAGGAAGTGTTATTTACCCCTACACATAACACAAGAACCAGGGGTCACCCAACAAAACTAATAGGCAGCAGGTTTAAATAGAACATAAGGAAGTACTTCTTCATACAATGCACAGTCAATCTGTGGAATTCATTGTCAGGGGATGTTGAGAAGGCCAAAAGTATATCTGGGTTCAAAAAACAATTAGATAAATTCATGGAGGATAGGTCCATCAATGGCTATTAGCCAAGATGGTCAGGGATGCAGCCCCATGCTCTGGGTGTCTGTAAGCCTCAATCTTACGAAGTAGAATGATGGAATAGATAATAAATCCCTGTTCTGAGATGGACAAATCCTCTGCCCAGTGCTTAAGCCAGGTAGGTGCTCAGGAAATAGACAGATATATGGACAGGCACAGGGGAGATAGATAATTCCTCCTCTTTCAGGTGGAGGAGCCGTTTTACTAAGGCTACTGCAGTCCAACAGCTGGAATGAGCTCTGTAGCTCTTATGCATCTCCACCTGGCAAGTGGGGAGAGACAAGGATGGGCAGATCCATGCAACAACAGGTTCCCTGTAGCTGCTTTTCCCTCGCAATTGCTCCTTCCTGTGCACTGCCACAAAGGGAGCCCTCATTTATCTTCATCAAGAGCCTGGCTGCTGAGTTCTCCAAATAATCTGCAGTCTTCTGATCAGCTTGGAGTCCATCAAACAGTATTCAAGCTTGGATCCCATAAAAAGCATGAATTACTGCCCAGGTCAGCTTTCAGGAGGACAGGGTGAAACCTGACAATGTTGTTGACAGTATAAGAGAATTTGGAGACACCTGAATGTGTTCTAGCATATTTACACCCAGACTGCTGATAGACGAGACTGATATGATTTTACAGTGGTTGCCATTAAAATGGATACAAATGCCTCTGTAAGTTATTGTTTGTATTACTAATGTAGCTGTGTTGGTCCCAGAATATTAGAGAGACACAGTGAATGAGGGAATATCTTTTATAGGACCAACTTCTGTTGGTGAGATAGACAAGCTTTCGAGCTACGCAGAGTTCTGACCTAAAGTTTGTCCAATACAAAACGGTACTTCACTCACCTTGTCTCTCTATGTAAGTTATTACAAGGTTAATTCCTAAGGGGAATTCCTCAAATACCATGGACCTCCTTGCAAAGGAAAAGTTGCAATTATTTTAATGGCAACTACTGTAGAACTATTTAGGTGAGAAAATAATTGAAAGGATCGAGATCAACCATTGCTTGGGACTCAAACACATTATTTCAGTTTTCCTGGTTCGTTTTCTTTTTTTAAGTGCTGTACCAGCCAGAAATTTATACCCAGAAGACAATAGATCACAGTCTGAGTCTCCTAAGCTGCCTACCATACCAGCAAACTTAGAAGCCAGTGTAGACAGGACTCAGTAATAATTTTTACCATTATTATCTAACTTAGCCATTGCTAGAAGAATAGTGGTAAGACATCCCATACATTTTAATTATGTCACTCGGAGGAAGTACAAAACTCTTTGACCTCTGGTGCAGAAATTATGTCCTGCTTCCAGAAAGCTCAGAAATTAAAATTAGCAGTATTAGCTACATATTATAAAGAGATCTCAGATATTTCCTTAAAATGTCATCAATTAAAATTAGCAATATAGAGACATTTGGGATATTTCTTAATGTTATCATTATTATTCTTTATTGTTTGTTCCCCCATCTAATTCAGGTCTCCATTGTGTGAGGCACTGTACAAACACCTATAAAGACACACTGCCAGCTTTAAAGACTTTGTGATCTAAATAAATAAGACTGACAAAAGGCTGGGGAAAGGGATACAACACACAAGCACAGTGATTAGGTTGATGGTTGGGCAAATGTCAAATTAGTTCCATGTTTGTTAGGATGCATCATAAAGTAAGAAGCCTCAAAGACTCCTGAACCCAAATCATTAATCCATATTTTTTCTTTTAAATATTTTGTTCCAAACTACAAAGACTGAAAATTTAGACAAGCTGAACACAGTAGTCCTTATTAGGTAAGATGTAGACTATAGTGTGGACTAAATTATGCTTTCAGATATTCATGGCTCTGATTTAAATCATCTATCCCTAAGAAATAATTTGTTAAATAGGTGTCATATATTCTGAAAAGCAGCAGAGGAAATGAGTCAACCCTTCTCTTATTAATCATGGGAACCATCTGAATGAGGAAAAGAAGAGTAAGACAAATGTAAGCAGACAAGAAAACTCAAAAGAGAGCAGCCAGAATTGAGATGCATCAGTAATATGATAACACATTATGGTATCATCTAAAGCAGAGACTCTGTAAAAACAACAGGTCAACTAGAAATAACAATAATTGGGCTTAGGTTTAGGAAGTTTAAAGGAAAAAAATAGTATTGTGAATTCAGACAGTGAAAAACAGCAGCTGTATATATAGAATAAATTGTATTGAGAAGGGAGCCCTAGAAGCTACTGTACTATCCCATATTTAAGAAGAAGACTGAAAACTTTTACAGTGCGGAAAAAGGATTTAAGGGCCAGAACCTCAGCTGGTGTAGACAGTTGTAACTCCACTGGCTTATATATTAATTATATACTGTAAAGGATCTGACCCTACAAGCATTTCATCTTCAAAGAGAAAACTCTCTTGGGACAAAGAAGTTTTGTAACTACCCACAGAGTCAGAGAGGGGTATTTTTGCCAAATCCCCAAATGGCAGAAATCTGAGATGCTATACTTGAGAAACATTAACCTCAGACTATTTGCCTAGACAGGAGAAAATAAGGAAGCAAGAACTGAGAATAGCAAGTCATTGATCACCAGGAGGAAACAAATTGGACCTGATTGCAAGAGCAGAGATGAAACCAGATCAAAAGAGAAGAGCCTCAGTTTTCGATCTGGATACATTTCTACCCATCCTCCAAGACATCCTGGGAGATGAGAACCATCAACAACCAGAGACTTCCAGCAATTTCACCCTGAACCTAAAACAGAGTACAGTGTAGATATCTGGCACATATCAGATAAAGTATAGCCTAAACACACATTGAACCTGAGAATTCTACTAAAATTGTGATGCAGCTGAAAAGAGTAAAATGTCTAGTTGATGGAAAATGTCTGAACAATGTAGTGAAACTCAACACCTGTGCATGCTGCAGAGCCAGACAGAATGAGAAAATGAACTTTACCATCCAAGTAATTTATTTTAAAGGCATTTTACTATCTCGGGGCCATTCTAGCTCATTCTGCATATCATCTTCTGTCTATTTATCTATGTATTTACATGGCCCTCTGTGACGGACTACACCCCTGTATTCACACCCTACACACTATTTAATAATCTCTGCACAATGTATGCCTTTTAAAGTATCATTTGAAAACTCATAATTTGCTGGCCAGTATTGTCCTGGTAAAATATGTGTGGAAACATTGTATGTGAAGTTATAAGATTCCCAGATATGATATTATTAACACCTGTTGCAAACCCCACAACCCTGGCCAGGCAGAAGTCAGGTCTGTCCTAAACAAAGGAAGGAATGTGTGCTTCCCTTAATTTGCATTTAAGCAGTTAACAGAGTCATCAAGCAAGAAGAGAAGACAACGGAAGTTCAAACAAGTGAAAAAAAATCAGGGAATATTCTTCCACATAGACTCTTTGTTTCCCGGGTTTCAGCTGGAAATGTTTTTCAAGAGGGGGACTGAAACTATAAAATGGAGGGACGAACACCCCCAGGCACACACCTCTCTCTTTCCGTGCCCATCGCATTCACTGCACCTGAAGAAACAAAGGAAGGTTTCTGGGAGAGGGGTCCCAACCTAAAGAGTTTGGTCAGTAAGACTGCTGAAAGTATGTGCTGAGAAAACTTTTCTTTGAATCTAATGTAGTTTGTTAATTTAGGCACCAGTAAGTGTTTTATCTTTATTTTTCTGTAACCATTTCTGACTTTTATGCCTCATTACTTGTACTCACTTAAAACCTCTCTCTTGTTAGTTAATGGATTTGTTTTATGGCTTTATCTAATCCAGTGTGTTCAAATTGAAGTGTCTGGGTAACTCCATTTGGTGTAACAAATTGTGTGCATAGTATTCCCTTAAAGGAATAACAGACTCGATATATTTGTACCTTCTAGGAGAGGGTTGGGCAGTACAGAACATATGTTTCTGGGAGAAAATCTAGGACTGGGAGTGTGCTGGGGTCACCCTGTAGTAATTTTTAAGGATGATAAGAGCCAAAGGGTGGTTGGCTGGCTGGCTGCAGCACACACAGACAAAGTTGGGAGTAACTTACATGCTGGAGTCTCTTTGTGGGCAGTCTATGTTGGAGGCTACAGCAGCAAGGCACTGTAAAGGGCACCCCAGGTTACAGGGCAAGGGTGACACAGCTACTCCTTCGTCTGGATTGTACCCTGATATGTCACCCCCTCCCATCTCCTTAGTATCAAAGCACACTGCATCTCATGGTCTTCAACTGGACAACTTGCTTGAGTAATATCACACTATGATCACTCCGAAAGCTAGAACCATGCTGGAAAGGACCCTGAAGGATGCCATCTGCTGCCAATACGTGGAAAACCTGATATGGAAGCTACACCACAAGGCGTTCGAGGTGATGTGCAAATGGGACGCCAGCAACCACTTTCTCCCTGGGAGCAGCTTCACCTGATTTGCAGACTGGAGGTTCATCCACAGGACGCAGCTCAACTGCGTCCCACTGAATGGAGCCATCCGCCATGGGAATTGGGACAAGTGATGCAGGAAGTGCAGTTATGCCAACGAGACGCTACTCCACATCCTGTGTAGCTGCAAGCCCCATTTGAGAGCTTGGCAGCTGCGACACAATGCCATCCAAGATCGCCTGGACAGACCCATCCCACCACCTGTGGGGAAGGTTGCCATAAACTCTGCCATCCCCAGAACTGACAGTCAACTGCAACCAGACATCGTCATCACCAACGAGGACTGGAAGAAGATCATCATGGTGGACATCACAGTGCCATTCAAGAACAGGACCCCAGCCTTCCACAATGCCCGAGCTCGAAAGGTAGAGATATACGCCCCTCTGGCCGAAACCTTGAGAGCTAAGGGTTACCAGGTCCAGACACATGTACTGATCGTCGGAACCTTGGGCGCATGGGACCCCAGTAACGAGCAAGTGCTGAGAGAATGCGGAATCAGTCAACGCTATGTTCGGCTGATGTGGCAACTCATGGTGTAGGATGTCACCAGGTGGTTGAGGGACATCTACATAGAACACATCACTGGGAATCAGCAATAACAGGAAGGATGAGCTGGAGTGCCGATGAGAAGTAACAAATACTTTCCTCGTGGATTGTATTTTCTAAATGGACAATCAACCTAATTCTCAATTACTGACGGACAATCTCCACTCATTGATATATTCTCCTTTCCACAACCAAATCTCCATAGAACTTTTCATGAGTGATGTACCCGAGTCGATGTATGGATTCTAATATCTAAACTGTATTGTTAAATCTATTCACCTAATTTGGGTTATTGCTGATTATGTACTCTATGTATCAAATGACTTTTAAAGACTAACTTTGTATTTGTAGATAATCTAAGCACTATACCTAGATGTACAGATACTCTTTTCCCAACCTATGTATTATATATTTTTTAACATTAGCTTTAATAAAAAATTTAAATATGCTAGCCATTGAGAGTAAGGGAGGCAGAACTGTGATGGTAACATCCATTGGCCACCGGGAGCTGCAGGCGGCTGTGCAAATGTAAACAAACTGTTTGGTGGCCCTACAAAGGATTACTCTGACGGGCCGCGTGCGGCTCACGGGCCACAGGTTTCCCACCACTGCTCTGGACTATGGACTTATACAAATGGAAGCATTCTAACCAAAGGACTGAGGACCTTCCAATGATTTGGAAGCAATCAGAGATTTAACAAGCCAGCAGTCTATTCCATCACTGCTACAAGCCTGAACCAAGATCTTTGCAATTATTGTATGTATTTGATTCCTTTAACTAATTTTAACTCTCACCTTTCTTTCTTTGTTTGTTTCTTTTTATAAATAAACCTTTGGATTTTAGATACTAACAGATTGGCAACAGCGTGGATTATTGGGTAAAATCTGAGTTATATATTGACCTGGGTGTGTGGCTGGTCCTTTGGGATCAGAAGAACCTTTTAGTTGATTAAATAATTTTTAAAGAACCACTCATCTTTAAGTCTAGTGTTTTTGGTGGTGATGCAAGGACTGGATTGCCTAAGGAAACTGATTTTCTGAATTCTTGTTAGCCAATGTGTTGAAACAGAACTTTACTTTTGTTGCTGGTTTGGTATATCTTATGGGAGAATAACGACCAGTTTTGGGGTGTGTCTGCCCTATTTCTCAGCAGTTTGTCCTGGATTTGGTATTCTCAGTTGTGACCCATGGGGGCACGGTTACACCATCATGTTTTCTTTCTGCAAAATGGGGCTCACATTTAGATAGTTCACTGCGGTTGCTGTCATTTCCCAAAACATTCAGAAAAAAGATGTCTTATAAGTGCCATGATAATTTTTTGCCTCTAACTGTGTTTGGTTTCCTCCTATGTCAGTCCAGATAAATGGATGAGAACTCATTTTATACAATGAAAAAGAGAAAAGCAAATCTCCAGTGAAGTCACCACCCTATAAAACTGTCTGGCTATTTGACCCTATACAGAGGCTTCCTGAAAAATGAATACTACTAATTCTTGAATAACTAAATAAATACTCTAAGATCAGTTCTAACTCTCCCAATACAAAAAAAAAATCACACCAAGGATGCCAGAGCTGGAAGAGAATGACTTAGAGAAAGTAAATTTACAAGAAACAAAAAAATACCATTCTTAGGCATCTTCCTATGCCAGTCAAGATAGCTGGGAATGTAAATGGCAGTATCCAGTATCAGGACAGAGGATAGGCACCTAAAAACAAAGAACAACTGGTAGACTGTAGCTTCAGCGCTAATGGACACTCATCACCGACTATTTATTTTTCAGCTGAGCTATTATGCAGCTTTCCTTCCCAGTTTATGGCCCCTGCCTTCCTGCTGGCTGTTCCTTGGCTAGGCACAGGGTGGCCAGGAACTCCATACTATGTGAAGGACTGTTGGAGAGACTTCTGTGACCTACCCTTGCTCCTCCAAACTGGGGGTTCTTACCACCACCTGCCTTACACCAATTTCCAAGTGCATAGGGTGCTTTTGAAAATGTGTCTGCTCTGTGCATTTGGTGGCAGAAATCAGGTGCACAGTCATCACTACCCTGGCTTTTGCACCCTACCAATTAATCTGCATTATCAGTACAACTCCTAATTTTCAAACACCTTCGCACTGTTTGTTTGCTCGTTGCATTGCTTTTGCAGATTCTGGCTCTGCACACATGCCTGCTCAAACAAATGTTCACTTTTGAAAATGTAGGCCCTCTGAGCCTACCCTTGTCTGAGCAGAAGCAATGCTATAGCCACACAGAGCCCCATAAGATATCTCCCTATGCAGACCTCATAGTAGGATTGGGCCATAGGAGTGAGATTCTTCCAAAGAATTTAAGGAGTTTAGGACCACAAGTCCCATTGAAAAAAATCAATGGGATTTGTGCTCCAGAATCCATAAAGTGGTTTTGAAAATCTCCCTCTACTCTTTATTTCTTCCCAGCACAAGTTTTCCAGTTAGTTTTCAGTGGGAGCAAGCTACTGGTGATAACAGGAACATAAAAGAGAGAAAGCAGCATAAGGAAGGCAAACATACATAACATATTGATGGATTTTCTTTAGACTCTTCCGTGATTGATACTATGTTGTATCATGCTAATGATAAAGCGACTCTCACTAGACACCATCTCTACCTCATTTCTTTCTTCAAGAAATCTATTGGCACTATCGTGCTCTCAATCTGATTGTACGTCCTATTTCTTGAGCAATGAAATTGTAGTTGCTTTTCAAATGATTAAAGACCACAGAAATGGTAGAATCCATAAATCTAAGAGGTACTATTTTTATATCAGGTTAGACAAGCTTTTTATATTTTTGTTTTTAAAAAAACTTAACTGAAAAGCGTTTATCTTCCAAAACCTCAGGTCAGCATCCTGTCTTTCTACAGCAGCATCACTAAAACATAAAACAGTACAGGGAACTGCACTTCTTGTGCTACTGTAGGCATTAGCGAGGTTGTCAAGTCTAGCAGGAGAAATACATGAACACTGAATTCATATTTTGATGAGTAAGTAAAGGAGGAACTGATTTTAGATTACATTTGGCCAGGTTCTCAGTTGATGAAAACTGGCATGGTATTATAGCAAATAAATAAAAATAAAATTGGCTACTATGGGACAGATTTCCAAAATTGCTCAGCAAGAGATCTTCAAGTACTTAGTACCCAAAATTGGGGCTAGATTTTCAAAAGAAAAGGCACCTAAATAAAGGTTTTACTTTTGTGATGCTGGCTGACCAGGTCATGCAAGAGTATATTTGGGCCAATTCACTTGTATATTAGCATAGACCAGTAATGCTCAACCTGCAGCCCAATCAGCACACAGCTGGGGCCCATGTGCTAATACAGGTGACAGGGCCATACAGGTAGTATATATATTGTGTGGATGCGGCCCAATAACATATAGAGAGCTGCATATGCGGCCCTCTATGGTAAACAGGTTGAGACCACTGGTATAGATCAAAATGCATGTAAATATAAGTATATGCAGTGTTTAAACTTCACAAAAACTAGTGGAATGTTACTTGTATTGTTTTCACTTACCTGTTCCTGTTATAATGTAATAGCAAACATTTACATTATGTATACCCACCCATCAAAGAAATCTTGTGAAATGCTAATGAAGGACTTAAGGACTTTAACAGAAAATGCTAATTTCAAAGCAAGTGGCCATTATGTATGATGGTCGGAGGTCAAAAGACTAAGTGCATTCTTCACTCACTGTCATCAAAGGAGAAGCCCATGTGGGTAGAGACACTGTCAGCTTGCTTTCTGTGTGAAGAAGCTATAAATACGGATTCTAAGAAAGATCCTTCATCTCTGAACTGTTTGGACGCTTACAGGGAAGTGTGCCAGATGCAAACCAGAGATCCCAGAAACAATCTGGGTACCCTGAAAACACTTTTGGGAAACTGGCAGTTTATTACATCACTGCCACCTTTTGGAATTACAAACTGTGATTCACCTGTACATATATTTTACCTGCTTTAAACTCTCAATAATTCTTGCTCTTTTTTCTTAGCCAGTAAACCTTTAATTATTTTACTATAGCTTTGGCTGCCAGTGTTGTCTTTGGTGTACAATCCAGAATACCAATTGACCTGGGGTAAGTGACTGGTCTCTTGGGACTGGGAGAAACCTTATGTGGTGTGATTTTTGGTTTAAGAGACCATTATCACAAAGTTCAGGTTGTCTGAGTGGCAAGATAGGCTGGAGAGTCTAAAGGGACTGTCTGTGACTCCCTGGTAAAACCGGTATAGTGATCCAGGAGTTCACATTTGTTACTGGCTTGGTGAAATCTAATTATAGAACACACCACCAGCTTGGGGTATCTGCCTGTTTCTGACAGTCTGCCCTGAGGTAGGCCTCACAGTCATGAGCCACTCCAGATAATGTGACAACTTTCAAAAGTGGCAACTTTCAGCAGCCAGTAACGCCTACTGTGATATTTATGGTCAGATTTTCAAAAGAGCTTAGCCCCCAACATACTGAGCTTTTTTGAAAATTCTGACCTCTTATAACTATTTGACTGAAAGGTGAAGCCAAACAGCTGTGAATCATGCAGCACAGGATGGTAAATAAGTTAACATGGTCAAAGGAGCGTTTACCATCAGCTTACCCAGGAGATCTACAGATTACATAAAAGTGCTTTTATAGTGACCTTTAATAGATAAATACAAATCATGACTCAAAATCACATGCTTTCTTCTATATTTTGTAAAGGAAGTAAAGCACAAGATCATGTAACTTTGCTGAGATTTCTTCCAGATGCAAAATCTTGTGACCCTCTCCCTTACAGAATTTGAGGCTCTGGTGGTTAATTTTACCAGTCCTGATGCAATTACTAAAACCAAGAAATAAATGAATGGGGTATTATTTTACTCAGACAAGCATCCTAGAAATAACTTTGCTACATTTAGCAGTTCTCTCATTTTACCCCAGTAGGCTTCACTTGCACCAGCATCAACTTACTATAATGTGAAAATTTCCAAGTTCCATACAGTGAAAATGGGAGACCATCTATTATATCACAGTTGATTTTTAACACAACAGCAATATTTTAGCAGAGCTAAATGTACAAAGTTGGATTTCCCTGTTGGATTCCAAAGTTGAATTCCTGAGGTAACTGAACCTATCCCTACCTCTCCCCTCACTCCCAAAGTCTGTCTCTTGTTCCCATTTGAGTCAGGCTGCTCCTCTTCCATGCTGCTTGATCACCAGCAGGTGAGCACTGAGAGCGCACAATTGCTCTCAGTTCCTGTACTAAGCATCACAGTTCTTGGAAGCATCAATTACCGGGAAAGTACGGCTCAGTCCCAGCAGTCCGAGGATGGGGCATGCTCAGTACAGATGGAATCTTTGAGGAATTTAACTGCCAAACTCTCACAAGTCTCTCCTTAACATGTGCAAACTGAGATTTTTTTTCAAACTTATAATTTGGTCAAAATTGGGTGGTTTTTATAGGAACACCAAAAGGCATTTCATAGAATCACAGAAGATTAGAGTTGGAAGAGACCTCAGAAGGTCATCTAGTCCAACCCCCTGCTCAAAGCAGGACCAACCCCAACTAAATCATCCCAGCCAGGGCTTTGTCAAGCCGGGCCTTAAAAACCTCCTACGATGGAGATTCCACCGCTCCTTAGGTAACCCATTCCAGTGCTTCACCACCCTCCTAGTGAAATAATTTTTCCTAATAGCTAACTTAGACTCCCACACTGCAACTTGAGACCGTTGCTCCTTGTTCTGTCATCTGCCACCACTGAGAACAGCCGAGCTCCATCCTCTTTGGAACCCCCCTTCAGGTAGTTGAAGACTGCTATCAAATCCCCCCTCACTCTTCTTTTCTGCAGACTAAATAAGCCCAGTTCCCTCAGCCTCTCCTCATAAGTCATGTGCCCCAGCCCCCTAATCATTTTCGTTGCCCTCCGCTGGACTCTCTCCAATTTGTCCACATCCTGTCTGTAGTGGGGGGCCCAAAACTGGACGCCATACTCCAGATGTGGCCTCATCAGTGCTGAATAGAGGGGAATAATCACTTCCCTTGATCTGCTGGCAACGCTCCCACTAATGCAGCCCAATATGCTGTTAGCCTTCTTGGCAACATAAGCACACTGTTGACTCATATCCAGCTTCTTGTCCACTATAATCTCCAGGTCCTTTTCTGGAGAACTGCCACTTAGCCAGTCGGACCCCAGCCTGTAGCAGTGCACTTGTCCTTGTTGAACCTCATCAGATTTCTTTTGGCCCAATCCTCCAATTTGTCTAGGTCACTCTGGACCCTATCCCTACCTTCCAGCATATCTACTTCTCCCCCCAGCTTAGTATCATTTGCAAACTTGCTGAGGGTGCAATCATCCTATCATCTAGATCATTAATGAAGATGTTGAACAAAACCAGCCCCCCGATCGACCCCTGAGGCACTCCACTTGATAGTGGCTGCCAACTAGACATCGAGCCATTGATCACTACCTGTTGAGCCCAAAAATCTAGCCAGATTTCTATCCACCTTATAGTCCATTCATCCAATCCATACTTCTTTAACTTGCTGGCAAGAATACTGTGGGAGACTATATCAAAAGCTTTGCTAAAGTCAAGGTATATCACGTCCACTACTTTCCCCATATCCACAGATCCAGTTATCTCATCATAGAAGGCAATCAGGTTGGTCAGGCATGACTTGCCCTTGGTGAATCCATGTTGACTTTTCCTGATCACCTTCCTCTCCTCCAAGTTCTTCAAAATGGATTCCTTGTCCCTAACAACACAGTCCCCTCCTCTGCCAAATTTCAATTCTCTGCTCTCAAGTATGAAGGTGCTAGAGCTTTTCCTTGAATTAATTAAAAGGTTTTTTTTTTAACGTGGGCAAAACAATTTATTTTTCTGTAATCTTATTTTTAGAAATGGCTGAACCATTTCTGCTGAAACTTTTCAAAAATACTTATCCCAAAACTAACACCCAGCATGGAAAATTTCAGCCAAAATGGTTAAAGTTGTGTTAAGTTATAAGCGACCATAAATAGACCATAAATTTATAATGGGAAATGTTGGGCACCCTAAGTACAGACGACACTACCAGCTCCCTTTACAATTCAACAGAATAGAAGCAGAGATCTAACAGACATATAAAAATGAGAATGGAGAAGATAGTATCTACAAAGCTATTGAAATCAATGTTTTATACAAGAACTGGGGTGAGTGGATGGGAAGGCATGCAAGAAATTAAACTGAAGAAAAAACTGAGTGCTAAAGGCATGTAGATGGGATTTCTTTAAACAAAATAGTTCTTTATGTTAGAATCATATATTTTTGAAGATAGAAAAAATACATTGCTAAAGAGCAGAAATGAGGTGTGGGGAGTGGATTGTGTGCAAAGTAAGAGGTGGAGGGCCACTCTAGTTCCGGCTCCTAAAACCCCTCATCCCCTAGCAACCACCTACGAAATGTCTGTCATCACCACATATTCATAACACCATTTGCTTCTCTGCCACCTTCTGCCTGCACCATCCCGATGAGTATTTGCAACAGGTTACTCTCCCCTTCCGCACAGAAACATATCCCTGTCTGAAACTCCATGACTTGTACTTAACCCTTTGCATTTCCAAGCCAGTAATAGAGGGAAGGTTCACTGCTGTGGCTTGATGGTGCCTTAACTGGAACCCTTGATAGAAAACTGAGGAAGGTTCTCTGGCTGGGAAAGTCCCATCGGTCACATACTGCAAAGGTCACAATGAAGAAAAACTTAAATAACTTGAGGAAGAGCCAGAGAAGAATTTGACTAGAAATCCACTGACATCAAGAGATTTAAAAGGGGGATGAACTAGGCTCATGATGTGGCATATGTTAATTCAAAGTAGACAAGCCTAGAGAGTGTTCTTGGCATTTTTCCATTTCAAAAGTCCCTGAGTTCCTCAACAGCAGAAATTTTCAGGCACACAAAGATAGGTAGTAGAGTGTTTTTCTGATAACATCTCATACAGTCCTAATCATATTCAGATTTCCCTTTGCAATTGCGTCTGGTAAGGTGGAGTTCACAGCTGTATAGAATCTACATTTGTTTGCTTTTTTATTTTAAGAAATATCTATATACCAATTCCTTGTATGAAGTTAATTAGGCTAACACTTGTTGCTTTCTGACAGTAGGTTATTGCAACATCCTATTAATCTTTGACAGCCAGTTTCTGTAGCACTCAAGTAGAGAAATGCCCCAGAGGAATTTGCATCAGCAAAATTTAGTGCATTTATTCTAGTTTTGTTCAAGCGATAGCCTTGTATTGCAAAAGTCTGAACTATGCCAAGATGGAAAAAAAATCATGTAACAGAACATTTCTTGGCCAACTATTTTATATATTCTTGATCATTATGAAGCCTCAGCATTTATAACCAGGTAAACCAATACCAGTACTCTTTTGAAATGTAATATTTATACTGATCCTTGACAGCTCACTCAAATGTTTATGGGAACAATATAAATGACCCCTCGTTCCAGGGCTTGTTCTAAATTGTGTGGATGTTTGGAGGGGAGATAAGTGTGGGTGGGAAGATGTTACTTCATCTGTTTCATTTAAATTATATGGTGCCATTAAAAACTACACTGTGTGCTTTTGCTGCTGGGTAGCACCAAAAATGAAAAAGAAAATAATTTGATGGAGATGAGTAGATGATACTACCTTGTCCAGCTGAGCCAAGGAGAAAGGTCATTTGCAAATTCAGATGTCTACAATGACTATTTGGCATTATACAATATGTTTGTGCTTTTGGTTACTGAGTTAACACATATTCCTTACAGCTGCAGTGAAAGTCTGCTAGCAAGGACAGTTAGCAGAACCGTTTTATAACTGAGTCAAATCAATAAACTACATAACAAGAGTTGTTTAAAAAGTGCTGATTTCACAAAAAATACAATCATCCACAGAGTTACATTCTTCCACAGAGCTACCTGCAACAGTGTTCATGATGAAGTTGTATTTGAACATATGTAGACCAGACATCTAATTACAAATGTGAAATTACAAAATTTAATTTTGTCTGCCAAATGCTAGTTCAGATCTGTAGACTAATGTGATCCGCCTTCTAGAATGCCAACAATTGTTTGCTATTTGCAATTGTTTCCTAAAACAGAAATAAAAAAAAAATCTCTGCATTTTATTTCAGGAAAATATGCATATTTCTTTATGCTTTATGATAACACTTGATATCTGTAATAAGAGTCTAGGGATTTGGAACCAAAAAGCATGAGCGTCTTAGTATTACAGTGTATTGGAAATTTAACTTCATTATTGTCATGGATGGGATCAGTGCAAACTTTGGTGGCTTCAGGCACGGGATATGCATTTTCACCCAAGACATCAAGTTTCAGGTGCACATAACAACTCTAGATGGCAAGCCAGCCAGAACCCAAGTTGATGAGAAATGTAGAGGATGGTGAAAAGAGAGTGAAAAGAAGACTGAGAGAATAAGGGGGAGAAAGAAATGGAACAATCTGCTTTGTTGACTTGGTTATAGAGGTTGCCAAGAAAAATCTTTGGCTGGGGCACCAATACACCTAAAAAGTATACTCCAGAGCTCAGAAGTTACCTGTGAAGCTCTGTGGAACCATTAGCTTCTTACATATGGGAGGACCTAAAAATAGGTGTGCAATGCAGGTGCAGCCAGTCCTTGAGACACCAGAGTCTACCCCACAACTGCTGTGTAAAATGTTACATTCTCTGGTGGTTTAAAAAATTACAGCTATTAAATATTATTCCTGTTGTTTGTGTAATTCTGATGCTTCAAGAAGTCATTGTCGACAGACTGGAGAAAAGGCGGCATTATTATAGCTGGCTGGGGTGAAGCTGGGATATTTGTTGGAGTCTCTGGGCATTTTTTCATTATGAACATTGTTACTGATGGATTTGTGTGATGAGAAAGCTGGCATAGGGAAAAAAGCCAAGTGAGCTCAAGGGACTGCAGAGGGTCTTGAAACTTTCACCTAACATGTTTCTTTTTACTTTTCTATATGTAGGTCTGACACTGGACTTCTGGAGAGAGAGTTCCCCTTTCCTCACCTGGTATCTAGTAGTGAATTTTCCTAGGATCTAAAATGTAAGGGTTCTTCTCATGGAGACAGGCCTATTAGTTCTTCTCCTTCCAGCTTCCTACCAAGAGCAGGCAAAACTGAATGTGCACAGGCAACAAGGATTGTCCAGAGCAGAAAGTAATGGTGAAAAAGCATTTTCCCCCCCTATCTGCAGCTCTACCTCAAGTTTGATGTAGTTCTTAACTTATTTTGTACAAAGGTCCTGGATCAGGAATGCCTTAATAGCATAGCTATAATGGGGAAAAGGAAGATACCTTATATTTTTCAGCATCCATAGTTCCTCAGGGAACTATGGTTAAACATGTGATCCAACCACCCTTTTTGATATGTCCCTCTATTGCTTACCTCTTTGTGAAGAGGTAACAGGGGGACATAGTTTCTATATGAAACTAAACAGGGAGACATGAGTTCCAGGCAGCCATCATCTATTCTGTGTATATATCCCAAGTGGCCTTATTGTTTCCTATTTCTTTGCCATACCTGTAACAAAATCTTGCCCCCAGCAAGCACGGAACACCAGTGTTAGACTCTGAGGTCCCTTCTTGGGCCAGGATGTCACATAGCTGAACAAAGCTAAGACCAGTTCCTTTTGACATACTTCCCTGTGTCACATTCCCTCTACTTGCCACTGAACATCAGCCATCTCTCAGCCATGCCCTCCCTGGCTCCTTTATGGTCCATTCTTGCTGGCTGACAAGCTCAATTTTCTCCCTCATCTCCCTCAGCAGCTGAGATTACAACTATCGGCTGGCTTTGCACTAGGGATTTCTGCACCCTTCACCTTTCTGCTGTTGGCAATAGGACCCTTCACTCACCAGCCTTGGGTGATGCTGAGCTGTTATCAAAGAGCTGTGTTTCCCTCAATGAGACTCCACCAGCCCCTGCCACACTGCTGTTGCAGTCAGACACAACCAACATAAAGGGTTCCTACATTCAAAATCTTTCTCTGCTCAAAGGGATACAGCAGAGACCACATGGGGCCATGGCATCTGCATCATCCTGCTCCTCTTCTCACACTTTTTTACAAGGCAAAGTCACCTGTTTTTTTAAAAAAAACCCTAAAATTGAAATGTAATTAAAATTAAAAGTGTTAAACCCTGATCCTTCAAATAAATACTGGTGTGTTATCTTTGCTTTTTGTTTACTGGTTACTAATTCAGTAATTTTGGATACCCCAGTCAGAGAGCCATTTGTGAGATTTCGCTGCTGCTGCTTTCTTCTCCTCTCAGTCCAACCTCTCTCACCTAACTGCATACCTCAAATGAGAATTTCAAGTAATCACTAGCTTGACTTCTGGGTTTGAAAAAACTATCGCCCCAGGAACCCAGCTGCAATGCACAGAGCTATAATGAATGCTGATAGCTTGTGCTTGCTTTGCCCACATCTTTCTGGGTTTGAGTGAATCTGAAACTCCAGATGAAATTCAAAGAATGTGAAACCATATGCATCAACAGCATCTAGAAAGTCTGTCAAAATCGGCATGGTTTGAACAGCTCTATCAACCTATGTACTCATGTTGCTCCATCACTACGGTATTTGAATTTACCCAATTGAAAACTCTTTTCCCCGTTAGTCCCTCTGCTTGTGTGGCAGAGAAAAAGGTTCAAACACCATGATGAATCCCTAATTATAGGTTTGTCAATCCCTCCAGGTAAGTGGTAGCCAGTCTACTTGACAGTGATGGATAAATATATAACAGGAATTGTATTCCTGGGAGAAGATTAAAACAAAAGTTCTATAGAGGCAAACCTTTCAGTTGCCTTAAGAATTCTGAGATGCCTAGATGCTACAGTGATAAGTGTGGTAGAAATGATTCGATAAAGATCTATATAGATGAGCAATTAAGAAAATCAAGGAATGTGCTGTCAGCTGTTATACTTAATAGCTATAATTTTCTGTAAATGGTAGTAATACCTTTTTCGTGTATTCAAGTACATGGCTGAGGTATTGCTTGTTATTAAAGAATGAACAAATATAAGAAAATAATTATAAAGTTCCCTCTGGAATTCTGCATAGACTATCTGTAATATTTGGTTGAGTCACCTGAAAACTCTTTGGGGATGTCCATGGCCTGCATTTTCAGTCTCATGAGCATTTAAAATATCAAGTTTGGTAACTGCCATCTGTCCCAAAATTGGCAGGAATGCCTCAGTTTCATCAAGTGATACTGAGCCCTGATATTACGGAGCCTGAAATACATTTAGAACAGAAATTCCTAAATGTATTTCAGGCTCTGTAATATCAGGACTTAGTATCACTTGATGACATGTCATCATGCTATAAGGAGTCAAATCACACACTGAGAATACTTTTTTTTTTGCAGGACCAACAAAACTGCAGCAAAAAATGACATTAGTTCTGATTTCATCACTTCTCTCAGGGTTTTCATGGCAGCCAAATTTCCAGCACATCACAAGGCCTCTGCACCATCATCAATTTGCATCCCTTGCCTTGTCTACACTACTGGGATAAGTTGACCTAAGTTACGCTGCTCCAGCTACATGAACAATGTAGCTGGAGTCGACATAGCTTAGGTTGACATACTGCGGTGTCTACACTGTGCTGCATTGACAGGAGACACTCCCCCGTCGACTTACCTTACTCCTCTCATTCCAGTGGAGTACCGGAGTCGACCAGAGAGCACTCTGCCATCAGTTTAGCGGGTCTTCACTAGACCTGCTAAATCAACCCCCCACTGCATCGACTGCAGCAGTGTCAATCCCCACAGTGTCAATCCTCTGTGTCACGATGGGATGATGCGGTGTCAAATAGGTTACAATGTAAAGCCATGACTTTGGGCGGGGGTAACCAGTACATTTTAGAAGTGAGGATCATTTCTATTGCCTAATTCAGTTTAGTATGTAGTTTATTAATCTAGGAAGGATTAGAAAACAAAAGAACAAACAGTTCTTAATGTAGTGCCTGTATTACTTAGAAACAAATATAAGCTCTTGCGCAGGACAAGAGTTGGTCAGGAATTTTCCATCAGTGGAAAATGCAGTTTCTGCACATTTGAAATTTCTGAAGGATTATTTTGATTTTGCCAAAATGTTTTGATTTTCTGTTAGGAAAAGTGATACAAAATGTTTAATTTGGGGTCATTTCAACCCAAATCTAATTATTTTGGCTTATTGAATTGATCCAAAATGTTGCACTTGAAGTTAGTTCAGCACTAAACTGCATTTTCCTGTTGTGGCACATTGCCTCATGGGAGATGTAATTCTGAGACCTAATACCCCCATTCTTTTCTATGGACCAGGCTTGCTGTCCAGAGTACTTCTCCTCTGTGCCTAAGCAGGATGGTACATCAAGGAAGTCATATGACTGCTTGAAAGGTCACCTGGCCTGAGAGTATGGCCCTAGGAAAGAATTGGGGCATGGAACCTGAATTACAACTTCTATGTGCCACCATAAAGGAATGCAGTTTATTATAGAATTGACTCTAGATGAAACATTTTGGGACAGTTCAACAAACTGAAACAAAACACACTTAGTTTCAGAAAAACCAAAATATTTTGTTTTGATAGCAAATGCCAAAATGAAATATTTCACCATTTCCAAATCTTTTTTTTTAAATGTGTCATTCCACAAAAGTTTTTGATATTTCAATTCTTTGTCCTGATTTGGGTCACAAACAAACGGTCGAAATATCAGAATGTCCTGCAGGAAGGATATTTCGATTTCACTCAGTTCTATTCAGGACTGTGCATGCCGGTTTATTTGGAACTAAATGCCTTATTTCTTCCTATTGTTTAAAATATTCAAAATAATAGGAGGAAATGAGGAATTTAGAAACAAAACCATAATGAACTAGAATAAGTTCTTGACCAATTGTAATACATATTACACCATTAAAGTGAGATTAATTTGAGGCAAAAAAGCCTATTGATATTAGATAAAGAAGGATGACTCAAGCCAATATCATAGCCTTGCTTCTGAATTCCCTTGATTTTGTTGGTATGCATTAGATTGACATTTATATTTTGATCATTTATTTTATATTTCACTATAGGTGAAATCCTGGACTCATTGAATAGAATATGAATTTTGCCATTGACTTCAATGGGGCCAGGATTTCATCCTATATGCTGATTGTTTTGGTTGTTTATGACTTGCCAAAACATTACATACATACACACACATTATTATATAAATGCACATACACACACTCATGTATATGCACAGATATAAACTTACAGATAATAAATAGAGTATAAAATGCACCTATATAAAAAAGGAACTCAAGTCACCATATTAAACACAATTGAAGAGAGCATCCTTTTCCTGGAAGAAATGTATATAAAGATTACATTACAATAAAAATGTTAACAGTGCTAAAATGATCTGCATAATTGCCTACATGCTGCATTTATAATTTTATTTTTTCTTTAAATTAATAAATATGTTATGGGTGCCAATTCTATCCCCTATGGACTTATCCCATAATTTAAAATAAACAGGAGAACAAAAAGGACTGCCCATACATAAATTAATATCTAGGCTATAAGGAAGCTGCATTGTCTTGAGGTCAGAACAAAGGACTTAAAAAGTCAAATATTGTTTTTATTTACACCTGCACAGCAGAGCAATGGCTCTTAAGAGTTTGAAAGAGTCTAGGATGCCAACTGCTGACTAAGCATGTGACCACAGACAATTCATCTGGAAGCTCTGAGCTTCACTGACCCCAAGAGGAACTTGCTGAAAAGCAAACCAAGCTGTTGCATGCTAGTCTGACTATCAAAACCATTTTTATAATGAACTTAGGGCTTGTCTTCACTACGGGGGTAAGTCAACCTAAGTTACGCTACTCCAGCTATGTGAATAACATAGCTGCAGTCGACGTAGCTTAGGTTGACTTACCCCGGTTTCTTCACTGCACTGCATTGATGGGAGATGCTCTCCGGTGTACTTCCCTTACTATTCTTGGAGAGCTGGAGTACCAGGGTCAACCGGAGAGCACTCTGCCATTGATTTAGCGGTTCTTCACTAGACCCACTCAATTGATCCCTGCTACATCGACTGCAGCAGTGTCAATCTCCCCGTAGTGAAGACCAGCCCTTAGTAAGGTTAAATTGAATCCCTAGAGATTTTTCATCTCTCTTGGAATTTATAAAGGACAACAATAAAAATGCTTGATTGTAGAGATTTGCAGCTCTGCATATCTCAATGGCTTAATGCACATATTTGATTTAAAATGTCTAATATTGAGCTATTTTGATAACACAGCTACTAAATTCAAATATACTTTGTCCTCACAAAACTGCCATAGTTACTATTAATCCCCACTGCCACCCACGCACACACATATTTAAAATTAAATTACAGCTCATGTACTGTAAAAATATAAAAAGTTGTGTCCTACCTATGGTGGTAATAACAGTGCCAGCGAAGAAGAAGGAACTTCCCAAGTCCCAGTGACTGATTTGAGATGTGTTTCTTAAAGGTATGATTCCTGCATTTATTGCTGACACTACGTGCTGCAAGTTTAAAAAAGATACTTGTCAATATTCATGAAACATAAACAATGATGTTAACATACATTATGCAGTAGATTCACAAAGATAAAGCCACTTATTAGATGTAAACAGTGAAAAAGAGAAAGGCTCACTTTGGTCAGTTGGAGTTTTGCCATTGACTTTAATGAGGCTAGTATTTAATCCTTAGAGTAAATCTCAGACATAAAGGACCAATTTCTGCAGTCCTTGATGTCTACTGAAATTTTATTGTGTCAGGACTCCACAGTTGGACCTCAAGGCATCGAGCACTTGATCCAAAGCCCACTGAAGTCAATAATAAGACCCTTATTGACTTCAATGAGTTTTGGATCACCCTAACTAGATGAAACAATTAGAATTAAAAATGTAACCCTTTCTCTGTATGCAGAAAAACACATATTACATGAACACTTTACATTTAGTTCCCCAACTACTGTTCACATTGACTCCATGGAACTATCTGCGAGTAAGGAAAGCAAGATTCGGTCCATAGTTTTAAAAAACAGAGCCACATCATCCCATCAGTTGTTAAGGAGAGATTCCCACTTATATCAGTGGAGAAGTCTGTTTTAAAATGCTGGTAAAATATGTCCCAGAGTAATTTTATGTCAAATAAATTCCAGTTAATTAAGAACATTCATAGAGGATAGAAAATGTAATAATTAAATATCTTTAATTGTATGATAAGGTTATTAAATCTTCAATATGATAACCACAAATTCAGAATTAAATATTATACAATAATTATCCATATAAGTTGACCTCTAGATTTATACTATTATATATGTAATACAGGTAATTACTGAAAATGTATTTCTCAAACACATCAGCTCTGTCCGTGGAAATGAATGAGCACAATTATTGTGAAATTTACGTTTTCACAAAAAATTCCCAGATCCTGCAGTGTCATCTCACTGAGATTTATCTTATCACAAAAAAGTCCCTGTGTAGCAGTTTCTAGTGCAGACCCATACCAGTATTTATTTTATTTTTAAACACCAAGAAATAATGCTATTTTAAAACTTATTAAACTGTTTTATGAAATATAAATTAAGGGTGTATTCTATAACATTCACTTAAAGCAGAACAAATTTTATAAGTGATCATTATATTGGTAATTGGTGTTTCAAAAACCAACAAAGAGTACAATATTGAAGTGAATGTTTTAACTACCCAAGGCCTAAGCACAGGTACTGTGAACTTAGCTATTCCATATACTTATTCTGGAATAGCTCTCCATGTGGACATTCTTCCAGTGACTTTATTCCAGAATAATACAAAGTTAAGTAATTATTCCAGAATAAAATCACTTTTATTCCAA
This sequence comes from Chelonia mydas, assembly GCF_015237465.2. Classification (NCBI taxonomy): domain Eukaryota; kingdom Metazoa; phylum Chordata; order Testudines; family Cheloniidae; genus Chelonia; species Chelonia mydas. The sequence goes on from NC_057851.1 coordinate 160,102,347, forward strand.
CACACACTGGGGAATTATTCTGGAATAGAAAATTAATAAAATTAGAACTATTCTAGAATAGTTATGCCAGTCAATTTCTCTCCATATAGACAAGTCCTCAGAGCCAGCATGTTCAACTTGCTACTTTCAAAGGTCAGTTGCTTAAGTAGTAGCTGTTAGGAAGCCCAGGACTGCAACTATATGTCTTTAAAGGTTTTAATTTTGATTTGCTTTAAAAATAGCCGTGGCAGATCCCAAAGGTCTGAAAATTCAGATGTGTAGCCAAAAGTTTGGATGCCTATTCATAACTTAACTCTAGTATGCTTTCCCCATCGTGGTGTTTCATTTCACAAACACCCGCTCCTGTGAGCAGCTGCATACTGACCGCTCAGACAACAAGACTAGGTGTTTGTAATATGGAGCACCAGGGGCTGAAAGCAGAGCTGCAGGCTTTCTGCGCCCAGCCTCAAGGCAAGGTATCTCTTCCCCCATGCTACTGAAAGACAGGTTGTGTACAGGCACAGCTCTCCTCCCCTCTCACAGCGCCACAGTGAGAAGTCAGGGTGACTGTGGCTACTGCTCTGGGTTGGAGCTGAGATCAGAACTCCAGTGGATTGCAAGGCCACAGCTCTCCCCAACTCTATATCAGAGAGAAGTGGTTTAACCCCAGTATAGGAACAGGGACTCCCAGGAAACCTTAACCTCCTCTTCCCTTACCTCCCATCCCCCAAAGAGACTAGCATATTTTAAAAGAGGTGGCATACTATTATTATTAAATAGTAACACATAGAAATAATAATGTCTAGCTCTTACACAGTGCTTAATTATTAACCCCAATCATCACATTTTTAAAATAAGAAATGGAAGGCCCTTAAATGAAGATAAGGGGCAGGATTGTCTTCTTGCCTAATACTGGTATAAATCAGAGTTCCACTAGTGTAAAAATTGGTGAGAGAGAAGAATCAGGTCCAGTATCTGTAAATTGTATATATGCTTACTGACAGTGCTCAGAAGACAAATAAACTACTGTGACTTAATATTATATTTATGGGGTTAGGGCATACATATAGAATCACAGAAAGGTAGGGCTGGAAGGGACCTCAAAAGGTCACCTAACCCAGCCCCCTGCACTGAGTAGACCTAGACCGTCTCTGACAGGTGTTTGTCTAACCTATTATTAAAAACCACCAATTACGGGGATTCCACAAGCTCCTTTGGAAGCCTACTCAAGAGCTTAATTACCCTTACAGTTAGAAAGTTTTTCCTAGTATCTAACCTAAATCTCCGTTGCTGCAAACTAATCGTCTTGTCCCACCACTGGAAGACATGGTAAGCAATTTTCACAGTCCTCTTTACATATTTGAAGACTGTTACTAGGTCTCCCCTCAGCCTTCTCTTCTTCAGACTAAACATGCCCAGTTCTTTCAACCTATCCTCATAGGTCATGTTTTCTAAATCTTTTATCGTTTTTGTTGCTCTCCTCTGGACTGTCTCTTGAATTTGTCCATATCTTTCTTACAGTGTGGTGCCCAAAACTGGACGCAGTGCTCCTGCTGATGCCTCACCAGTGCTAAGTAGAGCAGAACAATTACCTCCCATATCTTACATACGACACTCCTATGAATACATTCCAGAATGACATTTGCCTTTTTTGCAACATCATGCTATTGATTCACATTCAATTTGTGGTCCACCATAACCCCCAGATTCTTTTCTGCAGTACTGCTGCCTAGCCAGTTATTTCCCATTTTGAAGTTGTGCATTTGATTTTTCCTTCCTCAGTAAAGTACTTTGCACTTGTCTTTATTGAATTTCAACTTATTGATCTCAGACCAATTCTCCAATTTATCAAGATCATTTTGAATTTTAATCCTGTCCTCCAAAGTGCTTGCAACCCCTCCCAAGTTGGTGTCATTCACAAATTTTATAAGCATACTCTCTACTCCAACATCCAAGTCATTAATGAAAATGACTGTGGGACCTCACTTGATGTGTTCTCCAAGTCTGACACTGAACCATTGATAACTACTCTTTGAGGAGAGTTTTTCAACCAGTTGTGCACCCACCTTATAGTAATTTCATCTAGACCATATTTCCTTAGTTTGCTTTTGAGAATGTCATGTGGGACTCTCATCAACAGAACTTGGTCCAATAACAGACATTACCTCACCCACCTTGTCTCTCTAATATCCTGGGATTGACACAGGTACAACTACACTACATATGTGGAACTGTGTCAAAACTTACTAAAGTCAAGCTATATCATGTCTACTGCTTCCCCCTGTCCACTAAGCCAGTTACCCTGTCAAACAAGGAAATTAGATTGGTTTGGAATTATTTGTTCTGAACAAATGCATGTTGACTATTACTTATCACCTTATTATCCTCTAGATACTTACAAACTGACTGTTTAGCAATTTGTTCCAGTCTCTCTCTAGGTAGCAAAGTTAGGCGGATTGGTCTATAATTCCCCAGGTCCACCTTTTTTGTCCCTTTTTAAAATAGCTATAGTTCAGATTGTAAATATATCGAGTAAACAAAATTCAGAATTCACTGTTGGATTGGATCTGGACAACACGGCCTTGTGTACATTAGCACATTCTACATCAGTTAACAGTAACGAGTGAACCTGGTATTGATCACTGTTTAAATGTTAGTGTAAAAAGACAAACTATTTTAAGCAACATGCCAAAAAGATCTGTTATACTAATTTAGTTATACAATAATAGTACTATACAAATAGTCCTTTTGCTCTTGGAAATTTTGCTGTACTACATTCAGACCACACTTAGGGGTGCAGCATGGTTTCACTTCAATGTGAAAGGGTTTTGATCATAAATCCCTGCACCTGGAAATGGGAACATACTTCCTAGTGTGTATGTGATGTGGTAAAGCAGGAGATCAATACACTTTTATGGGACTATCCATGAAGTGTTGTGGTTCTTTTGTATTGCAGTAACACTGTACAGAGCAATACACATGTTTTTAAGCAGTTTTACCAAGACTGACCTTTCTAATGTGATAGAGGCAAAATGTTTTCTGCACTTTTTATTGTCACTGAAAACTTTTCAGGTTACAGTACATCATTCTCTCTTATATATAAGGTCGTTCATCTGTAAAATACGAGGACACATTAACACTATCAATGTCATACCTATGGTACACTGCAGTTGATGACCACATTAAGAGATCTCTCCCTTGGTCAAAAGGGTACAACTTGAAGATGTTTTTAGTCACAAAGGGACAAGAGATGCCAGTCTCCATTATGCACTTGTTAAATTTTAAAACAAACACCTTTGTGCTTTCTCCAGTGCTGCCCTTCACGCTTGGAAGGAGCTCTCCGTAAACCTCCGCAAAGCCCCATGATTATCCACCTTCAAATCCCTCCTCAAAACTCTCCTTTGCTGTGATACCTACAAAAAACCTGACTGTTTTAGGCTGTCGGTGTGCAAAGACCACGGCCTGTGATGCAGACCAGTATTGTTTCCTTGTTTCCTTGTCCTTCCACATCTGTCTGTCTGTCTGTCTGTCTCCAGCTGTCGGACATAGATTGTAAGCTCTTTGGGTCACGCATCATCATTTTGTGTTCTGTGTTTGTACACAGTCTAGCACAATGAGGTCCTGGTCCATGACTAAGGCTCCTCGGTGCTACAGTAATATAAATAATAAATAATAATATCTCCAGTTGATATAAATCCACATAGTTCCCTACATTTCAGAACTGGGGAAATGGTTGAAAGCATCCAATATAGTCTTCAACATCTCTCTTTTTAATGTGTCTGCCCTACTGACCACAAAGTTACCTAGAACCATGGTTCCCAAACCTTTTAGTATTTAGAGATATTTTGAGTCCTCAGAACAAAATACAATATTTTTACTGACTCAGGAAACCAGATTCAATAGTTCAAGAGACTAGAGTCAAGAGGCACACTAAAGTTTAGACAGTTTTGTGACTTTTTTCAACTATATGATGTATGCTTAATGATAAAAGCCAGTCTAATCCAAGTTTTTTCAAACTACAATTTGAAAATATGGATTTGTGGCATGTTTGGACACAGCCTAAGATTTTACCAACAAGGATGGGCCTGGTTCAAACTTCATAGTTGCACAATGATTGGTTGAATCTCTGATAGCACCAGACAAAAGTCAGTTTCCAAGTTTAAGCTATTTCTCTGTTTAATTTTCACAGAAATCATTGCTGAAAATCCAGACTCACAGAAGCAGCATTTTCATAGCTTCATCACTGAGCTCTCTGTATTCTACTCTAACAAAAATCCAGAATTCCTGGTTTGCTAGATTTGAAAACTTGGTCTTCAGTGTATGATTACCTGATAATTCTAAGAGACTTTCTTGAGCCAGGATACTTAATGTTGGAATGGAGTCAACAATTACAGAGAATGGGTTCAGAATCCAGTCAGTATCCGGAGATTAATGTTCAAAGCCAAGAAAATATTAATCAAAATGGGAATACAAGACAGAAAAATTAGTTAATCTTTGGTCTTTAATGACATTTTGATTACTTTCACTTTGTTCTTTTAAAAAGTCTGATAACATTGGAAACATCTCAATAATTCCCTTTTCAATGTGATATCACCAAAGACAACGTTTCTTCATGAATCCCTTGCTCTTCTCTTTTAAATCAGGTATATTTGTACTTCTACCTTGAAGTGTTAGGTTCAGTGCATTCAATTCGCCAAATACGTCCATTACGTAAGTCAAGAAGTCCACATTACATGTGTAATCTGGAAGATCTGTTTTCCCAAGGGAGAAATCCTCATTTCATTATGCAATTCAAAGAGGGTTGTAACACTTTCCCACATCCCCACCACCAGACCTCCCTGTGAGTGGGCTCAGAGCTCATCTAGTCACACGGCATACTAAAACAATGTGTGTGTATTGCCTGGGATTGTACAAAATTAACCATTTTAATAACAATTTTAAGGGCCTCATGTACTGCTGCTGATGCCACTTTATTTGTGCTGAACCTCCACTGGTCTTTCTGGTCATAGCTGCTGCCTCGTCAGTGCAAAACCCCACTTATATAGCCCAGTTGAGACTTTCCTCTGCTATGAATTGGATCTTGAATATTTGCTCAGTGGCTGTTTGAGTTGGGATTTCTTTGCAAAATAGAAGTTCTTCAACTATTGGACCAGCTGTGACAAATCTCTCATAACATAGACGCTTAGCCATATTGGCTATGTGTGTGGATTCATCAAGGTGCAGTGCAAAATATTGACTCTTCTTTCCTTGGTCTATCAGCTTGGTCTATCCTGGACATTTTCTGCAAGATCATCCATCAGTGCATTGACAGATGGCATTATGTGACATAGGAATGGTTTTCATGGCTGTGTGCTCACTAATCATAATTCTATACATCTACTATTGCTGGAAGTAGAAGGGTCTTGCTATGGTACATGCCTGTTTGCATTCTGCACTTTGCATGGCTACAATATAAGATGCTCCTATGGCTCTGTGAGGAGCAATTGTTTCTTTAGACAGGACTTTTTTTATTCCCAAACAACAGGGGTTCCCCCATTAACCATTTGTGGCTCCCCAAGGGAGCAATGGCTGACAATATGGGAATCACTGACCTAAAACAATAGTATAAAACTTCTGTTGATTTCACTGGGGCCAGAATTTCACCCTTAATATACAAATTGCAAGATATTTATTGCCAATGCCTATTTATCTTTGATTCTGTTTTCCATTTTATTTTGTCAGTCTTCTGCCTTTCCCCTTGACTGCTGCCTTGCTGTAATAACAGTGAAAGCATAGTCATTTCATTTGTCATAAGTTTGGCATGACACTGTCATCTTTACTTACAATTTTTTTTTCCTGTCAACTTTGTCCTTCATTGGCGCAGCCCTACTTATCCCGTGGTGTAATTAAGTCTGTGTATCTCTAGCGGTGCTGTATCACTTTCCTTTAGCCTGAAAAAGTTAGAATCATGGAAATTCTGTATAATCTGTACTTTTATCATCACTGACTCCAATTTATTCCATTCAGCCTCTTGAGATGGTTTACAAGATTTTAACAGGAAGGTTCCCGGACTTAACTTTACTATGTAAAATAAATTGTAAAATGTGATCAGATTAGTAGACTAAATTATTTTTTCTGTGTTACCGTAAGTCAAATTCTGACTTAAAACTCACCTCTGCTGCACTGCCTATAAACCACTCAACAGTAGCTAGGCCATTGGTGTGCTGACATTTCCACTTATTGAGCTAGTTAGGACTGTTTCTCTGGTTACCTTATCCTCCCTCAATTTATTTGTTTATCCATCTGTTATTGTCTCATCATATGGTGCCGCTAGACTGTAAACTCATTGAGCCAGGGACTCTCTGTTTATTATGTCTGTGTGCAGTGCCTAGCACAATGAGACTGGTTGAAGGCTTCTATGTGCTACCATAATATAAAATAATAAAATAATAATAATTAATAAATACAGTAATAGTATTCAGAATAGTTTGTTCACAACTTACTGTTCTTTAATTCTTTTTTTCATGGTTACATTGTGTTATATTTCTTGGCAGTAAAGAGAATTGAGGTAAAATTTTCCAAAGTGTCTAAGTGACTTAGGACCCTAACGCCCATTTTCAAAAGCAATATAACCACCTTAGCAGCCTACGTGAGTTGCCGAGCTCCTAAGTGCCAATATAACTTTTGAAACTGAGACTTAGGCTCCTAAGTCACTGAGGAACTTTTTGAATTTTTGCCTGAAAACTCAGTCTGTAGCTTTTCTACTTGAAATACGAGCAGTGCCAAAAACAAAGCACTGTCAACTTTGAATACTCTTTTAAATTCAGTATCCACTCTGTAGCCATCCTTTAGCTATGCAGCCATCTCAAAAGGGTCAATAGCCACATATGGAATGTTCCCCAAAGTCATCCACTCCCACAGTGTTACTCCAAATGCCCACACATCACTAGCACTGGAAAATTCATTGTTAACAAAGCTTTGAGGAGCCATCCACCACACTGGCCTGCTTTCATTATCTCCCAGATAATGATAATCCATGGGAAATAGGTCTCGGGATAGCGCATTGTAAGTAATCTTAACCTGAAGTGAATCATCAATGACCCAGTTTCTAGTAGCCAGGTCTTTGTGAGTGACCTCCCTTCTGGCTAAATAGTTCATTCCACGGGCAATATGAATACCCATATGAACAAGATCCTGCTGGAAATTGCCTGAGGAGTGTTGGCCTCTACTAACTTGCACTGGCTCAGGATCAGTTTAAGGTTCCCCCAGTTCATGTAAGACAACAGCACCATGGGTTTCGCCGCATCTTCTATACAGACATGGGTGATAGGGAATAGGTTCCTATGAATTCCCTTTATACAGTAATTTTAGAAACTTTTTTCTTGCTAATACATTGCACAGTCATTAATTTGTCCTTTTCATACTGCAACACATTGGGATCATATAGGAATCTGTATCGAGAGGCTGTCTCAGGTTTGCCTGATAGCCTACCATACACAACTGTGTGAACTGACAGCTAAAACTAGAGACAAAGTTTCAACCTTCTAAAGCAGCAAGTTCCCCCTGTACAAAAACAAGACAACTGTCCTAGTTCCAGAGTTCCCCTAAGCAGTGTCTTCAGTAAGGCAAAAATGGAGCAAGTAGTATTGAATGCAAGCAGTGAATATTTGCATTTGTCTGCTTTAGCTACTATGCTTTTATGAAACGATGTAGTATATAATCATGAGTACTCATCAGAAACAAACTGGTATTGTTTCAACTAGAAACAATACAGCTCTATTCTAGCACTGCACTAGCCCGGTTGAATAGTTAAATCCTTGACTATCTATCCAGAGATAAAAGTGAAACCATCTTAAAATATCTTTCTGATTAAATAGAGAAAACATACTGTTTTGTTCCCACTGATTTCTCAGCAATCAAAAGTAGCTTGTGGTTCCTGGCAGTACATAAACAAGGGACCCAATGCTAGGAATAGTCATGAGGCACTACCTAGACACAGGGAGTTTAGCAGCATGTTGGATTCAGCAGATGGATCCCCTCAGAATAGACTTGTGGTCCGTTCAGAAATAGGGACTGGACCAGACTGTTGACAGGGATCTTTTACAGCAGATCAAGTCCAAGCCCTGCCTATAATGCAGATTCCTCTACGCTATGGTGTTGTGCATCAGGAATACAGGCAGAGATGGCATGCTTGACTATGGAATGAAGCAGATAATAGCATCCAGAAATTTATTTTTAGCAAGAATGGAGTAGACAGGATCTAGGAAAGGGAGAGGCACCTGCATGGAAATTAGGGAACACAAGAAGGTGGGGAAACAAGAGGAGAAAAATAGAAATAGGCCACAATTCAACACGGTGGGACAACTCATATGGTTACAGTTAAGAATGAGCTGAAGTGCTTTGACTGGCAGGGGCATGCATGGAGGTGGAGGCACAAAGTCCTGTACCTGGGCTTCCATGTGTAAACTGCCTTAAATGAGACACCTCAAATTGTTCCCAACACTCAGTAAAGAAGGTACATGTACCCTTGATATTTGCACTTCCTTATGATCTTCAGTTCTCAAGTGCTCCAGAATGGCCTTGTATATAAAAAAACTGATGCAATTGCAGTTTGAATTGCCAAAAGAATATCCTGCAGCATCAGTTTTTTATAGACAAGGTCTTTCAAGGTTTTCAAGCCTAACACCTGCTGCTTGCAAGCTGGGAACCAGCCAGAGCACGGTGTGTTGTTTTGTGTGGTGTGGGGCTATCAATGTTAACAACCACCCGCCTTAAATCCCCTGGAAAAAGAAAACTGCCTGCATGGTAGCTGTGCAAAATAGAATATCCCACAGAAATGGTGCCCTTAATTTTGTGGTTAAAATAAATGATCTAATTTTAATAAATCAAGCTTATGAATCTCAGATTTACAAAGTATATTTCAGGACCTACACAAACCCTGTGTCTCAGTCAGGGACATATTATGATAGCTCCAGAAATGACACAGCAAGAAGAGTTTTAAGCTTTTTAATACCTGGAAGAGAAACAAGAAATCCTACTTAATCATTTTAACTGCATAATAGTTTTCTATTGAATCTGAAAGGTTGCATCTGAAGGAGCCTACTGGCTAAAATTAAAGAACACCCTTCAGAAAATGCAACAGCATTGGTTTCCTGGGACTAAGAGACAAGATGTGAAACATTTTATGCATGGAACAGAAAGTCAACTAAAGGAGAGGTGCAGTGTAACGAAAAATATATTCTAGTTACATCTAGTTACAAAAAAAGAGTAAAAACAGCTAAAATAAGTGTTTAAAGTGTCAAATATTTTTAAAGAGGAAATTAATCACATAGGAAGCAGTTATCCTGGCATTCTGGTGATGAAAGTTAAGGCACAAGGAATGCAGCTCCAGTTATTTTTATAACACCCACAATCATAAGAGGCTTTTCTCAGAAGACAAAGAGAAGACAGATTCCTACCTAAAAGAGTTCACAGTCTAAATGGTGAATGCATAGACAAGGGAGATTTTAAGCAACACAAGGTTAGGGTGAAAACAGACATAGGTTATGGAAATATGATGACAGGGACCCTAGCCTTGCAAGCTAATCTGCGGAGGTGGATCTCATGGGGAACACCATACAGATCACCTTGTGGGAATGGGGTCATAGTCACTCAGGTTAGATACATCCAGGTGATTCACAAAATATTTCTAAAAACATGAACTCATATTTTGTAGGAACTCAGTTTTCAGGAAGAACCTGCATACTTCGGAGCAAGCTGGATTTAAAATTCTGTGGCAGAGTCCTTCACTACAGGGGCACTTTGGTGCAGCAGACGAGACTCTGTGGCATCTTCATTTACATTTTAAAAAGTAGGTTTTTCCTGAATTAAATAAGAAAATTAATACTACACTCAGTGCCTTTGACCCCCGTGTTGTTTATTTTGATATTACATTCCCTACCAGTTTGTGATGTGGGATAAGCACATGTGCAGGATGTGTCTGCTAAAAGAATCAGCAGTGAAATATAGTCATTAACATTACTGACATCTTTAGTTTTAAGTCTTAAGGTACATTTAGTTAAAGTGTAATCTATAGGTTTCAGCATTAACATACTGAGATGACTGGAGCAGTTCACACTTCTCTGCAATATTATTTCAGTCTGTGCAGGCTCCAATAGGCACATTAACACTGTGCTCTGTTCAGGCATAAGGCGGTAGAGGAGAAGGCAGAATGTAACAGGGAGGAAGGAATGAGCAAAATATCTTTTTTCACTCTAGCTGGCTCCTAGGATTCATACAGATTGATTGTTCCTCACCGCTATGAAGCAACCCAGCAGTCAGCCCTGGGCAATCCGCTTTGGCTCACACCCCACTTGTTGGGACACACCAGTCTAAGGTATTTTAACCAAGGGATGACATTTCTTTTATTTACAACATTTTAATGCTTATGTGTTATATTACTTTTCCGCTGAATATGAACAGATTTTGTTGGGTTTTATTTTATAAGGGCCTACCTTAGAAGCTGAGCTTCACTTAATTGGGTAGCATTTAAATAAAAAGTTCTTCTCATTTCTCTAATCAATTTTCTCTTTGGCAGGAGATGACAAAGTAGAGCTCTTATTGCCAAGTTCTCACTCTACTCAGGCATCCCAGAATACATTGCAGTGCTGACTTCATTCTCTCTTAGGAATAACTCTAGAGTAAGGAAGCAACCTATGGGCTGGGAAGCCAATCCATTTTTTCCAATAGACAAGTGTGTTGAACATTCTCATTTTTATATTCTGAGAGGTATATATTCTGTAGGGTATAGAATACTGGATATAAAATAAGAATACTGACAATGTTAGGAAGTTGTTGACTACACAATTCAGTCGGACTCACCTTTCCCCACAGACAGACTTTCTGCACTTCCATTTATTGTCTGTGTGGAGCAAGAACTCAACATATTAACAAAAGCAACCAAAAAAAGTGTGTGTGTGTATATATATATATATATAAAATGATACTATAATAATACTGTGTATATGTATATATATAATGATACTATAGTTTCACCTGAGGATTGGCCAAAAATAGGCTGATCATTAGAGATGTGTATTGTCGAATGTCTTCAAAACTCTGTTACTGAGCATGTGTGCACAAGTACAGGAGGGGATTCTACCAGGTACTTTGCATCTGAGATTGCAAACTGCCTCAAACATTTTCAAATTTTCAGCAGCTGGTATACTATAGGGAACAATCCTACACTAGATCTAAATAGATTTTTTCTATCTCTGATTCCTGTAGTTCTTTGTATACCAGTTGCTAGAGAACACTTTTATTCTGTTGTATGGCAATTCTTTGTTAAGTTGGCCCTACCACACAGCGCAAGATGCTCAGACTGAGCAACAACAACAAAAACACCTCTCAGGTTATTTACATAGCTTTTGTTCAGCCAAAAAACGACACAGCAGCAAAGTCTCTGGCCACATTCCCTTCATGCAGTTTAGTAGTCTGCAAACTCTAAACAAGATTTAAAAAAACTGAACAAAACATAAGCAAGACAGATCTTGCATCCCTAGAGCTCTCCATCCTGACTTCAGCAAACCCATCTTTTTCTCTCCTGATAATAGCTGAGTCCCTTTTAAAGACCCTCTCAACTGAAACTTTGAAACCCTAGGTTTTAATCTAAAAAATGAACAGCTGTCTGGCTTTTTTTGTGCCTCTTCCTATAGGGACCACTAAAAGGTAGTATAAAGTATAATAGCAAGCTCCCCTCTAAAAGGCACACATCCCATCACATGCTGCTGTACACTGCCAACTTGATTGTTGCCATGCACAACATATGGTGTACCAGGTGATATTGCCTGTAATATTGATTTACACTAGACTGGCCTAAAATGGCACCGAAAGTTGGCATCCAGTGTTTGAACCCTAACCCCACTGACTGCAGAGCCATTGTGCCTATGGTTGTGCATGTTTTATGCCTTCAGGACTTAGGCAATATCTCAAAAATCGTTATGCATCTTGATTCAGCACCGAGGGTCACACATTGCTGTACTTCATCTCAGGCAGGTTTATACTACAGGATACAGAGCAGAAAACTGGCATGGTTTCCACTTAAGATGGTTTGCAGCACTGAATCATGGAAGTTAGAGATGGAAAAATTAATTGATGGCAATTAATTGATCTTTGACTACTAGAGGTAGATATGCCCAATGGCCTGTGATGGGATGTTAGATGGGATGGAATCTGAGTTACTACAGAGAATTCTTTCCTGGGTGTCTGGCTGGTGAGTCTTGCCCACAGGCTCAGGGTTTAGCTGATCACCATATTTGGGGTCGGGAAGGAATTTTCCCCCAGGGCAGATTGGCAGAGGCCCTGGGGGGTTTTCGCCTTCCTCTGCAGCGTGGGGCATGGGTCACTTGCTGGAGAATTCTCTGTACCTTGAAGTCTTTAAACCACGATTTGAGGACTTCAATAGGTCAGACATAAGTTAGGGGTTTGTTACAGGAGTTGGTGGGTGAGATTCCGTGGCCTGCATTGTGCAGAAGGTCAAAGTAGATGATCATAATGGTCCCTTCTGACCTTAAAGTCTATGATTCTATGATTAAATCCATCTCTCTGCCAAAGCAGGAGTGATACCACTGGACTGGGCTGACCCTCCCTCCCACCCCTAACATTTGTTAGCAAAAGCCAGTTCATTGTTCTTAGGCAGCTATTTCACCAAAAAGATGAGAGTGTCCCATTTCATTAGCCTTTTATATATCCTAAACTGAATAACATTTGTCCATTTTCTCGTGCTTCATATCAAAACATATAGAAAAGTGGAATACATTCATATTCAGTACCCTGGAGTGATCCATACCCTCCCATGAAACTGTAAAAAGACAGTCTTCCAGGAATTCAAGCCAGCCAAGGAAACTGTAGGTGCTGAATAGTTGGCATTAATACAGTCTTGTTACCACAAAAGAACTGCTGTGGGGTATTTTGGATATTTTCTGATACCGTGGCCTGAGTGCGTTATATTGTATTATAACAAGTTGTCATAAATATAAAGGGAAGGGTAACCACCTTTCTGTATACAGAACTATAAAATCCCTCCTGGCCAGAGGCAAAACCCTTTCACCTGTAAAGGGTTAAGAAGCTAAAATAACCTCGCTGGCATCTGACCAAAATGACCAGTGACGAGACAAGATACTTTCAAAGCTGAAGGGCGGGTGGGGGGGGAGGGGAACAAAGGGTCTGTCTGTCTGTGTGATGCTTTTGCCAGGAACAGAACAGGAATGGAGTATTAGAACTTGTTAGTAAGTAACCTAGCTAGAAATGCGTTAGATTTCCTTTTGTTTAAATGGCTGGTAAATAAGCTGTGCTGAATGGAATGTATATTCCTGTTTTTGTGTCTTTTTGTAACTTAAGGTTTTGCCTAGAGGGATTCTCTATGTTTTGAATCTGATTACCCTGTAAGGTATTTACCATCCTGATTTTACAGAGGTGATTCTTTTTCTTTAATTAAAATTCTTCTTTTAAGATCCTGATTGCTTTTTCATTGTTCTTAAGATCCAAGAGTTTGGGTCTGTGTTCACCTATGCAAATTGGTGAGGATTTTTATCAAGCCTTCCCCAGGAAAGGGGGTGTAGGACTTGGGGGAATATTTTTGGGGGAAGACGTCTCCAAGTGGGCTCTTTCCCTGTTCTTTGTTTAACACGCTTGGTGGTGGCAGCATAGGGTTCAAGGACAAGGCAAAGTTTGTACCTTGTGGAAGTTTTTAACCTAAGCTGGTAAGAGTAAGCTTAGGGGGTCTTTCATGCAGGTCCCCGCATCTGTACCATAGAGTTCAGAGTGGGAAGGAACCTTGACACAAGTCACATGGCAAAGAGAAGCCTTTATTAGGAAAAAGAGAAACTAGATGGACACTATTAGGCTAGTGAATTTTGTCTGGGTAAACACAAATTCAAATCCTTTCTAGGCTGAATTTGTGCTCTCAATCTAGTCCTCCTGATATGTTCATATCACCAAACCACTTCACAATTTAGTAGGATTGACCCCAATTAGAAACTTCTGATGCTCAAGACTGTCCCAGAACTAGGATAACCAAATTATGCAGGTCAGAACTGATCTGGATTGGAAGACCCTTGCATCATAAGTTGTCCGAGCTCTGGCTAGTGACAAATCAGAGTGAATATCTAGAGCACTAAATTCAAAATCAAAAGTTTAGTGTTTCACTATAGTTTGAAGTAAAGGTAAAGACAAAAGAGAATATTGTAATGTGTATGTTCTGTAATTTTCTTCACATACAACTAACCATTACAGCTACCTAATACTGTAGTATGCATTATTTTCAGACACATATCCTTTAGAGGATTTCTAAAGTATCATTCACACTGGTGTGACTACTTTTTCTTCATCACACTCATTATTTTTGTATTCACATAGAGTAATCAGAACTGAAGAAATGCTATATAAAAATTGTATTAAGAATCAGACATACTCAGAAAAGCCAGGTTATTTTCTTCAGTAATTTAGTATCTGTTCAAAGGTACCAGGTTGACAGCAGTGGGGTACGAAGTATTCCATTTACCCTAACAAGGTGCATAGCATTGTCTTCCCATAACTTTTAGGCCAAACATACCTCAGCTGTGTTCAGGAAGGACTATGTCTAGCTATGAGTGACAATTCAGCACCACGACACTTCACAACAAGAACTTGCTCTAAAGTAAAAAAGTATTGTAGGGTGCAGGGAGAAAGTAATAGCTTCAATAACTTTAAAAGGCTACCATTTTTGGAACCCAACTTGACTAAAAAATAAAATTCTCAAACTATAAAAATTTTCCATGTTTTACCAATTTAACTTAAAAAAATAACATACTCGAAAAACAACTTTGGTAAATCAGTCCTCTGCCTTAAAAATTTGCAGTAAAACAAGTGTCTGGGAGACTTTAAAGCCAAAAGGGACCATCATGATCATCGAGTCTGACCTCCAGTACATCACAGGCCACAAAATCTCACCCACCCACTCCTCTAATAAACCCATAACCTTTGGTTGAGTTACTGAAGTCTTTAAATCATGATTTAAAAACTTCATGTTACAGAGAATTCACCATTTATTCTAGTTCGAACCAGCAGATGAACCAGGCCGCACGCTGCTGAGGAAGGCAAAAAAACAAACAAACCAGTGTCTCTGCCAATCTTGAAAATTCCTTTCCAAGCCCAGATATGGTGATCAGTTAGGCCCTGAGCATGTGAGCAAGATCTACCAGCTAGACACCTAGGAAAGAATTGTCTCTAGTAACTCATAGCCCTCCCCATCTAGTGCTGCTGGAGATATTTGCTAATAGCAGTTGCAGATTGGCCACATGCCATTGTAGGCAATCGCATCATACCATCCCCTCCATGAATTTATCAAGCTCAGTCTTGAAACAAGTTAGGATTTTTGTCCCCCACTACTCACGTTGGAAAGATGTTCCAAAACTTCACTCATCTGATGTAAAGCCCTACATGGGACTATTTTTTTAATCCCGCTCCCATCCTGCCCTGCAATATCTACTCCCACCTGCTCCTGCATTGTTTCTTTTATATTTATCCCACTCCCATCTGCAAAAACCTTAGATTCTGCAAATCCCACAACAGAGACAGATTCCCCCGTGCTACCAAAAAAACCCACCTCACCACAGTTGGTTAATATGTTATATATATAAATGGAATTCAGACACAATTTTTACCACTAAAAGAATAAAACAAATCTTGCTTTAACCATGTAAAAAAACACTTTAACTCCTGTTATAATAGACATTAATCTCTTTCAATCTCTCACTTAAATTTAAGTATTAAAACCTTTATTTAATAAAAAAGAAAAACTTGCTTTGCACTGCTGAAATTCTATTTATGACCAACTGATGAGAGATTTAATGTTTTCCCACAAAATACCATAGTCTGATTTTTTTACCCACCCAATCCCACCCGTAACAAAACATTTTACCCGCTCCCACTATTACAGCAGCGAGTCCTATGGAATCCCAGTCCCACAGCAGGGCTCTACTTTGATGGTTAGACATCTTCATCTAATTTCAAGCCTAAACTTATTGATGGCAGTTTATACTCATTTGTTCTTGTGCCAATATTGCCCTTAACTTAAATAACTGCTCTCCCTCCCTGGTGTTTATCTCTCTGATTTATTTATAGAGAGCAATCAGATCTCCCCTCGGCCTTCATTTGGTTAGGTTACACAGCCAAGTTCCTCAAGTCTCTTCTTGTAAGGTAGCTTCTCCAGGTCTCGGGTCATCCTAGTAACTCTTCTCTGCACCTGTTCCAGTTTGATTTCATCTTTCTTAAACATGGGAGACCAGAACTGCACACAGTATTCCAGATGTGGTCTCATCAGTGCCTTGTATAACAGTACTAACACTTCCCTAACTCTACTGGAAATACCTCGTCTGATGCAGCCTAGAATTGCATTAGCCTTTTTTACAGCTGCATCATTTTGACAGTACATAGTCATCCTTTTTTTTCTCCTCTTCTGTTGCTTCCAAATGATACGTCCCTAGCTTATAACAAAAATTCTAGCTGTTAGTCCCCAAGTGCATGACCTTGCACTTTGTACTATTAAATTTCATCCCATTTCTATTACTCTAATTTTCAAAGTCATCCAAATTTTCTTGTATGACATTCCAGTCCTCTCTGTATTGGCAATACATCCCAATTTTGTGTCATCCACAAATTTTACTAGCTCATTCCCATTTTTTGTGCCAAGGTCATTAACGAAAATGTTAAATAAGATTGGTTCCAAGAATGATTCCTGAGGAACTCAACTAGTAACCTCCTCCAGCCAGACAGTTCACCTTTCAGTATGACCAGTTATAGTCTCCCTTTTACCCAGTTCCCTACCCACCTTTCGATTCTTGTATTAATCCCCATCTTCTCCAATTTAACTAATAATTTCTCCTGTGGAACTGTATCAAACGCCTTACTGAAATCCAGGTAGATTACATCTAATGCATTTCCTTTGTCTAGAAAATCAGTTATCTTCTCAGTGATCTACTTTTTGTAAAAACATGTCATATTTTATCCCAATTGCCTTTTTTACCTCTATGTCTTTAACTACTTTCAAAATTTGTTCTAAGACCTTGCATACAATTGAGGCCAAACTAATGGGTCCGTACTTTCCCAGATCACCCTTTTTCCTTTCTTAAATATAAGTACTAAATTTGCAATTCTCCAGTTATAAGGTACAATCCCTGAGTTCACGGTGCAATT